>NC_136067.1:1165676683-1166276683 GCF_964261635.1 Lissotriton helveticus
GATCCCTGTCAGTTCCTCTATACAAGTTTTTCCTAGGATCGATCTCATCTTGCATACCATTAGTTCCGCATTGCAGACTTCAAATGCGCCCCTTACAAGAACAACTGAACATGCGAGAGCGCCAAGTGGAAGGTTCTTTTGAGGACATGCACCGATGCACCGCTCTCGCTTTTGTTACAAGGGGGCGTATTGCAGCACTGCTGCAAAACCGGCCCCCACGGCGATAGAACCACCCCCCCACCCCTCTGGTCCACTGGGGAAACGCTAGGTGCCGGCTACAGCCAGCCCTGATAGTGTTAAGCATTTACTGTACACACTCAGGCAAGAAATTATGTCACACACTCTAAGACTCCATCCAGACCAATTGTTGGGCATAGAAAGTTTTCTGTTTTAGTTCTAGAACCAATATTTACTTAGTAGCAGGTAAGTGAAACTTTTCATAAAACGTTACTTTTAGAACCACAGTGAATACTAGATTTGTAGGAACATTCACATTACTTTTGCAGATTATTTTTTAGATTACTTTCCCAACACACTCCTGACACAGTACGAGACAGTTCAGCACTTAGAAGAATTTTCAGAGAAAGCCCATCATTCAGCCCTATGGAGAAAAACGAAGTGTTAATCTTTCAGGGAAGTACACGGTTTCAGATTTGAAGTTTTGGTGGGTAGAACAACGTTCCCAAAGGTTGAGGTTTCCACTTAAACGGCAGCAAAAGCGGCACTAAGGCAGTCCGGGGCAGAGTGCCAATGTTAGCACCTCGGTTAAGGACTGTTCATGGGCAGGCCAATCGGTCTGGGGAGCCAAGCTCCTAGGGCTAAGTTAAGGGCAAAGGGGGTAACAGGTTGGCACCAAGACAATGTGCAGGGGTGCTCAGGATGTGTCACAAGCACAATGCTTTTCAATGGAGGGTGTCAGTCGCAGAAAAGGACTGCATGCTGGAACCAGAAGAAAGGACTAAGGGAACCAACGACAAAGGATAAGGATGAGGAGTTGCAGGACACCAGGACACAGTCAGTTGGGCACCTCAGAACGCAGGACCTGTGAGCACAGGGATGTCCTTTGGTGTCTGGTTCTTCCCACTGGTTCTGGTCGGGGTTATTGGGGGGGTGGGGGGGGGTGAGGCTGCAGGAGAAGGTTGGTGGTGGTCGTTCAACGCTGGATCACAGGTCAGGATCGCTGGGGTGTTGGGCCACTCAAACTCGGGCTGTGGGCTTCAGGTGCAGAGTAGTGAGGACTCCCAGATCCGCCTGGATCTGGAGTCATGGCCTGGGTTGGTGTTGGGCAAATCCGATGTCCATGAGAGATCAGAGTTTCTTGGTAAGGCAGGGCAGGTCTCCGGGGTTCTTAGAGGCTGCAGGACACGCCGAGTTCAGCTCATAGGGGTTTCTGAGCAGGAGACAGGCCGGTAGGGATGGGACCAAAGCAGTTGTCCTCCTCTTCTGCAGCACGGCTCTTCGGTCATTCTTTCTCTTGTCATGTCAAATCTGAAGAGGCATGGTTCAGGGGTGCCCCAAAATACTAGATTAAGGGGCGTTACAGGGGTGTGCAGGTTGGGACCAATGGGTCCCTTCCCTGGGGTGTCTACACCCTCTAGTATGCCACCGTTCAGTGGGAGGGGGGTTAGGCCTCTTCCTGATTGGAGGGGTCCCCCCACCTCCAAGATGGGGACTAAGAGGTGGCCTTCCCTCCGCCTTCCCCACCTGAGGTGTGGGGTTGGATAGGGTGGGCACACCTCCCTTCCTGGCTAGGTTTTCCTGCTGGTTCTTGTGCCCAAACTGGGGGTCAGAAATGGTGGGAGCAACTTGCTGATAGCAGGAAAAGACTGGGGGCAGTTAACAAAGGCAGCAGGCCTTTGTTGCTCCCTCTTCGAGGAGCCTGCCCATCCTGACGGAGGAGGCATGACACTTCTGCCCAGGATGTACTTTGTTTTCAGACGCACAGAGGCGAGGGCTCTCTAACCAGGGGTCCAGTGTAGTGATGGCAGATGGCTGGGAGTCAGTCAGAAACCACACCAGAGAGGAGGAGCTTTGCGCGCATCCGAGATGGCCGCGTGAGCACAGGGCTCCTGAGACCCTCGCCGCCCTCCGCATATATCCTGTACGATATCCTGATTATGAAGACGGGTTATTGGAGATGAAACTCAGCTGATATCTTAGTTGCTTTCAAAAATCGATTTGGACTTCGGGAACCGTCACAACGACGATTTGAACTTTCGAGGCCCACCGTACGGCGACACCTGGGGCTCGAGTCACTGAGACGCCCGGGACGTAGTTGAACAACAGCCCAAGGGGTTCTGCTCATCGCCTTGGAGTTAACTTTCGGTTTCGCTTTGTGTGGCTTTGGCCTCATTCAATCGCCAGACTGACCCGATTGCCCGAGGTCTAGCCAAACTCATCAGGTCCATCGTGTGTCACTGATCGCGAGTGTCTGTGTGCTGAGCTACACTGCCGCTACTGCCACTGGCACCCGTTTTTGAAGACTCTGGCGGGTTGACCGCGAACTGCCATTTTCACCAGGTCTCACGGGCCCCTCAGGGGCACACTGCCCAATATGGCGCCGCAGGCCCGACAACGAGAAGCGGAAAACCAAGACGCCTCTTTGGGGGGGAACTGTCCAAACAAATGTCATGGATCGATATACCCGTCCCAAGGGGTCCCCCGGAGGTACGAGTAGGACCCTGGAAGAGGCTAAGGAAGACCCCGGCCACGCCGATCGACTTGACTCTACAGGATGTCATGGGCGCCATTGCCAATATGAAGTCCTCCATTGGCCAGCAATATGAGGCTCTCGCCCTTAAACTCGACACTGTAGCTATTGACGTCACTTTGATTAGAGCGGACTTATCGAAGACTAATGAGAAGGTCAAACCGTTAGATCTGAAGACCTCCAGCCTCACGACCGATGTGTCCGACTTGCAGATGGAGGTCGGCAACCTGCGATCCTCCAATGATCTCATGGCTCGTCGACTGGAGGAGTTTGAGAATAGGGCCAGACGCAATAACGTACGTATATTCGGGGTCCCTGAAAACTCGGACAGTCCTACTGCAGATCTCCTTGTGGAGGACCTCATCCTAAATCATCTGGCCCCCACGGGACTGAGCAAATTCTTTGCTGTGGAGCGTGCGCAACGAGTGCCGGGTGGGCAACCGAAGCCGTGCGCCCCTCTAAGGCCGATCATCGCCAGAATTTTTTACTTCCGAGATAGAGACGCTATCCTGCAGGCATCGAGGGTGGGCGGCCCCGTGAAGTTCAAAAACACAATGGTGAGCTTTTACCCGAACTTCACCCAGTTCGTTCAGAGGCAAAGGATGGGGTTCCAGGGGGTGAAGCGAAGGTTGAGAGACATGGACTTAAAATATGCGAAGCTATTTCCAACTAGGCTTCTTGTCGAATATGAGGACCGGACGTTTTTCTTTGATCGTCCCGAGAAAGTGAGTGACTGGCTAGATACATTACCAAGGCGGAGCGACCGAACGGAGCACTCGGGTGGAGCTGAGGGTGGCGTGTTGGACCAAGAATGACAATATGGTTCCTGACTTCCGAACAATTAACATACTGTACAGCTGGGTTCGATGACTTTCGTACTAATTTGATTTATAGTTGCATACCCGTGGATGGCGGGGGGAGTTGGACTCTTTCCTCCTCCGGGTTTCTTTTTGTAGACTAGTTTAATGTCAGGGCGACAGGCACACTGCAAGTTGGGGTGGCTTTTGAGTCTAACGCAGGGGTGCAGGGTGGGGGGTGTTGTAACGGGTTCAAGTTGGGGGGTGGAGGGGAGTGTTTGGGTGGGTTTTATCTTTCCTCAAGGCAACGTATTGTTTACTTCTTGGATCTGGTCACTGTGTTCGCGATGGGGTGGATTTTGCATTCATTTCCGGGATGGGGGGTAGTGGGTTGAAACTATTGTGTTGGAATGTCAATGGGTTGGGGGATAGGATAAAGCGGGGAGTAGTGCTACAGTTGTTGCGACGCCTCTCCCCTGATGTTGTGCTGTTGCAGGAGACGCACTTGATTGGAAATACTTGTCACGCCATGAATCGGCGAAGATGCCGTCTCGCTGTGCACTCTGGGTTCACTTCTGGCTCTAAGGGCGTGGGCATCCTAGTCAAGACCTCTCTCCCCCTTGAAATAGACGAGGTAATTCTTGATGATAGGGGGCGCTATGCTGCTCTCACCGGTAGATGGGAGGGAAGGACCGTTTCGCTGATCTCTGTATATGTCCCGCCCGGTCTACAGACCTCGACCTTTGCAGATCTTGGGCGTGTGGTGTTGGGGCTTCCAGAGGGCTTTCTGATAATAGGCGGAGATTTCATCTCGGTTGTTTCCGGTACCCTAGAACGCTACCCCCACAGAGATCGCAGTCCTGGTTGAGTGGGTTCTTGGATACACTGGGGCTGGTAGATTGCTGGAGGCTGATGCACCCGGACCAGATACAATACACTTTCCACTCCGGGGCCCACGGCAGTCTTTCTAGACTTGACTATGTTTTGATGTCGTCGGCACAGGCCTCCTCTATCAGGGAGATTAGACACCTGGCCCGGGGCATATCAGATCACTCCCCACTGTGGCTCCAGATGAACACTAGTATGGGTAACGAAGGTCGGGTTGCTCTGATCAATCCCTGGTATCTTCGCAATCCCAAAACCCGTGCCGAGTTGATCAAGTCCCTGGATCAGTATTTCGCTGAGAATGAGGGGTCCGTGTCCTCTTCTGTATCACTGTGGGAGGCATTTAAGACAGTCATCCGTGGACAGGCACTATCGTTAATCGCTGGTGCCAAGAAAAGTAACAAGCATTTACAATGCAACGGTTTCGCCTTTGTAAAAGTTAGAGCTTTTGGCATTGTAAATGACACATTTTTTATTTATGTGTTGGTTTTGAAAACCGATAAATAAATGGCATTGTCATTTACAATGCCAATAGCTTAATATCTCGCAAATTCGAGACCTATTGCATTTGCACCCACACGCACACACACAGAGAGCCACACACACACACAGAGCCACCCACCCACACACAGAGCCACCCACACACACACAGAGCCACCCACACACAGAGCCACCCACACACACAGCCACCCACACATAGAGATAAATGTAACTCTACAAAGCAGAACCACGCTTTTTTGTAGCGCAAAGTTCAGGAAACGACTGTTCAAATTTACATTTACCCAATAATAAGGACCTGCAATTTTAGTGTAGTTCCATTCGGCCTTTTTTTGCTATAGTGGTGAACACAAATTTGTATGAGACTTCCGGTGTGAAATGTCCATCCCAGTCTCCCCAAATAACGTTGCCACACTTTAACTAATCTGCAAATATGTTTAAATAATGATGAAACTTTAAATTAATTAACCTTAACTGAAGAGTGTAGGTTCAGGCAAACACCATAGCATCAGTCTGGGTTTTCCCAATGAACCATAGCTGCAGTCACTGTCACCCACTCTATGAAAGATAGAGAAGTGTAGATAGAAATATACAGATCTTGCTGTAAAATAAGCATTTCCAGGGTGTTCTAGTACCTCTAACTCCCTGCCTAAATAAATAGTGCCCTTCCCTGTGGTCCTGGGTCTGCTTTTGCCCTTACACTAAGATCTCCTCAGACTTTCACGGAATTGTCCCACAATCTGCCTTTAATGCGCTAGCGGCGCGTTTGTTGTTCTCGAGGTGGTTGTTCATTGTTGTTACGTCTTTGCTTTCACCCCGGGCTCGGAATACTGAACCAAGCGTTCCCTTTAACCGCTGCCTCTCGCAGCCCGTGTTGGCTGGTGGTGGCTTTAACTTGCAAATCAGTCAGCCGGTCTCCAGGGAGGAGGACGCTTCCTGGTAGCGAGGGGTGAGCACCCGGACCTGCCGCTGCTGGGTGTGTTTTCATGTGCCTTATGTTCACAGAGAAAGGAGCCAGTAAATGATACAGCAACAAGCAGGTGGGGACGGTGGCCGAGGAGAGACAGGAGACTGGGAACCAAGAGAAAAGCGAACAGGACATGGGACAGGGTAATCCATATTCTGTTGAAAAACTTCCATTGTGGAAACAAAAGGAATAATCGCAGCGTGGGAGGGAGTATGTTGCAGATGGAGGGGGGGTGAATAATGTTATAATGGAGGGAATAAAAAGTGAAACAGCCGGCAGAGGATCACAAGGAGCGAGAGGGGAGGGCTCAGAGTATGAGGCAGAGGCATAGAGAAGTGATGCCCAAACTCTCAGAGGCTTAACTGGGACAGAGAGTCTAAAGAGCGGACAGGTGAGTGCAGGGACCGGTGCAAACAGAGTGGAGAAACTGATGGAGAAAGAGAGGCGTAAAGAGGCAGAGAGAGCGAAAAGAGACAGAGAAAGAAACAGGCAACTGTTTGAGAAAGAGCGACGGAAACTTCGAGGCTGAGAAAGAGGAAACGTAAGATATCGGGTGAGTAAAGATACTTCCACAAATTTATAGTACAGAACGAGAGACAAGGAACACCTAAGAAAGGTGAATGAGACTACGGGAACCATGAGAGGAGACAAACAGATGAGACTGACAAGAGAGAGACAAGCAGCGTGAAGGGGAGAGACTGCTTTCTAGAAGGGACAGCGAGGTGCCTGCCACACATCGATGTACAGCGCGTCAGCGGGACGGCCCCCAAGAGGGAGTGGTGACCACAGGGGAGCAGCGGTAACCAGAGAGGTGAGAGCCAGACCCGGGCAGAGCCAGGTGAGGAGAGACCCTGTGCCCACAGGGGGTGAGGGGCACGAGGCGAAGGCTTGCTGCCCTTTTGATGGGGTTTGATGAAGCCGGGGTGCCAGCAACGCAGCCGCAGGTGAGGAAGTGCACACCACGCTGCCAAATATAAACAAGGCACCCCCCAGCACCACACACCCAACTGGAGACAAAAAAACACGTACATATGCACCAATGCACTTATACACAATGGGGGCCGCTGCGAAGGTAACCCTAGCCTGGCTAAATAGGCGCGGGTCACCACCAAGACGCCACCGCGCCCCCTCATCCCTGCAGCACTCACTTCGAATCAAAGCCGTATGGAGCCAACGATAGCTGGGCACAGAAAGAACGTGTGTGAGGTTTCCACCGGCCGGAGACACGGACAGCGGGGGGTGGGGGGACGGAACAGGCACACAGACAGCGGGAGGGGGGGCGGGAACGGACAGCGGGAGGGGGGCGGGATAGGTTTAAGAAAAGCGCTTAGCGGCTCCCGCGAGCTGAGGAGCGCTTGTTTGTGTTGCAGCAGGGGCTGAAATCACTCTCCATCGGGCGCCATCTTAAAAGAAATGCCCAAACAAACCTAAACAAAAAAAAAAAAAAAAACACCGCCCACAGCCGCATGACGTGCACAAAGGGGCAGGATGAGAAAAACATCGCCGGAATGCCCATGAATCGCCTCGGACCATGACGGACAGATCTCTGTTCCAATGGCTAGCCTCCATTTATGGAGCTAGCCAATGGAACAGAGAGGCGGTGACCAAGCCACATACTCTTCTCAAAAGTTTTCGCCTGCGCGAACGCTGCTGCGCAGCGGACGCCAGGCGAAACCTAAAAATGAGGAGGTGGTCCGTTTAGAGACTGAAATAGCTGAGCTTGAAAGGGAATTGGAACTGGGAGTGACTCGTGATAAGCTTCATACCCTCAGCCTCAAACAACTAGATTACAAAGCCCTGTTTACGGATGCTGTGAAAGTCATGAGTAGAGAGCAACAGGGCAGACTGTATGATGTGGGAGATAAGGCAGGGAAATTGATTGCCTGGCTAGATAAAAAAGAGAGGGCGAGTCGTGTGGTTCCAGTGATTGAGAAAGCTGATGGAGTGTGTGACTGATCCGACTGAGATCGTTGAGTGTTTCGTGGACCATTTCCAAACTGTATACTCCCCAGTTTCTGATAAACCTGAGGAAGACTCTCATCTGTTGCTGCGTGACATTGCATTGCCTTGCCTGTCTGAAGCGGACAGGGACCTAATGGACGCAGCACTCTCAGCGGAGGAGGTGGCCATTGCTATTCGCTCCGTGCGTTCGGGCAAAGCCATGGGTCCTAACGGTCTCCCCATCGAGCTATACAAGTTGCGTCCTGATAAAATGGCGCCGTACCTCCGCGACATGTTTCTAGAGTCGCGGGACATCTGTTCCCTCCCTCGTGATCAGCGTCTCGCTACCATCGTGGTGATCCATAAGGAGGGGAAACCGAGGGATCTCTGTGCGTCCTACAGGCCCATTTCGCTTTTAAACGCCGAACCAAAGATTCTTGCCAAGTTGTTGGCAAACCGCTTGATAAAAGTAATTAGTGACTTGATTCACCCGGATCAGTCTGGTTTTATCCCACGCCGCAATACTGCACTCAACCTGAGGCGTCTGCACGGTGTTCTCGCGAGGGCCGCGTTTCTGCGCGAGCCGGCCATTTTGGCTTCCTTGGACGCTACGATGGCCTTCGATACACTGGAATGGCCATATCTATGGGCCGCTCTTGCGAAATTCGGCTTTGGTCCCGGGTTCATTGGCTGGGTGAAACTTTTGTATGAGGAGCCATTGGCGCAGGTGGTAGTGAATGGTCGAGTGTCTGGACCCTTTGTCCTCGGGAGGGGCACGCGGCAGGGCTGTCCGTTGTCCCCACTTCTTTTCGCCCTGGCCCTGGAACCTCTGCCCGCCTGGTTGCGATGGGAGCCTTCGATGAAGGGTATTCAATGGACCCTGGACTTCGAAGATCGCATATCGCTCTACGCAGACGATATTCTGTTGTACCTTACTTCCCCTCGAAAATCGTTGAATGTTTTGATTGATGTGCTCACCTCGTTTGGTAGAAATTCTGGCCTAGTGATCAATTGGGCCAAGTCATGTGTGTATGTGCTTTCGGGTGGTGCCCCCTCCCTGCCGCGCGGGTGCCCCGTCCAGGTCTCGCAAACCGGATTTAAGTACTTGGGGATTTTTATATCTTTGGATCCAGTGGCTCGCTATGAACGTAATCTGCTCCCTCCTCTTCAGAGGTTGAAGCTTGACGTTGTGGGTTGGCGCAAGCTACCGCTTTCGCCACTCGGGCGCGCAGCTCTTTTTAAGATGATGTCCCTACCGCGATTTTTATACGCTCTCCAGAATACATTTGACATTATTCCGGCGAGTTACTTTCGAGAGGTGGAGAGTCTTCAGAGGCAATTGATCTGGGATGGACGCCCGCGTATTGCCCTTCCTAAGCTTACACTCCCCTGGTATGACGGGGGTATAGCACTTCCGGATATCAGGCGATATATTACTGGGCCTCTCAGTTGGGAGCGATTAACCATGGAACGTACGCGCCGGCCTCTAACCCTGCATTTGAGATGGAATTAATATTTGTTACCGGGCGGGAACTACAATAGGGCGCTTTATTCCAAAGCAGCGGGAAGGGAACTATCGGGACCCACCAAGATTGCGGTACGAGTGTGGCATGACGCGAATGCGGCAATGGGATGGAGGGATCGACTGACCCGAGCAACTCCGTTGTATGCATCTGAAAGACTGGGATGCCTTTGGAAGACGAAAGGATTTGAAAAATGGGATATGATTGGTATCAGTAGGGTGAGTGAACTTTGGGTCAAGGGCAAAATCAAGACCTTCGGGGCTTTGAAGACAGAGTATGAGTTGAGTGACAGGGAATTATTTCGTTATGCACAGATTCACCACGCATTGAGTTTGGTTTTTCCTGGGGGCACTAACATCCCCGAATCTTCCCTGCTCGAAGATCGGGTGCTTGACGGCTACGTGCCCGACAGCACTATTTCTTTGATATACAAAAAATTGATTAATGATCGGTCGGATTTGTTGGTGCCTCTCAGGGAGGTTTGGACCAGTGACGGCTTAGAGTTGGACGACGAGGACTGGCAATCTGAGCTATCCTCGTCTAAAGAGGTCGCGATTCCGGCCCGTCTCCGACTCGTGCAGCTCAAAAGCCTACATCGTGTATATGTCACTCGCCCTCGCTTGATTCGTATGGGTTATTCTTTGGATGGGTTATGTAAGCGTGGATGTGGACTGGTCGGAACCTTCATTCATATAATTTGGGAGTGTCCGGAGGCAGTGGTGTATTGGAATCGTGTCCATATTGTGATGGAAAGGGCCAGGCGCTGCCTGTTGAATGTCTGGGAGCCGAATGATTATGATGTGGCACAGAAGCAGTGGGCGACCCTTGGGAATATGATTGCTAAGAGAGACATCGCACAGTTGTGGGGTTCCCAGCGGCCGCCCACGGTATCGGTATGGAAGGAGAACATGGACTGGTGCATGTTTAGAGAGAAGACGGTGTATGTGGCTAGGGGCAGACCTAGGAAGTGGAATAAAGTTTGGAGCCAGTGCAACTCTTACCGTGGAAATATATGTACGCCTCCATTCGTTGAGACTCCAGAAGTTTCCCTTTCCCCCTGATCCGACATTCCATGTCTTGTGTAACTTATGAGATTACTGCTCTTGTTTCCTCACTGGCCCCCTTGCATCAATGATTTCTGTATTATATTGTACTGCGGTTTTCCCCCCCTTTGTAGCACATGTCCAACTGTACAATTTATTGCCTTGTGTATAATTTCTTTTTCTTTATTAAAAGTAAAAAAAAAAAAAAAAAGAAACCACACCAGAGTAGGTTGTTTTTCAGGGGGCATCTCTAAGATACCCTCTGTGTGCATTTTTCATGAAATCCAGCACTGGCATCAGACTTCAGTAAAGCCACCATGGAGCCGTGGCGTTTGTGTTGACAAACTTCCAGTCCATGCATTCAAAATGGCTTCACTGCACCGACACTGTAGAGGCATATTGCTCTTGCAGCTATGCCCTCACCTGGGTATGGTACATCCTGCCTTTAATGCTATAAAGCCTGCTAGATGGTTACCCATGCCACAGGCAGTATTGGAAGGGGGGGGGGGTGGCGCACAGGGATGTGTGCCAGGTCAACTCTTCAGTTTGGTCTGCACCAAAACAAAACACCAGTCTGCAATGCAGGGTGGGGGTGTTAAGGTGAGGGGTCTCTGAGGGCGGCATAATACATGCTGCAGCCGTCAGAGATCTTCTGTGGTCACAAGGCCCTTTGTTCCAGGGGTACCTTTTACAAGGGACTTACATGTGGCCCGGAGGTGTGCCCGTTGTGGGTACAATGGTTCAATTTTAGGAAAGAACACAGGTGCTGGGGCCTGGTTAGCAGGATCCCAGCACACACTCAGTCAAGTTGTCAGCAGGTATCTGGCAAAGAGTTGGGGGGGGGGGGTAACAATGCAAAAAGGGACACTTTGCAAAGATGGCATCTGCCCTTATGACCCCATTTGATCTTTTTCTAGATCTACTTGATAGAGAGACCTTCACCTTATCATTTTGTAAATAGGTCTGCTTCTCCGTTGTGCCATATATTTGCCATACCCAATGAGAATGCTAGTTGTGGATTCTCTATATTTTGAATGATTGTCATTGTATGAATAGGGTGCAATTTTTTTTCTGACACTCCAAGATGTCACCTGCCTTTGCGGCCCATTACAAGCTCTTATACAATAGCATGAATATAAATGGAGGGCTCAACTGTAATTGCTGACAACATACTCTCAGCACCCTTAGCCGCATGGGCATGATAGTTGCAGTCCCGGGTTATAGCTTTTACTGCATTATTCCTGGGCGGGACTTCCATACTTTGGTCCCGGAGACTAACTGTGTAAGATGCATCCACCACTAGGTTCGGATCCTCATGTCAATAATTCTTGATAGTCAGGAGGTAAACGCTAGGACATCATCCTTATATAAGAACACTACCTTTATATAAAACTAGTAATGTTTCTATTTGTATATATAACTTGCAGATGCATGTTGAAATAGGTACATGTCTTCAGTGCTACAAAAAAAAATATCCCTTAAGTGGATAGTGCAAATCAGAAAGTATATTTATGCATTGTTTTGTTGTTCAGATCGCTTAATACAAAGAAAAAAACATTGGGTGCTCACATTCAGTGATTCGTGACTACTTTGTCGTGCAGATTTGGTATCCCCAGATTCGAAATGCATTGGGACCTACTTGTGTTTTTATATGAAGAAAAATGAACAGGAAACAACAAATATTTAATTGTTGAATAAAACCAGTGATTCGAAGATCAATTCAATAAACTAATTGGTAACTTATCTAGCCTCGTCTAATGTCCTAGCACACACCGTGGGTTCAGGGTGCTGCCAGGCCTGTGAAGCCCAGGTCAAGAGTGGTATTACATGAAAATACCTTTTTTCCACAAACATCTACACTATTAATTGTTTTTCTGTTTCCATTGGGGTCTGTTCCTTTGAGAAGGGTGGAACATTGTCAGAGAAAACAATAAGAATCTGATATGTATCTATTTGACGTCTTACAAGGTGAATCATTTTTGTGCTGACTTTAGTTTTGTTTAAGTTTGGGAAATACCACTGCTTAGAATTTACCTCTGCTGTAATCATAGGTTTAGCTATAGAGATTAGCGCCTAGTTTGCACACAGTGTTTAAAGAGGAACCACAAAGCCACAAGCTGTAAACCCTGCAGGCATTGTAAACATTCCTGGAACCTGAGTAACTTAGTCTGAGTGTCCCCATTGTTAGGCTCCGTTATATTAGAAATGCATACTCACACAAGCATCATTCTTCAAGCATTCTCTTCAAATTTTGGATCCAGAGCCAAGTTTGGTTTGATCTCAACCAGTGTCACAATATATAATCACAAAAGCCTAACCCTTAGTCTGGAAGACTACCCGTCGATTCCCCTGCCTCAATACTATTATTAGAGACTTCTGGAGACTATTTTTGGAACTGATTCTGATTCTGTACAGGGCATCCGTCATGTACCCCATAATGAAAATAACGATGAAGAAAAGGAAAATTGCTCTCCCCTTACTGATTCTAGTTTATATTTAGACCCACAAATGCTAGTGGCTTTGAAGCCTATCTTGAGACTCAGTTGAACTTCATTTAGCCCCCTGCCGAAGAAGGCTCTTTTTAGGTCTCACCTGGCATTGCAATGCGAATGCGCTGCTTGCTCTGCAAGGGCTTCTTTGAATCAATACGGTTTCAGAAGCCTTCAGAGGCGGACTTGAAGCCCCGCCCATCTTTTTAATTCGCTGGTGTCATACTCCATGCTAAACGCTGCCTCACGATTAAAAAGGACGCTTCTTAGTCCCTCCTTGTTACCGTCCTGTCCACTTTTAGACCCGCCCACCGAGACTGGATGTTTTACTTGCGGCGTTACACGTTCGGCATTGTATACTCAGTGAGCACTACTTTCTTTCAGATGCTCAGCTGCCCCCTCGCTGGCCAGCCGCGGTGCTTGGGGCTCGCTGTCCAGAGGTGCGCTGTGACCGTCTGTTCATGTTTTACAGTGGCAACGCCCTCTAAATTGTATATTTTTTGTATTTCTTTAATGAGCTTGGCGCCCACTAGGGACACTACTCTCACTTTATTTATATTTTTGTGGGCGTCCGCTTCAGGGACACTGCGCTCAGTTTTTTTGCTTTAAAACTGAGCGCATCGCCTATTGAAAGACACCTAGTTCGGTTGTTGGACTTGGCCCTCTTGGCAGGGTCATCCCTCAACTTTTTGCCTTCCTCCAATATTCTCTCTGACCTGTTATTGTTGGTTAATTTTAACACTGAGCACAACACCCGCTTCAAGGACACCGCGCTCAGTGTTAAAGTTAGAAAAATTAAAAAAACGAGCGCAGTGTCCTTCAAGCGGTGCCACGCTCAGTTTTAAACTTAAGCATTTGCAATGCAATCGGACCGATTGCATTGCAAATGCTTGTCTTTATTTTTATATCAGCCGTGTGACCAGTGCTAAAACTCTGGCCTCATTTGTCACGCCGTCCGTCCGCGTTGTCTGTTTGTGCAGGCGGTGCTGTGTTTGCCCTTACTTGTCTGGTGATTTGGACGGCGAGCCCGGTAGATCACGTGACTGAGGACAGCTTTAGTGTGCAGAGCATGGCTGAGGTAGGAAGGCGTAGCGATGAGGGTGGGCCTTGTCAGGAGCAATTACAGGGTTGAATTGAGGTAACTGAATAATTGAACAGCCTCCCTCCCAAATTAATGATTTAGGCCGTGAATGAAAAAGTTGTTAATTGAAGTGATAAAAACGGCCTTATATTTAGCTCTTTATTTTAATTGTCTGCCGGTTTCGACGGTTTGAGCCATTTCATACTTGTATTTAAAAGCCCAAGCCAGTGTTTCGAGGCACATGCCTTATTTTTTCCTTTTTAGTGGATGTTGTCCGGGGCCTCATCTTGTGACTGCTATTCTTCTTCCGGCGACGAGCGAGATGTGTTTTGCAGTCACCTTGAAGAATGCGTGAGCTGCATGTGAATACTGCTTCATCAAAGCGTCTGAAATGCAGTGGAAACAGTAATGTGTTTTTTTTCCTAGTGACATTTCTTCTCGAATTTAAGAGAGTTTAAGCTATTGGCATTGTAAATGACAATGCCTTTTATCTATGTTTTTAAATTGCAAAAGAAAACAAAAAAGGCATTGTCGTTTAGAATGCCAATAGCTCAAACTCGCTTAATTGAGAGACCTATTGCATTGCAAATGCTTGTTTATTATGTGATGACACAGAGGTGTTAGAGTTGCAATTGTCTGCATGGAGACCTAGGCAAATTTGCTCACAGACATTTTACTGCCAGGCCCTGTAACATCTGAACCATTGCTACCCTTCAGTTAAGCCCTGCTGGATGCCTTGATGGTGGCCTGTTCCAGCAGTGAGTTGACCTATTTTGCTACTCCCCATAGGGCTGCACTGAAGTAGCCAGTCTTCCTGATAAAATATCAGACACCCGAATGCCTACTTGTACCGGCATCTGCCAGTAGGTAAACCCTAATGCATTTTCCAATAGACTGTATTCTTCTCCGCCTTCTGGCTCTGGGGGTCCCTTAATGCAGTTTTCCTTTTTGTGGGCTGTACACTCATGCCCTCTGTGATATGGCGAGTAGGATCTTGCCTGCCTTACCCGAGCATGCCAGGATTTTGTTCGATCTGACAGTTTACAATGGGCATGATGGGGGGGAAGTACATTTTGAAATCCCCAAGGATTTCATTGGCTGTGCGGAGGGCAGGAATGTGGTGGTCCGGTGCCATGCTTGGAGTCATCGGCTCCATCCTCAGGTTGTTTTTTTTCCGCCATCAGGTCCGGATGTGTTTCCTGCACTCCGGTTTGGAACCGATTTTCCATCGGCGCGCAATCCTCACCCAGTTCGACGGTATTATTTCGATCGCGGTTTCCATTGATGCGACTCTTCACGACTTCGAAGTCTTCGATTCCAGTCATCGGCGAAGGCCTTACGGCCTACCTGTGCCTTACTCTCTGGCTCATGGAAAGGACGCCATTCAAGAAGTGTCCTCAATGTGGGTCGAAGTTTCCCCACACCGATCTACATGAGGTGTGTAACCTTTGCCTCTCACCGGAGCACAAGGCCAGAGACTGTTCCGCTTGTGCCTCCTTCCGCTCCAAGAAGACGATTCGGGACCGGTGAGCTCAAAGAACCATGGATCGCTCGTCAGCTTCGATCCCGGGCGACATCTTTGAAGAGGGCGTCGACGTGCAGGAGCAACAACATGGCGCCGACAGCGACTCCGACGCCGAAGACTCAGTTGTCGAGGACATCACTCCAGCACAGTGGGTCGTGAGTACGAACGTCGACACCCTCCAAAAAGGCTTCGGTCACACCCTCGTCTTCGGGCCCGGGTGAACACCGAGAGACTGCTTCCCATGCCCCACCTTCGAGCTCGGCTAAGAAGCCTAATAGACGACGCGGGCTGAAGTCAGCCTACGTCCGGTGCCGGCACACACCTACCGGCACCGAAAAAGAAGCCATCTTCCACTTCCACACCAGCTGCTTCCACATCTAAGCACTCAGCCCGAAGACTGGCACCGGCTCCTCGTCACCAAAACCACACTCTGAGCTGAGCAAGAAATTACCACCGAAAGTACCCGACTCCTATGCTTCGGAGTCAGAAAGACCATCGGAGCCGAAAAAAGCTTCGGAGCCGAAAAAACCACATGTCCCATCAGACAAAGAACAGGTTTCTAAACCAAGAGATACTGCAGATTCGGTGCCGAAACAGCCTACGGAACCTAGAACCACGCCACCGAAGGAGCTACCTCCCTCAGAGGAACTATTCCATCCAGATCCTACACAAAAGACTCTGGTTAAAGATCCCAAAACTGGTCGATTAACTCTCAGTTCTAAAACACGCCCATTAGAGACGCCTGCACCGGCTCCTCATCCTAAGAAGGACTTTGCAACTTCTCCTCTAAGAATACCTTCTCCTCCTGCTCCTCCTCCTCCTCTTCCTCCCTTGCCACACCACTCCCCTACACCATCTCCTACTCCATTAGAAGATAACGATGGGGATAACACCTCTGATGACACGGTATGGTGCAGATATTGAGCCACTAGATAATCCTAGTCCTCCTGGCTCAACTGACCCTTGGGATGATTATAGTACCCCAGACGTCCCTAACATCCCACAAGATGACATTTACCCCTCCAGGCCTTTCCCACCAGAGGACACTATGGGATTCAACCAACTTGTCCATTGAGCTGCCCAATATCATGGAGTTGACCTACTTACTGACCCAGTAGACGAAGACTTCCTTATGGACACCTTTGATACAACACAAAGGTCCACCTCAATTTTACCCATGTTTAAAGGGGTTATAAAGCATGTGCAAGAGGTCTTCAAAGACCCAGTTAGGGCTCGAATCCTCAACACCCGAATTGAGAAGAAGTATAAGGCTGCCCCCACAGACCCAGCCTACATTAAAGGACCTGCACCACTAGACTCCCTTGTAGTCTCCAATACACCCAAAAGAGCCAATTCCCAAACATCAAGCGAGGCTCCCCCACCAGATAAAGAGTCTAAACTCCTAGACGCATCAGGCAAGCGGACAGCGTTACAGGCAGCAAACATTTGGCGTATTGCTAACACTCAGGCATTATTATCAAGGTACGACAGGGCACATTATGACGAATTAGAATCCATAATGCAGCACCTTCCCGACAAGTACAAAAATAGGGCCAATGAACTTATACAAGAGGGTAGAACCATCACCAATACCTCTATTCGTTGTGCCCTAGATGCAGCAGACACCGCTTCCAGGGAAATAAATACCAGTGTCCTTTTGCATAGGCATGCCTGGCTACGCATTTCAGGTTTCAAACCTGAAGTACAAAGTGCCATACTCAACCAACCCTTTGATCAGCAACACTTATTTGGACCTGATGTGGACGTATCCCTTGAAAAAATGAAAAAGGATACGGACACAGCTAAATCTATGGGAGCCTTGCAGTCGCAAGCTCCCAGACGTTCTTTTCGTCGCTTATCCTATAGAAGCATCACTAGAGGCTACTCCTCAGATAGCCCCTCTACTTCTTACAAAGCCCCTACCCAATACACCTACACTAAGGGCTACCAAAGAGACGGTTACAGGGGCAACAATAACAAAGGCAGAGGCAAAATTAACAACTCCTGCTCTGCCTCCACCCCTGCCCAATGACTTTCCTCCACTTCCCCCTCACCATTCCACTCCTGTAGGGGGAAGACTACAACAATTCCTTCCTGTCTGGACCAACATCACATCAGACAGGTGGGTGCAACAAATTATCGAATCCGGTTACTGTCTAGAACGAACATCTGTCCCCCCAAACATTCCACCCAAACAACGTCCAATGTCACAAGAGCATCTATTACTGCTAAAGCAAGAAGTAATATCCCTACAGGAAAAAAACTGCAATAGAACCAGTTCCTCTGCACCAACAAAACAAGGGAGTTTACTCTTATACTTTCTTATCCCAAAAAAGGACGGCTCTCTAAGGCCTATTCTAGACCTCAGATCTCTAAACATATACATACAGTCAGACCATTTTCACATGGTCACACTTCAACAAGTCCTTCCTCTTCTGTTACAAAAACTACTTCCCATTCACAAAGCTCACAGGAAGTATCTCAGATTTGTAATAGCACTATCAATTCAAAGTACTCCCATTCGGAGTCACAACAGCACCAAGAGTATTCACCAAGTGCCTTGCAGTAGTGGCAGAACATTTAAGAAGACCGCACATCCACGTCTTCCCATACCTGGACGACTGGCTCATAAAAGCCAGCTCCTACAACCAGTGTGTAGAACACACTCATACCACTATCCAACCGCTTCACAACTTGGGGTTCACAATAAACCACACCTGGTCCCATCTGCAACCGTACAAAGTACAACAGTACCTCGGTGCCACAATAAACACCTTGACAGCGCTAGCCTATCCCACTCCAGTAAGGATAGCCAGCATGCAAGCTCTTCTTACAAAGTTTCAGCCACAACACTCCCTTCCAGCACGAGTGTTCATGCAGCTCATAGGGATGATGGCCTCTTGCATTTTCATAGTGCCCCATGCAAGACTACAAATGCGTCCTCTCCAAGAGTGCTTAGCACGCCAATGAAACAAGGTTCATGGTCAATTAACAGATCTAGTGTTGGTGGACGGTCGGACTCATTGTTCTTTGCAGTGGTGGAACACCAAAAACCTTTCCAAAGGGCGACCGTTCCTAGAGCTAGTTCCTCAGATAGTCTTGACAGCGGACGCATCGCTCTCCGGCTGAGGAGCCCATCTACTGCAACACACCATGCAAGGCATGTGGACACCACAACAAAATTACTCCATATCAATCATCTAGAGTTACTAGCCATATTCCTAGCATTAAAAGCTTTGCAAAAGCAAATTACAAACAAGGCTGTGTTAGTCCACACGGACAACATGATAGCCATGTATTACATACAGAAACAGGGCGGAACACACTCCCTGCAACTCTACCAGCTAGCACAGAACATATGGCAGTGGGCTATACCTCAGAACATATTCCTCTTAGCCCAACATGTTCCAGGGGTACAAAACACCATGGCAGATCTGTTGAGCCGTCAGACACAACAGATCCACGAGTGGGAACTTCATCCGCAAGTTCTTCAACCATTCTTTCAGTTGTGGGGACAACCTCAGATAGACCTCTTTGCCACCCACCGAAACGCCAAATGCCCAAGCTTCGCCGCCAGATATCCAAACCCACTGTCAAAAGGCAATGCGATATGCATGAACTGGTGAGGCAGATTTGCGTACGCTTTTCCGCCTCTCTCACTCATACCACTAATAGTGTGCAAATTACAGCAACATTCCCTAACCCTTATTCTAGTTGCTCCAACGTGGGCCAGACAACCGTGGTACACCACATTGCTTCAACTTTCCGTAGTACCGCACCAAAAGCTATACCTATCTCCACGCCTCTTAACCCAGAACCATGGAGAGACTAGACACCCGGACCCAGCTCAGCTCAACCTTGCGATCCGGCTCTTGAGGTCCTAGAACTTGGTTACCTTAACCTTCCTCCTGACTGCATGAACGTCATTAAAGAAGCTAAACGTCCAACCACTAGAGCATGCTATGCAGCCAAGTGGAAACGTTTTGTAATATATTGTCACTACAACAACATCAATCCCCTAGATGTGTCTATTCAACACATCATAGGCTACTTACTACACCTCCAAAGATGTAACTTAGCCTACATGTCTATTAGACTGCATCTTGCTGCCATAGCAGCATATCTACAAAATAGACATAATTTATCACTTTTCAGAGTACCTGTTATAAAAGCCTTTATGGAAGGCCTTAAAAGAATAATTCCTCCCAGAGTACCACCTTCACCGGTGTGGAATTTAAACATTGTTCTCACACGGCTAATGGGAACTCCCTTTGAACCTTTATATAAATGTGAACTACAATTCTTACTATGGAAGTTTGCGTTCCTAGTAGCTATTACTTCTCTATTGAGAGTTAGTGAATTACAAGCACTAACCATTCAGAACCTTTCCTGCAAATGCATCATATTAAGGTTGTTCTCCGTACTAATCCTAAATTCCTTCCTAAAGTAATTTCTTCCTTCCACCTCAATCAATCTTTGGAACTGCCCATTTTTTCTCGCAGCCACAAACGGTCGCAGAATGAGCTCTTCATACCTTAGATGTCAAAAGAGCATTGCTATACTACATTGAGAGAATACAACCCGTTCGTAAGACCAAACTTTTCGTGTCTTTCTCACCACCACACAAGGACAACCCTATATCGAAATCTGGGTTAGCTAGGTGGATTGTCAAATGTATACAAATTTGCTACCACAAAGCTAAACGTACGTTATCTGTTCCTCCTAAAGCCCACTCAACAAGGAAGATAGGGGCTTCAATGGCATTTTTAGGGAACATTCCCTTAGATGACATCTGCAAAGCAGCTACATGGTCTACACCGCACACATTCACAGAACACTATTGTGTAGATGTGCAAACTAAACAACAAGCTACTGTGTGCCAGGCTGTACTCAAAGCACTACTTCAAACTACTGCAACAGATACTGGTGGTCGCCGCCGCTAAGAGGTTACTGCTGTATAATCTGTGCAACAGTGTTATCTGCAGCTCATATGCCTTGAACGGAAAATTCTACTTACCAGTATGCATCTGTTCTTGGCATGTAGAGCTACAGAGTTACACACGCCCACCTGCCTCCCCCGGCTAACTTTATCTGTTCCAGTATTATCTTAATTAGATACAGCTTACATGGACATCCTTCCTTTTTCTTACAAAGCTTCATCATTTCCCTACTGGCGAAAAACAATCTGAGGTTGGAGCCGATGCCCATGCGCAATGTGATCCAAAGGAGGAGTCACCTATCTCGTGACTTCCAAAGAACTTTTCAGGACAAAAACAAGTGAAAACATCCAGGCCCAACACTAGATGGCGAGCTATGTAACAGTGTGTAACTCTGCAGCTCTACATGCCAAGAACAGATGCATACTGCTAAGTAGCATTTTCCTTTCTCTCAATTATTGTATAAAATTGGCAGCTCCACACATATTTTACAATTCAGACATTGCAATGATATTCAGTTAGCCCTTTTAAAAATGAAATCAAATACACAATTGCCACTATAATATGGCCTGGTCTTCTAAAGTGTAAAAGTAGTCAAAGGGTGATTTTGGTATCAGAAACATTAGGGAAGGGACTTTGAGCATTATTTGGACCACTTTCCCTTCTGACACCTACTCTCAGCCAGGATCTGTGTGCCAAAAGAGGTTACTGATGGCCTATTATGGAGTGGGCCAATGTCTGTTTTTTTCTTGCTAAAAAGAAAGCAATGTTTTGAATGTAATTCTTTTCTTGGCCAGTGCCTGGTGCTCACCTTGAGATAGACTCTAGCCCTCCCAGGAGTGCCTGCCCCCAAGTTTGAAGGCCTCTGGTCTATATATACCCTTTATATCTTGCATAGTTAGGTTACCTAGTCTGTAAAATGTTTCCTTATTTTCTTCGCTCACTCAGAATGGTGTCTAATTTCCTGGACCACCTGAAATGGCAGTTTCAAGCCTCAGTATCTCTAGGTTCAACACTTGAAATGTTGTCTTGGCGGGCAAGCTTCTCTGCGCTCAATGTAGTACTACACTCTAGTTGTATATATCACTGAATCAAAACAAATAGACTGTTTCTCTGGTTCTATGAGATTTAAACTACTCAATTTATTCATGAAAGAATAAGCCAAAGCATGCTCCTCATTTAAAGCCTTACATCTGAAGAGACCCACTTATTTGATGAAGCTCCTCACATCTTGTGCCGCCTAAAAGGTTTTAGACATTGAATCTCAGTTCGAAATTCCTCATTTCAATCCTCATGTATGGAAACTCTACTTCTCTGTACTTCTCTCGTGCAGTAATCTCTTCTTGGAATCTTCTTTCCACCATTAAATTAGAACCAAATCAACCTTTCTCACATTCAGCAACCTTCTAAAAATACACTTTTTTTCTGCCTCTATCCAATTTCTTCTCCACCCTAATGTGTATGTTTTGCAGCATTGTTTACCCAGTTATTGGTATCATCTGGATCATTTAATGTAACTACTTTGCTCAAGGTTATTTTTGTTTATGGAATTCTGTACCTTCATATTCTTGTAGTGCAGGTGCACTATGTGTAACTGTAAATAATTCTCATATTTTGGTTGTTAGAAGGTACTGCAGGAGCAGTTCAAATTAACCTTACAGTCGCAATCCCAGACCAATACATTGCATAGCAATCATTTAGTCAGATTTATGAACTCAATAGATAACATGGTTTTGATATCAACTCGTACACTGGAAGAAAGTTCAGATTTGTGAGATTTTGGTGCCTGGTGGTATTATTGGCCACTGCTTATCAGGCTCTTCGTAGTTCTCCCAAACACCTAGAGGTTGAAGAGGTATAGTTAAGAGATTATTACCTTCTCTGGGATCCCTTAATATGGAATAAAAATGCCCTCACCCAATTTTAGTGGTATGCTTCCTCATAGGGCTTCTACTACACACCCTGTGTCACCATCAACAGGGGTGGAGCAATATATTATTTTCTGTCAGTCACAATGTATATTAAGGGATGCACAATTAAAAGTGCAATTCAAACTACCTTAATGGTATCCACTCACATCCTAGTCTAATTTATTCTGGGTCCCCTAGGTAGTGTTTAAAACAACATGAGATGGTCTTGGGGTAAAAAGCAAGCCAGATGATGCCAAAGGAAGGTTTTGAAAGAGCACCCAGGTAAATCTGCACCACTGAAGTGTTCTTTCTATGCTTCATGTGGTATACATTACAAAAACATTTGTTAGCACTGTTCTGCATCTTTATTCACTGTGATGATAGCACTTTTCTAATCACGTATTATAGTTTTCCTTTTAATGTTGAACTACTTTTGATACATGTATACATACAATGGCTATAGAAAAATACCTAAAGTGATGACTGCTCATGAGTTTATTTCCTCCGTCTTTGAGTATGCTGCATTCTTTTGTAATAATTACGTAACAAAATTGTTAGATCTGAATTTTTGTATTTATTTATTTTTTAAACTAATGCATTGCACTAATAAAACCCAGACTCTAGATAACTTTACAATTGTTGGCCTCATACTCCATTTTGTTTGTTACGTTTGCTGCCAATGTTCTGCAACAAGTGGATGAACTTGTATTTTCATTTAATGTGTTTCACAGGCAAAGACAACAACCTTGACAAGCTGTTTTCAGTAGAACTGTATTTGCCCAGGTCTTACCTACCCTACTTAGTTGAAACTCAGAAACTGTAGCAATATTTTTAGTACATGTGGCGTACGTGAGAAGCTCCATATTGTTGAATTATGAGAGATTTTCAAAATTTATTTACTTGCAACTGTTTGGCTTTAGTCAACTCTGATTGGTTTATTTTGTGGGGGATCATGTGCAACTGTATTGAATATTTGGAATCCATTTTTCAGAACCTTATAAAAATGTGCTCTTTTTGTATGTGATTTAGATCCCGATATTACTGACCTTAGGAGGTGAATCAATACCGGATTTTTCTCTCATTCCGTACCTTGTATTTTGCTGACCTGATCTTTACTCAACTATTTGATTCTGTACTTCAATTGAACTTTGCACTCCGATTTATTGATGAATTGATTTTGGCTATATTAATTGCATTCTGTGACTTTCAATCTGAAAATAAACCTTAAGAGTTTAAGGCGTCCTTGTCTGTCATTCTTGTAGGTCCAAGTAGGTTCTGTGTTTACAAATTGAAATGTACCATTTAAAGTGCTTGTAAGAAACCGAAACAGAAATGCTGCAATGAGCACCAAAATCCCCAGAGGATTAGGACCGCTCCCGGTCCACCAGTCGTAGAAGGCAGCGGGGTGTAGAGCAACGTCAAAACCAGCCCTCATACTTTAATACATTTTAAAATATTTTGGTAAATATTAAAACTCGACTGGGAGGGAAAAAACAAATGGCTGCATTGTTTTGGTTTTGCAAAAAATTTAATTTAATTGCACTAGTTTTCTAGGCTCTGATCTTATTGACAGTTTGTATGATTCACCCATTTATAACAGTATCTGTACTATAGATGTTTTGAAGCTTATAGATGCAAAGTTGAGTAAAGCAGCTCCAATATATTGGACACTTTCAATATTGCTGTTGGCATTCAGCCATTGTGCTTATATGGTTTTTTTCCGATTTAGAAGTTAAACAAAGTTGTTTAAATTGGTACTTTAATGTGTAAAAAGGAAAGTTGTTCTTGTTTAATACCACGTGTTTTGGGATTCAGAATGTAAAAACACAACAGTTCTGTGCAGGAAATACAGGTTACCAGTTTTCTGCGCTTGGCATGATTTTCTTTTTATTGAATCATTTATGTAAAACAAGACTGGTTTTACCTCCGATTATACATCATTTGTATTGTGCAAGTATTGCAGCAAAGCATAATATTTATTGCTTTCTGTCTACTTCTGTTTCACCAGTAGCTGTCAGTACATTGCTATTGTGTTAATACCAGCCATTAAATTAAGTTCCATGAGCGTTTGTAAGGTCTATTTCACATTATCATTTCGAAATGTGTTCCTTTGTGTTTGACTCCAAAATCAAGGAGAAGACGTGTTGAAGTTTTCTTCTGTTATACACTGCTTTTGTGCTTTTAAATAGAAGAGATAGCATTCCCACTTAAAGAGAAAATCTAAATCTACTGAATGTGTCAGTGAATGAATGCTCCACTACCCAGGTGACTTTGTAGCGAACAAGTACAGTGAAAATGTTTTGAACAGCTGAGGTCTGTGTTTATAACCAGTTTATTGCTTTTTCCTCCTCTAGATGATGTCTTACATACACTGAGTGGAGCCATGTCCTTGCTGCGCCGATGTAGAGTGAATGCAGCCCTCACCATCCAACTCTTCTCTCAGCTCTTCCACTTTATCAACATGTGGCTTTTCAACAGGTTGGTCACTGAGCCCGACTCAGGCTTGTGTTCCCATTACTGGGGAGCCATCATCCGTCAGCAGCTGGGGCATATTGAGGCGTGGGCCGAGAAGCAAGGCTTGGAGTTGGCAGCTGACTGCCACCTGAGCAGGATTGTGCAGGTTTGTGCCCTTTCTTTATTTTAATTTGTGCACTATTATCGATGAAGTTGTTGCATAAACATTCATTGTTTGTTCGGATAATTTTTTGTTTGGGGCGCCCAAAAGGTTTTTTTATTGTCATAATAATGTCCGGCACTTCACTTTTGAGGACCCAAAGAATTAAAAAATTGGTATGAACTTTGCAAAAGCCAAAAATAAACCACAAAAATAAATCTTAAGTCAAATATTTTTCAGTCGCATCTGTTAAGCATCAGTAATAGCCATAAATAATCATTGAGTGAAAATTGTTTTGAGGATGGTTCTGTAAGCAGGTGTCGATGACTAAGATGCCTGTGGTGGCTTTGTCGTCGTCGAAGGTGACGACGTTGATGAGGATGTCGACGGCTATGGTGATGACGGCTACCACGTCTACAACGACGACGGCTGTGGTGACAACGGTTTCGACGATGGCTGCGTCGACATCGTCCATATCTTCGTCGACGACTCTCACATGGTCGACGGTCCTGCCGACTACCTCATCGACAAAGGAAAACATTTCCATTTCTGTCAGAAAGCTACAGATTACACCGGAGATTACTTCCCCCAGGAGGGTGACTCCTGTACCTCCTGCACTCCTCCTTAAAGAAGAGGGATCTGATGAGGATGATGGACCGTTTGGCTATGCGGATAGCCCTTCGCAATTACATGTCAAGTGTCAGGACACAGACTCTGATGGGGAATATGTAGAGGAACAGCAATATGATCCTTTCTCGGATTATCAGGACCACTGCAAACAGGAGATGGTCTCTATGCCTTCCTCCCTACTACCGGACTTGCAGTCTGTGCTTTTGGACTATAGGAGGAGATTCGTAACACAACCTACAGCTCCAGTTGTGGTGCCAGTTACAGCTGTTCCGCCTGCTACCCCTCAATAGCCACTGCCTCAACCAATGCCTGTGGCCCAGGACGCACCACCTATCGTGCCTCTCATTCAGGATGACACCTTTGATGAGGACCAGGGCAACGTCACAATACCAGATCCAGATGCATAGTGGGATGACTGACATTCCTGATCCGGCTTCTCCTTCACCAGCACCTGTTGATTCTCGCCCTGCAGACATAAGGGGTTTCCATAATTTGATGGAAAGGGCCACTAAGAGATTTGAAGTGCCCATGCCCACGGTGCAGTCTGAATGCTTCCTTTATGACTTCAAGGAGACTTACAAGAAATCAGTTTGTTCTATTCCTATTGTTGGGCATGTCTGGGATGAGGGGGTAAAAGTTATGCGGAGTCGAGCCACTGTAATTCCGGTACTGCCTCGCCTTGAAAAGAAGTATAAGGCTCCGAACGATAGCCCGGTCTGCTTGGTCACCCAGCCTAAACCGGACTCTGTCATCTCTGAGGCTGCTCAAAGAAAGTTCAGAAATCCTTCTGCTCCCCCATGACACCTCGGGATAAAGAGGGCAGACACCTCGATAACACGGGCAAGAGGTTTTCCTCCATGTCCAGCTGTTGGTAAGGGCTGCGAACGCCTTAGCGTACTTGGTCGCTATGATCACCAGATGTGGTGCAACCTCTCCCCCTATCTGGACCAATTGCCGGAAGATGCGAAAAAAAAGCGAAGAAGATTATTCAAGAGGGAGAGATAACATCTGCTGAAGTCATTGACTGTGCAATGGACATTGCAACACTGCGTTCCGCTCCCTGGTGGGCGCTGCTGTCCGTCATCAAGGCTGGCTACGGGCTACATGGTTTCGTCTTGAGGTCCAAAACAAGATCTTGGATCTTCCCTTTGATTGGGGAGGCGCTCTTTGGGAAACATTTTGACGATGCGCTCCAGGACATTAAGAAAGAAACGGAAACCGCAAAATCCTTAGGGACTCTGCAGTACTGCAAGGTCCCCTTCCGTGGAGTCAGAAGTAATGCTACGTACAGAGGTAGATACCAGCAACAACAGTATTCCTCATATGGATCAAACTCGCAATCTTATTGGCTGAATTATAACCAGCGGCAAAATCAATCATCCTCTTTCTCTAGATCGAACAACAGAGGAAGACCAGGACGCCAGGGGAGAGACTCCCCTAAGCGTCAATAGCAGCTTGCTGGCTCTTACTAATGTCCCTTCTCCTGTAACATCAGTGGGAGGCCGGATTTCAAATTACCCCCACAACTGGCAGCAAATAACATCGGATCGTTGGGTGCTGAAGATCATTCAATGCGGCCATACTCTGGAATTTGTCCATTCACCACCTTCTAAGCCCCCTGGCGCCACTGTGTCAAAACATCCCTGTCTTCTACGAGTGGAAGTCAATCAAATGCTCCTCAAAGGAGCAATAGAGCCGGTTCCTCTATCCCAGCGGGGAGAGGGTTTCTACTCCCGGTTCTTCTCTGTCCATCCAGAACAGCTTGATTCCTGTGAGCCATTCTGGCCATGTCCCTCAACAAAGCCTTTCCGACGCTGGAGAGGCAAGAAAAGCTGATGGCAATGGCCCGTCTGCTGTTAAAAAGACAATCTCTTTCAGTTAGCCTCTGCAAGTCCCTCCTAGGGTCCATTTCCTCTTGCATTCCTCTACTTCCTCACTGCAGGTTGTGGATGCGCCCTCTCCAGGAGGAGCTGGTCTTGCAGTGGCGCCAATTCAACAGATCCTTCGAAGACAAGATCTTCGTCACTGCGTCCATGAGGGACGCCGAATCATGGTGGACAAATGTGGACAATATTTCTCAGGGTATATCCTTCAGGACCACCCCAGATCCTCAGATAACTACAGACGCCTCGCTTGAGGGCTGGGGAGCGGTCTTGCAAGACCTTCATGTAAGCAGCCATTGGCTCCCCCACCATCATCTACTAAATATCAATCTGCTGGAGCTCAGAGCGATTCGTCTGGCCTTGCAGGCTTTTCTTCTGCGGATACAGCAGTCTGCACTTCTAGTACATACAGACAATATGCCGTTCATGCATTACATAAACAAGGAAGTTGGCACCAGATCTTTTATCACAAGAAGCCCAGATGATCTGGGAATGGGCTATCCTGCAGGGGATATCGCTCAAAGCTTATCATCTTCCAGGCGTTCTCCATGAGAGGGCGGACACGCTGAGCAAACTGAAATCAGTCAGCCACGAATGAGAACTGGACCATTCCACTCTGGAACAGGTTTTTGGCGTATGGGGCAGGCCATCCACAGACCTCTTTGCCACTCCGAAGAACAAGAAATGCCGACTTTACGCAAGCAGACTTCACCATCCGGGATCATTGGGGAATGCCCTTTCGATGGCCTGGTCAGGCGCATTTATTTACACATTTCCTCCCATTCTGCTGATTCCCGGGCTTCTCAGGAAGCTCAAGGCGGAAACTTGTAAGATGATCTTGATAGCTCCTGCGTGGCCTCGACAGTTTTGGTTCAAAGAGCTGCATCTCCGCTCCCTGGACCTTCCACTTCTGTTGCCGTAGATTCCTTCGCTGCTGACAATTTCCCAGGGCCAGGTCTGGCACCCGGATCCTCAATCCCTGCAGTTGTCGGCATGGCTCCTGAGCACCGAGAATTTCTTGGTTTGACCCTTTCAGCAGAATGTAGGGATGTACTTTGTCAGGGACGAGCCCCAAGTACCAACAAGACATAGTGGTTAAAGTGGAAGCATTTCTGCATTTGGTGCCAACAAGAGGGTATCAATCCTCTTTCTTCCACATGAAGTTCTTCCTTACATTCTTTAATTATTAAAATCAGGGGTGGCTCACTCATCCATCAAAGTTCATCTTGCCGTCATCTCTTGCTTCAGCGCACATCTTCTGGTCCTTCCCTATGGTCAGCAAGGATAATCAAGCAGTTTCTCAGAGTCTTCCCTCCAGTCAAGCCTCCACCTTCTCTTTGGCACCTTAACTTGGTTCTCACCCAGCTCATGAAGCATCCCTCTGAACATCTTCACCGGGCGGATTTGAAATTCATCTCCTGGAAGGTGGCTCTCCTGCTGGCCTTGACTTCGGCTAGGAGAGTAGGTGAATTTTAGGCTCTCGCCATTCAGGTACCTTTTCTCCAATTTAAAAAGGGGACAATGATACTCCGTACTAACCCAAAATTCATACCAAAGTGCCTTCAGACTTTCATTTGAATGAGCCGGTCATACTCAACTTTTTTCCCTCAGCCTTCTACTCCGGCAGAAAAGGCACTCCACTCGCTGGACATTCAGAGCTGCTTAAAGTTCTATCTGCAATGTACTAAGGACTTCAGGAAGTCTCATCAACTATTTGTATTTTTCAGCGCCCCTCATAAGGGTTTTCCCCTTTCCAAGCAGGGGATTGCTTGTTGGATTACCAGCGCTATCCAGTATTGTCACAGAGCAGCGGCCGAGCCCCTTTTGGGTCTGGTTCGTGCTCACTCAATAAGGACGATTTCTTCTTCGACAGCCCTCTTTGCCGGAGTTCCTATCCGGGAGATCTGCAGGGCAGCAACCTGGACCAGTAATCATACAAGACATTACTGCCTGGATTCTTCAACGCAGAGTGACACAGCGTTGGGCCAGGCAGTCCTGAGGAACCTCTTTCATTGAGTGGTGAGCTTTCCCTTTCTATCCTCCTTCCGTTTTTTATAGTTATCCTCTTTGCACATTTTTGAAGTTTTGAAGTTTCTTCATTGGTTTTCCTTATGTGTATACATGTGTTTATTTTTCCATTGACTATGATGTTAATGCGTATATTGATGGAATAAGGAATCACAGTTCAAAAAATGTGCTCATAACTGCTAGCTACTCTGATGCTGGACTGTTCCCATGGGGCACAGGGTCAAGACTGATTTGCAAATAGCTGGGTTCAAACTGGAAAGGCATGGGGAGCAAAAAAAAACGATGGATTTAGGCCCAGATCTCTGTACTGGGGTGAATGTATGACATTGTTCTTCATTCTGTCCATCACCTGTTGTTTAGGTCTCGCCTCTCAATGCGCATGCGCATTGAGCGAGACTATGGGGGCTTAAACAAGGTTTACCTAGACTGGCGATTTGATGCTGTGCCCGTGCGCTTTTAGGTCAATGCGCAAGCGCATTGACCTAAAATACGCGTGCACATCATCAAATCGCCATCTGTTCCCCAGCAGCACTCCTCCCACTCCTTTAAAGTGAAGCTTAGCTTCACTTCAAAGGCCCCTGCTGCTTCACACTCGCCGCTCTCCCTGCTCCGCCCCGTGTCGCATTTCTCCTCCCCCCCCACAGCAATGCCCTCCGTCTTGTTCTCTGTTACTTCCTTCTGTCTTTCTATTTCTGTCTCTCGCTCCTCAAATTCTGTCTCTCTGTGCCTCTCTCTGTTACTTCCTTCTGTCTTTCTATCCCTGTCTCTCGCTCCTCCAACCCTGTCTCTCGAGTCTCGATGCCTCTCTGTTACTTCCTTCTGTCTTTCTATCCCTGTCTCTCGCTCCTCAAACTCTGTCTCTCGATGCCTCTCTCTGTTACTTCCTTCTGTCTTTCTAACCCTGTCTCTCCGACAGCCTCACTTTCCTTATCTGCGCCCTGGCGTGTCAATATCACATAATGTAATTATATGAAACAACGCGATAGGTTTTGCTGACGCGCTTATCCGAACGAAGTCGAAACAGAATGCATCTCCTTCTTGTCTTTTATTTTAGATCGCTTAATTTTTTGCCCCGCATGGTATTTAGGGAACACATAAAATTAGAGTGCTGTAATGGACAAGAAGCACACACGTCACCTGATTTCATACCGTAGACTGGGCGAATATATAAAACAAATATAGCCACAAAATTTAACGTGATCTGAAAAGTATACACTTTTTCTTTAGTGGAACAGAAATGTAGGTATATTAAGTAAAATGATGTTATGTCTACAGAGTCGCTATTGCTTGTTCCTCCTGCTTCTCATTCTGAGCCCTACAATGCCACCAGCCGCCTGCCTGCCTGCCTCGCATTACCAAATCAAAGGCAGCCCAGCCTCCCTCCCACAAGCTTATCAGCGTGCGCTCACACATCAAAGCCATCAGCCTCCCTCCCACCTCCCCCCTAATTGCTTTGCTTTCACTTTCACGGCCGCGAGGCCATGAGCTACTTTAAAGGGATCCGAACCCCGCCCCCCTCCACCCCCCTGCCGCTTGCATTTCCCGTACTTATTTCTCTTTGCTCATATTTCACTTTCTCCTGTGTGTGTCTTCTTCTTCCCTCTTTCTCTCTGTTCCACCCTCCCTCTTCTCCCTCCCGCTTCCCTCTCTTCCCTCTATCTCCCACTCTTTCTACCACCCCTCTATCTCCTTCCCTCCCTCTCCCTCCTCTTCTCTCTCTCCCCTCGTCACACTCCCTCTTTCTCTTCCAGCGCTCTCCTCATCTTCTTACTCTCCCACTACCCTCTCCCTCTTGCACTCCTCTCTCCCCCTCCTCTCTCCCCCTCTCTCTTGCACTCCCCTCTCTCTCCCCTTCCCTCTCTCTCCCCCTTCCCTCTCTTGCACTCCCCTCTCTCTCTCCTTCCCCCTCTCTCTTGCACTCCCCCTTCCCTCCCCTTCCCTCTCTCTTGCACTCCCCTCTCTCTCTCTCTCCCTTCCCTCTCTCTCTTGCACCCCCTCTCTCTCCCCTTTCCTCTCTCGCTTGCACTCCCCTCTCTCTCCCTTCCTTCTCTCTCTTGCACTCCCCTCTCTCTCCCCCTTCCCTCTCTCTCCCCTTTCCCTCTCTCTCCCCCTTCCCTCTCTCCCCCCTTCCCTCTCTCTCCCCCTTCCCTCTCTGTTTAACTCCCCTCTCTCTCCCTCTTCCCTCTTTCTTGCACTCCCCTCTCCGCCCTCTCTTGTACTCCCCTCTCTCTCCCCTCTCTCTTGCACCCCCTCTCTCTCCCTCTCCCCCTTGCACTCCCCTCTCTTGCACCCCCCTCTCTCCCCCTCTCTCTCGCACCCCCTCTCTCCCCCTTGCACCCCCTCTCTCCCCCTTCCCTTTCTCTCTTGCACCCCCTCTCTCTCCCCTTCCCTCTCTCTCTTGCTCTATCTCCCCCTTCCCTCTCTCTCTTGCACTCCCCTATCTCTCCCTCTCCCCCTCTCTCTCTTGTTTGAAGTGTCACTCACATTCTAATCACCCCACAATATATATCGCGAGGGGCAGTGTTTCTGCCTTCTTCAGCCATTGCCTTACTTAATGTCAATGAACCCACACCACACAATTACACTCTACTGAACACAACATACACTCCACACAATACCACTCAGTGCCACATAATTATATTGTACATAATTACACTGCGCTCAACAAAACATACACTCCAAATACCACTGAGCGCCACATAATTACACACCACATAATTACACTCTACTGAATGCAACACACACTCCACACAATACCACTCAGTGCCACATACTTATATGCTACATAATTACAATGCAACATACACTCCAAACAATACCACTCAGTGCCACATACTTATATGCTACATAATTACAATGCAACATACACTCCAAACAATACCACTCAGTGCCACATAATTACACGCCACACAATTAAAATATACTGAATACAACATACACTCCTCATAATACCACTCAGTGCCACATAATTACACGCAACATAATTACCCTGCACTCAATGCAACATACACTCCAAATACCACTCAGTGCCACATAGTTACACGCCACATTATTACACTGCACTCAATGCAACATACACTTCAAATACCACTCAGTTCCACATAGTTACACGCCACATTATTAAACTGCACTCAATGCAACATACGCTCCAAATACCACTCAGTGCCACATAATTACACGCCACATAATTACACTGCACTCAATGCAACATACACTCCAAATACCACTCAGTGCCACATAATTACACACCACACAATTACACTTGACTGAATGCAGCACACTCCACAAAATACCACTCATTGCCACATAATTACACGCCACACAATTAAACTCTACTGAATACAACATACACTCCTCATAATACCACTCAGTGCCACATAATTACACGCAACATAAATACACTCTACTCAATGCAACATACACTCCAAATACCACTCAGTGCCACGTAATTACACCCCACATAATTACACAGCACTCAATGCAACATACACTCCAAATCCCACTCAGTGCCACATAATTACAATCCACATTATTACACTGCACTCAATGCAACATACACTCCAAATACCACTCAGTGCCATATAATTGCACGCCACATAATTACACTGCACTCAATGCAACATACACTCCAAATCCCACTGAGTGCCACATAATTACACGCCACATATTTACACTGCACTCAATGCAACATACACTCCAAATACCACTCAGTGCCACATAATTACACGCCACATAATTACACTACGCTCAATGCAACATACACTCCAAATACCACTCAGTGCTTCAACGCATATTGTGTTACAATAGGTGTCACATTTGCGAAAGATAAAACTATTGGCATTGTAAATAACAAAGCTATTAATTTTTGAAACATTGTGATTTGTCAGATCAAAACATGTAAGACAGGGGAAAACTAAACATGTACCTTTACTAATGATATAGATGTCACATTTGATAATTTTAGAACTATTGGCATTTATAATAACAAAAAAAAACTTTTATAATTTGCACAACATAAAAAAAATGTAAATAATATTTACATTTACCACACCACAAACTCAAACTTTTCTATTGCGAGACCTATTGCATTTCCAATGCTTGTTTTGCTTTTGTCACCCCGAGTGGGACGGGTATGCTCAGACGTGAGTCCCGTGCTCTCCATGCTACTGGAATCAAGCTATCCAGGCTGATGAGGATGGCAGTTCGGGCTGGACTGTTCCCATGGGGGACAGGGTCAAGACTGATTTGCAAATAGCTGGGTTCAAACTGGAAAGGCATGGGGAGCAAAAAAAACGATGGATTTAGGCCCAGATCTCTGTACTGGGGTGAATGTATGACATTGTTCTGCATTCTGTCCATCACCTGTTGTTTTTGCTACTCTGATTCAAGCATGTGAATTTATGAAAGTTCCAATACTTGAGTAAGAAAACAAATTACTTACCTGTAACTTTGGTTCTCCAGTATTGGAAACTTTCATAGATACCCATGCGACTCACCCTCCTCCCCTGGGAAGTCTCAGACTTCAGCAGTTTAAGTTATTCTTTTACACTACAGCTACGAAAATCTGAGGTTCTCTCAAGAAGGTTCTACAGGGTGAGGCTAATCTGATTGGTTGTTCATTTTATTTGGTCTCTTTTACAAAAAGAGGTGGATCTGTTACAAAACTAGAATGGGCCTAAGCCTGGCTTCTTCTTTTGTAATGGTTTCTATTGCTATTTTATGTATACCGGGGACTCCCATCTCGACGACGGGGAATGATTCAAGCATGGGAATCTATGAAAGTTTCCAATACTGCAGAACCAAAGTTACAAGTAAGTAACTTGCTTTCTTATCCCTTTTTGAGTTTGTGGGTTACCTAGTGTGACATTTCAGGTTTTAGCTCGATGTTGGACAAGGTTAGATACATGTCATTATTTTCGAGGCACTAATGGTTTTTCAGCCTACTATTACAACTGGTAGCTAGATAATATGCTTCCACTCTACTGGGGATCTGGATTTTATTTCCCATTTACAGTATATGCAATGTTACATCTCGAGTATCAACAGATGCCACCTAGGACACAGAAGCACTCACTGATGATTAGTGTCAGAAGACCCGTTAGAGAAAACAATAAATAAATATTTTAAATTAATCTCTGGTTCATTGCCTTTTTTCACAATATAGTTTCATTACATTTAGCTTCTTGTATTCATTCAGTTTTTTATAAGGTGCTTCCTGATGTCTACTGCTTTTAACAAATAAAGTCGAATCAGTTTAGTTTTTTTATTTGTTTGTTTGCTCCGGTACTTAGACCCATCAACGATATAAAAACAAATTAAAAATATATACATCATGCACCAGAATTATGTAAAATATACATTCCCCAACCAGAGTTCACAGTGGTGACCGATGCATCACTTCTGGGATGGTGTGGCCACATAGGGGAGGTGGAGATCAGAAGCCTCTGGTCTCCGGCGGAGTCAGGGCTCCACATCAACCTTCTGGAGCTTCAGGCGATTCGTCTTGCACTCCAGGCATTCCTTCCCTCTGTCCGGGGAAGAGTGGTGCGTGTGTGTACGGATAACACTACTGCCATGTGGTACTGCAACAAACAAGGCGGGGTGGGGTCGTGGCCCTATGTCAGGAGGTGCTCCGCCTCTGGACATAGCTGGAACATCAAGGAATATCCCTGGTGGTTGAACACCTGTCAGATTCCCTGAACACCAGGGCGGATGAACTCTGCCGCAGGTGCCTGATTGATCACGAATGTCGTCTTCACTCGGAGGTGGTGCATGGTCTCATTCAGCAGTGGGGAGAGCTTTAGTTAGATCTATTAGCCAACGAAGGGAACGCACAATGTCAGCAGTTCTGCGCTTTGAAATTTCCAAGGCAGCACTCGCTAGCGACGCTTTTCGTCACAAGTGAAGTTGCAGTCTTCTATATGCCTTTCTGCCTATACCACTTCTGCCCAAAGTGCTGAAGAACATCAAGCGCGACCGGGCCCAAGTCTTTCTTGTGGCTCCGGATTTGGCCCGAAGAGTCTGGTATCCCGAGCCGCTCAACAGGGCCATCGATCCTCCGATCCGACTGCCTTTTTGGTAGGATCTTCTGTGGCAGCAGCAGGGGACGCTCTTCAACCCGAACCTGTTCAGCCTCCACCTCCTTGCGTGGAGATTGAGCCGCAGCAGTTGACGTCGTTTGACCTGCCTCCCGAAGTCTGCGATGTTATCTTTGCAGCCAGGCGTCCCTCCACTAAGATGGTATACGACTGCAGATGGAACAGATTTGTGGCATGGTGTACAGCAAAGGCTGTGGATCCCCTTTCTGCCCCTCTTTCTGAGGTTCTCTTGTTCGTCCTTTCTTTGGCCCAGCAGGGCTCTGCTCTGGCCACTCTAAAAGGCTACATCTCAGCCAATTCAGCCTTCCTTAGGCTTCCTGAGCCACCTGTGTCTTTTCAAGTCCCCTGTTGTAAATAGATTCCTTAAAGGCATTACTCATCTTTTTCCTCGTGTTCCCTGCGTAATTCCCCAGTGGGACTTGAACTTGGTGCTTACCTATCTTACGCGTGCTCTCTTTGAGCTGCTCCATAACTGTCCTCTCATGCTTCTTACTTTGAAATCTGCCTTTCTGGTGGCCAACAACTCTGCCCGCAGGTTGAGTGAGCTACAAGCTCTTTCTTCCAAGGCTTGCTTTCTGGCTGTCCATCCGGACAAGGTAGTCCTGAACACTAGACCTTTTTAGGTCGAGGTACTATCCGGTTCTGCCGAAGGCAGAACCGGAAGTAGAGAGATCTTATGTTCCTTAGAGGGGCTCTTTATCCCGCCTCTAATTTTGGCTCTCTCCCATTGGCTGGCTTCCTAAATGGAGGCCAGCCATTGGAGGAGAGAGCCGTCCCTCCAAATAGGCCCCGTCTTTTTCGGATTTGGGGGCGTAAGTTTTGCTGTTCTTTAGACAGTGACGTCATGCGTCACTCAAAACAGCGAAACCACGCCCCCGAAACCGAAATGGCCGTGTGTTTCTCCAAGGCATTTTCTCCTTGCCTCGGAGAAACGTGGTGGTGATTTCGAAGCTGCTCGCCTACTACAGATAAACAACCAAAGGATATTTGCAGAGCTGCGGTAAGTACGAGTCTGTAAAATACCTATACAACTCGAGAGTGAAAAGATGTATCTTTGTAACTCAAAGGAAAATAACGCCGTTTACATTCACAGGCAACAATAACGCATTAAGCTTGTCACGAAAAAGTGAAAGAGATTCCTTTGATCGGAAGTTGCTAGGTTATTGACTGTTTCAATACGTTATTTCAGGTGGTAAACGAGGGACCTAAATCAACCCATTTCACTGCCAGACATTTTTTAAAACCTTAATAAAAGCCGATTTGAAGCCAGCTTTCATACGCTTTAAGCAAGGACACGTACTGCTCGTATTTACGGACTGCTCTGCCTTATTTACACAAAATCATTCAATCAAGTTGGAATTCGACGTCTAAACGCTTGCGTCAAAGCTCTAGTGGAACACAGGGTTTCCACGAAAACCTCCAGGTGGGCGCGCCTGGTTAATGCTCGGCGCAGCCCCGGTCATTAGCACTGAAGGGTACATTTCCTGCTTGTTCATAATTAGATGCCACATTACCATGGGCACATGATACGTTTACATTAACCGGGGAGGAAGGGCACCGGATGTCACCAGGTCCTGTTTCCACACTGACCCAAAGCTTTAATCATCGCAAAACACTCTCCAGCGCTGCATTCTGCAACAGACGCCGGACTGCTATAAGCAGAGGTGCTTTTCTTATGGAAACGAATCTGCAGTGTTTTCAATCCAACACAGAAAATGGGGAAATAATTGATTAGGACTCCTTTAGCTTAACAAGATCCAAACGTCACTGACGTGCAGAGGCATTCTGCTGAATGAAGGTCACACAGTTGTCCTTTCAAAAACCTCTGGATTTCTCCTGTCACAGACTGGGAGGGTGGGTTGAATTTCCCCCATCCCAAATCATAAAAAGCAAACAACAGCATTGAGTTCAGGGTGAATTTTAAACGGATGCCCGAATAATCATCGCTCTCAGTAGTGAAGGAAAGGCAGCAATGAAGTCAAGGTTTACAATACAGCTTCTACACCTTTCCCATAAGCAAGGGGTAGGACTCGTCATCTGCTCCCCTTTCTGCAAACCTAATTCAATGTCCATAAGTGTATTGTATTGCAGCATTTATAAAGCTCTTACTACTCCCTATGTGGGACACTGAAGCGCTAAGCTACACCTTGTAGGGTGTGTAGTTGGAAGGGTGTTGTATTTCTTTCTTCGGTGATCCTATGTGGGAAGTGTTTCCGTGTCGTAAGTGATGACCACTGAGGCGCGCTCACCGTGTTAGGCGACACAGTGTAGCACTGTGGTGGCAGATTTGCTGCGAGAGGCAGACGTGCAGTTTTGAGGGCAGAGTGTTGAGGGCAGAGTGTTGAGGGCAGAGTGTTGAGGGCAGAGTGTTGAGGGCAGAGTGTTGAGGGCAGAGTGTTGAGGGCAGAGTGTTGAGGGCAGAGTGTTGAGGGCAGTAAGTGTGTCTGTTTGTGAACATATATATTTAGAATACAAAGTGCAGGATTAAACAAATCTGTACATTTCCATTCAGGTGATCGTTTGCTAATGCCTGGTACTCATTTTAGGTTTCACCTGTACAGCACTTGCACTGTGCTTGAGAAAACGATTGTGTTTAATATGAACCTACAAGGGACTTATATCCTGCCTCACTCTCTCACTATATAAAACTCACTCTTTCACTTTTTACTACTCGCTCTCTAATACTCTCTTTACTAATAACTCTCTCCTACTCACTATCAACTACTCACTCTACTACTTACTCTGTGTGTGGGTGCTAATGCAATAGGTCTCGCATATGCAAACGATTAAGCTATTGGCAATGTAAATGACAATGCCATTTATTTAGGATTTTAAAAAAAAAAGTCAGGAGCAATGCCAATAGCTCTACCTTTAATAATGCCGAGACCATTGCATTGTAAATGCTTGTTATCTTCCCAAGGTGGTTACTTCTTTCCACATTGGCCAAACCATTACTTTGCCTACCTTCTTTCTTCCTCCGCATCCTTCAAAAGAGAAAGAGGGGCTCCACCGCCTGGATCCAAAACATGCGCTTTCCTTCTATCTGGATCGCACAAAACAATTCCGGGTGGACGACCGGCTCTTTGTTGGGTACGTGGGCGCTATGAAAGGTCGGGCCGTGCACAAACTGACCACCTCCAGGTGGGTCGTTAAGTGCATCAGAGCTTGCTATTCTTTGGCAAAGAATGAGCCTCCAGTAGGCCTGCGTGCCCATTCCACTAGGGCGACGGCGGCCACCACTGCTTTGGGACAGGGAGTCCCCCATAATGACATCTGTCAGGCAACTACGTGGGCATCACTGCATACATTCACCAAACACTACTGCCTGGACAGCCAAGTCCGGAAAGACTGCTTCTTTGGCCGTTCTGTTCTCCAGGACTTTCTGGTGTGAACTTGGTTCGCAGACCCACCTCCGGGGTTGGTAGTGCTGGTGTATCTATTCTAAGGTAAGGAATCTATAACTAACTGTTTCTTTCAGATGAACAAGTTACTTACCTTTGGTAACGATATATCTGTAAGAAACATAAGTTAGTTATAGATTCTTTACCGCCCCACCCATCCTCCCCATTCTGCGAACTGACTTCTAGGGTTAAATACATCCATTCAGGGCCCTAGTTTAGTGCATCAGTGGTCGGTGTCTTGCATGGCTCTGCGTTTTTGGCATGGAAAGTCTGACGTCAGCACACGAGGGCAGCGTCTATGTAGCTACCGCTGCATCATCCCGGCAACCAAGACGCCGACGACGAACATCGAGTCGACTGATGCCACCTTCCGACGCACAGGGGTACTGCTGACGAAAAGCTTCCTGGATCCAGTCTGACGCCTGGGGGTAATTCTAAAGTAAGGAATCTATAACTAACCTATGTTTCTTACAGATATATCTTTTTTTTTTAATTCTTTTTATTGAATTAATATGCAACTTCCATCCACTGCCATCATTGGCAGCGTAAATATAGTAAACAAAAGATACAACAATGCAGTATCAAGTATATCTTCAGCGATCAGAGTGTACAAAACAGACATTGCATAGGTGACACAAACATGGCAGAACGAATACGAGCACACAACATCGATAATAGCAGCAGAGTCAGTTGAGAGTGTTAAACATTATCATCTGGCACTGGAATGGCATGGAATTGTTTAAGCGGACCCCAAATATCTTTCGGTCTGGAGGTTACAGGCAATTCTTTAGCATAAAGTTCTAAATTTTCTTTACAATATACCATGTCCTTCATCCTCCCCTCCAACTTCGGCACAAGTGCACTGTCCCATGTAAACAGAGTACGACGTTTTGCGAGCAAGAGGGCAACTCTCAAAAACCTGCCCGTTGTACCCTTCAGATGGGGGAAATAGTTTAGCAGACATACCAGAGGTGTGTAGAGGAGTATGATGCCCGTCATAGTTTGGATACGGTCAAGCACCTCTTCCCAATAGTGGAACACTGGATCACAGGGGACAATGGACATCCCTGCCTGGTGCCTCGCTCTATCTGAAACGGAGTAGAGGTGTGACTGCCCAAGCGCACTCTGGCTGTTGTGTCTGTGTACAGAACCTGGATCCACTGTATTATGACTGTAGGGAACCCCGCTCTACGCAGTATGTGGAACATGTAACCCCTTTCTATGGAGTCAAATGCTTTAGCCGCATCAAGCTTGATAGCAGCCGCAGGTAAATCAGGGTTGAGTATGTGGAACATGGAGAAGATCGTGCGCAGGTTATGGGAGGTGGATCTTTCCGGCACAAATCCAGATTGATCAGGGAGCACGAGAAGGAGCATCAGAGGTTGAATCTTTGTGGCCAATATTTTTGCCAGTATTTTTGCATCTAGATTAATCAATGATAAGGAGTGGTAGGACTCACATACCGTGTGTGATTTGTCTTTCTTGAGAAGTGTAATGATCATGGCCTGACGTGAAGAAGGGGGTAGGGTACCGGTATCGTATGCCTCAGCATACATTTCTAGTAGATGAGGTGCGAGAAGGTCCACGTACGCTTTATAAAATTCTGCCGTTAAGCCATCCAGCCCCGGCGCCTTGCTATTGGGAAGGGAGAGAATAGCGTCCTTAACATCCGTTTCATCTGTGGGCACAGATAGGTATTTCCGATGTATATCCGATAACCATGCACATGCTATGTCTGACAAATATTCTTCCATGGTAGTTTTATCCACGTTTCCCTGTGTGGTATATAGTGTCTTATAACAGTCCCTGAATTGGTCCACTATTGCCTGTGGGGTAAAATTTTCTATCCCGTCACCATCAACGATCTTGTCAATCTGATGATGAGTTGCCCGATATTGTAGTTTATTGCCTAAGTTCCTACTGGATCGACCACCCTTGCCATATGCCCTAGCCACATGTCTCCTCCTCTTATACTTCGCCTCTGTGTCAGCCAATTTGTCATATTCAACGAGAAGTTCGTGTATGCGGGCGAGTGTGGCGTTAGATGGTGCCGCCCAATAGTCCTTTTCCAATCCTTCTAGTGCAGTCTCAGTTTTGGAGATTTGACCTCTGATGTCTTTCAAAATACCAGACGCGGTACTAATACAGACACCCCTTATCGTCACTTTGAATGCCTCCCAAAGAGATGCCTTACTGTCCACTAAACCCGTGTTTTCGAACGGAAACGCCATGTGAAGGGACGATGAGGATTAGTCGGAATTCGCAAGTGGAGATAGACGGGGTTGTGATCCGACAGGGTGCGGGGCAAGTTGTAGACCCGAGCAACCCAGTTGTTCGTGTCTTCGTTTAGTAACCAGTAGTCTAGAATGGACCAGCTGTTGTAGGCTGGTGTAATATGTGTGCCTTCCTGCATCTGCTTATGACGTAACCGCCAGACATCAACTAATCCCAATTGTGCCATAGCCTCGCGGACACAGTGAGCCACTTTAAGTGTACGGGCACCAGTCGGGTTAGACTTGTCAACCTGTGGGTTAAGATGTGTATTGAGATCACCCCCCCCCCCCCCATATTATCGCTGTATCTGGCCATGTGCGTAAAATAGCAAGCATCTGTATGAAAGGTGTGCGGTCATCTATCACAGGTCCATACATATTGATAATCGTGAGGTTGGTCATGCCCAGTTTGCCCTGTACCATAGCACAGCGGCCTTCTAAATCCGTGTGACTATGCGTGGGCTGGAATGGAATGCCCCTCTTGAACAAAACAAGTACACCCCGTGTGTAAGTGGAGTATGATGATGCGATCCGGAACCCTGCCCATTTGTGAGCAATGGCAGCGTCTGTGTGTTTGCTCAGATGTGCCTCTTGCAATAGAGCAATCTGCACATTATGTCTGTCTAAATAGTTCAGAACCTGTCTAGTCTTTTTTGGGGTGTTGAGCCTGCGAACATTCCATGTTATGCATCTATAATCCTCACCTATTATCTCCGTGTGAAAATCCTGATGTGTGTGTTGTGTGCATAGACTTACATCCACGGTGTGCCACGTCCAGGATCGTAACCATAGTGAACATTCTGATCTTGTTGCCTACAATTATCCTAAGTTGTACCAAACTCCCTCCCCCATCCACTTTAGCAACCCAATCTTGCCAAAGACAGATTCCACTGTCATAACCAAAAACTTAGAACAAAACAGTACAGTAAGAAAAGTAGCGACGGGGTACACCCAGTAGGGGACACAGCGGCTACAACCACTTCCCGAATCTACGGGAAGCGGCCGCATTTCAGTTTCTTGCGCTTCTAACTTTTAGCCCACTATAGTAAAAGACAACATAGATATGATGAGCTGTATGACAAACCCAGCACAAAAGTCAGCATGAGGATACATGTAAGGTATATAACTTCACATATCTCTGTAGCATTGTGTCCACAATTAGAAAGCAAAAAGAGGAACATTTTCATGTGGGTCAGTAATTCGCAATAATCCTGCCTAAATATCATGTAAAAGTAACACATGAGTGGATAGAGCATGTATATAGGAGGCAGTGTGAACGCATGTCTCTATCTCAGGGGTAGGCCCAGGTCCTGTATCAAATAAGCTGTCATTAGTGACTCTGTGTAATCATTAACAACAGGGCATCAAGTATAACAAAGGATGCACCATAATGGAGGACTTGTTACAGTCAGTCATCGACATCGGCGGTTTGAGTGGAGGATCGTTGTTTTCGTCGCAGTGATTAAGCGTGGTCCATGGCCAGTTTCGGGTTCACGAATATCTTTGCATCCTTGTCAGTGCCTTTGCGGAGCCGGGCAGGGTATAACATGGCATATGGGATCTGTTCTTTTATAAGGAGTTTTTTGACTCCCTGGAACTCCTTGCGTGCTGCCTGGACTGTGGCTGTGAAATCCGGAAAGAAGGAGAGGATGTTGCCTTGATAACTGATGGTGCCTTTCTGTCTTGTAATGCGTAGTATTGTGTTCGATCTCTAAAGTTCAGTAGTCTTGCGATAATGGGCTGCGGAGGGACACCAGGTGGCGGCTGTGCCGCCAGAGATCTGTGGATGCGTTCAATGGCAAACATGGCGGACAGATTCTCAGCCTCGCAGATGTCCCGGAGCACAGCTTCAACGTAGTCTTCCAGTCGTCCTACATTTGTTGATTCCGGTAGGCCTAAAATGCGCACATTATTGCGCCTTGAGCGCGCTTCAATGTCCTCATTCTTTGCTTGTATTACCGCTAGAAGCTGTGTGATGTCTGTGGTTTTGGCGGCAACTTGCCGTAGGCCGTCCTCGGCATCTGATATATGTTGTTCAGCCTCGCTGATCCGCATTGCCTGTTTATCCAATTTTTATGACATTTGGTCCATTCGACCATTGAGAGCCTCTTTTTTACCATCAATAGATTGCAGGCTGGCCTGGATGGCGGATAGAGTTTTCTCTAAGGCGGTCTGGGCCTGCGCGGCCGTGTCCAACTCGGAGTCCAACACCACATTTTGCGAGGTTTTACCCCCTTTACGCAGTTCAAATGTGAGTCGTGGTTGATTCTTTTCCGGCTTGCCCATGTCTGCGCTGGGTTCTGTGAAAGTCTCAGATTCAGCTGTTGGGTAATCACGGGGCTACGGAGTTGGCGTTGTTTGATATCAAAACCTCTTGTGATGTGTGTCGTCCGGTCTACAGGGGGTCTGTCTCTGAAAACAGGTCGGTGGTGTTCTCCCAAATTATGAAGGAGCAGTTGGGCAGGGGGTTCTCAGCGCCTGCGTTACCCAGGTCGCTGTCGGCGCACTCCGAACCGTCTGTGCTCACACAAGTGGTGGTTAACCTCTCTGGTACGTGCGTCCCGCTAAGCAACGCACTCCACTGTTCATCAGTGCCGTATCTTACTCATTCCCCGGAATAAGAGTATGGTTGCAAGTGCATAGACTCGGGCGTGAAGCCTGCAAGGATGGTAGGTCATGAATACTCTGCGTCCGATATCCAGTACAAGACCCTCACATATGCCCTGAGCACGAAGGTCAGCAGCAAACGAGCAGAGTCAGACAGGGTAAAGATCCAATCGGCCACAGTGACAAAAGAAGTTTGGTTCAACGCCCTCCTCAAGTCTCAGCAGCGTTGTAGACTCAAGCCAGCGGCACCCGCGCAAGTCCGCGCAGGATCCAGCCGCGACCAGCCTCCATCGCTCAGCAGGTGTGGTAGACCAACAAAGGCGTCACCCCCAATGTTCAGCGCAGGGCCTTCGCCTAGGCCCAAAATTGGCAAGTCATCTGCAGTCCAGCAGAACTAAATTGTTGTAAAAGCCGGCTAGTTTCAATTACAATGTAAATGTAAATCAGGCAAAATGTTCTTCTTAACGTGCAACAGCGTCTCAGCCTGGGATTATTGGCAGCCACGCATCTCACAGGCCCCAGCCGCAGTGATCTGCCTTTGCTCGACCGGGCACCCTGTCCGGGATTAGCAGCAGTCAGGCCGCGTTGCGCAAGTCGCATCCGCAGTTAACTTCACTCGTTTGGCCTGGCGCCGTGTCCTGTGCACACGGGGAGAGACGCGCTGCAGTCCGCGAGAGCAGACTCCCGCAGTCAAAGCCGGCGGCTCAATTAGTTTCGGCACCCCGCACCTTCTGTTCATATAACGGGCACTCACCCACAGGGATTTTCAGTTCCCGCAGCGGCAGACTCTGGAGCTCTAGCGCAGCAAGCAATGGTCTACCTTTGTAACGGCACACTCGATCCTGGTGTCTGTGCAGGTTACAGCGCCGGCGGTCGTCCACAGGCGCAGCGTCGATCCAGGCTTCTCACGCCACGGGTGCTCAGCCTTCAGCAGTCCAATCCTCAATGCCGAGCCCCGCGACCTCCGTTCCTCCTGTCAAAGGCAGCCTTCGATAGTGCGGTGCTGCGGCAATCAGACAAGCCCAGCAGATAGCAGTACTAGGCAGTTACGAAGCAGGATGATGAAGGATTATTAAGGCGGCCGGCAGAGCAGCACTACAATGCGGCCATCTTGTTGTGCGCAAAGCCACGCCCCTCACAGATATATCATTACCTAAGGTAAATAACTTGTTTGATAACTCCAGTAAGTCCCACACAGCAGAATTGCTGAGATGTGTTAGAAAGTCATGCCCCCTTTATCTACCACACTGCAAACGCGTCACCTGGCGCACTATTGGTTGTGGAATGATGTCCTCTTGGATGCTGAGGGTTCTTGGGGGCCCAGAAGCCCTCTTGTTACCTCCAGTAAGTCCTACACAGCAGGATTCCTGAGAGCTGGGAGGAGGTCTCACCCCTTTTATCCACCACTCTACAAACGCACTACTAGTTACAAAATTATAGAAATTCACTTTAAAGACCAAAGGTTACGGGGTCATTATAGTTAGGAATTAGATTTTTTTTTTAAACTCCCAGATTCACTGAAAATACCAAAGGTTACAGGGGCGTTCTCGTTAAGCTCAGATTTCACTCGTACAAAACCAGTAAAATTCGGTAGTTATAGTTACCTGAGCTAACTATAACTTATGCCACCACAATGCACTGCTTATGACCTTGCATTTTATATCACTCATGACATGGCCAGGACATCACTAATGACATCTCAAATTACATCACTGATGACATCATCCACAGAACCACTCACACCTCCATACAACCTCTTGTATGCATGCTTACATACACATTCATAGACCCATGCCAGTACTCACACCCACTCACTCCTCCATAGAGCCACTCACACACCCACCCACTCACTTGTACAGCCAATCATACAACTATTCACTCACCCCCTACAGCCACACACTCAGCCATACAGCTACTCACATACCCACTTGTTCACCTACACAATCACTCACCTACCCATATAGCTTCTCAACACAGCCACTCACTCACCCATACAAGTACTCATGCAATCACTTAAATACTCATTTACACATCCATACAAGCACTCCCACCCATACAGCTATCCACACCCACTCTCCAATGCAGCCACTCATACACCAACTCACTTAACAAAGCACCTACTCAAACAGCCACTTACTCACCCATACAGCCCCTTACATACCGAGTCACTCACTCATATAGCTATTAAGACATCCGCTCACCCATAAAATCACTACACAACCACTTACCCACCTATAGAGCCACTCACACCGCCACTCTCACTCATGCAGCCACTGACACACCCACTCATGCAGCCACTGGCACATTCACTCATGCAGCCACTGACCCATTCACTCACTCATCAATACAGCTACTCACACAGCATCTCATTCACCCACATTTATTTTAGGAAGGAACAAAATGGGAGTGTTCATTTTGTCATAGAAATTATGGATAGTGCTGTAAAAAGAGACACATTTTAAATAAGTTCTCAAATATTTTCCTTTTCTATTTTATTAAAAACATTCTGACATGCAAACTGAAGCATGCACTTTCAGCATCAGCAGCAGACTTCCAGTTAACTCCCTGGTGATCAGCAGCTTTGCTATAGTGTTCCAATGAGTAACTAGAGTGCTAACATTCTGAATTTATGCAGAAAATGTGGCTCATCTGAATGCCATCTTGATGGAATCAAAGTGGAAAACTGAAAGCATATTCTACTGAGGATACTGCAGTAAATGAGGAAACTATGGAGCTTCTTAACAAATAAGTCCCCCAATATAACCACCAGAACAAAATACCAAATATTGCACATATTTCACCCAAATATAGCCCAAAGTGCAAAACACTTAATTTGTTTGTTATTGTGCAGTTCTAAATAGCGCAGACTTGATCCGAAGTTATTGGAGGGTATTACATGAGCATCAGTTACATTACTCAAGGACACAATCATTTTGGTTTTAGGCATTGAGAGATAGTGATTTGCCCAGAATCACAGGATATCAAGCTGATGGCAAAACTTGAGCGTGGTTTCCCAGTTGCAAAGTCTGCAGCTCTTGCCGTAACACCACATCCTCTCCCTTAAGTGTAACACATAATCAAGTAATCAACTGGATAAAAAAAAAACATAAAGATAACAAATTATTTTAAAGTGCTTTGTCGCTATTCGAGAACTCAGAAAATAAAACATAATTTTAGTAGTTTATTGCACTAACCATCATTTCTTTGGGAATAAGACCCGATTCAGCCAGGAGATTCCTGATGTTTTTAACTCCAAAAGAGGTTTCTTTTATCTGTCTACTGCCTAAAATCTCCTCTTTTTCAAAGTATTTCAATAGGGAAAATCAATTCCTCAGGTGTTTATTTCAAAATCTCCCTCTTAACCACAAAAAGTGGCAATAGGCATGATTAAAAATGATTATATAAGGAGCCCAAATGCTCTGCCTTTTGAAAAATGCCCATTATATAATTCAACAAGGTCTATAAATTCCATTTTCATTGCGTAAGTCTGTCCATGTAAAATAATTATGCTGTTATATAATCACAAAAATTGGATTCATATTTAAATTTGCATACCCTCACTATAAAAAATCACTGTAAAGCGCCAATGCTTAACATAATGCAAATTATAAATGGTGATTATTAAACATATTACTGACTCAAATCAAAAAGAGCTTTATTCGATTTTAGTCATTTAAAATCACAAAAGCAAACAGATAAAAACATTAAAAAAAATCTTCTAAAATACAAATGTACACAATTCCAGAATTCATTCATTCACAAGTGGACTTAATCCAAGCAAGCTATTATGAGGGATACATAGTATAAATTAAACAGTTTTTTTTTTTGTTTAAATCTTTTTATTAGGGTTTTACATTTCAGATTCCCATGTGGGTCACCAAATCGATCATAGGTCAGTTATTACACATAAAATGGTTACATAACATCTACAAACATAATTCATCTTCGACAGTTGGATTCCGTTCCGCCAGATGGGATTATACAACATCACTCATGGATTTGTTGGTAAATTAGCTTATTGTATGATGTTGCGTTCCGCTGTAGCTTGTCTCTGTGGCTATGCAATGGTGGAGACTGGTGTGGGTATCTCCCCCGTGTTTGCATATATGACCCCTAACTATGTAGTCAATGTTTAATATTCGATAGGTGAGTCGGGATCTAAACCGCCGACTGAAACTGAACTAGAAACTGTGGGAGGAAACTTCCTCCTAAAACATGAGGAAGGGCGGAGCACGAAGGGCAGGCGAGCGGCTATGGTGGGCGGAGGGTGTGCTGGCCGTTGATTATAAATAAAACAGTTCTACAGAATTTAGTACATTCTAACCTACTTTAAAACGTCGTCAGAATTTGTTGCGTTTCCTTTCTCTCATTATACTTTTCAAAAAAACAGCCATAACTCCAATGCAGTAATCACGATCTAATAGCTGTAAATGTAGGAAGGCAGGTCGACCTTGTCTCCATACCCCCAATCTTAACAAGGGCAGGATCCATCTGGATCTTTCCTTAGCATACAGTTTGCTAAATAGAATCTCATGAAAAGTTGTTTGTGGGGAGAGATCGTCGCAGGGACATGGACCTAATTCTCTGGCCCAATCATTCATCTCGGGATAGCTAATTAGCCGGTGGAAGGTCTTGAACCTAAAACCCCCCTGGAAAACGTAAAAGATATGGTTGGATATTGTATGTTAATACAGTCAATTGATGTTGGACTGTCTCAAAACGGTTCATATCATCAAAGCCTATATATATATCCAAGAGGCCCTGTCTACGCTGGAATACTGCTTCTGTGGTGTTTGTTTCTCCGGGGTACCGGAATTGACAGGGCCCACCACTCAGCAGAGGAAGTAGTATGACGATAATGATGCCATTGAGCACCACGTCGGGCAGGTAGGATTTCCATGCCTTGCCCCCGCCAGAAAGGATTCCTATCCAGATGAGGTTTTAGCAGTTGGGGACCGGAGGAAACGCCGCTGCTCAAGTGTGCTCTGTGACATTAAGGCTATTCGCAGACTTTGGAGCATAATTCTTCTTCCCTCACCTTACTCCTGCAATACCTACCAGTGTTTACTATTGCATGCTGGAACTTGTAGGCGCTGACCACCAAGCGGACTACAGGAGGCATATGTGTTGGGAGGTTATCAGTGTGGGAGGAGCTGCGGTCTGTGAATGAGGAAAAGGCAGGACATTCAAACCTTGACTCACGCCCGTTTCCACAAGCACTTGCACCTGGCGCTGAAGAGGCAGACCACGCCGAAATGCATCCGCCATTGAAGGTGACAGACATTCACTCTGTTTGTGCAGCCATTAAAGCGCTTCCGAAATACTCCCCCAGTTGTGGCCTTTTCTCTTTCCTGGAAGGAGCTGTGTTTTGATATTAATCAGCGCGCATTCCAGTGGTGCGCCTGAAAGCCCCCCGCTTTTCCAAGAGGCCATGTCTACGCTGGAATACTGCTTCTGTGGTGTTTGTTTCTCCGGGGTACCGGAATTGACAGGGCCCACCACTCAGCAGAGGAAGAAGTATGACGGTAATGATGCCATTGAGCACCACGTCGGGCAGGTAGGATTTCCATGCCTTGCCCCCGCCGGAAAGGATTCCTATGCAGATGAGGTTTTAGCGGTTGGGGACCGGAGGAAACGCCGCTGCTCAAGTGTGCTCTGTGACATTAAGGCTATTCGCAGACTTTGGAGCATAATTCTTCTTCCCTCACCTTACTCCTGCAATACCTACCAGTGTTTACTGTTGCATGCTGGAACTTGTAGGCGCTGACCACCAAGCGGACTACAGGAGGCATATGTGTTGGGAAGTTATCAGTTTGGGAGGAGCTGCTGTCTGTGAATGAGGAAAAGGCAGGACATTCAAACCTTGACTCACGCCCGTTTCCACAAGCACTTGCACCTGGCGCTGAAGAGGCAGACAATGCATCCGCCATTGAAGGTGACAGACATTCACTCTGTTTGTGCAGCCATTAAAGCGCTTCCGAAATACTCCCCAGTTGTGGCCTTTTCTCTTTCCTGGAAGCAGCTGTGTTTTGATATATATATATATATATATATATATATTTTTTTTTTTATAGTTAGGACCTAGTTTCCATAGGAAATCCGCAACAATCCATTGGGAATAACTTTGGCGCTGGTTGTTGAATCTTTGTAAATTTCTCAAAGAAGATGGCCCGCTCCGCTCTGCTCATTCCCTGAAAGTTTTGGGAGGATTCGTGAAGTGGGGGCTGAGAAAAAAGGGGGGTCCCAAAACGTGTTATCCCCATGTTATTTTCCATAGGACGATTAGACACGGCTACAGCCTGAACGGAATTACAAGAAATTTGGCAAAATGGTAGAGTCTGATTTGCAGATCGCCCTTTTCTTTAAATGGTGTAAATCCCTCCAGTAGTTGTTGAGAAAATCAAATGTGAAAAAATGTATATATCTATAAGCGCGCACCCGTGCGTGCACGAATCGAGTGTGCGCGTGCGGAATTCTGATTTGCTGTTAGACGTCTGTCAACATTCCAATCGGATGAAATCAGGAAGTGTTGGCCGCCATTTTGTGTCGAAGGCAGAGGAGTGCTCAAAATCAAAAGTGGAGAACGTGAAAAGGGGCAGGGTAAAGACTACTTGACCCCCTAGGCCTTCTCAGGGAGTCCCTGAAGAACCCCGAAGGGCCCAAAAAAAATTTACATTTTTTTTTTTAGATCGCGAGGTGCGCGCACCTTGCGCGCACCCTCGAGGCAGAAGTGAGTTTAAAAAAAAAGTGGAGAACGTGAAAAGGGGGCAGGGTAGAGTCTCCTTGACCCCCTAGGCCTTCTCAGGGAGTCCCTGAAGAACCCCGAAGGGCAAAAAAAATAAATAATATATATATATTTTTAAAACATTGTCGAGGGGCGCGCACGTAAAAAATAAATAAATAAATAACTAGTTTGAGTGTTTACCTGTTGTGTTATATTTATATTAATGTAAAAACCATAGGTTTCACACACCTTATATTTAGGAATTAGCATTTAAAAAACCTTGCAAATTCACTGAAAAAAACATAGGTTTGACACACGTTATAGTTAGGAATTAGCATTTACAAAACCTTTGAAATTCACTGAAAAAACCATAGGTTTGACACACGTTATAGTTAGGAATTAGCATTTAAAAAACCTTAGAAATTCACTGAAAAAACCATAGGTTTTACACCAGTTATAGTTAGCTGTACATTTTACTCATACAAAACCATTGAAATTCCCCTGTTATAGTTAGTTGTACTCACTATAACTCGCGCGCCCGCAATCCACTGCTGATGATGTCACATATTACATCATTCCTAACATGGTCAGTGACATCACTGATGACATCTTAAATGACATCACTGATGACATCATCTAGTGAATGTGGTTTGCTTTGATATTTAAATATGTATTATAAATACACTACTTTGCATTGAAGAATGAGTGGATATATAAATATAAATGTGTGGATGGTGGATTTAGTAACAGTGTGATTGATTGTTTCCTTGACTAATTTGTAGAGTCTCACTATATATAATGTGTAGTTACTAAACTGTGTGAAATTCTTTATTGCTTTGTCTCAATTGCTATATTAAAGACTATATTTGTTATTGCTTTCTTAACTGAGTATTTGTATGGGTAAATGAATGTCTATGTGGTTTGGTGGGGAGTGTGTGATTGCTGAAAAATGTGTGAATAGTTCATTCAGTAGGTATATGAGGTTAAAACTACATGATATAACAGTTGTTTTCCTGAGTGTATATGTTTATGGGTGTGGTGGTGATGAAATATTTCTCTCAATGGTACATCTCCATTAAACTTGAAAAAAAGGCAGTGTATGTGACAGTTATCTAATTAAGTGTGCCTAAGACTTAGTGATTGTATGAGTCACTATATGGATAACTGTATACTTGTAATAGTGAATTTATAACACACTAAGTGTGAGTTACTATCTATATAAATAGATGAAGTGGTGTTTGTATAAGCGTGTAGGTGAGTAAATGTAAGCATAATCAATTGTTTGCATAAGTCAGAAGGATGTCTTTATAAGTGAACACAATGTGTGCTGCTGTGTAATGTTGAAATAGGGGTATAAGTATATTTGATAGTGTTGTGTTGATTATTCACTGCATATAACAATGAATCTATAGGTAAGTGATTAGTTGTGCGTATAGTTCTGATTCACTGAGTGGGTGTTTTGAAAATAGTATTGGTGTGTCAATGGTTTGAAATATGGCTCTTTTTATTTTACAGTTTGTGAAAAATATTATACTAGTGTGTGATGAGGTGTATTTCATTGTCACATGGATGATGTCATCAGTGATGTCATTTGAAATGTCATTTGAGATGTCATCAGTGATGTCACTGACCATGTTATGAATGATATAATATGTGACTCCATCAGCAGTGGATTGCGGGCGAGCGAGTTATAGTGAGTACAGCTAACTATAACGGGGGAATTTCAATGGTTTTGTTTGAGTAAAATGTACAGCTAACTATAACTGGTGTAAAACCTATGGTTTTTTCAGTGAATATATATATATATATATATATATATATATATTGTGTGTGTGTGTGTATATATATATATATGTGTGTGTATATATATGTGTGTGTGTGTATATACGTGTGTGTGTGTGTGTATATATATATATATATATATATATATATGTTCGAGGCATGTGGGCTGCTAAATTCATATCTATTGCATAGATCGCCGCCTAGTGTTGGGTCCGGATGATTGCACATTGTTGTCCTGGAAGAGTCTTCGAAGTATCACGAGATAGGTGGCTCCTCCCCTGGACTACAGTGCGCATGGGCATCGACTCCATCTCCAGATTGTTTTTTTCCGCCATTGGGTTCGGATGTGGTTTCGACGTCTCCGTGTCGGAACCGAAAACTTTGTTCTTAAGGCCAAAAGGCCTTCGTTACCTGCGTCGGTATTGTTTGCGTACGGTCTCGAGCATCCTCCGACTCTCTGAGCTGGAATTCTGCGGAGTCGAGTAACTCTTCGGACATCGAGGCCCTCTCGTCGCAGCAAGACCCCGACGAACTTAACATGGAGCGGAGCCCGTTCAAGTTCTGCCCCGTCTGTGGATCCAAATATCCACATATCGACGTGCATCCGGTCTGTAATAAATGCCTCTCGTCGGACCACAACGAGGAAAACTGCATGGCCTGTTCGAAATTCAGGTCAAAAAAGACGCTCAAGCATCGGCGCGCGGCGCGCCTCGAGGCCCAGCGAGCGGCCCCGGCACCCGACGACATATTCGACGACCCCGCAGAAGACGGCGGTAGCCATCATCTTCAGATTTCTCCACAGTCGACGGAGGTCGAGGCGGAGCCCGAAGACCAGGTCGTAGGACAGGCCTTGGACCTTGAATACGTCGAGGAGGTAGGGGACGACGAAGAAGTTTATGGGGCCGCGGAAGATAGCTCGGAGGAAGAGCTATGCCCCGAAATCTACATGACTAAGGCTCAGGTCACGGGATCGCCACTCGGCCTTACCCACGACCCAGCACCGCTATCTCCAGCCCCGCCTTCTGGCCCGGCCACGGACACTCACGCGGAGCCGCCATTACACGTATCGAAACCGAAACCTTCGGATTCGACGGCACCAAAGATGGCCGACGTCCCATCAAAATCGAAACCGAAACCATCGGATTCGACAAAACCTAAAATGGCCGACGTCCAACACAAATTAGCGAAGCCTGCTCCTTCATCGACTCCATCGACCTCCGGCCCACAGAAGTCGAAGAAGGCTGTCGAGTCGACAGCGCCGCAAAAGGTGCCCAAGGAATCATCCTCTAAGAAGGACGTCCATCAAGTGGCAAGCACAGTTGCTCCGGCGCGGACCTCGAAGACTGCTGACACGCCTTCGGCCGCCACTGCGACGCCTACCAGTAAGCGCACAGTCGAGTCAAAATCGAAGACAGGGGGCACTACGCATCGGCACAAAGATGCCGGATCGGCAGCAACGGCGTCGGCGCCAAAGGCTGCAACTGGCCCGCGAGCCGTTGGTAACGAAGATTCGTCGACGGACAACTCGTCGGCACCGAGAGACTCCGACGCTACCGAACATCGGCCGTCAGTTTCTAAACCCTCTGCTTCCTTCACTAAGCAGGTCACCGACTCCCTCAAACGTATTCGGGACAAGACTTTGCCGTCAACGGCTCCCACGCCGTCGGCTCCGAAATCGGTGGACACACCTCCGAAGACCTCGAACAAGCTTCTCTACTCTCTGCCACCTAAGGTGGCACCGAAGGCGTTTGCACCCAGATCGGTGCCGAAGATCGCTGTAACGTCGGACACTTCCACGCACGAAGGCTTGGATCGACATCACGGCTCTGAAGACCACTCAGAGCATTACATCGATGCCCAAACGGGGAAATTGACCCTCTATAAAAGGAAAATCACTTCCCAACGACTGGAATCCTATGTCATTCCACTGAAAAAGAAAAGGCCGGCACAGGACATTCCTGCCCTTGTTGAACCAGTTTTGCCACCACCAAGAAGGAGTCCATCACCTTCCCCCGACCAATCAGGTGGAGAGGATGATGACCAAGATGACCAGTATAATTTCCCAGTTGACAATGACCCTGATCTTCAACTGGACTCATATGGCGATACTGGGGATCAAGGTGGACATCAGGTGGTACAAGATCCACAGGGGTTTGGGGCACGTACATCACCAACAGAGGATTCAGCAGCGTTTAATGCTTTGATAGAGCGGGCAGTGGCAAATCATAATGTGGACATGCATGCTGACCCGGTAGAGGAGGATTTTTTGTTTGACACTTTCTCTGTCTCAGACAGAACAGTTAAAATCCTTCCTATGCTCAAAGGTGTCCTTAAACATGCACCGGAAATCTTTAAGGAACCTACCAGGGCGAGAGTGGTGAACCCACGTATCGAAAAGAAATACAGACCAGCACCTGGAGACCCGGCATATATTCGGGGACAGTTGCCTCTGGATTCGTTGGTGGTCGCCAATGCCCGCAAGAGGGCGAACTCCCAAACAACGGGTGAAGCTCCTCCCCCAGACAAGGAGTCGAAAGTGCTTGAGGCATCCGGCAAAAGGGTGGCTGCGCAGGCTGCCAATATCTGGCGTATAGCAAACACACAGGCACTATTGGCACGATACGATAGGGCGCATTACGACACCCTAGAACAGCTCCTTCAACACCTCCCTGATCAGTTTAAGGAAGGGGCCGAGATGCTCATTGCAGGAGAGTAGGGTCTGCAATCCTATGACACCCAGATTTTTGCTTTTTGCTGCACTGGTTTACGACTTTCCCTGGCTGTGGGCCTGCTAATCAGACCCAAGCCTAGCTGTTCTCTCTATCCAAATTGTACTCAGGTACTGAATTGGCACTGGGCCCTCTCCAAGTCCCTGTACCCAGGGCTGAGGTGCACCCAGAAGTCTCCCAGGGGCTGAAGCATGTATTGTGCCACCCCTGGGCTGACTAACTAAACTGACACAACTGGCTGCACGACAGCTGGGGCAAGGTGGTGTACTCATCCTTTGCTTTAGATATAGTATACCTATATCTAACCCTAAAATGGACACACACATCTCCTATCAGTTACTCCTATGGCAGGCCTTAACAATCCTGAAGGCAGAGTGCTTGGAATCGTGTGAGATGGTGCTCTGGCATGAGCTGAGCCTGTCTGCGGCTTTCGGGATCTATCCCTTAGCCGTTTCCATGATATCGCATACCATATACTCTTAAGTGCATTATAATCCTCGCGGTTATATGCCAACTCTGGTATCGCTTTATCAAAACATGTCGAGTAAGGTGTCATACGAATTGGAATACTAACCCCTCGCCAATTCTGGCGACGGGGTTAGCATTCCACCCTTCTAGAGGGACACGACATGTATGTAACCTCTAACCCCGGTTAAAGTCAAACAGAGCCTCAGCTCCACAAAATGGATGCTGCCACCGAGACACAAGTCTGCCCTCCTGCTGCTGGGAGTCCTCCCAGAGCAGGAGATAAGGACAAAGGATTTCCTGCCAGGGGCGGTGCCAGCACCGTCCCAGACAGGATTTTGTGTATCCTAGGTAGGCAGGGCTTCAGAGGAAGGTGACTGCAAGTGGCACCCCGGTGCTCACTGTGCATAGGCCGGCTGAAACCAGTTCCAGGGGCACTCCAGCCCCTGGCCTGGGGAAAGCCCGCCAAAGGAGAGGGGTGTAACCACCCCCCTCCTGGTCCCACCCATAGGGCAGGACTTAGTCGCGTGCCAGCCCCCTTTTCCCAGATAAAGGTAGGAGCAGGCCCCCTTCCAAATTAGATCATCTTTGGAATCAAGACACGACTTTCTACGAAAGGACATCAAGATTTCTTCTTCAAGATTCTCCCTTGTGACTAAGGAGTAGTCACCCTGCATCCGCAGGCACCATCTTAAGAACACTGCGGTCTGCTGCAAGTCCTTCCTCCGGAATCTGACTGCCCAGCTCGACGAGAACCGGCTTCCCTGGCACCTCTGACCTCTACCCACCTCTACAGCAAAGCTGAGAACCGTGGGTGTGACGAGACCTCGAGGGACCGGCCATCTTCAAGACTGCACGACTTCTTTCCAGCACGACCGCCGAGGGATCCTCTGGTGAGTGCTTTGGGGTCCGAGAAGCCCCGACCCTGAGCAGCCCCAGCACCGAAGTTCAGCCTCCCAGCATCTCCACGATCTGCGTGGGGCCCTTCTGCTTGCGACTGCTCACCGCGTTGTTTGGCTACTAGCCCGCTGGCTTGTGGCCTTCTTAACGACGCCCGACGACATCACTGCTGCTGGTCTGGTTGCTCCAGACTGGCCCTTGCTCCCTTCCAAAAGAGAAGCACCCCGGACCCTCCTGGTCCACTCCAGACGCCATTTTAGGTCCACCGCGTGGGCTTGAATTTGCCAAGACTTGTTGCCCCAATCCTGGGTCCAGCGACGTCGACAGCATCATCCATCGGGGGACAACTCGTACCTCCATCCTGGTCGCCGACAACGCCTCCTGGTCCGTGAGAACTGCAGAGCACAGCGTCGCCCACTCACCTAGTCGAGGTGACTACCATCCGGTGCCCTCCTGGTGCCCACTGACTACTGGCTAGTAGTCACGAACTTGGTCCCCTCTGCTTTCAGGTGTCATCCATCTTCCAGATCCAGGCTTGGATCACTTCGAACTCTCTTCACTGGTCGCCTGCCAGCATCTTTCTTCCAGGCTCCTGGTTCGTCAACGAGGATTCCCGACGTCTTTTGAGACATATGCAGCTGCAGCCCCTGGGCTAGGTAACTTCGGCATTTCGGTGCCCCAGCATAGCCTCACTATCCAAGGGTCAGGATCCACTGTCGTTTTCTCCCTACCAGGTCGGGTTCGCCCGTGAACACTAACTTTAACTTTACTAGCTATCACAGACTTTGTCCCGCATCCCGCGTGAGAGTGCACACTCTGCACCCGAGTCCCCTGGGCCTCCTAGAAGTAATCTAACGATTCTATAGTCAAGTCCTAGCGATTCCAAAGCCTATTAGTACTGTACTTACCTGCTAGTAATTTCGCATTCCACTTTTAGAGTATATGGTTTTTCGTCCCCCTCGGGCATTTGTATATACTGTGCTAACTTAAGTATTTTCGTAAGAGTTTTGTTGTGTGCCTAGCACCCTGTCCTCATAAAGAGTACAGGGCTGTTGTGATTCTAATAAATACACTGTTTATTTTCATAACACTTGTGTGGTGTCCTTTCACTGGGTGTTCAAGGGGTAATGTGATGGTAAAACAGCTGGCTTAACACGCCCTCTAGAGTCTTAGCCTTAGACTGCTCGTATCCATGCTACTAGGATAGCTGGTCTATAAGGTTGACTTACAACCAATCATCAATAAGGGTTGTTTGGACTGATATATAGTGATCACTAGAATAGTGAGCACTGCACATCAGGCCAACTTCTCACATTGGTGAGCAGCGGTTGGGATTTGAGCTTGCTGTTGTTTTACCACACATATCCTAAGAATATCTTGTGAAAGATCACATAAGTACTAAAGGTACATATAACTTAGCTTAGAATACTCTGAGTTCTACTGAACCAGCTGTTGTAGCTCCTAGGGCCTAGCACACCCTAAACTACAACTCTAGCAAGGGATCAGTAGGCAAACATATAGTGTAGGTAAGTGCACCACTTACACCTCACTAGAAAAGCATGTCTAACCATGGAGAGTCCACTGAGACTCCCCTGGTAAGTGTTGACCCTCCACAGGTCACTTCAAGATATGCAGCTCTCAGTTTCCAGGAGATGAGACAAGTCTGTACCTCCAGGAAACTGAAGCAGGGGTCTAACCCCACCATTCCCTTTCTGATAGGTCTCTTAGAGACATATGATGCCAGAAAGATTTCTCAGTTACATGAGAATATGCCAGCCTTAGAGGGAACCTCTGGGGATCCAGACCTCCCCAACACTGCTATTGCAGTTGAGGAGGAGGATCAAGAGGAACTCTCTGGGGATGAGGTAGACAAAGGTCTTGAGGTAGTCAGAAGGCTAACTAGGGCCAACTTAGACTTACTTGGGCTAGGATCTGGGGGACCCCCAGTACTAACCCGAAGTGGGCCTAACCTTGGAGTTAAGAGAGATAGATCTCTTTCTAGGGACTCCAATAGATCTCTGCACTCTAATGCCTCTTCCCAGAGGAGGAGGAACTCTCCACAGAGGAGAGTGACTTCCCCTCAGAGAATAGAGCATGAAGCTAGAATGAGACAGGCTGCTCTGAGGATTGAAAGGGAAGAACTTGCCCTGGCCAAAGAAAAGCTTGCCTTTGCTAGAGAGCAGCAGATGAGTGGGCTAGCTCCCACTGGTGGCAGCAATCTCCCAAGAGATAGAGAGAAGGGTTTAGATACTAAACACCTGACTAAGATAGTGCCCCCCTTTAAACAAGGGGATGACATCCAGAAATGGATGGCTGCTTTGGAGAGGGCCTGCACTGTGCAGTGCATTCCCCGAAGTCAGTGGGCAGCTATACTGTGGCTCTCCTTTGATGGTAAAGGTAGAGATAAGCTCCTCACTACAAGAGTGGAGGATGCTAATGATTACCAGGTCCTGAAAAATGCACTGGTTGATGGGTTTGGTTTAACCACTGAGCAGTACAGGTTGCTGTTCAGAGACACCCAGAAAACTCAGTCTCAGGACTGGTCTGACTTTGTGGATTGTGCCACTAAGGCTTTGGAGGGCTGGTTGCTGGGTAGCAAGGTTACAGATTACACAGGATTGTATAATCTTATGATGAGAGAACAAATTTTAAACAATTGTCAGAACCAGTTGTTGCACCAGCACCTTGTTGATTCAGATCTGACCTCTCCCCAAGAATTGGGAAAGAAGGCAGACAAATGGGTCAGGACAAGGATCAAGCAGAACCAGAACCAGAACCAGGGTGGTCAGAAGAAAGCAGACCAGAAGGGTAATGTTAAGAGTGAACAAAATGACCAGAAGTCTTCACCAGGTCCCCAACAAACCAAAGAGGGTGGGGGTCAGGCTTCCCAGAAGAAGAAGACTCAAGAAGGCCAGTCAAAAAGGTGGTGCCAGTACTGCAAAAGTAAGTCTCACTGGTTTAGTGAGTGCACCAAAAGAGGAGGACAAACTCCTGCCACTACAGCCCCTAAGGCAACTGCACCCCCTAGTACAGTCAGTAGTGGTAGTGTACCTCCCAAGGCATTAGTTGGGTTAACCTTGGGTACTGAGGGGTCTGACAACTTAGTTGGCACACTCACTCAGGCTGTCCTTGTCTGTACAGGGGATATGGATATGTCCCCTGATATAAGTCCCAATACTTTGGGCAAATACAGGCAGACACCTTTGATTAATGGCAAGATGGCTCAGGCCTATAGGGACACTTGTGCCAGTGTCACCATGGTGACACCTAACTTTGTGGACCCTGGACAGATCATGCCAGGTACAGATTTCCTGGTGACCAATGCCAGCAACGTCCCTACCAGTCATAGTATGGCGATTGTGGCTTTCTCCTGGGGTGGAGTGAAGGGTTAAAAGAAAGTTGTAGTCAGTTCAGACCTCCCAGTTGATTGTTTGTTGTGCAATGATTTGGAGTCATCACTATGGTCAGAAGTGGAGCAGAGGACTCACATGGAAATGTTAGGCTTGCCAGCACATGTGCTTGCTGTGACTAGGTCACAGGCCAGAAGATGCCCCACTGAACAGGTGCTGGATCCTGAAAGTATGGACCAGACACCTTCCAAGAAGAAGAGCAGTAGGGTTAAGGCTTTGCCTTCCCCCTTGCCCCAGGTTGAGGATCAAGTCTCTGAGGAGGCTGATCTGAGAGAACTGAGGGAAACTGAGCCTAAAGAGCTTGAACTTGATCAAGTTGAGTTTCTGGGCTCAGGGGGACCCTCCAGAGCAGTCCTGGGGAAGGCACAGTTAGACTGCCCTTCCCTTGAACCCCTCAGACAGCAGGCTGCTGCTGAGGCTGCAGGGAATGCCACAGGTGCCCACAGGGTATACTGGGAAGATGGACTCCTGTACTCTGAGTCAAGAGACCCCCAAGCCTGGTGCAACCAGGAGGCTGGTCATCCCCTTGTCTCTGAGAGGTTTCCTTCTCACCTTGGCCCATGAGATTCCCCTTGCAGGTCATTTAGGTCAGACAAAGACGTGGGACAGGCTTGTCTCACACTTTCACTGGCCCCACATGAATGAGAATACCAAGGAGTTTTGTCGCTCCTGTGTCACTTGCCAAGCCAGTGGTAAGTCAGGTGGCACAACAAAGGCCCCCCTCATACCACTACCTGTGGTGGGGGTTCCCTTTGAAAGAGTGGGGATTGACATTGTTGGTCCAATGGAACCCCAGACAGCATCAGGGCACAAGTTTATACTGGTGGTGGTGGACCATGCCACCAGGTATCCTGAAGCTATTCCACTTAGGACCACTACAGCACCTGTAGTGGCAAGGGCCCTAGTTGGAGTGTTCTCCAGAGTGGGTTTCCCTAAGGAGGTCGTTTCTGACAGAGGTACAAACTTCATGTCAGGATATCTGACTGCAATGTGGAAGGAGTGTGGTGTGAACTACAAGTTCACCACACCCTATCACCCACAATGCAATGGGCTTGTTGAGAGATTCAACAGGACCCTCAAAGGGATGATTCATGGGCTACCTAAAACTCTTAGGAGAAGATGGGATGTCCTGATCCCCTGCCTCTTGTTTGCTTACAGAGAGGTCCCACAGAAGGGGGTTGGCTACAGCCCCTTTGAGCTTCTGTATGGGCATCCTGTGAGAGGACCCCTGTGTTTGGTGAAGGAAGGATGGGAGAGACCTCTCAAAAAGCCTGCAACCAACATAGTGGACTATGTACTTGGTCTCCGCTCCAGGATGGCTGAGTATATGGAAAAGGCATCTAAAAACCTTGAGGCCAGCCAAGAACTTCAAAAAGCTTGGCATGACCAAAAGGCTGTTCTGACTGTGTACCAGCCAGGGCAGAAGGTGTGGGTGCTGGAGCCAGTGGCCCCAGCAGCTCTGAAAGACAAATGGTCTGGGCCCCACACCATCATTGAGCAAAAGGGAGAGGTTACCTACTTGGTGGACCTTGGAACTCCCAGGAGCCCTCTCAGAGTGCTCCATGTCAACAGGCTCAAGGCATATGTCGACAGGAAGGACATGAGCTTGCTCATGGCCACAGATGAGGGACAGGAGGAAGAGAGTGACCCTCTCCCAGACCTGCTCACTCAGAATCCTGATGATGGATCAGTAGATGGTGTTGTCTTTTGTGGCAGCCTCACTGAGCATCAGCAACAGGATTGCAGGCAAGTTCTGCAATCCTTCAGACATATGTTCTCTCTGACACCCAGCCAAACTGATTGGTGTACCCATGATGTTGACACTGGAGACAGTCTGCCTGTCAAGAGTAAAATCTACAGACAGCCTGATCATGTTAGAGACTGCATCAAAACTGAAGTGCAGAAAATGTTGGAGCTGGGAGTCATTGAGCCCTCAGATATCCCTTGGGCTAGCCCAGTAGTTCTAGTGCCAAAGCCTCACACCCAGGGTGGTAAGAAAGAGATGAGGTTTTGCGTAGACTACAGAGACCTCAATGCAGTCACTAAGACTGATGCCCACCCAATACCAAGAGCAGATGAACTTATAGATAAATTGGCTTCTGCCAACTTCTTAAGTACATTTGATTTGACAGCTGGGTATTGGCAAATCAGGTTAGCTGAGGAGGCCAAACCCAAGACAGCATTTTCTACCCCTGGTGGGCATTATCAATTTGTGGTAATGCCCTTTGGTTTGAAAAATGCACCTGCCACCTTCCAAAGGTTGGTGAATCAAGTCCTCACTGGGCTGGATGACTTCTGTGCAGCATATCTTGACGATATTGCTGTCTTTAGCTCCACCTGGGAGGATCACCTGGTCCACCTGAGGAAAGTGTTAGAGGCTCTGCAAAAGGCAGGGCTCACTATCAAGGCCACTAAGTGCCAGATAGGGCAGACACAGGTTGTATACCTGGGCCACCTTGTAGGTGGAGGCCAGGTTCAGCCACTGGAGAGTAAGATACAGGCCATCAAGGACTGGACTCCTACAATCACCCAGACTCGGGTTCGAGCTTTCTTGGGCCTGACTGGGTACTATAGGAAGTTTGTCAGAAATTATGGGTCCATAGTGACCACTCTTAATGACCTGACAAGCAAAAAGATGCCAAAGAAAGTTCAGTGGACAGCAAGCTGTCAGAAAGCATTCAATGACCTAAAGCAGGCCATGTGCACAGCACCTATCCTAAAGAGTCCAGATTACTCCAAGCCATTCATTGTCCAAACAGATGCTTCTGAGTTGGGTGTGGGAGCTGTTCTGTCTCAGTTGAATTTTGATGGTAATGATCAGCCTATTGCTTTCATTAGTAGGAGGCTGACCCCCAGAGAGAAAAATTGGTCAGCTATTGAGAGGGAGGCCTTTGCTGTGGTTTGGGCCCTGAAGAAGCTGAGGGCCTACTTGTTTGGCACTCACTTCACCATTCAGACCGACCATTAACCCCTCTTGTGGCTAAATCAGATGAAGGGTGAAAACCCCAAACTGCTTAGGTGGTCCATTTCCCTACAGGGGATGGATTTTACAGTGGAGCATAGACCTGGTACTGATCACAGCAATGCTGATGGGCTCTCCAGGTATTTCCACTTAGAGCAAGAAGACTCACCTGGTCAAGGTTAGTTTATTGTCCCAAAGTTTGGGGGGGGGTCATGTAGGAGAGTAGGGTCTGCAATCCTATGATCACCCAGATTTTTGCTTTTTGCTGCACTGGTTTACGACTTTCCCTGGCTGTGGTCCTGCTAATCAGACCCACAGCCTAGCTGTTCTCTCTATCCAAATTGTACTCAGGTACTGAATTGGCACTGGGCCCTCTCCAAGTCCCTGTACCCAGGGCTGAGGTGCACCCAGAAGTCTCCCAGGGGCTGAAGCATGTATTGTGCCACCCCTGGGCTGACTAACTAAACTGACACAACTGGCTGCACGACAGCTGGGGCAAGGTGGTGTACTCACCCTTTGCTTTAGATATAGTATACCTATATCTAACCCTAAAATGGACACACAGATCTCCTATCAGTCACTCCTATGGCAGGCCTTAACAATCCTGAAGGCAGAGTGCTTGGAATCGTGTGAGATGGTGCTCTGGCATGAGCTGAGCCTGTCTGCGGCTTTCGGGATCTATCCCTTAGCCGTTTCCATGATATCGCATATCATATACTCTTAAGTGCATTATAATCCTCGCGGTTATATGCCAACTCTGGTATCGCTTTATCAAAACATGTCGAGTAAGGTGTCATACGAATTGGAATACTAACCCCTCGCCAATTCTGGCGACGGGGTTAGCATTCCACCCTTCTAGAGGGACACGACATGTATGTAACCTCTAACCCCGGTTAAAGTCAAACAGAGCCTCAGCTCCACAAAATGGATGCTGCCACCGAGACACAAGTCTGCCCTCCTGCTGCTGGGAGTCCTCCCAGAGCAGGAGATAAGGACAAAGGATTTCCTGCCAGGGGCGGTGCCAGCACCGTCCCAGACAGGATTTTGTGTATCCTAGGTAGGCAGGGCTTCAGAGGAAGGTGACTGCAAGTGGCACCCCGGTGCTCACTGTGCATAGGCCGGCTGAAACCAGTTCCAGGGGCACTCCAGCCCCTGGCCTGGGGAAAGCCCGCCAAAGGAGAGGGGTGTAACCACCCCCCTCCTGGTCCCACCCATAGGGCAGGACTTAGTCGCGTGCCAGCCCCCTTTTCCCAGATAAAGGTAGGAGCAGGCCCCCTTCCAAATTAGATCATCTTTGGAATCAAGACACGACTTTCTACGAAAGGACATCAAGATTTCTTCTTCAAGATTCTCCCTTGTGACTAAGGAGTAGTCACCCTGCATCCGCAGGCACCATCTTAAGAACACTGCGGTCTGCTGCAAGTCCTTCCTCCGGAATCTGACTGCCCAGCTCGACGAGAACCGGCTTCCCTGGCACCTCTGACCTCTACCCACCTCTACAGCAAAGCTGAGAACCGTGGGTGCGACGAGACCTCGAGGGACCGGCCATCTTCAAGACTGCACGACTTCTTTCCAGCACGACCGCCGAGGGATCCTCTGGTGAGTGCTTTGGGGTCCGAGAAGCCCCGACCCTGAGCAGCCCCAGCACCGAAGTTCAGCCTCCCAGCATCTCCACGATCTGCGTGGGGCCCTTCTGCTTGCGACTGCTCACCGCGTTGTTTGGCTACTAGCCCGCTGGCTTGTGGCCTTCTTAACGACGCCCGACGACATCACTGCTGCTGGTCTGGTTGCTCCAGACTGGCCCTTGCTCCCTTCCAAAAGAGGAGCACCCCGGACCCTCCTGGTCCACTCCAGACGCCATTTTAGGTCCACCGCGTGGGCTTGAATTTGCCAAGACTTGTTGCCCCAATCCTGGGTCCAGCGACGTCAACAGCATCATCCATCGTGGGACAGCTCGTACCTCCATCCTGGTCGCCGACAACGCCTCCTGGTCCGTGAGAACTGCAGAGCACAGCGTCGCCCACTCACCTAGTCGAGGTGACTACCATCCGGTGCCCTCCTGGTGCCCACTGACTACTGGCTAGTAGTCACGAACTTGGTCCCCTCTGCTTTCAGGTGTCATCCATCTTCCAGATCCAGGCTTGGATCACTTCGAACTCTCTTCACTGGTCGCCTGCCAGCATCTTTCTTCCAGGCTCCTGGTTCGTCAACGAGGATTCCCGACGTCTTTTGAGACATATGCAGCTGCAGCCCCTGGGCTAGGTAACTTCGGCATTTCGGTGCCCCAGCATAGCCTCACTATCCAAGGGTCAGGATCCACTGTCGTTTTCTCCCTACCAGGTCGGGTTCGCCCGTGAACACTAACTTTAACTTTACTAGCTATCACAGACTTTGTCCCGCATCCCGCGTGAGAGTGCACACTCTGCACCCGAGTCCCCTGGGCCTCCTAGAAGTAATCTAACGATTCTATAGTCAAGTCCTAGCGATTCCAAAGCCTATTAGTACTGTACTTACCTGCTAGTAATTTCGCATTCCACTTTTAGAGTATATGGTTTTTCGTGCCCCTCGGGCATTTGTATATACTGTGCTAACTTAAGTATTTTCGTAAGAGTTTTGTTGTGTGCCTAGCACCCTGTCCTCATAAAGAGTACAGGGCTGTTGTGATTCTAATAAATACACTGTTTATTTTCATAACACTTGTGTGGTGTCCTTTCACTGGGTGTTCAAGGGGTAATGTGATGGTAAAACAGCTGGCTTAACACGCCCTCTAGAGTCTTAGCCTTAGACTGCTCGTATCCATGCTACTAGGATAGCTGGTCTATAAGGTTGACTTACAACCAATCATCAATAAGGGTTGTTTGGACTGATATATAGTGATCACTAGAATAGTGAGCACTGCACATCAGGCCAACTTCTCACACTCATACAAGAAGGAAAGCTCATCTCAAACGCAGCAATAAAGTGTGCACTTGATGTGGCTGATACAGCGGCTAGGGGGATGAACACTAGCGTCATGTTAAGGCGACAGGCTTGGCTTCGCATATCTGGATTTAAACCCGATATCCAAACTACAATACTCAACCAGCCCGTCAATCCAGACAGACTGTTTGGTCCAGATGTTGACACCACCCTGGAAAAGATTAAAAAGGACAATGAGACTGCTAAGTCCATGGGGGCGCTTCAGTCTCAACAATTCCGGGGAACCACTTTTCGTCGCTCAGGAGCACGTGGTGTTACCAGAGGACAGTTGGGTCAACAAACACAATTCGCAAAAAGTGGTGCACAATCCTCGTACCCCAAGCAGGGTAGAGGGGGTTACCGAGGTAACAGTGCCAAAGGCAGGGGCAGAGGGAACAACAACTCCCGTTCCTCTGCCGCAAACAAACAGTGACTCTCTGTCACTGCCCCCCGACCATCCAACACCTGTCGGAGGGAGACTCCAGCAGTACCTGCCAGTCTGGACAGGTGGGTGAGAAAACTTATCCAGTACGGTTATTGTTTGGAGTTAACATCCTCTCCTCCCAACATTCCCCCAAGACACCGTCCTATGTCAGCAGAGCACTTGCACTTATTGCAGCAGGAAGTTGTGGTGATGATGCAAAAAGGCGCAATCGAGCTCGTACCGGTGGAGGAGGAAGGAACAGGAGTCTATTCCCTGTACTTCCTCATCCCAAAAAGGACGGATCCCTCAGACCCATTCTGGATCTACGCCCTCTCAACATGTATATACTGTCAGAACACTTTCACATGCTAACACTGCAGCAAATTCGTCCACTGCTAAACCAAGGGGACTTCCTAGCAACCTTAGACCTCAAGGATGCTTATTTCCACATCCCACTCCACCCATCCCACAGAAAATACCTCAGGTTCACCATTCACAACAGGCACTATCAGTTCAAAGTCCTACCCTTCGGGGTGACTACTGCCCCCAGAGTGTTTACAAAGTGTCTGGCGACAGTGGCGGCGCACCTCAGACGGCAGAACATACATGTCTACCCGTACCTAGACGACTGGCTTGTTCAAGCAAAGTCGGAACAACAGTGCGCCACGGACATGTCCCACACTATTCACCTCCTTCACAGTCTGGGGTTCTCGCTAAACTACCCAAAGTCGCACCTTCAACCAGCCCATGTGCGGCAGTATCTGGGCGCGACAATAAACACCCTGACTGCTATGGCTCAGCCAAACACAGTCAGGATCGACACAATTCAATCGCTGATCCAGAGGTTCAGACCGCAACACTCCCTACCAGCGAGAGTGTTAATGCAGTTGATAGGCATGATGGCCTCCTGCATCTTCATAGTCCCTCACGCGAGGTTGCACATGCGTCCGCTCCAAGAATGCTTGGCAAATCAGTGGACACAGGCTCAGGGGCAACTGACAGACCTAGGGTTGGTGACCGGTCGGGCATACAACTCTCTGCATTGGTGGAATCCACACAACCTTTGCAAGGGACGACCGTTCCAAGAGCCAGTGCCACAGATTATCCTAACGACGGACGCATCTCTCCAAGGGTGGGGAGCCCATGTGCTCCACTACACTGTGCAGGGACTGTGGTCCACCCAGCAGCAGAAGTTGCACATCAACTACCTAGAATTGATGGCAATCTTCATGGCGCTAAAGTCCTTCAAAGTACATCTGTGCAACAAAGTCGTGTTGATCCGGACGGACAACATGACAGCCATGTACTACATCCAAAAACAGGGAGGCACTCACTCGCCACAGCTGTCTCATCTGGCTCAGAGCATGTGGAAGTGGGCCATTCAGAGGAACATTTTCCTCATGGCAGAACACCTCCCGGGCAAGGACAATCAGATGGCGGATCTGCTCAGCAGATACAGCCATCAAATGCACGAGTGGGAGATACATCCATCAGTACTCCACCCGTACTTCCAGCAGTGGGGTCATCCAGAGATAGACCTGTTTGCCACAAGGGAAAACGCAAAATGCCAAAGCTTTGCCGCCAGGTTCCCTCACCCAGAATCGCAAGGGAATGCGATATGGATGAACTGGTCAGGCAAATTTGCGTACGCTTTTCCCCCAGCGCCTCTCATTCCGCTGGTGGCAAGAAAGCTAAAGCAACACTCGATGACTCTCATCCTGGTTGCTCCAACATGGGCACGCCAACCATGGTACACCACGTTTCTAGAACTTTCCGTGGTACCGCATCAAAGGTTGCATCTCACATCCAGGCTCCTAACGCAGAACCATGTAGACATTCAGCATCCAGATCCGCAACAGCTCGACCTAGCGATCTGGCTCCTGAGGTCCTAGAGTTTGGCTACCTCAACCTGCCTCCTGAATGCATGGATATCATACGGGAGGCAAGGAAGCCCACTACCAGAGCTTGCTATGCAGCAAAATGGAAGCGGTTTGTCATTTACTGTACAGACCACAATATCAACCCGCTAGATGCATCCATTCCTAACATCATCTGCTATTTGTTACATCTTTACAAATGCAATCTAGCGTACGCTTCCATTCGGATACACTTATCCGCCATAGCGGCTTATCTCCAGAATAGGCAGCATCTCTCTGTTTTCAGGGTGCCTGCCATTAAAGCCTTCCTAGAGGGACTGAAGCGAGTCATTCCTCCAAGAACACCACCAGCTCCAGTGTGGAACCTCAATGTGGTCCTCACTAGGCTGATGGGTCCACCTTTCGAGCCACTGCACTCCTGCGAAATTCAATTTCTAACATGGAAAGTGGCTTTTCTCATTGCTATTACATCGCTCAGACGTGTTAGTGAGCTGCAGGCGCTCACAATCCAAGAGCCATTCATCCAAATACATTCAAACAGGGTAGTGCTCCGCACTAACCCCAAATTCCTTCCTAAAGTAGTGTCACAGTTTCATATCAACCAAACTATTGACCTACCCGCATTCTTCCAAAACCCACAAACAGTAGCGGAAAGAATGCTTCATACATTGGACGTTAGGAGGGCGTTGATGTACTACATTGACAGAACGCAACACTTTAAAAAAAACAACAACTTTTTGTTGCCTTCTCAGCGCAGCACAAAGGCAACCCCATTTCCAAAGCAGGAATAGCCAGATGGGTTGTTAAGTGCATTCAAATCTGTTATCAAAAGGCTAAGCGTACTTTAACAATACCCCCAAGGGCGCACTCCACACGCAAGTTGGGGGCCTCCATGGCTTTCCTGGGGAACATTCCTTTAGAAGACATTTGTAGAGCAGCCACATGGGCTACACCACACACATTTACCAAACATTACTGTGTTGATGTGCATTCCAAACAGCAAGCAGCTGTAGGACAGGCTGTTCTCAAGACACTTTTTCAAGCTTCTGCAGCTGGCACGGGCAACCGCCCTTAATGGAGGGACTGCTGTGTATTCTATGCAATAGATATGAATTTAGCAGCCCACATGCCTCGAACTGAATATGCTACTTACCAGTATGCATCTGTTCTTGGCATGTAGGGCTGCTAACATTCATATCGCCCGCCCTCCTCCCCGGTGCCCGTAGCGGCTGCAGATACTCTCTTGCATTCATCATTAGCATGGACATCCTTTACACTATTTCACTCCATCTCTGCCACAATGGCTAAAAACAATCTGGGGATGGAGTCGATGCCCATGCGCACTGTAGTCCAGGGGAGGAGCCACCTATCTCGTGATACTTCGAAGACTCTTCCAGGACAACAATGTGCAATCATCCGGACCCAACACTAGGCGGCGATCTATGCAATAGATATGAATGTTAGCAGCCCTACATGCCAAGAACAGATGCATACTGGTAAGTAGCATATTCAATATATGTGTGTGTGTGTGTGTGTGTACTACCTACTGGTGGTCGCCAATAGGTAGTTATAGTTAGGACCTAGGTACCATAGGAAAATAGCAACATTCTATTCCCAATAACTTTAGCACCGATTGACAAATCTTTGCGAAATTTTCAAAACTTATGGCCCGCTCCTATCTTGAAAATTTTGGGGTGATTCAGCAAGCGGGGCCGAGAAAAAAGGGGGGTCCCACAACGTGTTTTCTCCATGCAGTTTTCCATAGGAAACTTTAGACACGGCTACAGCCCGAACTGCTGAACGGAATTACACCAAATTTGGCAAAAAGGTAGCTCTTGGTTCAGAAAGTGCCCTTTTTGTTAAATGATTTAAATCCGTTCAGCAGTTTTTTAAATATTAATGGAAAAAGAAATATATGTTCGAGGCATTTGAGCTGCAGATTACACACTGTGCATAGATGGCCACCTAGTGTTGGGCCCGGATCTCTGCAGTTTGTTTTGTTGTAGAAAAGTCTTTGGAAGTCACGGGATAGGTGACTCCTCCTTTGGATGATACTGCGCATGGGCATCGGCTCCATCCCCAGATTGTTTTTTTCCGCCACCGGGCTCGGATGTGTTTCCAGCGCTACTTGTTGGAACCGATTTCCTTTGGCGCGCAATCCTCACCAACTTACAAAGACTTAGTTTCGAACGCTTTTCCAGTCAACGCTACTCTTCAACATCGAGGATCTCGATTCCGGTTGTCGTCGACGGCCTTCGGGCCTAGTAAGGCTCAACTCCAGCTCATGGAAAGGACGCCATTTAAAAAGTGTTATCAATGTGGGTCGAAGTTTCCCCACCCGACCTTCATGAAGTGTGTAACCTCTACCTCTCTCCGGAGCACGAGGCGAAAGACTGTTCAGCTTGTGCCTCTTTCCGCTCCAAAAAGACTAGCTGGGACCGAAGAGCTAGGAGAACAATGGCTCAAGGATCTTCAGCTCCGATTCCGGACGACATCTTCGAAGAAGGCGTCAACGTTCCAGAACAACTCGACGTCGACAGCAGCTCCGAGGCAGAAGATTCCGATGTCGAGGACATCACTCCAGCGCAGCGGGTCGTAAGTAAGACCGTCGACCCCGACCCTTCCTCGACACAGAAGGCCCCGGTCACACCCTCACCCTCGGGCTCGGGTGCACACCGACACTCTGCTTCTACTGCCCCACCTTCGAAAAGCCAATTAAGCCTTCAGGCGACTCGGGCTCGAGTCGGCCTTCACACGATGCCGGCGCACATCTACCGGCACCAAACAAGACAACGGCACTGACTACACATACATCCAAACCATCGGCGCCGAAACATACCACTACTCCTTTGGCACCGAAACCCAGGTCAGAACCAAGCAAACCCGCTTCGGATTCCAAAAAACCAAAGGAACCGAAAAAACCATTGGATCCGAAAAAACCATACCGGAACCGAAAAAATCCTCGGAACCGAAAAAAGCTTCAGAGCCGAAAAAGACTCCTGCTTCCCCAGTGAAAGACATTGTCAAGAAACCAAAACAAGCCACTTCGGTGCCCAAACCTTCCTCCGCACCAAAAGATCGACCTCCTGCAGAGGATTTACATTATCCAGACCCTGCTCAAAAGAGTCTAGCTAAGGATCCAATCACTGGACACTTAATTTTGACTTCAAAAAAGCGACCACTGGACATTCCAGCTCCGCATTCAAAGAGGAAGGACATGGCTACCTCTCCCTTAAGACTGCCTTCCCCTTCTCTTTCACCTGTACCATCACCACATGCTCCCATACCACTGCATTCCCCAGCATCCTCTATCATACCAGACAATCACAACAGGGATGATCGCTCTGATGATATGAGGGGTAACATACCTGATCCAGCCACTCCTACAGGATACCCTGACCCATGGGATGATTATACCACCCCAGATGTCCCAAATGTCCCTCAAGATGACTTATACCCCTCAAGGCCTTCCCCACCAGAAGATACTATAGGGTTTAATGAATTAATCCACAGGGCTGCACAATATCATGGGGTAGACATACATACAGACCCTGTAGAGGAACACTTCCTAATGGATACCTTTGATAATGCACAAAGGTCCTCATCCATTTTACCAATGCTTAAAGGAGTGATTAAGCATGCTCCTGAAGTCTTTAAGGACCCAGTCAGAACTCTGGTCATTAACCCTCGTATAGAGAAAAATTATAAGGCTGCCACCTCAGACCCAGCATATATTAAAGGTCCATTACCACTAGACTCACTTGTAGTTTCCAATGCACGCAAGAGAGCAAACTCACAAACATCAGGTGAGGCTGCACCACCAGATAAGGAGTCTAAGCTACTTGACGCATCAGGGAAAAGAACAGCGTCTCAAGCAGCAAACATGTGGCGTATCGCCAATACACAGGCATTATTAGCTAGATACGACAGGGCACATTATGACGAGCTAGAGTCATTAATGAGGCACCTCCCTGACAGGTAAAAGGATAGAGCAAATGAGCTTATCCAAGAGGGAAAAAACATCACAAACACCTCTATTCAGTGTGCACTCGATGCAGCAGATACTGGCTCTAGGGCAGTTAACACCAGCATTTTACTACGCAGACACGCCTGGCTATGTTTATCAGGGTTCAAACCTGAGGTACAAAGTGCCATTCTTAATCAACCCTTTGATGAGCAACACCTGTTTGGATCCAACGTAGATGTATCACTAGAGAAAATGAACAAGGATACAGACACCGGCACATCTATGGGAGCCCTGCAGTCGCAGGCTTCCAGACGTTTATTTCGTCGCTACTCCTATCGAGGTGCCACAAGGGGATATACTTCATCGTTCTCTGTAATGGTGGAACACCTAAAACCTTTCCAAAGGGCGACCGTTTCTAGAGCCAGTTCCTCAAATAGTTAGGACAGCGGACGCAATGCTCTCCGGCTGGGGAGCTCATCTACTGCATCACACCATGCAAGGCAGGTGGACACCGCAACAAAAGCTACTCCACATCAACCACTTAGAGTTGCTAGCTGTGTTTCTAGCCCTAAAAGCATTTCAAACTCAAGTGTCAGGCAAAGCTGTCATAGTCCGCACAGACAATATGACAGCCATGTACTACATAAACAAACAAGGGGGGACACACTCTCTGCAGCTCTCTGTTAGCACAGCAGACATGGAGATGGGCTATACCCAGACCTCTTTGCCAACCACGAAAACGCAAAATGCCCAAACTTTGCCGCCAGATACCCACACCCATTGTCCAAAGGCAATGCGATATGGATGGATTGGTCAGAACTATTTGCGTACGCTTTTCCTCCTCTCCCACTACTTCCGTTAGTGGTACGCAAACTACAGCAACATTCCCTAACGCTCATCCTAGTCGCTCCAACTTGGACCAGGCAACCGTGGTACACCAAGCTGTTGCAAATGTCTGTAGTACCACAGCAAAAACTAAACTTATCTCCACGCCTATTAACACAGAACCATGGAGAGATCAGACACCCGGACCCAGCTCAGCTCAACCTAGCGATCTGGCTCCTGAGGTCATAGAGTTTGGTTACCTCAACCTTCCCCCAGAATGTATGAACGTGATCAAAGAAGCTAGACGCCCTACTACTAGAGCATGTTATGCTGCTAAGTGGAAACGGTTTGTCATATACTGCCAAAACAACCAAATTAATCCTTTAGACGTGTCTATTCAACAGATCATAGGATATCTATTACACCTTGAAAAGTGTAACTTAGCCTATACATCTATCAGGCTACACCTCGCTGCCATTGCAGCATACTTACAAAATAGACAACATCTATCTCTTTTTAGAGTACCAGCTATTAAAGCTTTCATTGAAGGACTCAAAAGAATAATTCCTCCCAGGACGCCACCTGCACCAGTTTGGAACTTAAACGTGGTTCTCACAAGATTAATGGGACCTCCCTTTGAACCATTATATAAATGTGAATTGCAATTCCAAACCTGGAAAGTAGCTTTCCTAGTAGCCTACTTCTCTCAGAAGGGTCAGTGAACTACAAGCATTTACCATTCAAGAACCCTTTCTGCAAATGCATCATAACAAAGTAGTTCTTCGTACTAACCCTAAGTTCCTTCCTAAAGTCATTTCACCATTCCATCTAAATCAATCTGTTGAGCTGCCCGTATTTTTCTCTCAGCCTCAAACAGTCGCAGAAAGAGCTCTACACACCTTAGACGTCAAGAGAGCATTACTATACTATATCGAAAGGACACAAGCTTTTCGTAAAACAAAACAGCTTTTTGTGTCTTTCTCACCGCCACATAAAGGCAATCCCATATCAAATTCAGGGATAGCTAGGTGGATTGTTAAATGCATACAAATATGTCATCACAATGTCAAACATACATTAACAATTCCTCCGAAAGCCCATTCTACAAGGAAAATGGGGGCTTCAATGGCATTCTTAGGGAACATTCCCCTAGATGATATATGCAAAGCAGCTACATGGTCTACACCGCACACATTCACAAAGCATTACTGTGTAGATGTGCAAACTAAACAACAAGCCACTGTGGGCCAGGCTGTACTAAAAACTCTGTTTCAAACAACTGCAACAGATACTGGTGGTCGCCGCTAGGTGTGGGTACTGCTATACAATCTATGCACAGTGTGTAATCTGCAGCTCATATGCCTTGAATGGAAAATGCTACTTACCAGTATGCATCTGTTCTTGGCATGTAAAGCTGCAGAGTTAAACACGCCCACCCGCCTCCCCGGCTACTTTTATCTATTCCATTATTATTATATTTAGATACAAATCACATGGACATTACTACCTCTTGTACAGCTCCATCACTTCCCTAATGGCAAAAAACAATCTGGGGATGGAGCCGATGCCCATGCGCAGTATCATCCAAAGGAGGAGTCGCCTATCCCGTGTCTTCCAAAGACTTTTCTACATCAAAACAAACTGCAAACATCTGGGCCCAACACTAGGTGGCCATCTATGCACAGTGTGCAACTCTGTAGCTCTACATGCCAAGAACAGATGCATACTGGTAAGTAGCATTTTCCATATCTGGGCGGAGCCTAACCACACATCTCATCATGAGATCTGATTGGCTGTCCGCACTTCATCCAAGAAGTGTTGGCAGCCATCTTGTGACCAATATTCATGATAGCACCTCATTAAAAAGCATTGCAGTTAATAGAAGGTTTTAAGACTTTAGTTACATTATAAATCATTTGTTGATGGTACCATACTCATTTTAGGAATTGTGGTGTTTTCTAAGGTGATTTTACGATGTGAAAAAGCATTCTGCTGGGATATCATGAATCATGTTTGAGAGAAAACTATTTCCTCATGCTTTTCCCCCAGAGGTTTGGAAGGTGATCTATAGGCTAAACTGAGAGCATATTTTCTGTAAATTCACACTATCTTTCTCAGTCATGTGAGAATGAAGTCTGACATTCTCAGTAAAACATGTACATCCAACAAGGGCAGAGACTGTCAGTTGATTCCTTTGTGTTCTGCTGCAGCTTCTCAGAGTGTTCTAAAGAACAACTAGAGCGCTAACAGTCTAACTTATGACAAACGTATTGCACACCTGAAGCCATCTTGATTGGAATAAAGTGGTAACTCTTAAAACATTTCATTTAAAAAGGAGCAAAATGAGGGGGTTCATTTTGCCATAGAAATTATGATTAGTGCTGCAGAAAGAAAAATTAGGGCACATTTTGACTTCTCAAATCCTCTTCTACTTCTATTTCATTAAAAATAAATCAGACATGCAGACTGAAACATGCACCTTGAATACCAGCAGCAGACTTCCCTGGTGAGCAGTAGTTTTACTACAGTGATCGAATGAGCAACTAGCGTGCTAACATTCAGAATTTATGGCAAATGTGTGACACATCTGAATGCCTTCTTGATGGAACCAAAGTAAAAAGCTGAAAGTATTTCCTACTGAGGAGACTGCAGTAAATGAGGAAATTAGGAAACTTCATAACAAATAAGTCTCCCAAGATGGCCACCAGAGACAAACGAGCCCAAATGTAGCACAAATATCATCCAGATGTAGCCCACGTATAGCTCAATGACAGAATGTCCCAGAGTGTTCTTAAGAACAACTAGAGCCCTTACTGTCTTACTTATGACAAAAGTATGGCACACCTGAAGCCATCTTGATTGGAGTAAACACAATGAGGGGGTTCCTTTTGCCATAGAAATTATGATTAGTGCTGAAGAAAGAAAAATGAGGGCACATTTTGAGTGACTTCTCAAATCCTCTTCTATTTCATAAAAAAATTCTGACATGCAGACTGAAACAAGCACTTTTAATGGTCACCAGAGACAAAAGAGCCCAAATGTAGTACAAATATCACCCAGATGTAGCCCACATGTAGCCCAATGACAGAAGTGTGCAAAACACTTTATTTTTTGTGTTTTGCGGTTTTATATACTGCAGACATGTCTGGTGTTGGAGTGCTTTACATGAGCATGAGCATTGGTTACATCACACAAGACCAAATTCATTTTGGTTGTAGACATGGGGAGATTAAGTGATTTGACCAGAATCACAGAATGTCAAGCTGAAGCAGAACCTCCAACCTGGTTCTCCAGTTGCAAAGTCTGCACCTCTGGAAGTATCATCACATCCTCTCCCCTAAATGCAACATTTAATCAAGTGGTCAACTGGATAAAAAAAACATAAAGATAACAAATAATTTAAAAGTGTTTTGTCGCTATTTGAAAACTCAGAAAATATGTCCTCATTTTAGTTTTTTAGAGTACTAACCATAATTTTGATGCAAATAAGACCCTCTCATTCATATATGTAATTTCTAAAGGAAATGCTCTAGGTATTACAGTTTTGATTACATCAAGATTACGTTAAGCGTTCCACCCTTTTGTAATAAATATAGAATGTTAACAATTTAGTTGTTCATTAGGATACTATTGAGAGGCAGAGGCCAGGGGCACGTACTCTGAAAATTGAAGGCAGATAGGAGGGTACAGAGGCAACAATATGACCACACTGGGCAGCCAGGCAGGAAGGGCAGTGGCAGTACAACAGACTATGGAGGGCAGTTGAAAGGGGGTAGGGGCAACACACCAACAATACAGGACTGGCAATAGAGGCTGTGGCAATATAATAGACGATTGTGGGCAGAAGGAAGAGGCAGTGGTAGTACAACCATACATGCCAACAGACCCGATTCAGCCAGGAAACGTCCAATGTTTCTAAAGCCCAAATGGGCTTCATTTGATCTGTCTCCAGTCTAGAATCTCCTCTTTTTCAATGTAAGTGAAAGCGGAAAATCAATACCCCATTTTGTTTTTTCAAAATCTCCCTCTTACCAAGTTCAAAATGTTAGCAAGTATGACACATTGGATCATGGAAGGCAGGAGGAATTGGGGTAGGGACCTGGACTCAGAGGACAGGTGGGACATAGAGAGGTGCACCAAACTGACCCTACAGGGCAGGCATCAGGGTTTGCAGCAGCACAATACACCACACAGGGCATACGAGACGGGAGTGAAGCACAACAATCCATAGAAAGCAATAGGGAGGGGACAGGACCATGCGCATGGACAACAGAGAACAGAGGGGAAAGAGGCAATGGTAGCTAGCTGACCATAATGGACAGACAGGAGAGAAAGCTGCAACAATAAAGGGCAAGAGGGACGGAACAGGGGCATTACAATGGAACAGCCAAGCCAGGAGGGAGGGAATAGGGGTCTGCACATGGAACTAGAGGGCTAGGGGCAGGATGACCATGGAGGTCAGGCAGGATGGGCACTAGAAGCAAGACACACTATGGAGAGCAACAGTGAGACTATAATGGCATACACACAGACCATGGAGGGAAGGTGGGAGGGGGTCAGGGTCTGCTAGCTGACTACACAGGGAAGGTGGGAGGGGCCGTGACAGCACAGAAGACCATGCATGGCAAGCAGGAGGGTTCGTGGCAGCACAATGGCTATGATGGGCAAGAAGGGGGGTGCAGGGGCATGCACAAAGGACCATGGAGGATAGAAGGGAGGGTCAGGACCTGGGCACAGACAAGAGAGTTCAGGGGAAGGGGCCTCACAACAGACCACACGGGGCAAGCAGGAGGAGCAGTTGCAGCACAACAGACCAGGGAAAGCAGAAGGGTGTGGCATTAAAATGGACCATGGAGGACAGGAGGAAGGGGATAGGGGCATGGAATGTGGACAGGCAGGGTTGAGGTGGCAGGGACAGGTTACAGTCATCTGACAATGCTAGGCAGGTGGGAGGGGAGTGGCAGCTCAACAGACTCTGAGTAGATAGGAGTGGCAGGTCCATGGAACATGGTGGGCAGAAAGGGTGGCCAGTGTATATAACAAGGACCCCCTGAACTAAAAATTAATTCAATTCCTAGGTCAGGGACAAATATGTATGAGAAATAGCAACCTAGGCAATTATATCATCGTGTCTATACAATGATAGATGGGAGAGTCAACACATTAACAAATGAGGTTCTGCTTTTTATTGTCACAGTTTTAATTTTAAAAAGGACACATTGTAAAATACATACATCATTAAAAAGGACTTGTCTATATACAATATAGAACAAATCAGATACAGTATTATTAAAACCAAAAATCACAAAAATGAAGAAAACAAAATGTGGCACAACAATAAATTCGACGCGCGTTTCGGCGAACCAGCGCCTTCTTCAGGAATAGCCACTATTGCCTGGAAAAAAGTGTATAATGATATACATTTATTAGAAATATAATACATTTAATATATCACTTAATCACATTAAAATTCTCTATAAGATGAGAAAGGCAGATTCAAACAAATCAATTGTAACAACATAGCCACAGAACTCCTAGTTAAGCAACTTAAAGTATATATTCATTCAATCCCCCACAGATGGACAAGAAAGTCTCATAGACAAATCGAGTCTATAAAATATGGTTTACTTCAGTGCTCATTTTGAACCATAACTATATGCCATTTGTATAGATACAAGGACAACTGGCCACTACTACCAGCTAATTACATGAATTTTAACCTATCTGGATTATGGCAAAACATTACATATTACTTACTTAAAGGACACTTTTGACAGTTCGATAAGAATGTCTAAAATTCTTTTTCCTACCGATATGATGATTAGTTTATCTGTAAGAAAATAACAGATTCAATATTGAAAATTAACCCTTGAGGAAAACAGTAATTATTATAGAGAGGCTGATCTCAATTCTCTCTTATTACTTTCTCGATTTGCTTTTCTTTAAATCGTGTTATTCAGTTCTGAAGAGCTGTTTGCATTTGTGATATCGAATGTAACAAACCACAAGCAGGGTAATTATTCCCGTGTTCTTTTTCTATTAGAGAGACATAATATCAATAATACTGGTATTTAGATACGTCTCCAAGTATTAGATATTATTCTAACCAGCATTTTAAATAAATCCTATATATTAAAGCTAATCAGAAAGCATCACATGATCAACAAAACGCAATGGATTATATGCACTAAGAACTACAATAATCCATCAAAAGATTTAAACTATCCGAAAGGAGAAGGATAAAAAGGTGGAATAATTAGCCAAAGATTTCAATTATAGCAAAGATCCAACACTTTAAGTCCACGGGAATTTAGAGATAGAGGATTAGAAAAGTGCTACCTAATTGTTTAATATCCTAATGCCTATCGTGCATTTCAAAACTTTAGTACGTTACAGATTTACCTTCTAGATCCTCGTGTTGAGGCGACGTCGTATATATGATTAAGCGGATAAATTACGAAGCTGCGCCTTATTGTAGAACGTTATAACAATGGTCTGCTGGTAAAATCTAAATGAAAAGGAAATGGCGTGTGTAAATAAATAAATACACGTGCAAGACACGCCAAGTCAATATCCAATTCATTAAAGAAAAAACTTCAAATTCGTGTGGCCGTAATTACCTAATGGCCTTTGACGACAAACGTTGCCTTCTGGTATGTGAATGTCGATAAAACGTGAAGCTGTAAAGTCGACCAGAAAGAATATTCAGCTAAACACTATTAACCCAAATGAAAGTTAAACTACCAGATTCTCAATTTAATAACCACATTGATAACATGGTCCCTTTATAAGAATATTCATGTCCGCAGACATTAAGCAAAGTTCAATAGTACAATGCCTACCTAGGATAATGCTTCGCCAGAGATCACCGAAGGCAAACGGGAAGTCACGCCGTCCTACGTCATGGAGAACCAAATGGCGGATGGATATCAACATAGTGTTGACTTCCAAGCCTTGTAAATGCTCGCGGTTAATTGGTTAGCTGCACAATAGTACGTCATGTGATATGGCACATGGCTTATACACATGACCTTTCATAAAAATAGAGAACAGACTCATTCGCGAAAATAAAACGATCTAATAGGCAAAATAAACATTTCTCTTATTAATGCGGCCTCTAATAATACCCGAACTTAGCACAGGGAACAAAATGGCGATTAAATACTCACGATTGTGGGTATTTTCGTCGATATAAATGCTCGCAGCCCATTGGATAACTACATGGGAGAGCATTACCTAATATTATACATTGTCTATGGGAGCAACTCCTCATGGAGGCAAAACGAGTTACGCGAATTATACAAATAAACAACTCTTTCATCAACCACAGTCTACTGAAAATAAATGGCCAATAAATAACGACAATGTAATTATTTTCGCCAGTTTGAATACTCGCAGTCCATTGGATAACCACATGGGAGAGCATTTCATAATATAGTACCCAGCCTATAAAGACAACCCCTCATGTAGGCTGAATAACTTTACGCGAGATATACAAATGGACTACTTTTTTATTCTTGACCACAAATGTCTATGATGACAAAGACATATATGAATGCCATCGATTATAAAAAAAATTATTTCTATAAAGAGGCATAAAGATCAAAGAGTATACAAAGTACAAAGACAAGATCGACCAAGGCAAAATCACATATAAATGTAAAAAAACGAATAATACTTAAATTAAACTAAAAAGAAAAAACAAATAAACCAAAAAACAAAATAGCCGAAGATACGGATATAGTTAGTATTAATCAATAGCATTTTTAATGGTATTAAACAATAGCGTTTTCCCATGGAATTTCGCTGTTCAAACCATTTTTGAAAGTGTCCAAAGAAAATATCAAAAAGACCTCACGTTTCTTTCTTATGCACATGCCTCCTTTAGTGTCGGGGGTATTCATTTTTTCTAGTATTCGCCATTTGAAATCGCCTGGTCCGTGATTACATTCAATAAAATGTTTCACCATGGGTGACAATAATTTTTTAGTTCTTATGGCGGAGCGATGCTCCGTCAGTCGAACCTGAATAGGCCTCGAAGTCTCTCCAACATATCCGAGTGGACAAGGGCACTGGATAAAATAAACAGTGTTGGATGTTTTACAATTCCACATTTGGCTGGCATGAGTGGTATAACCATTGTGGGTAAAGCTTTCCCCATCCAGAATAGTATGACAAGATTTGCAAGAGGAACATTGCACTGTACCTTTAATCTGTTGATTAGTATCAATCGATTTTTGCAAAAGATTCTGCTGCCTCTGTGAATCATTGAAGCGGGAATGAACAATCTGGTCTTTAATATTCTTGTTGCGCCGATGTGCAAATAGGGGTTTGGCCAAAAAGGATGGAGCAGGGGCATGCACACAGACATAGGAGGGCAGGGGGAAGGAGAATAGGGGCAGCAAGCTAAGCACAGAGGCTAATCAGGAGGTCAATGATGGGGCATAGAATTGGGCAATGGAAGGCAGGAGGAGTGGACTGGTACATCATGCTAAATGGAGTGCAGTGGCAGCACATCAGACCATACATGGCAGGAGGCTAGTCCATGGATTCAGACAACAGAGGATAGGGAGGAGGTGGATGGGGCAGCAAGCTAATTGTTCAGAGAAGGCGGGAAGGCCAGGAGCAGAACAACGGCCACACAGGGCTGTAATAAGGGAGCAGGGACATGGACTTGGACAATGGATGGCTAGGAGGAGGGAAGGCAGGAGCGGCAAGCTTGGGTGGGGGCAGCACAATGCCAGGCCTTGCTTCCAACCCCCACCATCCATTGTGATATGCATCTTACTTAACGTTAAAAAAAAACTAGAAATTTGCTGGAAAAAACAAAGATTACAGGGACGGTATAGTTAGACTCAGATTTCACTCATACACAACCAGGGAAATTCAGCAGTTATAGTTACCTGAGCTAACTATAACTTATGCCCCAGCAATATACTGCTAATGACCTCAGACATTACATCATTCATGACATGGTCAGTTACATCACTCATGACATCACTCATGACATCTCAAATGAGCTGTGAATGGAATGGAACTATAATCGCTAGAACTTTATTTAGGGATTGTGTGTTTATATTAACACCCCTTTTTTTCTTTTCTTTGGTGTAAGAACCATTATAATACGCAACGTGCCCAGATTAATATGGCCGATAGCCTTTCACGTTAAAGTAACGTGTAGTCCATTGTTTATGTTGATGTTTGCAATCCTAAGTATGTTTATTATAAATAAGTCATGTTGACGAACATACAGGTATGGCGGTCATGGGGCAAGATATGCTGAAATGACATTGTGTGCCTATTAACACTTGTTTTCTTTTCTTTATTGTATCAATTCCTGAATTTTCACATCGTGACCAGCTTCGTAGTCCTGTGTTAATGTTGGCAACTGGAGGCATTTGTACATTTGAATAAGGATGCTACAATAACGTCTTGTATCGTTATCAAGGTTAGGACGAGCCGAAACGCGTGGATCACGTCCTTTGCAGATTAAATACTTCCAAACTACAACCTGAGTGCTGATTCCTTGCTTGTAAGAGTGAGAGGAGATTAAATACATATATATAAAATTCACTGAAAAAACCACAAGTTTCAGGGACATTATAGTTATAAATTAGCATTTAACAAACCTCAGAAATTCACTGAAAAAACCACAGGTTTCATGGACGTCATAGTTAGTTGGACATTTCACTCGTACAAAACAAGAGAAATTCTGCCATTATTGTTAGTAGTGCTAACTATAACTTGCGTCCCCGCAATGCACTGCTGATGACGTGACATATTACATCACTCATGACATGGTCAGTGACATCACTCATGACATCTCAAATGACATCATCCACGTGATCATCTGATGCACCTCCTCACACCCTAAAATACAGACTACCATTCTCGAAACCATAGACACACCAATACTAGTACAGCTAGGATATTCTGTTCACTATGCATGCAGACCTCTAATCAGCTATATAGCATTGATAGTCTTTTAAATACTCAGTTAGTACCTATGCAGTCTATGAATCCTTCTATCTGTCCAATGCACTTGTCGATTCACCCATCCAGCACTATCTACGTAGCATATCACTTCACCAATACTAAGCACTTATAAATTGAGCATGCACTCTCTTTGCAGCATTGAAATTACCCCAGTTATTAGTCATATACTAAAAGAATGGCCTAGTCACTAATAGAAGTGGAGGTACAATATTTTGTACACTATGCATGCAGACCTTTAACCAGCTACATACTATTGATACGCTCTTCTAAATATCCAGTTAGTACCTGTGCAGTGTAGGAATCCTCCTGTCTGTCCCATGAATTTCTCCAATCACCCATCCAGCACTAGCTACTTATCCTATTACTCCACCAGTAGCTAAGCACTTATAATAACTGAAAAAAATGTTTAGCATTTTTTTTATATTTACTACTGTCAAGGTAAGATTAAGTAAACCAAACACTATCAATGCACAACTACATTCAGCTGTGCACTATATATATATATAAACCTCTAACCAGCTACTTAGTAAAGTACTACCCATGCAACCTAGGAATCCTTCTGTCTGTCCCATGCACTTCTCCAATCACCCATCCCGTACTATCTACGTATCCTATTACTCTGCAATACCTAAGCACTTATAAATTCAACATGTACTCTCTTTGCAGCACTGAAATTATTCTAGTTACTAGTCCTGTACCTAAGGAATGGCCTAGCCAGTAAAACGAGTACAGCTACAATATTTTGTGTACTATGCATGCAGACCTCTAATCAGCTACATGGCATTGAAAGTCTTTTAAATACTCAGTCCCTATGCAGTCTAGGAATACTTCTGTCTGTCCCATTCACTTCTCCATTCAACCATCCAGCACTATCTACGTATCGGATCACTCTGCCAATACCTAAGCACTAATAAATTTAGCATGCACTCTCTTTGCAGCACTGAAATTACTCCAGTTATTAGTCATATACTGAAGGAATGGCCTAGCCACTAACACAAGTGGAGGTACCATATTTTGTACACTATGCATGCACACCTCTAACCAGCTACATACTATTGATACGCTCTTCTAAATACCCAGTTAGTACCTATGCAGTCTAGGAATCCTTCTGCCTGTTCCATGCACTTCTCCATTCACCCATCCAGCACTATCTACGTATCCTATCACTCCACCAATACCTAAGCACTTATAAATTCACTATACTCTGTTTGTAATACTGTAATTATTCTAGTTACTAGTCATGAACTTATGCTATGGCCTAGCTACTAACAAGAGTACAGCTATAATATTTTGTGCACTATCCAAACAGACCTCTAACTAGCTACATACTATTGATACTCTTCTAAATACCCAGTTAGTAGTCATGCACTGTAGAAATCGTTCAATCTGTCCCATGCACTTCTTTAATCACTTATCTACCACTATCTACTTATCCTATCACTCCACCAATACGTAAGCACTTATAAATTAAGTGTTCACTCTGTTTGCAGCACTGTCATCATTCCAGTTACTAGTGGTATTCTTATAAAATGGCCTAGGCACCAACACAAGTACACATAAAATATTCTGTGTATAATCCCTACAAATCTCTAAACAGATACATACTATTGGTCCACTCCATAAATACTGAAGTAGAACCCATGCAGCATAGGATACCTCCTGTCAGTCTCATGCCATTCTTCAATCACCCATCCAGCACTATGTTCTTATTGTATCAGGCTGCCAATACCTAAGCACTTATGGGGCAGATTTACAAGTACCCTGCGCCACCAGTACGTCACTTTTTGTAACGTAGTGACGGCACCAGGCACTCCTTCATATTTACAAGGAGAGGAAAAGCCACCCTGCGTGGTTTTTCCTCCTTGTAAATACGACCCCTTCATACACATAACTTTGCGCTGAAGGGACGTTCCATAGGTGTTGCTGTGGGTGTTCCCACGCAACACCCATAGAACAAGACACATCTCCAGATTTATGAGAAATCGTAAATCTGGAGATGTGTGTGAATGCTGCGCCATCCTAGAGTTAGTGTAGCTAGGTGCCACGAGACGAATTGTTTTCATTTCTCCTCTTTTTTTTCTCTTTCAATGCATGCTGCATTCCACAGCATATATTGAAAGAGGAAAATGCCTTTACTGATTGTTTTTGTGCAGGAAGTTGTCCCTTCCTGCACAAAAACAATCTCCGCACGACACAGACATCTTTGCACCATGGTGCAAGGGTGCCTGTGTCACCGCATGGCTGCAGTTTGTGCAGCGGGAAGCACAGAGTTGCAACATATTCATGTACATATGTCACATCCCTGTGCTTCGGAAGTGCCGCGGTGCAGCCAAAGAGCTTGCAGTGTCACTCTGCAGTACTTCCTCATAAATCTTCACCTATAAATTCACCACACACTACTAATGCATTCCTCCAGTCAGTCATATTGTATACATGTATTCAACCAAACTTTCACACAGTACCTTGCAATTATAGTTCTTTCTTTAACCAGATAAGGTAGTTCTAATAAGAACCTTTTTTCTTTTTTCTTTTGTATTTTTTTGAACAATTTTGTATTTTTTGGGTGTTTTTTCAAAAAAAGAACGAATAAAACAGGAAACTTTTGGAATTACTTAATATTCCAAAAACAAAGAAAAAAAAATTAACGATGGTTGCGTTGCGCAGCACAAACTGCATCCACCGACTGTTCACCGAAGCATATAAGTTTCTTACACTTCACTCAGTGTTGCCCAAGAAAGGCGAATTCTGGCCTAATGTCCATTGCAGGTGTTCCTGAGGATGCTCCAGACGAACTTGCCACAGCAGGTGCGGGGTTCAAAGCAGCTTGCCTCATTTCCTCCCGAGCAAGATTGAGAGGATGTGTGGTCCAGAGATGCTTGTACATAGAAGCAGTGCCCCAAGAGTATTTTTTTTCACTGCCTCTTGACAGGACTCAAATCACAGGTCACAAATTTTGCACGTCACCTTTCTCGCATTTACTTTCTTCTCTCCAGGTAGAAAAGTGAAGAATTTCCACACAACAGATTCCGGCCTCTAAGGACGTTGTGCCACCTGCAAAAATTCTTCTTCAACAGATACTTCCTCCTGCTGCTGACCAGATGCAATTTTGTTTGATATTTTTTGAAAAACACCAAAAAGACCAGCAAAAAGGGTTCTTGTAGGGAAAGAGATGTCTCTCTAAAGATGCTCCAAGAATGATTAAAATGGGTGGGGTCCTTCAATAGTTACAGTGGGAAATGATATGAACCAATTAAATCTTTTTTTTTTTAGATCACATGGGATCCGCGCACTCTGCGCTCACGAAGCACGCACCAGACGCGACTTCGTGAAAATATATTTTAAAATAATATAAGTTTATTATAAGTTCAAATATATTATTTTTATTAATATCTTTGATAATCACTTGCCCCAATATGTTTATTAAAGACACATACATATCATTTTAGAACACAAAAACATTTTGCGGGAGTCGCACAACCAGCGCACCCCAGCACGTATATGACGTCACGCGAGACCCGCCACTGTGCAAGCGTTGCGTACCGTAATGCGCATGTGTCGCGAATGCACTGGAGCAGGAGTCGCGGACTGGTCGCATACCAATTGCGCACATCACGTAATAATAAACGTATATGATGTAACTGAAAAATACGCAGCCGTCGCACACCGTACGCGGATCCTTCACGACTTTTCTAAAATGGCGGCTAGAATCCGCGCACCTACTGTGATGTGTACGCTTTGGGTGGGCAACTCCGGAAAAAAAAATTTTTTTTTTTTAAAGAAAATATAAATATATTAACATTTAAAAAATGCAAGATTTGTTAGATATTAAAACATTTTTTTCATTTTGCAGAAAAATACATAGTTATTTAATGAATAAAATATTTAGAAATAACTGTTAAACTGTAGAAAATCAGTACATAAAAATAGGTATAACTACTATTACACTTAAAAATTAGCATTTAAAAAAACCTTTGAAATTCACTGAAAAAACCATAGGTTTCAGAGACGTTATAGTTAGAAATTAGCATTTAAAAAAGCTTTGAAATTCACTGAAAAAACTATAGGTTTCAGAGACGTTATAGTTAGAAATGAGCATTTAAAAAACCTTAGAAATTCACAGAAAAAACTATAAGTTTCAGGGGTGTTCTAGTTAGCTGGACATCGCACTTGTACAAAACCATAGAAATTCCTCCGTTATAGTTAGTTCTGCTAACTATAACTCGCGCACCCGCAATGCACTGCTGATGATGTCACGTATTACATGGAATAAAATGTATGCAATAGGGTTGCCCTAAATCTATTTTAGACACCCACACGCACCTAACGACTTCATCAAAAATGGATCTGCCAAAAAAAACCTTCGCAGGTGCCTGTCAGGCATTGCAGCGCTGGGCCGGCAAGGAGCAGGCCCAATGAAGAAGCATGACATTCTCCGGGTGAAGTGAGGGCGCTTTTTCCCAGACCTGAACACTCACACTTGCACTTAGGAACTGCATACCAATCAGATATACTTAGTTCACGTTTGGGAGTACTTTTGCAGGACCTATTTAAACAGCTGCCGGTTCCTCTCTTTTGGAGAATCTATGAAAGATACAATACTGAATAAGAAAACAAGTTACTTACCTGTAACTGAAGTTATCCAGTATTAATATCTTTCATAGATTCACATGCAATCCACCCTCTTCCCCTGAGAGGCTCCACTTATGACAAGAAATGTTATTCCCACTTGTGCTTGAAAATTTGAGTGAATCAGGCTCTCATGGGAGTGTTCTAGAGGGTACTATCACCGGATTGTTTATAGTGAAAGTTTGGTCCTTTAATAAATAAATAAGGACATGGGCTATTAAATTCATGGCCTAGTGTCAATATAGCCTAAGTTGGTTATACATACTGCTTTGCTATAGTGCTGTGGGACATTCACTTCGACGATGGGGAATGATTCAAGCATGTGAATTTATGGAAGATGCCAATACTGGATAAATTCAGTTACATGTAAGGAGCTTATTTTCTTGGTGTGCTGTCTGGACCAAGCACAGATTGATTAAACTTAATAAGTGCCCATTCGTTGCTAGCGCTGTGATGAGGTACTGTTCCTTCTTCCCACTCCCACTTGTGTGTTTTGTTTCTTAGTTTTTACCAAGTATAAAACATGCAGCTTCTCTTTCACTTAAATTTTGTATTCATTTATCAGATTAATTTAATCAACACATGGGTGTTATGATCTAGTGTTATTGCGAGCAAATATCTTTAGAAAGGAGAGTAAGGGGGACCCCTCGCCATGGCTTTATTTTTTGTGAGTTCATGTGGTGTTTGCTCTTCATTTAAGGAGACATGCTCTCACCTGCCTCGTTGCTCCCCTTATGTTTGGGCCAACCCACATTTAAAAAAATACAAGCAGAGGCTGCATTGTTAAAGTACCTCCATTCTCCATCGCGATATTATGCAAGGCAGCAGCGCTGCTGGGCATTCCAAGATGACAGGGTACCTGGAGCGATGTTTGCATCTGGACTGTAGATGCAAATCACAGATCATTCGATATCTTTAGAGGAATAACCTACTGTAGTGTCTGTATTGTACTTATCTTCCAATATTCCCCATTAATTACTGGAACATTAATCGTCAATAAAGCACCAGCTATAGTAATGACAATGTAGTTGGTAATCAATTTTTTTTTTAACTGGACCTGTTTTTATGAAAACATTTCCCTACAATTTAACAGCACTAAAAATTGTCAACCCAAAAAAAAAAATATATATATATATATTCGCCAGATTTCTTCTTGATTTTCTAGAAGCACGAGCCACTCCGATCAGGTACGTTTAAAGTATTTTATTCTTTAGGGCACAAACGACGCGTTTCGAGCACACAGGCTCTTGGTCAATATATATTGCCTACTGGCGGTTGCCAATAGATAGTTATAGTTAGGACCAAGTTTCCATAGGAAGAGCATTTTTTGTTTTGCTTATAACTTTGGCTTCATTTGATGAATCTTCATGAAATTACCCAAACTAATTCTTTGTTCATATCAGCTCCTATGTTGAAAGTTTGAGAGTGATTCGTCGAGGGGGGCCGAGAAAAAAGGGGGGTCCCAAAACGCGTTTTCTCCAGGCAATTTCTATAGGAAACTTTAGACAAGGCTACAGGTCAAACGGGTGAACGGAATTCCCCCATATTTGGCAGGGAGAAGGGTCTTGGTCTAGAAAGCACGTTTTTGTTTATTTGGTGTAAATCCGTTCAGTAGTTTTTGAGAAATATCGAAATTTACAGATATCGATATTTGGGAACTCTACCATCTGATTGGCTTGGGCGTTACGAGCACAAGATTGCTGCTTTTTGATTGCGAGCGCTGCGAGCGTTTGCAACTAGGAAGTGTTGGCTGCCATTTTGTAATTTCCTTGAAACGAGTAAGGAGAAAAAAGGGCTAAAAGAGGAGGATAGGAGCACTGTAACCTCAGTGGGGGAGTGCGAAGCGAAGTAGTCCCTCTTACCAGTCTGAAAGTGCGGTGTTGCTCAGAGTGAAATGGTGATAAGCTGCTGCTACACTCGGATATGAAACCAAGAGACTAAACCGTGAGCTCATTGCTGTAAAGTGATATGCTCTGGTCTTTGTAGCATATGTGTGCAAGTAGTGTTAGTAGGCGTTCATACCATACAGGGAGTGGGAAGCGAACTACTAACCCCTACCGTGCGTTTATACTATACCGGAAGTGAAGTACTCGTGCCTACCGGTGTGAAGACTCGGGGATCAAACCGAGCTGATTGCTGTAAAGTGATGGTCTCTGGGCGCTATAGCATACTGGTCGCTGTAGTATAACTGTGTAAGTAGTGTTAGTATGTGTTTATACTATACAGGGAGTGGGAAGTGAACTACTAACCCCTACTGGTCTGAAGACTTGGGGATTAAACCGTGAGCCCATTGCTGTAAAGTGATGTGCTCTGGGCGCTGCCAGCAAACCTGTGGAAGTAGTTAGTTTGCGTTTATACAATACAGGGAGTGGGAAGCGAACTACTCACCCCTACCGGTCTCAAGACTTGTGGATAAAACCATGAGCTCATTGCTGTAAAGTAATGTGCTCTGTGTAGTATTCTAATGTAAGCCATAGTAGAATGTTAGTATGTAATGCTAGCAGAATGTAAGTATGTAATGTTAGAATGTAGGGCTGTCATGACGGGAATCTTTGTCAGTTTGTACATGTGCTAGAGAAGACGGTTGCCTTGCTGTCTGCTCCTGTTGGTGGCTGTCTAAGATGTCTTCTTTTCCTGCAATAAATCTACTTGTAGGATCCACTGCTGTCTGCCTCTTCAGTACATAAAGTTGGCGACAAGCTCGAGAAAGTGAAAGGAAGGTAGCACTCACCAATATTTCGAGTTTGCTTGTGCTGTGCTGAAGAGCCGTTTTCTTCGTGAAGCTGTTTCTGCTCATCCCAGGGTCGTCGGCTCATTGAACTATGTCATCCGAACTCTGGTAGGATTTATATTTTTAGATTTTGGGCTTCCTCTGCCTTTTCAGTACACTCTGGTCGCTGTACTACACGTGTGCAAGTAGTGTTAGTATGCGTTTATACTAATTCTGTAGTTATGCAGTAACCAATGCATCATGGTCCTAGGGAGCGCCACCTCCCAGGCACAGCTCATACAATGTCCTGGGGTGTGTATCCGCTGGACATTTATGTTTGCTATTACAGGGCGGGTGCATGACTTCCACCCTGTGATAGCAAGTCCTTGTTTGCCTCGTTGAAGCGAGAAGAGGAAAACCTTGTATCGCTTTAATAGAGCGGATCCGGATGGTAAAAATGGAGAAAGAAAAAAAATTAGGCGGGGTCTCACCCGTTCATTTAAATGAGCCCCCTGGTGGGTAATTTTCCGGGGCCAATCCTATTATTACATTGCGGGTTCTCTGTAGCACTGCGGAACTTAATCTCACATGTAAATTTGGTGCGGGATGGATCAGAGAGGTTTTGCAGCCTAGGGGATCGCCACGTCCCCGGGTATTGTTTACTAATTGTTCGGGGGGCTTCGAGGCCAACTGAAGTCCGGGGATCGCCACCCTCCGGGGCTTTACTTAAAAATGCAAGGTGGGCCTCACCAGTCCCTGAAGCCTCCATGGTCCTAGGCAGTACCTTATTGGTTCTGTAATTACACGGGTAGTACTCCTGGTGTTATAAAGTGATACACGCTTAGAACCCTTGCAGTTGTAGAATTACGCAGGCTTCATTTATGTAATAGTCTGTTGGTTTATATTTGGTAGGTGCACCGCAAAATTACAAATGTTTTCCCTCATAACCTCCTGTAAACAACGTTTTTTCACAATAAACTACATACAAGTCTTGTCAGCAAAAGAAGAACTATACACTCACTTATTTATTGGTAAACAAAAATAACCTTTATTAAGACAAAACAAATGAATGGAAACGCAAGTTTATTAGAAGAAACAACAGTATAACATGAAATAAGTGGGTTGGACTCCTCCGGAAGCCGCATACAAAACCTCCAAGACAAAAAAGAAACAAGTATGTGTGCCATGTCTAAGAGAAAAAGAAAGGTAGTGAGAATGAAAGGAAGATAGTGAGAATGGGACAGAGAGGGACTGGGTGGAAGGGAGAAGGGGAGGGAGAGTCAAAAGAACAGAGGGAGGAGGAGACTGAGCGTCGGCCTACTGCACCCAGCCCTCACTGTTTACCTCCTGTCACCTGTGTGTCTAGGAAGCTGGGGTCCGCGAGAAAGAGTACGCTGCAGCAAGTCCTTAAAATGAAACCAATATGAATGAGGCCAGAGATTATATTATTATCTACAGCAACATCGCTTGCCTGCACATGTGCACCCAGGCTGCTGCACCCCAGCCCCTTCCCTCGCACTGTGCTCAATTGCAGCTGCTGCGCACCGAGGCTTCACTGCTCACCTGCCACCACCGGTGTGTCCAACTAAATGCCCGTGCAAGCTCCGAGTCCGGGGTGCCTCTCTAGGGTGGCACAGCAGGTCTCCGGTCGGGGACGATGTCTTGATACCAGGATGGAAGGTGTCAGAATGCCCAGGGCATCATCACGGGGTGAGCACCCGCTCCGCCCATTTTGGTGCAACCAATTCAGTGTCTGAAAAGGGAGAAATAATATAATGGTGGAAACATCTGGAGGGCAAATGAAGGTTTATTTCAAGCTTAATAGAGAACACCAGTTGAGTGCATCCTTCCTTCTTGAAGTATGATCTACCAACTGTTAGTGGTAATCGTGGTTCAAAGAGGAGTTAGAGTGCACGGGAATACACAAGGTTAGAAGCATAATGTGCGTGTGCAATGCAGCCTGTGTGCATTTACACTTAGTAATCAGCTCACTACAGTGCCCCAAAAGCCAACGTCACGAGTCTGTAGGGCAGAGCTGCCCACTGGCTCAGGCCTACAGTACGGTCCAGCAGGTCCTTAAAATGAGACCGAGATGTGCATGAATGAGGTCGGAGAACACACCATTACGGACAGCAACATTGCTTGTTCCCACCTGCGCACCCAGGCTGATGCACCCCACCCCTCCCGCAGCACTGCGCTCAATTGCAGCCCCTGTGCACCCAGGCCCCACTGCTCACCTGCTGTCATTGTTGTGTGTCGAAACACGACGGGCAGCAGTGTTCACAATTCATGTGCAGTGTTGATTGCAGGATGGTGTACACCTCATGGATCCCTTTCAAAACACGACGTCCAGTAGGGTTCACAATTCATGTCCATTGTTGATTGCAAGGATGGTGTATATCTCATGGATCCCTTTTTTTTTATTGCGCATTGTGATATGCGAGGTGGATGCGGCCATATCATCTGAGGCGGTGTGGAAGAACTGGGACATGTGGCGTCGTCGTTATCCTATTTATACATACCCAAAGTGGGCTGGGCTTGCAAACGCCAGGCCAGCGTAAGGGGTGTGAATAATTGTTCCGCGGACCTGGGCGTTGTTCAGTTCCTGCCTGGCCAGGAAGTGTAGCTATGTGTGTTTCTGTTGCAGTTTTGACGGCGCAGAATGCGCAATTTACATTAATGTAGCATGTACCGGGAGTGCGGCAACTATGGCTAATGAGATGCTGTTCGAAAACATTTTGAATGGACAACAACACATGCCGTTGTCAAGCTTGTGGATATACGCAGACATTCATGTAAATGGTGTGCGGTATTATTGAAAGTGTTGCTATCGCGAAGCGCACACATGTGACTGTGCTCGGATGGAAGGAGTACCAGCAATGAGGTTACGTCATACATAGTGATAACGCTCATTACAGTCAAGCAATGCATGTCAAACGTGATTCTGAAAGTCTCACATATGACGCACTACTATACTGGTAAAGCATGACAACAGAGCATACAGCAACACAAATGTACACATTACTCTTTACTGTTTGTCACTTGTGATCTAGGATGTGCACTCTGCCCGTGGCTGATGATACCCGTTCGAGCCACTAATACCCAGGCCGAAAGGCAGCACAATAATGTGCATACATACGAACCCAGAGCATCGTGTAACACACATTTGTTTTTTGATGTAACGTTTCGGATGCATGGCCATCACACGTGGAAGACTAATGTACAGATCATGAATATTGATCAAGATGATCGTTGCATGTTGTGTGTAGTATAAGATATGTGTACTCAGCAAAAAAAAAAAAAAAAAAAGCTCTCTAAGCAGAAGGGGTGTGTCTCATCAAACGCTGTAGAGAGTATGACTAAAATGGGTGGGTTCCTCCAACTGTTACTAGGGGAAATGTTATGAAGTAATCAAATGTTTTTATTTTTAAGGTCACATGGCAATCGCGTACCGAGCGCGCTAAGAGGCTGCACTCGACTCGATTTTGAGAAAATATATATACCATAATGTACGTTTATTACAGTTAGAAATATATAAATGTTTAAAATATTTTAGATTATCGCTTGCTCTCATATACACTTTAAAGTTATTTAGATATAGTTTTGAGACGTAAAAAAAAATGATGGAATGGCGTATCCCGGCGCAATATCCTACGTCTGACGTAACACAGGGCCTGGCAGTGTCCAATCGTCACATACGCAGCGGGCGCGACCCCATACGTACACGAACTAACGCGTGGCTTGGGACTGCGTACCCGGTCAATACCAAAGTAGCAGCTGGCGCGAAGTCCTACGTATATGATGTTACGCAGGACGCGGTGCCACAAATCCGTCGGATAGGAAATGTGCATAATTTACGAGTTTAGCATTATGGCGGATAGGATTTGCGTGGTGATGGAGCTTGGTACACTATCGGTATAGAGCTGCAGTTTTCTCCCCCAAAAAAATATACAAATTTTTTGGGGAAGATATAAAACATTACATCATTTTTAAAGTTAAAAAAAGAAGCATAATAGATTTCCAAAATATTTTTTTTATTAATTATAGGTTTTATAACATTAAAATAGGAAATTAACATTAAAAAACCCATTGAAATTCACTGAAAAAAACATAGGTTTTACAGACTTATAGTTAGAATTTAGCATTTAAGAAACCTTTGAAATTCATACAAAAAAACATAGGTTTCAGGGACGTTATAGTTAGTTGGACATTTGACTCAGAAAACCAGAGAAATTTGCCTGTTATAATTAGTTGAGCTAACTATAACTCGCGCGCCTGCAGTGCATTGCTGATGATGTCACATATTACATCAGCAGACACCAATTACAGCCCTAATCCGTGACTTGTCCACTAATCGCCAGCTAAAAATTATTTCATGGAATGTTGCTGGCCTTAGTAACAAGCTATCACTACCCCATTGGAATGAGCTGGTAGGGGGCTACGATATCTGTGTTTTTCAAGAAACATGGAGCGTGGTTCCATTACACAAATCGGGCTACAGCTGTTTTTACACACCTACTATTACCAAAGGAAGGGGTCGCCCTTCGGGAGGGCTGATTATATGGGTTAGCCTTGTCCTCAACTGTACTATGCTCATTTGCCAATCCTTGAGCCCAGATATCATGAGGCTTACCATTAAGAGCGAGGGGGAGGGATTGTGTTGGACTTATTTCATGTTTACATAAGGGGGACAAGAGGGGGTAAAACCTCACCTGTTCTTGCGTTACTTGAACAGGGCCTATCTGATTGTCCGCCCCATTCTAGATTTTTAGTCGCTGGTGATTTTAACATCACCTTTGAGCCCCTCGGTGCAGAAGATATAGTCGGGATAGAGGAGGAAGACAATAATTGGGGTAACCCTCCGCTGTCCGTACCCCCAGTAAAACGATGGGCCCAGATGGCTATCCAACTATATGCACTCACCCTGGAATACGGTTTAAGGGCAGTGAATGGCAGGACTAGATCTGATGCTCAAGGGGCATTTACATGTAATAGAGTAACTAGCCCATCCCGTATAGACTACATCTTAGTGGATGTTAGGCTATGGGGCTTTGTCCTAGATATGGAGGTGGGCAATACTACTGATAGTGATCATAATCCCCTTTGCATGTCACTGAGGTCCCCCTGGACACCATCTTGTTCCACACTATCCAACCACATCTACTCTGTGACCAAAGAGGTGATGCATTCAAATTCTAGAAGAGCCCTGAGATGGCAAAAGGTCGCTCTAGAAGAAGCAAAAATGGAGACCATTAAGCAAATCCTTTGTGAAAAAACAATTGAGTTAAGAGAAGGAATAGTAGCAGGGCCAACTCATGTCCTTAGTATACACTCGCGTACCATCGAGCAAATCTGTATTCACTTTAAAGCCCCGAAAAGGCCCACTAAATCTGTCGTTCCAACCGGAAAGTGCAAAAAATGGTACACTAAGGAGTGCAGACTTAAAAGGAAGGCTCTGATAATTGCAATTAGAGCCAAGAAGAGCCCAGCTATTAAAAAGTTTCAAGGCAGGAATATAGAAAGGTGCAGCACCAAGCGAAGCTAGATTGGGTAGAAAGCCGATGGGATGACCTTAAAAATGCTAGCCTAGAAAGGCATACTAATCGTTTCTGGTCATTGGTCAGACAGGCAAATATGGGTGAGTTAGAACAATTCCCCAACCACATAACATCCCAAGTCTGGTATGACCATTTTCGTAACCTATACTCTTGAGTCCAATAGCCCAAATGCGGAAGCCCAACCCGCTCAGCCCACATTAACTCTTGAAGAAGGCGACTGCGACCTATTTACATTAAAAGAAGTCGAGTCAGCTATAAGAAAGATAGCGCCCGCAAAAGCCCCAGGACCTGATGGCCTACCAGGGGACCTGTTCCTCGCTGACTGGGACAATTGGGCAGAGTACATTCTCCTCCTTATTAATTCTATCTCTGGAGGATGCCCAGTCCCAGATTCATGGAAGGGAGCTGAGGTAGTCCCTATTTATAAAAAGGAGGCCACAGAGGACCCTTCCAACTACAGGCATATCAGCCTTATAGATGCAATGCAGAAGCTAGTTGGCAGGGTCATATTGCAGAGGATTCAACTGTGGGCTGAGGAAGAGGACATTCTTTCACAATATCAGGCGGGCTTTCGGACCAATACAGGAACTGTGGACCAGGTCTTTAGGCTTCTTATGATCCATAGGAAAGTGGTGGCACTTGGTAAGGGCAGCCTTTATGTTGCCTTTATCGATCTGAAGACTGCCTTCGACCTGGTCCCCAGGGACAAGCTATAGCATGTATTGAAAGTATGGGCATCCCTCTATTGATCCTTAACCTCCTTATAAGGCTACACGAGGGCAACTATGCGCAGATCAGGTGGGGGTGCCAGGGACAGCTTACTGACAGGATCCCAGTAAACAGTGAAGTACGCCAGAGTTGTGTGATGGCACCCACCCTGTTCTCATTATATGTGGATCGGGTGAAATTTCTGCAAGAAGTACCAGCAGATGCCCCATTCCTGGCAGGCAACAAGGTGCCAACTCTCCTGTTTGCTGATGACACACTACTGATCTCGAAGACCCCGGCAGGGCTCCAGAAGCTTTTGAATAGGTTCCAACTTTTCTGCAATACCTGGGGACTAGTCATAAATACATCTAAAACAAAGTTTATGACTCTCAATCCCCAAAAATCTTTTAAGAATAATATCACTCTAGGTGGAACCTGTCTTGAGAGAGTCAACACCTTTAACTACCTTGGGATACGCCTTTCTGACAAAGTTCAATAGAAATTTCATCTGGATAAAATGCTCTTGAACCACAAGCGTGCGGCTGGGGCGTTTACCAAAGAACATCGCTTGTCCTATAGTAGACCTATTGCCCCAGCACTCATTGTGTACGAAGCTAAGGCAGTCAGTTTGGCCCTTTACGGCGCCGATTTATGGGGCTTTGATAATCTTGATGACCTTGTTAGATCAGAAAATAAGTTCTTCAGGGAACTCATTATGATGCCACAGGGAACACATTTAACCCCCTTGCTATACGATCTGGGTGGACGTCATATTAAAGATTTGGCCAAACTTCACCCCCTGTTGTACTGGGCACGCCTTAGGCGCACTCCAGAACTTATCTATGCCGAAGCCTTCACTGAGGTAATGGGATTGGACACTGGTAAAAACATAAAATGGATTTAAAATGTTAAGGCACTGCTGATAACCCTGGGACTCAAAGAGTCATGGGAATCCCAAAACCCGCCGAGCAAAGCAGAGCTGAAACGTACTTACTGGGATTGGATAGATGCCTGAGATCTCAGTAACCCAAATCCAGGAAGGCTTACAGAGGAGTTGTTTGAACATAAACCATCTAGAGCCCTGGAACCTTATCTAGATGTGATCCAGACCCCAAAGAGATAGGACTCAATATACTCAATTCAGATTTGGCACAATCTATGAAGTGGCGCCCCCTCAACCAGACCGCCACAGAATGTCCGTCTTGTGGAAATTCTAAAGAGAGTATCGCACACCTTATGTTTGTCTGCCCTGCTTATGCTAGTGCTAGGTCTTGCGCCAATTTGTAAGAAACTAGGCACCACTAACAATCGAGATGCCCTACGTATACTCAGAACAGACCCAAGAACTTTATACGTTTGTGCCGTTGCCAAGTTTTTGGGACGAGTTTGGTTAATCAGGCTTAGGGCTATACGAAGGGCCTCCCAAAGCTGTCACAGTGATTAAGAGCATGAACACTGAACAGATGAAGCTTGTAATGCTACACTTTGATCTAGATAATGAATTTTTTATACCTTAAATCCAATTTCCCTTTGTCTTAAACTGTTTTCAACCAAATTGATTATTTATAACGTTGTCAAAAGCTGTAATTTTTATCAAACTAAGGAGAATTGTGTTGCATGTTTTTATCTATTTGGTGAATTATATCTTATATTGAAACCTTTTTATTGCTGTTATGATATCTATATCGAAATAAAGCTTGACTGACTGACATATTACATCACTCATGATATGGCCAGTGACATCACTGATGACACCTCAAATGACATCACTGTTGACATCACTCATGACATCATCCATGTGGTAATCTGATGCACATACTGATGCCCTAATATACACCTTGATACACCCATTCTAAAATGCAGTCTATTTTTGAAACCATACACACAAGAATGCCATATTCTACATACCACTCACTATTTCCTAGGTCTACACACACATCCAGTCACTTATACATGTAGTTACTCATCAATACAGGACTGTAATATGCACTCATACATCCAGTCACACTCTGCCACTCATCCATAGAGTTACTCACACACCTAGTCAGTAATGCAAAGAATCAATCACATACCCATTTACTCATGTATACAGTTATGCACAACAACTCAGTTATTTATAGACCTACCACATCACTTATTTATGCTAACACATATTTACTGTCTTATACAATCACTGATAGAAGCAGCATATGTGGTTAGTCACAGATATACCACTGAGACATCCATTCACTCATCAACACACCCATACACACAGTAACTCACCCATACAGTCCTTCTCAGATGCACTTTTGAATCCATACAACCAGACATCAGACATCTGTGCACAAACTCATACACCCCGCCCACCCAGCCACACAGACACCCAGGGACCCATACAGATACTCGGACAACAAATCCATAACCCATATAGACACTCATGTAGCTATTCAGCAACCCACGCAGTTGCTTACACAGCAACTGAGAGATTAATAGAGACTTTCACACAGTTTAGTCACTAAATCATGTATTCAGTAAGACGCATTCAATCACTCACTTATACAGTCAGTCACGCACCTACTAAATAATCCCTTTAGGCACTTGTAAACACATTCATTCTTCAATACACCGTGGCATAGATATATATTAAAAATATTTAAACTTTACAGAAACACACATTCACTGGATGATGTCATCAGTGATGCCATTTGAAATGTCATCAGTGATGTCATCAGTGACGCCACTGACCATGTCATGAGTGATGTAATATGTGACATCATCAGCAGTGCATTGCGGGCACACAAGTTATAGTTAGCTCAACTAACTATAGCAGGCGAATTTCTCTGGTTTTATGAGTCAAATGTCCAACTAACTATAACGTCCATGAAACCTATGGTTTTTTTGGTGAATTTCAAAGGTTTTGTAATGCTAATTCCTAACTATAACGTCTGTAAAACCTATGTTTTTTTCAGTGAATGTGTATATATATATATATAAACAGGAATGTTGGTTCTGATTGAAATAATTTACAGGGTACAAATTTAACAATTTGCAGTATTTTGCACAGATACTCAATTTCCACTAATAAGCGTAATTTTGCACATATCAATTTTATAGGCATTGGAGCCGAAATGTTTTAAACTTATATTGTAGAATTGTTATGAAACAAATCATCGTTTTTTTATATATAAGATGCTCATATAAAGTATGCAATAGATTGTAAATAACCATTTCAAGGCATTTATGCTGTTACTCTCATCAAATAGAAATGGTCTAAAATTAATGAGAATGAAACCTGAATCTCTTAATAGGCATCTATACATGTTTAGACAAATTATTTATTATGCAAAATTATCAAATTTGGAGCAAATGCATTAATGCAAGAAATTTGTGCTCGGATATTATCTGTGACAGTTTATCCAATGGTTCCTTTAACTAAATATTATTATTGTTGTTTGAGGACATAATATGGACAGAAGTATTTCTTCACTGTTTTTCATCACATCGCAATGTTTGAAAAAATGAGTATTTAAAATCATACCAAACTGCTGTGTCGCTATGTGATCAAGGTTACCTGATAACCGAAACGCGTCATGCCGATAATACTATTTCACGCGAGCTATTAAAACTTCTAACCATTAATTTGCCTGCCTCTGGAGGTCCTTCTTTCTGTGTGGTGTGGAAATCGCCGAAAAAGCAACAGATTCTGCAACGATATATATATATATGTACACATACATACACACACAATAAGTGTGTGTTTACATGGGGAGGAGACAGTATTCTAAGTAGTGGGGGATTTTGGGGGGAAGGGTTGGAATATCACTTTTTATTGAATCTCTTTCTAGCAGTGCCCAATCAGCTCTGAATTTAGTAAAATTAATTGATGGAGGTGTCGGGATGATCTCAGTGTTCTGTCTTTTTATTTGTAGCCAAGGCAGAAGTGGGAATAGCAGCTGCATTACCTTCGCCCCTTTTCTTCCTGCCCCATTCTCACAGTGCAGAATGTTTTTTCAGCCATGTTGCAGAGCATTGCAGCCACGCTATAGCTGCCCGCGTCACTGTTTTTTAAAAAACTTTTCAGCCATGTTAAGTGGCTAATTAAAATAATGACAATGCTAATATATATCACATACATGATACCTACTGGCTTTGGTAATGTTTGTAGAGGAAAGTAATTCTTAGATTTGTGAGCCTCAGATTAGAACTGTTCAGAGTAGCATACTTGAGTCACCAGAGTGTGTTGATGGATTGTCTGCTCTATTGACGCACACAAACGCTCGCAAAGTGAGATTTTTGTGACTACATTGTTCCACAAATAGGTGTTTTTTTGACCCAGGTTATAAGGAAAGCTGTGCTGAATGTTTTAACTCTACTCTGCATTCCCAAACATTGCTTTGGGTTTGGCATCGCTTATAATGGCCCTATATCAAGTAATGATCAGCAGATTCAGGATGATTTGATTTCTCAATGTTTGACAGTCTTTTGCTGTATTGGCACTTACAAGGTTTTGGCATTTTAATAAAACTCATTGTTTTCCAGCATCATGCAACAGAAAACAAATTCTAGTACGTAACTGTTTCTGCCAGATGGCAAGTTAAACCCCTTTTGTGTTATTTTTAGGTCTCACGCCTAGTGTTGCAGGGCGCAGCACTGCCCGTGCAGCGCAAGACATTTAGTAGGTAAAACTGAGGTTTCAGATGCTGACCTAGGAATGGCACACGCACAAGCGTTTGCTTTTCCTTTGGGGTCACGCTATTTGGCTTTGTGTGCATTGTGTGCTCTGCTCATGGCCTATTGGTGTCTATTACACTCACCGGCCTTTATGTGGTTTTAATTATCGTGCCCAGACTCTGGCGCGATAATTGAAACCCCATGGCTCGCTGTGGTGCGCGTGCACCACTCGCGGGCTATTCCGGTTTTTGCATCCATTTCACGGGGAAGCAACTAAATGAAAGAACTGCTGACGTCTTGTTTAGCATTATGTTCCCAGTTAGTTGCATGACTTTATTTCCAAGCCAGCAATATATTTTCTAATATTTTAGCCTCCTGCTGACAATTTTGCGGCTTTAAAGCACTAAGCCTTACTAGAAGTTTATTTTGGATATGAGCGCGGACGTATTTACACGGTTTTATATATACACTGTGAACTGCGTGACTTTTCCTGACACATGGGAATAGGATTAAATAAAGGTGACGCAGTAGGCCCCCTCAGTGACATGAGCTGTGTGGTCGGTCTTTTTGGAGAGAGGCGGTATGAACTATACTACACCCGCCTCCAGGTACGAGCAGGTGCAGGATCCTGTAGGTGGGGATTGGATGAGCCTCCCACCCCCCAGTCCTGCCTGTGGAACTACCACTGCTTGGTGTAGGTAGGGCGCATAGCTGTGCACAGGTGATGGGCGTGGGTGCCCTAAGTCAAGTGTAGCGAGCTGAGCTGTGGCCAGTGTGTGTTCGGAGCAAGAGCTGTGGCATGATAGAGATGGGGTCTGGACCGGGACTCTGGAGCTGCGCTGGGTAGTGAGGAGCGCTGGATGGACCAGGAGCTGTGCTCGTGTAGCAAGGGAGGCTAGAGCTATGCTCGGCAGTGAGGGGTCTAGACCAAAAGCTGTGTGTGAGGAGAATGAGGAGCTGTGCTCTGGTAGTGATGGCGGGAGGAGCTGTGCTCGGGTAGCGAGGGCGGGAGGAGCTATGCTCGATGGTTGGGGTCTGGACTAGGAGCTGTGCAGTGGGGAGGGCTGGACCAGGAGCGATACTTGTCAGTGAGAGGTCTGGAGCATGATCTGTGAGATGGAAGGGGGAGGGAGGGTCTGGAACAGGACTGGAGCGGCCACAGGGGCTTGCCTAATAACACCCGTTCTCCTGTGCAGGTAATGCTATCCGGCAGAGGTAGGACGCGTGACAGCGCGTGGAGGCGTGAGTGAAGTCACGCCTGACCAGACACCTATAGTGTGGCTCTTTGCGGGAGCAGTTGGGGGGAGTCTAGGACATTGGAGCAGGGGTGCTGCGGATTGATTTGAGGAGAGCATCCTATGACATAGGGAGGCATATTTACTTAGAGCTGGAGGTACCCCCGAGCCTTTGCAGGAAGTGGTGGGGCACAGGGTTGTTGACACTGCCGGGCTGAGGCACTGCTGAGGTGGGGGAGCAGCCATGGAGGAGGAGGACCAAGCGGCCTGTCTAGAGCTCCAGGAGGAGACGGGTATGTCCGATGGCTTTTCCAGGCTCTGGAGCGATGTGATGGGGATGCTGGTGAGTTTTTGTGTGCAGCCGGTGAGAGGGTCCGGGGAGGGGAGAGCGCTGGGGAACAAATTACCGAAGACCCAGCAGACCTTAATCATACCTGTTTGGACCCGAGAACTTTCATAGCATTCCTAATGCATTAGTGATCCCAAGATGTTCCCTTGCAGGCGTGAAGAGATCATCCAGTCATATTGGTGAAGGTGCATATTGGGTATTGTAGTCTTGCTTATGCAGCGAAGAAAGTAAATCTGTAAGTACCGGGAGGGAGCAAAAAGGACTGAGAGCCATCCCTACACACTCCTGACATGATGCAACATTGTACTGTTCTTTATTGCTTTGTTGGCTTTTACTAATGTAGCGCTTGATTTACAGTGGCACAGTAGTTGCCACCCACAAAAAAATGTTTAGGCTATTAATTGATTAGGCTGCTCTTATGCTCCGTTTTGTTTGTATTTACTTCGCCTCATCGAGCATTTTACACAGTGATGTGTATATACGTCACAGACGTTATTTCTGAGAACATCCTGACCAGCGATTGCTGCGCAGCAAGCGTGACAGGGAGCTCAAAACATACCTTCACTTACCAAAACAAAGGCGTTCCACACCAAAAGGAATGCATTCAGTGGACATGACAAAATGCCATGAACTGTGTTTTCAAATCAATGTCGTCCTATGAAATGTGACGGAAACATTCAGTGAGGCACTTGGAAGGCAACGATTCGTCATTGTTTTAATTTTAAGATGTTTTTGTTCTTTTGTTTGGTTCCTCGAAATGTGTTTAGCGGGTTTGTTTTGGTTTGTTTTGGACTGGTCTTAGTTTTCATGCATGACTTTGTTGGTTCCCCCCCAGAGTGAGGGAGAAAGTGTATGACCCAGAAGTACTTTCCCTGCCAGACTTGGCAGGGAAAGCTGCGACTAGTGCGTGCGCCCCGCCTGTGCACCCAGGTGTGGTGCAAACCCTTTCTGATTACGTTATCCCTGTCACCTGAAGGCATTCTGGAGATTACATACATACATACATAGAATTCCACTTTGTAGAGCGAAAATCAGATTCTTGTAAGGTGTCAAATTCAGACTTCATTGTCTCCATACAGAGCCTTGAGGTTTTCCATTTGTTTGCATAAACAGCTGATGCAGTCATGTTTTTCCTATTCTGGCACTTGCAGCCCTGAGCTAAACACTGGGCCAACAGGACTACAAATCCCAGAATGCAAAGCAAAAACCTTTACTGGATTAGTTTGTCACGCATCGACTTTGGAAGTTTCACGGAGACGTCGAAACCACATCCGAACCCAATGGCGGAAAAAAACAATCTGGGGATGGAGTCGATGCCCATGCGCACTGTAGTCCAGGGGAGGAGCCACCTATCTCGTGATACTTCGAAGACTCTTCCAGGACAACAATGTGCAATCATCCGGACCCAACACTAGGCGGCGATCTATGCAATAGATATGAATGTTAGCAGCCCTACATGCCAAGAACAGATGCATACTGGTAAGTAGCATATTCAGTTCTCCCACTGGTGTCTTCTTTGGTGAAATATGTTACCGTGGCACACTGAGAGCACCTATCTGTATTGTGTCGTTAAAATATTCTTCGGGTAAATTGTTTCTGCGCCAAGTGTGCTTTTCAGCTCCACGGTACATTTCCGAGGCCTGGCTGCTGAAACGTGTCCATGGAACGAGTTTAGAAGCAGGGTTCAAGTTTCCACATATTGTGCAAACGTAAGGAGCACTCCAACTACATTTGGAATTCACAGTTCAGCTTCGCCTGGCACGCATTGTAAAACTGACAGGTCACATGCGCACCCCTGAAAGTTTTGTGGACAGTTTTAGGGAGCACGTGGTGTTCATTGATTTCAACAACATACGCAGGGATTTTCACAGGGGTGTATTACTACCACATTGGTAGCAGGTGTAGTGGCACCGGGGCACACTGAACCCTCATTATTGCTGAATTTCAGATTGTAAACAGAGGCCAAAGGGCCCATTTGGTTTCTTGCACTCTGGCCCATGATACCTTGGCTACGTCACTGGTGACACAATTGAATTAGGACTCCTATTTCATGGTCGTACCACAGAATACTAGCTTGAGACCACACCATTGACCTCCCTGTCAGTCATAAGTGTTACTTGAGTGGTAACTTTTCCTGTATTTGCAAAGGGGAAGGGGTCCCCTTTTGCGAGTGCATTACCACCCTCTTGAAGAGGGTGGTAATTTGCAAGTGTTTTGTCCCGGCAATTGCGGACGCAAAACATTCATATACGGGCTTGCGCTCGCGATTAGTAAGGGAACGCCCCTTCCTATAATAGCAAGTCGCAAAACCTACAAACGGGTTCGCAAACCCGTTTGTGCATGCAAAAACAGTTGTACATATAGCCCTTAGACAGTTAAGCCTATCAAAGTGCCAGATAGAGTTAAAATAATGAACAGTACCTCATTTTTTACACAAATATAAACAGTTATACAGAAAAGCCAAACATCTTCTTGCAGGTTCAATGAATGGTGGTCCTGTTAATAATTTAAAATACATTTCATTAAGCAGCTTGTAACTTAATAAAATGGTCTGTGGTCAAAATTACGCCATGTAATATCAAAAATATTAATAGTAAAAATCTTCAACATTTGACCATGTAAAAGCTTGCTATTTCTGTCCGGTCTTCATTGATAAGAACCAGTACTTAAGTAGAAATAGTAAATTTCTGTGTAAGTGTTATCTTTGGAACTGCGGTAATTCGAGGTTCAGCCTCTTCTTCTTTTTGTAATTCTGGATTATTTCTTAGTTACATGTTTAACCTTGGAAGGATGACAGGCCACAATTGACTTGCAGTTATTAAAAAACGTGATCTGCAGGTCATATTACACAGAAGAAACACGTTCTGTAGCTGAGCTGTCATTCATATCTTACAAGTTTGTATCACTAACATAAGAAAGGGACCCTTGAAGTGCCGTGTGGAGCCCCAAGGAACAACCAGCCAACACAAGAACTGATCTGAGGTAGAATTATTTTGTTAGAGGTAAACATCTCTCGCCTTGTTTTTAACAAGAACATATTTTGCAAAACATTAATGACTGACAAACAATTACCGCTCGTGTTACTGACGCTGCAGCTGCTTGCTCTGTTTTGCTTCGTCTGCCTTCCCCTGGAGCCTGTGAGGCATTCTATCTGCTGACTCGTCGTTGGACCTGCTAGAGACACCTTGTGGCTGCAGAGGAGAGAGAGGCGCCGGCCCCGGGACTGCGAGGACCAGCATACAACACCTTCCAGCTGGTCCTCTTCCCGCGTGAGCCGCGCCCCCTCCCAGTGCCACGCCCCCAACCAGTTCGATAACTTCTCGCGGCCCCCGCTTCGCGGGAGCCGCTCGTGTTACTGACGCTGCAGCTGCTTGCTCTGTTTTGCTTCGTCTGCCTTCCCCTGGAGCCTGTGAGGCATTCTATCTGCTGACTCGTCGTTGGACCTGCTAGAGACACCTTGTGGCCGCAGAGGAGAGAGAGGCGCCGGCCGCGGGACTGCGAGGGCCAGCATACAACACCTTCCAGCTGGTCCTCTTCCCGCGTGAGCCGCGCCGCCTCCCAGTGCCACGCCCCCAACCAGTTCGATAACTTCTCGCGGCCCCCGCTTCGCGGGAGCCGCTCGTGTTACTGACGCTGCAGCTGCTTGCTCTGTTTTGCTTCGTCTGCCTTCCCCTGGAGCCTGTGAGGCATTCTATCTGCTGACTCGTCGTTGGACCTGCTAGAGACACCTTGTGGCCGCAGAGGAGAGAGAGGCGCCGGCCCCGGGACTGCGAGGACCAGCATACAACACCTTCCAGTTGGTCCTCTTCCCGCGTGAGCCGCGCCCCCTCCCAGTGCCACGCCCCCAACCTGTTCGATAACTTCTCGCGGCCCCCGCTTCGCGGGAGCCGCTCGTGTTACTGACGCTGCAGCTGCTTGCTCTGTTTTGCTTCATCTGCCTTCCCCTGGAGCCTGTGAGGCATTCTATCTGCTGACTCGTCGTTGGACCTGCTAGAGACACCTTGTGGCCGCAGAGGAGAGAGAGGCGCCGGCCCCGGGACTGCGAGGACCAGCATACAACACCTTCCAGCTGGTCCTCTTCCCGCGTGAGCCGCGCCCCCTCCCAGTGCCACGCCCCCACAATCAGACATATCATTATTTAAACAAGCCCTGTAACGCGCATCGCGGGACGCGCGCGGGTCGCAGCTCGGGGCGAAGCCCGGGCAAAGGGCGGGCCGTCTGTGGCCGTCCGGGGACGTATAAGGACGGGACGGGCCACCTTATTTTCATTTTCATTCTAATTTCTACCTCAACCAATATGATTATGTTACCATAGGGTCCTTGGATCGAGCAACAACCGGCGTCAACGCGGTAAGTGTAACTTCCGTCTACATGATAGTCGACTCTCAAAGCTGTCAAAATATTTTAACAACTACAGAGCGATAAATATCATTTAAAATCTTAACAAATTTGACTAAGGAAAATTTTATGGCCTTCAAAAAACTCAGATCTCGCACTATATTTATGAAGAGAATGGGCACCGAGGAAGCAGTCAGAAAATCTTCTGACAAGGCAATAAAACAAGGTCAGATAACTGGAACACCTGCAATCAGTAACTACTTTTTAGCTTTATCACCAAAAAAGAAAACTCCTTCACACGTCCAAGAAATTCCTTTAAAAACTGAAATAACAACATCAAATGAGGCAACAGAGCTGCCCCTCCTAGACTTACAAACCACTCAAATCTCAAGTGTTTCGGGCTTCGAACTCAACCAGATGATTTTATTTTCAACACAGGAATCACAAATCCCGATTCACGAGTCCTCACATCTAACATCTTTAACACCCATAAAACGATTAGGTAGCCTCTCTGGTTCTGAGGATCCTTTTCAAAATGACATAAAGCTGATGGAAAATATCTCAAATCTTCAGTTAAATCCTGACAATTTATTTACCAGGTCCCAGAATCAATTCTTAGAACATAAAACAGACCTGGATATATCATTGGACCCATTTCTCCCTAACGACATCAATTCATCAAATACCGTGACACCTATTTCAAAGGCTCTTTACACCTTACAGGAAATACTGGAATCGGTTCTATCCTTTTTAGGTAATATTTTGGAAAATTCCGATCAAACTTTGGATGTTCAAATTGGTATATTAACATTTTTGGTAGAAGAAAAGAGGAAAAAAGATCTTTCTGATGCAACAAATAACAAACAGATAATTGATGCGAAGCAGGATAACTATAATACTTCTACTAATAATATCATAAGTTCTGAATCTGAAACCAAATGTGATATCAGTACCCAAACAACCGATTTAAAAATACCAGATCAATCCAACAAAAAGATACGGAAAAAGCCCAAGGATGTTAAAATATATTCCTTGAAGAATCTTTTTAGAGAAGAGCCTTTATCCACAGCTAAAGAGTTCTCTATTTTTTCGGTTGCCAAAAAACAAAATTTGAAAAAAAAAGGATCCGATGAAGAAGAACAAGGAACCTCCACTAAACTTTCACCTGATGAAGCTGGAAACGACACGATCTCCCAAACAAAACTTAATAAAGGAATAAAGGGAAAAAATAGAAATAGGAAGCCGTTAAGAAGAATAAATAAAAAGAAATCCCGAAAGCTCAAATTCAAAAATGTAATCACCCCTCAAAATAACAGAGGGTCAAAACGACAAAATAATACTCGATTTTTCTTCGGTAGAGGCAACTAGTGATACAACAAATACACCATCAATAAAGTTATTGAACCACAAAGCGATTGAATATATACCTTCCAAAGTAACTGATAGAGTAGGTCAAACAAACAAGGAAATAACTGAGAAGAATAAGAAGTTGTCTCTAGGCGGGGAACTAACCGTGACTAATCGTCTACAGTTTGAAGAACTTTTTCCTATTGATAATCTACCATTAAATCGAGGAAGGATAATTAATTTGCTACAGCAAATACATTCTTTACAAACTATAACTAGCAAAGAAATAGATTTGGTGACCTTCCCCATAAAGGAAAATCGTAAAATAGCGGAAGTAATTTTCTGGTCATCAGTTCTTCCTGGGATTATCATAAAGGAACAAGAAACATTACATAAATGCGGCTACGATGTCATCGAAATATCCCCACCGGAGAACATTAAAATCAAAAACAAGTTTACTGGCCTCCTAGGAACTAACTTGAATATCCCAATTAACAATTGGTATTCCAATAACTCTAATTATGCTGATTCAGGACTAACTTGTTCAAGGAAGGAAATTTTGAAAATTCAGGTAAATAAAGGAGAAAGGAAAGTGTGGAACCAAGACCAAGAAGAAAATGAGGCAAAAAAAACATCAAAGTCTTGGGCTTGGGTCTCGGAGACCATAAACAGTAATAAATTAGATTACCAACAACAACTCACTGTTTAACAACGGTTTAAAGATCACCTCATGGAACATAGCCGGAAAAACAAACAATAAAATGAATGAAGCACTTAATAACTATCCTGACATTTTAGCTATACAGGAAACATGGGCAATTAAATCTTTTAACCAGACGGGCTATTATGTTTATGATATTCCGGCTATAGCAACGAACAGAGGCCATGCTAAGGGCGGATTGGCAATTTTACTGAGTGAGGAGCATTCATGGTCCCAAGCAGTTATCGAGTCCAAATCCGACAACTTCCAATGTATCAAGGTCTCACTGAAGACTCATAACCTTGACCAAAAAAAGGCCTTTCTACTTTTTAATGTGTATATTCCTCCAGGCACCAACCAGGACGTCACCCTGGTGGAAACCATGGATGCAATTGCACAGATAATCGAAGATCGAGCAAATATGTCATATCTAATCATGGGTGACCTGAATGCAAAAATCTCTAATGCAGAGATCAGAAAATGGGCAAATCTATATGAAGAAGAAACGCTGGAATTATCTATCCCAATATTCCCTAAAGGGAAAGTTTCTGACAAAAGAGGAAAATTGTTACTAGCATGCTTGCCAAATTTAAACGGGACAATCTTGAATGGTAATGTGGATGGTGATAGACCGGCGTCTTTTACAAGACGAGGGAATGGATCTCTATCAATAATTGACTATTTAATTTGTGGTATGGAGCTAGTGGATACAGTTTTACACTTGAGCATCAACTTTTCAGATGATAGCGACCATGCTCCTTTAAACTTAAATACTGGTTGGTCGGTAAAGTCCTCCTCGTCGAACCGAATTATGTTCCATAAAGCAATATTGAAATTAATAACAAACAGAGACGGATTTTTGGGAATTCGGCGACCTTAGACCACATCACTGAAATGATCTCACAAAATCAACTTTTAACTAGTATATACTCCGAAGATCAAATAACAAACTTTGAATGTATTATTACCAATCTTAAAAGAGCACTCCTAAGTAGGATCAAACAAGATAAAAAGAGAAACCACAAGATGTCTAACAAAAATACAATCAGGAGGAAGCTCAATAAACTCATTCGAGGGCAATACCTGAATTTTTCACCAGTAATACAGCAAGAAATAAACAAATTAAAAAATCAATTAAGAAGAGAGAACAGTCAAAAAAGAATGTTGCAGGATAAAAATTGGGTGGATATTCAAGAGGCGGCGAAAAAATATAATCAAAGAAAATACTGGTCTCTGATTGCCAAAACGACTGGAACAAAAAAGAAACTGCATGCTATACCAGTTCCACCACAAGAATGGGAAATTTATCTAACTGACCTATATAAAGAAAATGAAATTGGATCAGACAGAAATGATACTGATATTACTTCGGAAAACAAATCAAATTTGATAGTAAAAACGACAGCATTTTCTATAGAAATGCATATTAGAAAAGCAAGAAGTACTGCAGCGTCAGGTCCTGATCAAATACCCATTAAGGTTTTGCAGTTATATCCTAAAGAATGGAGTCAGATGCTATCACCATTTTTTAATTATATCTTCTGCACTGGGCGACTACCTAAGTCGTGGCAGGGGAGTATTATAATTCCAATATATAAAAAGGGGAGTCAAAATATCGCTGGCTACCGCCAAATAGCATTGATGGACGCTACTGGAAAAATCTTCGCTGCGGAGGTCTTGGATATACTAAAAGACTGGTCCTTCTCGCAGGGTCTAATACCTAAGTACCAAGCTGGCTTTTGTCCCAATCATTCAGTCACTGATAACATATCCATTCTCCAGACTATTTTAGACAAATACATCGGGCTGAAATCACAACCAGTGTACGCTGCGTTTATTGACTATTCTACAGCGTTCGATCGCGTAGACAGACCTACACTATGGAAAAAATTGAGGAGACTGGGGATTTCCGAAAATTTACTGCAGATTGTAATTGAGCTCCATACTAATACTTGGTCCCAGGTACAAATGGGGAGTGAAAAAGGACTGACTAAACCGATTAAAACTTCTAATGGCCTTAAACAAGGGTGCCTTCTCGCACCAATTTTATTTTCATTATATCTGAGTGATTTACCGTACCATCTGCAACAATGCTCTAGTTTGCCGCCAAAGATTGCTTTTCAAAGCATTCACGCTCTGCTATATGCAGATGATATAGTAATGCTGGACCTTACACCTTTTGGTCTTCAAAAACTACTGGATTCTCTAAATGTCTATTCTAAGGATAATTTTTTAATCCCAAACTTATCAAAAACCAAAGTGGTAGCTTTTTCAGGTAGGAAAAAAAGTGTCAAGTACTGTTGGAATCTTGACGGGACCAGAGTAGAGGAAGTAGAAGAATACACTTACCTCGGCAGGATTTTCACAAAGAATTTGCAAAACTCAAAACAAATAAACAACCTAAAGAGAAAATCAGAATTACATGCCGGGGCTCTCTCTAGATTGTACACTGCCACCGGTAATAGGCACTTCTCTTCACTACTAAAAGTGTACAGAGTAAAAATCCCCCCGGTTTTATCTTATGCCACTGAACACATACCAAGAAAGCAATGGTCCTATATGGACATAACCGAAGGAAAAATTTTGAAGAAAATATTAAAGGTCCCAAGATCAACACCTGTACAAGCTCTCAGATTGGAATTTTCATTAACAAGCACCTATGCTACAGCAATGGCCAATGTCATCAGATGGGCTTATAATATACTGCATGCAAAGGAAGGAACATTGCGATTCTTGTTAAAGATCGAGACATTCGAATTAGAAGCTTTAAAACTTAATTTTTTCAGGAATATGTCTGCAGCATTTAAAATTGCTAATCTCACCAAAGACATTTTGCTTACCTGGTCAAATTCCCAACTGAAACTCTTTTTGAAATGCTTCACACCAAGACTGAGTTTTGACCTTGATCTTGCATATTGTAGTAAGTTATCTACATACAAACCCTTTACCGAGACATTGGAATATAAGCAAATGCGGCCATATTTGGGATTTTGCCTTACGCACGGAGCTAGAAGGGCCATAATAATGTTGCGCTTAGGCATTTTACCTGTATCTACCTTTACCGCCAGATGGTCACAAGCAGGTTCCCCTATATGTAAATTTTGTCAAGGAGGTGATCAGGACATTGAGCATATTTTATTTGCTTGTCCCCATCCAAATTTAGTAATAGCACGAGCAAGATACCTTGACCCGATATATCGGAAATTTAAAATTACCACAGTAAATAATCTGTTATTAGTAGGTAAACAACCACCCAGTGAATGGGTTTGCTACAATTTTTATAAATTTCTAAAGTCTTTTTTAATATTGTATTAATTTCTAATGATTTTCCTTTTGTAAATTGTTTTTTAAGTTTGTGGTCCTCAGTTGAGTACCAAAGCAAATAAAAATCTTTTGACTTTTGACAAACAATTACTTCACCAATCAGCAACTTACAGTTCTTGGCAAATATTAATGCTCCCCATACAGATTACGTTAAAGTAGACATGTTCATTTTAACCAGCCCGATTCACAATTTTTGTGAGCCCACTATGTGACTCCTCTCCTTATTCTTGACATCCCCAGAAACCAGATAATAAAAGATCCCACCCGTAAGAAGAAGGTCCCCCAAAATATTGCTTCCTCAGAGTCACTCAGATAATCTATAATAACCATGCCCGAAGTAAGCCATCCCTTTAGGGCCCCCGAGCTTGTGGAAATGAGGTGGGCTGGGCAACCAGACCACTAATTGATACCCCGGTTACAGATCACATCCCTCACAACCCCAAAGAGCTAAAACAATGGAGCCCCCAGCCACATGCAGGCTATAAACTGCAGTGGCAGCGTCCACCATCAACCCAAATATTTGTAAGGCTCAAAAATGCGCATATTTTTCAAACTATTTGCATAACTTTTACTGTATTAAAATTAACAACTAACTACATTTTATTGCATATATTTCATATCTTCTGCCTAACCTGCTCTATCTTTTTGCATTTCTGTCAATTATTAATAGGTTACTTTGCTTATAAGGAGTCTATTTATTATTGCAAATACAAATGGAAAATTAAAGAACATAGTCATTTTCAATGCCAACAGCTCCAACTTTAACAAATGCGAGACCTATTGCATTGCAAATGCTTGTTATTTTTATGTTGCCTCCCTGCAAGCAATTAGACACACATTTTGTCTTCTTTTCAGGCCACAACACTGCTGACCATGGATAAATATGCACAGCAAGACATTCCAAATATTAACAATACGTGCTTTAAGCTGAACTCTTTTCAGCTACAGGCTTTACTGCAGAATTATCACTGTGCCCCTGATGAGCCGTACATCCCAACAGTAAGTCCATGCCGCTCTGGTGAAAGCACATCATATTACTTTATACATTTAATCCACTCTGGTCCAGTTGGATTTGTTTAAATTTAACGGTTCACATTTGTTGTCCTGGTGTATTGTGAAGTGTGTTGTGCTCTGACAAGGTGGTTGTGGGTCAAATTTTAATTTCTGTTATGGTATTAAGTTAGATCAGTTGTATAATGCTATTAAGTGTCATATCTAATGTCAGCACCATGCACAAAAGCTCTAGCTATATACGTGCAGCCTAGTTCACCAGGGGCGTGTATGACGTTTTTTATTTATATTTCTAAGACACGATGCTCAACAGCTGGCTGATCCATAATATTAGGAAAGCCTAGCCTCGAACGCAGTGTTTCTTAACGTTTGACTTTTGTGATTTGAACCGCAAAACAAAATTAAGGAAACAAGCATTTGTCAAATAAATACACAAATAATGAAATCTTTTGTTTAGTTCACAAGCAAATATCCACATTTTTGATTTAAAGGGCGGTTGGTACTTTTCTAATTTCAATTGAGGCAATGCTTAGCCCATACTATATTCTTTTTGATGCACTTGCACTGCTCTCATGAATCAATCTGATGATAGTAACTTAATTTTTAGCCTCCAATTTCAAAACCCATCGCATTTACAGAACATGTAAAAATTGACAGTTTCACATGTTGCTTATTGATTTATATAGGCTTTATTAATCTGTTATTATTTAATTTTCTAAGCAGCCCTGAACCCCCTGGGTAGGCATCACGGATCTCCAGGGTCCCCAGACCACAGGTTGAGAACCACTGCTTTAGTGGAGAAGAGCAAAGTGAAACTCCACCCATTTAGTTGAAATGTTCTCTCTCAGCAAATGCTCCCGAAAGGAAACCACCCTCTGAATAATGTGAATTGGGCAAACTGCAGATCACAAATGAGCTTTGCGTTTGTGGCTATCTCTAGCAATGTGTTCTGTCCCTGTTCCATAGCCAGCTCTTTTTGTGGTCAGGAAGCTCTGTAATTAATATTATTTATTGTTAACCGGTGTACTGTTTTATAAAAAAATGGTAATTTTTCCTTCTAGTCCTATTACAATCTAATAATTTCCAAAGGATAAATCTACCTACAGATTCCGCACCTTAAGACCTGTCTCCCCAGGTTTCAGACTGGTTCAGAAAACCTTAACCCTAGCAGTAGCTCGCCAGTGCCGCCAGGGACACCACATGGCTTCAGTCGCGACCCAACTTTACGCCACTGGCCTGAAATACGTTTAGTCATACACACTGAGGTAATTTCCTATTTAGGTGTCTCATTAACGTAGTCTAGAGCACTCTTGTGCTTCACCGCCAACATTTCTTCCAGCTTTAACAGCAGTTAGGTCAAATATCGCCTCAAATGTTCCAGCATTCAAACCCTCCATAGTTGCATGACAACTGTATGTGACATTTTAGATCTGGTAATAATGAAGGAGCCTGCCACTCATGTCAAGTTATGCACTCGAAAGCCATCAGGTTGCCAATTGTTTTTGCCAGTGCATGGAGGGAAATGCCAAAGCATAATGCTTCTCCTTCAGATAAGTCACTGGAGAGGGGATGATCTTCCTAGAAGCTTGAAAAGTCCAATAGGACAAACAAATCATTTTCCTCAAATAAATAATACCGTTTCTCGGCTCATTCTGAGTCACAATGCCATTCCCAGATGCTGAGCTCATCCTTGGTGCCAGTTTCTAAGCTACAGAAGATACAACCTGAATTTCTGATTCCATCTGCTGATCCCACACAAGTGGAAGTTTTCTGTGTGGCTGTATTGGACAACTTTTAGACAAAACACGCAGGAGCAGACCTACTCTTTCAGACTTGCCAACTCTGGAGGCTCAGACACTTTCCGTCTTCACACCTCCACACGAAAAGTCTGGCTCACCCAGAAAGTCAATGGTTTTTATACATATTTTATGCATAAAAAAATAAGCAAATTTGCAAATTCAGCATGGCATGACTAATGATAACCATTTTGGACAAATCGTAATCACGACAGCCATAGAACATTTTTAGCACTAACCCAGTTCAAAAGAGGAGTTAGAGAACATCTTCCATTAGCTTCCACAGCAACAACAGTCTGGAGATGTACAACATAATGTGAAAAATTCTCAGACAAAGATTTATACACTTCGTCAGAACTTTCATTGGAAATGTCATTTATAAAAGTTACATTAGGAATACAATGAAAAACTTAATTCTTAATACATGTTCTCAAAAGGTAAACAGCCTATTGTGTCACAGTGTCAAAATGGGGAGAGAACACTAAATTGATTGGGAGGGGTGAAGAGCAAGTTGAATAGAATTACAATTACAGCTCCCATTTTAATAAAATAGCGTCTCTAAGAAAACTTGGCATAACTAAAGTAGATTAATAAACATTTCTAAATCTCTAAATAAAATCCTTTTAAGTGCAGCATTATTAATTAATCGGTTACGACAATATTCAGAAAAATCGTTATTATTCACAAATTATTTGTTTAACAAGTTTTACATTCAGAAAAACTTTAACAGTGCCTAAGACTGAGATTCTGCAAGGAATCTGTCATCTGCTTCAGACACTGAAACTTTACTCCATTTTCAGGGAGCCCTCTCTGAATACATACAGGAATCCTTTTCCAAATTGGTTAAAATTACTCAAAACTGATTCTGAAGTCTGTTTTGGATTCTGTAGTTACTGTGACATGAGCATGGCTTTCACATTGCACAACATGCCTGGATGCCTTCTAGTGGCTTTTTGAGAGAGGTCAATGTCACTCGGATGGACAACGGGGTTGCTGTACTACTTCTCTTGGACCTCTAAGCTGCCTTCGACACAGTTGACCATGACACTAATCCAAAGGCTCTACAAAGCCGGCATAGAGGAGACTGCCCTCGACTGACTCACTTCCTACCTTCAAAAAAGAACAAAGGCCATCCATTCGTCACCTTTTTTATCCAAACCATACCTCACATAAGCAGGGGTCCTTAAGGCTCCATTATCTCATCCATGCTTTTCATCATCTACATGAAGTCATTACCGGCAATCATAAATTAATTTCCGCTTACTTGCTATAACTTTGCATATGACACACAAATGCTTCTTAAACTGGAAAGCCCCAACGACATTGGAAACTCAAAGCTTCAGTTGCCTCAGAGCCAGATGGAGTCAGCGTGAGTGCTCGCGCTGCTCGGCTGCTCACGCCAGATGCTCGGATGATCGGCTGGCTGCCCTGCGCTAGGCGAGGTGATGCTGGGCCGCCGATCACATAGAACGCCTCGGACCCGGAGACCTCTGAAAACGCTGCGGCTGCTTCCCCTGAACTACGAATCATTCGAGCTGCTCTTGGGATGCGTGAGCAGCAGCAAGGTTCCCCGCAAGGCTTCCCCTAACTCACTCGCTGCTTCGCTTCATGTACCGCACCGACCTCACGCGTGGCGTGTGAGGGAGGACGAGCCACCCTGCAAGGGCCTGATTCCACAGGACAACCGCGCTTGGGCCTCATTGCTGACGGCCGCTGTTGTGGTCTTGACCTCATTGCATATCTTCATGGCCCACAAGGCTTCAGGCATAGCTGTCACCTTCATTGACTTGGATTTAATAACGCAACTCCTTACCTTTAAAACCGCACCTGGTCCAGAGATGAGTACTCGAGGGGCACGGAAGGGGAGCAAGACGCCCGCAAACCCAAATGCCAAGGACTCATCCGCGACTGAGGAAGCCGTGAAGCCCAAACAAGATGTCAGTGGCAACAAAAAGATGAACTTGGGCAAAGCGGGGGGGGGGGGCTCAACTTAGAGACAGTAAAGACCTGGGCTCCACTCAACCCCCCCTCGCAAAATTTTTTATAGGTATAAAAAATCAGCTTACTAGCTCCAGCCTCAAAAACAATACAGGGTGGCCTCCCTCTGTCACCCCTAAAGTCCATTTGCGTCAGAAATGCTCCATGTCCGAAATCAATCATAATGAGGCCTCGCTCGCCAGTTTATCTGAATCTGCTCTGGCTTTAGACAGTCTCCTCTAGGGTGACTGATTGTGATTCACCCAGTGGGAATACTGATGGTGCTGCCCGACTAGACACTTCACCTCAGGCTCTTCCTATTATTCAACAACAAGAGCCCAGGCAAGGAGACGATAGTTCTGGTTCTACCCTCGCCACCCCAGAGACACAGACGGCAGGAACAGACCTTGTCATTCAGAACTTAGAGGTCCCTCCCGGTGCACAGAACCCTTGGACTCCTGAAGCCGAACCTGAACATTTTTACTCAGTGTCGGACAGCACACCCAGCTCATCCGGTATGGGGGGATCCGAAGATGAGGACAATGATGACTCTAGTGAAGGTAGCTACGAGGCTACAAGTAACAATACTGGCACTGTTTTGCGTCCAAAAAAGCCCTGGAGTAAGAACAAGCGGCGTAGTCAGCTAAAGTGGGATTACTCTGACTCTCAAATGTCGTATCCCCTTGAAGAAGACGGCCCCAGCCTATCTCAGTGGGATAGCTCAAAAAGCCTACAAACCAAAAAGCCTACAATTTGCAGGAGGAAGTAAGGGCTGACAGTCGCACCGCCAAGAATGCTGCCAAAAAAATGCAGGTTGGCTTAAGAAGGTTGAACAAAACATGTACGGACATCTGTGAATAGGTCAGTATGGTGGAAGCTCGAACTGAACACTTAGAAACCGAAGCCGGGGCATCCAAACAGCATACTGAGGCTAACACCGCCTGCCTCGCAGACCTGATGTCCAAGATGGAGGAGCAAGAAAACCGCCAACGTAGGAACAACCTCGGCCTGCTTGGCATTCCAGAGGGGAAAGAGGGGGAAGACCCTAGGCGCTTCATCGTTAATCTGTTAAAAGACTCCTTCCCGGAACACCCGGGCTGGGACTGGGATCGAGAAGTTCAGCAGGCACACCGCTTTCCATTCTATCAGAAACGGCAGTACAGCAGCGGCAATGCAACTGGAGGTCAACCAAGGGTATTTCTTGTGTACTTTGGCAACTTTCTCCTTAGGCAATTAGTATACGACCAAGCTCGCCCTAACTCTAAGAAAGGGGCCAACGGAATAACATTCTTCGCCAAACCAGATTTCTGCTATCAGACAGTGGAACGGAGATGGCGCCTGAGACTACTGATCTCTCCCTCGCCGAAGTCTACTTAATGAACTCTGCCAGGCTGAAGATAATCCTCAATGGCGCTACCAAGGTCGTCTTATCTGAAATGAAAGCCAGCGATTATTTGGAGGAGGTTAAAAGCAAGAAAAATAACAAATGATCAGTCTATCTATCATCCTCTGACCTGAGTACTATAGTTTATGGGTTGGCGTAACTGACACAGATGTCACAGACTTACTTGAACTTTGCCATTTGTCTTTACTCGTCTGGGGGGAAAAAAAAAACAGAGCCATTGATCAGTAGATGAAATTGAGCCATTTCAAATTGAATGTTTCCAAAACAGAGATACTCACATGTGGCGATTGGAAAAATTATGACCCACTTTGACCTGGCCTGACGATCTGAGACCACCTCCTAAAATATCTAAGGAGTAAGAAAGCTTGGAATTACCATGTACTCCAAGTTATTAGTAAATGCCCAAGTGAACAAATTAGCAAAATCAAGCTTTATAACTATGAAAACTCTGTGACACAACTCCCCCCCCCCCCCCCATCATGGATTTCCACCCAAGGTTCAAGCCACTATCGCTCTTGTACTGTCTAAACTTGATTACACCAGCGGCTTCTACCACAGATCATCTTTTTCAACTATGAAAAGACTACAACAGATAAAGAACTCTGCTTCCAGACTACTCCTACAAGTAAAGCCACAAGCTCATAGCTCTCCTACCTTGAGGGCTCTAAATTGGTTACCAGAAGATCCACATTCAAGCTGCCTTGTATCACCTCCAAAGTAATACATGGAACAGGAGTGCTTTTCATCAGGAATAAAATCATCAAATACATTCAACAAAGGAACATCTGTTCCGCACCTCACTTCAAAATTCCACCATACAAGGAAAAAAACATAAGTGGAACATCTTTCTCTGTTCAAGCAGTCACACTATGGAATTCATTTCCCCCAAACATAAGATCCACAGATAACTGTTATCTTCAAAAGACTAATCAAGAGTTTGATCCTTCCTACATAACCACCATACTCAAACACTAATATACAGCATATCTCTGTGTGTATATAAACATTTAATTTGATTATATGTATGTATCTAGATATGTGTATTTCTTGATATAAATATGTATCATAAAATGTATTATGTATCTGTATTACTTCACTCCTACTGTAAAACAAAAATGGGCTCTCCAATGCACTACTCTTTATTTCACCCTATACCTCTCCCAATATATGCCGTATCTCCACTCTCTGACTCATCCTAAAACTCATTCTACTACTATGATCTTCAAAATAACCCTTTCTAGACTCTTCCCCCAAACCTCATTTTAATACAATGATCTTGCAAACAACACTTTTAAATTCTTCCCTCGTTTATCTCTCCTTTGAATCACCCTAAAACTCTTTTTTACTACTCTGATCTCCCTGATCCATTTCTAGAGATTCTTCCCTCCTCCATCTCTTCTAAATTCTTCCCTCGCCTATCCCTCCTTTGACTCATCCCAAAACCTCATCTTACGTGTATGATCTCCCAATACACTTTCTAGACTCTTCCCTCGTCTATCTCCCCATTATCCTTTTCAATCCAACTATCAGACTCACATGTCCACTGCTCTTTACTAATCCACCACTAATTCTTTTTGGGTTCCGGAGTAGCGTGCTACTCACCGAAAAGTGCTTTGGCGCCTCGTCAAGGGTAGTAAGCACTATTTAAATACGAATACAATAAAATACCTGCACTTCGAGGGTAAGCTGTTTTTTGATGAAAAGGCTGACTCCTCTATTAAGTACTTAAAGAATAGCACAAATACAGCCTGCTCACGGGATCGGTCTTCTCCTGCAAAATGAGTTCCATAAACAATATGGAAGGTTCAGGGGCTTCTCCAGGACTCCGCATTCCTGGCAGAGACACCTCCACACACATACAGCTCCACTTGAGGCAGGGGTCTATCAAAAGGTCAAGAGCAGCAGTATATCCAGTCATCTTCATCCTCTGCTATACCTCATTTTTTTTTCATTTTTACTACTATCCACTTATCCACCAATTTAAAGTTGATCACAATTGACCTCCGTGTCATCCAGTTGATCAACAAGGCTACCCCCTACCCTTCTTGTCCCTTGTCCTGTACTGCCCTCCCTCCCCCTAGAAAATGTTCCCTGCTTCCACCTCGATTCTGGAGAAGACCTTGCCCTGCTAAACAGAGGAGTTGACCAAGTGATTCCTCTGGAAGAAAGGGTTTGACTCCTTATACTTCTTACCCCCAAGAAGGATGAAGGTCTGAAATCCATCCTTGATCTGACTTTTGAACTTATTTGCTTATTAGACAAGGTTAAGATACTGTCTCGGAGCCTGCTCGGATGAACATGGGGGGTGGTTGGGATCATTGCCTCCAGGACACTTATTTTCTCCTTAGTTATACCAGCCCACAGATGTTACTGTGGGCTTCCAGCACGGTCAGTTTGAACTTTTTCCATTTAGGCTGATGAGCGGGGGTAGTGTTTTCACAAAGTGTTGGTAGTTAGGGCAGCTTCATTTAATGTGATCATGAGTAAATGTATGTTCGAGGCATATGAGCTGCAGATCACACACAATGCATAGATTGCCATCTGGTGTTGGGCCCGGATGTTTGCAGTTGTTTTTGTCTTGGTAAAGTCTTTGGAAGTCACGAATTAGGTGACTCCTCCTTTGGACTATGGTGCACATGGGCATCAGCTCCGTCTTCAGATTGTTTTTTTCCGCCGTCGGGCTCGGATGTGTTTCTCGCGCTCCAGGTCGGAACGGGCACTGATTCCACTTTCGACGCGCTATCCTTCACCCTCTCTACGGTATTGTTTTCGATCGCGATCCCCAGTCATTGCGCATCTCTCCAACTTCGAAGTCCTCGATTCCGATTGTCGACGAGGGCCTTCGGGCCTGCCTTGGCATCTGGCTCCATTCCAGAAGTGTCCTCAATGTGGGTCGAAGTTTCCCCTCACTGATCTGCATGAGGTGTGTAACTTCTGCCTTTCACCGGAGCACGAGGCCAGAGACTGTGCAGCTTGTACCTCTTTCCGCTCCAAGACCATTCGGGATCGTCGAGCTCGAAGAACAATGGCTCGCTCGTCGGCATCCATTCTCGATGACCTCTTCCAAGAGAGCGTCGACGTTCCAGAACAGGAGCGGGTCGAAGAACTCCTCATCAGCGCCTCTGAATCCGAGGATTCCGACGTCAAAGAACTCACTCCTGCCCAGCAGGTCTTAAGTAAAGACGTCGACCCGGACCCCCTCCATACACCATAGAAAAAGGCTTCGGTCACACCTTCTCCTTCGGGCCCAGGTGCACACCAAGAGCCTTTTCCTTACGGTTTTGAGGCACAATAGCACTTACTTGGAACTCTGTTGGTGGATAGCCCTGCATTTTTCGCCTGTGGTTTCCCTCCGCCGCCGCTGCATCCGAGACCTGAGCGCGGCCGCTGTGTGGGGGAACTACATTTCCCAGGACCCTCTGCACAGGAAGCAGACTGAGACCACGCCCACAACTCGCCTGGTGGCGCTTAAAACACCGCGGGTCCTGCGGTGGAGCGGGGAGCCTTTTCCTTACGGTTTTGAGGCACAATAGCACTTACTTGGAACTTTGTTGGTGGATAGCCCTGCATTTTTCGCCTGTGGTTTCCCTCCGCCGCCGCTGCATCAGAGACCTGAGCGCGGCCGCTGTGCGGGGAACCACATTTCCCAGGACCCTCTGCACCAGAAGCTGACTGAGACCACGCCCACAACGCAACTGGTGGCGCTTAATACACCGCGAGTCCTCCCGCGTTGCCCGTCATAGCCCGGAAGAGGCTGGGCTGGGCTACCCCCCCTTATCTTGTCACCAAGGATACATGAGTAAGACTATACTACACACTGTAATGCTGCCTAAGGACGTTGAAACTAGTTAGGCGATTGTTTATTTGATAGTTGTTATATGTTCACATAATCAAGCAATTTTCGAAAACAAAGACGCGCGAGATGAATTCAAAATTGGGCAAACTTAGGAAGTCCTTATTGGGAGGGACAATTACGGGGACTCTAGATCAGTTCATAACTAGGGCTGCATCAGTCCTAGAACATGAAATTGCAATTACTGAGCGACGTTTATCCCTAGAATCTCTATATAATAAACGGTCCTCCCTGGGACCAATTCAGTTAGCCATTACTTCACCAACATTCGGTCCTGGTAAGGATCTAATTAATATTCACAGTACTTCGCCCCATCAGTTGGCTCCGGTTGCTCCCAGAGTACTGAGCAGGGAATCTACACAAGAGGATTTAAGCATTGAGCCCATTTTGGAAATTATATCTGAGGAGAGTGCCTTATGCCCCCCCTAAAGTCGACAATTAAAGATAGCCTGCAATCCATTCCGCAAGGTCAGGGTTCTACCTCAAAAAGAAAGCGTGGGGGGGGTTAGACATAGTGGAAGATAAGCGAAAACTGCAAAAATACATATAAGCCCCCCTAAGGAAAATATGCTAGCGCCCAAGAAAACAGTGGTAGACTCATTTTCCCCAACGCTTCATCAAACTCAAGATCTATTTGGAAAAATTGAACTAGTGAAATCTTTGATAATACTACTGGTGGAAAGAGTAAAGAGAATAGGGGAGCAATTGGGGTCTATAGAGGAAGCAATAAAGTCGAATGCTGTACTTCTCAATAAACTGGTTGACCACTCACAAAACCAGAATCAAAACCAGAACAAGTCAATTAAAATAACTGGGGTTGAGAAAAGTAATGAACTAAGTGAGGCGATCCCCCGTTACCATCCTTACCTAATATTTTGGCACCGCTGAAAAATGTTAGCGGTGCCTCATTACAGAGAGAGGAAGCCATTGTGGGACAGGCAAACAAAGTGGCTATTATAGATAAAGAATGCAGCATTGAGGAAAAACTAAATAGATCCTTACCCCGTATTGACCTGCCGCCAGAGGCAGCTCCTTATGTAGTTGTCCTATCTGGGGTCCCTGAATTAGCCACTGGGAAAACAGAGGGATATTATGAGTTAAAAAACAAAGTAGTCTACTGGTTAAGTAAGAACAGACCACTTCCACCAAGCATAGATGGGGAAATCCTTCATGTAAGGAGAGTGGGGTGGTTGGGACACAGGCCAAAGGATGTACTAGGGGATTTGATTATTGTTAATTTTAAGGATAGGCGTGTAATCCCTTACTTTCAAGGCTGGTAGCTACCTCCAGAGAGGTGATGGAGGTATATCTACGCGGGACTTAAGTTACTTTTACCCCAGATCGCCAGCCATGTCACTGGCAAGATACCAACCTGGAAACCGCCACATAGGTAGACCAGATGACCTTACTTTTAATGGTTTCAATATTCCAACTTTTAATCGATTTGCCATGCTCTCAGGACTAGAAGCGGTTGATTGACTTACCAGAGAGATCCCTAACTATTGTGAAAATCAATTGACACCTGAAAGAACATTCGATAGTGTACAGACGGCAGTGAGGGTGCCCAGGGAGGGGATAGCAGAGATGCAGCATGTTGAGCAGGATCCTTTAGAGAGAGGCCCCATGGGTAGAAGTGGACATAGTGACCACACACAGAAGGATGAACCCTCTAATTCTATTATTGCAACAGTGATCTATAACTCTGGCGAACTTGGTGCACCCAGGATTCTGCAGGGAGACTCAGCCGGGGAGCCCTCTGTAAGGAATGATCCTGGTAATTCCATTATCCCCACAGATAACGGGGAAGTATGCTGCTTAATGTTCTGGAACGTGGCAGGTTTAAAAGCTAAAATACCTAATATTACATGGAATAACATCATAAATAAGTATGATATTTTAAGCTTTCAGGAGACATGGGTAACAGAGCCCCTCCACCTTTGCGGTTTTAAAACTGTTTACATCAGCAGTGGATGTAACACATGGCAGGGCTAAGGGGGGGTCTGTGTACATACCTATCAAACCAGCTTAAATATGAGAAAGTCGAATTACTATCCAATAATAGTTACTATCAGCTGGTGAAGATATGTATTAATAAGGTGGCGTGTATCATAATCATTAATTTCTATAATAACATCCCCTCTGTTGATATTGAAGTGACGTTAAAAAAAATGGGCATTGAACTAAAAAAGGAAACTGAAACAAACTTTAAAGAAGTATCGGTTATTTGGGGGGGGGGGTTTAATTGTACAATTTGTAAAAGGGGACGACAAGGAATTTGTGGCATTATGTTAGACCAGGACACCTTTTTAACACATTTTGAACACACTACATGTGGGGATTTGTTAAATGAAATTTTGTTTTCCTGTGATCTGGGGTATGCAAATGAAATCGGCCAAATAGTCTCCCTTTGTGCCGACATTTATTGGCAGGGGTGCGTCCACAACAATTGATTTTATTTTATTTTCTGCTAGGTTTGGACGCCATGTTAAAACCTGTAAGACCCTTAATATCGCACTTAGTGACCATTATCCGCTAACTATGGAGATTTTAAATCCATTTCGGGATTTAGGCGGAGATCAGACCTGCAGGCAGACTGTCCCAGATGTAATCATGAGAAGACAAAATGGTTATTCCCTTAAATGGAGTAAGCTGGTCCCAGATGATTTTATACACAAATTGATGTCAAAATGTTTAACTAGTTTCCTGATCTGTCTGGACGAGAATGTTGATAGTCAGAGTATTATTAAACATTTCCATATTATTGCAACTCATATCAAGGATAGTTTATGGGTGGAATTAAAAAATTGTAAAGAATTGACTAGGAGTTGGTTTGACTCAGCATGCACAAAGGCCCACTCGAAACTTAAGAATGCTCTACATGCTGTTCCCCGTGACCTCCTACTGGTTAGGGAGTCACGGAAAATTTACAATGAGATATTGAAAAAAAGGAAAGCGGCTATTAAAAGGGACGCGTGGGAGTCATTATGTGGGGCCTCACAGAGTAGGGACTCATCTGCTTTTTGGTAAGCAGTGAATGCCCCATTCTTTACTGATAATACTAAGGCACGCATTGAAAGTGCGATTACAGAGGATGAATGGGTAAATCATTATGCCCAATTGTATAGCACTCCGTATGGGGCGCAGCACACGCTATTTCAAATTCCAGGGGAAAAGAGGGCTAAGGGCATGAAATTGGATGTCACCATGCAAGAAGTAACTGCGAGTCTCATAGCAACCCGGGGAGGTAAAGCTGCGGGCCCAGATGGCATACCATCCGATCTGTTTAAAAATATCGAGCTGTGGGGGCCTATTCTAGTACAAATATTTAATGCTACCTCCGAGATGGGGCTAAACCCTTCGTGGTTTACATCTGTCATCGTGCCCATATTCAAAAAGGGAGATAGACAAAATTGTATGTGCTATCGCCCGATTTCTTTACTGGATTCTTCCATAAAAATCCTCGGGAGAGTTATTTTAAGTAGACTTCAAAGCTGGGCGGCAGATAACTCTGTTATTAGTGACCTTCAGTATGGGCTTGAAAAAGGGGTAGGAACGGTAGATCAGGGCTTAAACCTATTTATCTTGCAACAAAAATATATCAGGGCTAGGAGGGAACGCATCTATTTTACATTTGTTGACTTAACGTCAGCGTTTGACTGCGTTTCGCATAGCAAATTATGGTTGATTTTATAAAATTGGGGGTGGAAGAAAAACTAATTTTTTTTTAAGGGAACTATACTCAGGTGCCACTGCATCAGTACGATATGGAAGAAACGGCGAGTGCACAAGATCATTTGGCATAGGGCGCGGGGTACGCCAGGGGTGCGTTCTTGCCCCCTTCTTATTCTTAGTTTATATAAATGACCTTGAAAAAACTTTACTTCGAGTGCAGGGATATGCCTACGGTAGCCAAAAGATCAATCCCTGCGCTCCTTTACGCAGATGATGCGGTCATAATGGCTCGGACGCCCCTCGCCCTACAAGGCCTGATAACATCTTTTAATACCTTTATGTCAAATTTAGACTTGAAAATTAATTGCACTAAAACGTTCTCAATGAATTGTGGCCCTGGTATTAACAAACGGAAAAAGGTCATGTACATTAATGCTAGTCCCTTGGATTTCACCCCCACCTTTCCATATTTAGGTATTCTGTTTCATGAAGCTGGCACATGGGCAAGTGCCATAAAAGCAAGAAGATTTATGTTTTGTAAATCAATGAGGAAGGAGTAGTGCCGGAGGTATGGAAACAGGCAGTGGTAACTCCTCTACTCAAGAAGCCCTCGCTGGATCCAACAATACCAGCCCACTTTAGGCCTATCTCTCTTCTGCCCTATCCTATAAAAATTTTGGAAAAGGCTGTTAGCAGATCCTTGTCAAGATATCTGGAAGATAACTGTCTATTGGATAGGGATCAGTTTGGATTCCGCCCAGGCCATGGGACAGAAACTGCATTAGCAACCATGTTGGACACTCTGCGAATGCGAGCCGGCAACGGCAACTCGTCAGTACTTGTGCTGTTGGATATATCGGCCGCATTCGACATGGTTAGCCATGCAGTTCTGCTAAGTAGACTGGAGAAACTGGGCGTGAAAGGCAAGGCTCTGAAATGGCTACAATCATACCTGTCCGGTAGACAACAGGTAGTGACCATGACTCCGTTTGCCTCCCTCAAGTCCCCGGTCCACCATGGAGTGCCACAGGGCTCGTCGATCAGCCCTATCCTTTTTAATTTATATTTGCAGCCTTTGATCCCTATTATAAAATCCTATGGGATCGATTTGATTAATTACTCTGACGACACCCAATTGGTGTTCTCTCTGGAAGGGAAACATGCGGTGTCCATGGACACATTCCAGGAATGCATGTGTCGGGTCTCCGGCTGGCTTAAAGCAAACTCCCTCGAATTTAACGAGGGGAAAACGGAGGTAGTCTATTGCTCGACAGTCAAACTGAATCAACAGCTACCGTGCGAGCTTAGGCTTTCGCCGGGAGCCGATCCCTGCGTCCCAGTGCGGAATCTGGGAGTACTGTTTGATGAAAACCTTCAAATGGTTTCGCAAACTAACAAAACAATTAGTGTCTGTTTTGGCTTGCTAAAAGCACTCAGACAGTTTCTTCTCCTCCTGCCCGATGAGACTAGACCTCTGGTGGTAAGGAGCACAATCTTGGCTAGACTGGATTACTTTAACTCCCTATACTTGGGCGCCCCCTTATACATCTTGCACGGGCTGCAGAGTCCAGTCGCTAGCGGCCAAGTTGGCACTCAATAGACCACGCAGCTCCTCTACCACAATGGCCTTGAGAGACCTTTATTGGCTGCCTATACGGGACAGAGTTACTTTCAAATCTCTGTGCTTTTTCTACAGAGCGTTACACAGTACGGGTCCTCTACCAATGAAGGAAAGATTCACATGGTACAAACCCACTAGGTCTCTTCGTTCTTCCAGTCTAAGTCTGGCAACTACCACCAGATTCAAGAGATCCAGGATGGGAGGTAGAGCTTTCTGCACAGTAGCGTCCCGCCTATGGAACGAGCTGCCCCAGAACATCAGGCAAGCCGACTCCTTGATAGGCTTCAGAAAGAGCCTAAAGACATGGCTATTCGCCAAAGTCTGAGACCCTGGCGCCCACCATCCAGCCTTTCAATTTGCTGTTTCCATCTGATTGGGTTTTTTCTCGAAAGCGCCAGGATACCCGTAGGGCGGCAGTCGCGCTATATAAGAGTACTATACAATACAATACAATGAAGGCCCTAAAAATTTTTTATAAAAAAATGGGGAAAAAGCCAATTGTTGAACTTTTACATTTTTTTAATGCTACATGTATATCAATTGCTGTCTATGGCGCAGGTATATGGGGATATGCCAATGTAAAATCCATCCAGCTTGCAGAAAATATGTTTTTGAGATACATCTTAGCTGTACCTGAGAGTGTCTCCAGTTACATCTGTCACACGGAACTCAGCCAACCATATATTGAAGACACAATTAGGGCCCAGCCAATACTCTTGTGGCATATGTAGGAAGGTGGATATCTGACTATGGTTATCCCCAACTTTTTGCCTAGTGTTTTGCTGGTTTTTTACTTAGTTGGCCTGGGATCCTGCTATTCAGGACCCCAGGCTTCCTGCTCTCTCTGTAAAATGGACTCCATGTACCCTAGGTACATATCTAGTTGGATACTGAGTCACCTTATCAGTCCCTGTACAGTGTACCCTAGGTACCCAGGGCATAGGTGTACCCAGGGCCTACCAGGGGCTGCAGCATGTATTATGCCACCTTAGCTTTTGGCCATCCAAAACTGACACAACTGGCTGCAAGACAGCTGGGGCAAGGTGGTGTAATCACCCTTTGCTGTAGATATAGTATACCTAAATCTAAACCTAAAATGGACACATATATTCCTATCAGTCACTCCTATGGAAGGCCTTATCAATCCTGAAGGCAGAGTGCTTGGAATTATGTGAGATGGTGCTCTGGCATGAGCTGAGCCCGTTTGCAGCTTGCGGAACCAAGTCCTAATAGCTGTTCCATGATAACGCTATACCATATACTCTTAAGTGCATTATAATCCTCGCGGTTAAATGCTAACTCTGGTATAACATTATCAAAACATGTCGAGTAAGGTGTCATACGAATTGGAATACTACCCCCTCGCCAATTCTGGTGACGGGGGCAGCATTCCACCCTTCTAGAGGGACACGACATGTATGTAACTGAGAACCCCGGTTAAAGTTAACTCGAGCCTTGGCATCACAAAATGGATGTTGCCACCACAGACACAAGTCTGACCTCCTGCTGCTGGGAGTCCTTCCAGCGAGGACGGCTTGGAAAAAGGGTTTCCTGCCTTGGGAGGTGCTAGCACAACCCCAGACAGGATTTTGTGTATTGGGTAGGGTAGGCTTGAAAGGAATGAGACATGCCTGGGGCACACAAGGTGCCCTGTGCATACACCGGTTCAAACCAGTTGCTGGGACACTACAGCCCCAGCTCTGGCGGGAAACCGGACAAAGGATAGGGGGTGTAACCACCCCCCTTCCTGGTCCCACCCAGGGGAGGGACCTAGTCAGTAGTGCAGCCCCCTTTAGCAGGATAAAGGTAGAAGCTGGTCCCATTCCAAATCAGATTATCCTGAACATATTCTACAAGAAGAAACTCTGGACTTCGACGTTCTGCTCCACAGAAGACTGAAGAATCTCCCTTGTGGGCAAGGAGTGTCCACTCTGCACAAGCAGGCACCATCAAGCGTCCAGCGGCTTCCCTTTGTCGTCTTCCTTCCAGGATCCAGACTTCAGAGCCTGACGAGACCCGGATTCCCAGACCTCTCCGACCTCAACCCGCATCTGCAGCAAAGCTGAGACCCGTGGGTGCGACGAGACACGTGGGACTGGCCATCTTGGAAGAAACTGCACTTCGCTTCCAGCACGACTCCCGAGGTAAACTCGACCAAGTGCTTTGGGGACTGAGAAGCCCCATCCCCGAGCAGCCCCTGCACCGAAGATCAGCCCTCCAGCATCCACGAGATCTGCGTGGGGCCCTTCTGCTTTGTTGCTGCTCGACGCGTTGTCTGGTCACTTGCCGGCTGGCTAGTGGCCTCCTAGACGACGAACCTTTGAATCTTTGCTGCTGGTCTGGTTGCTCCAGACTGGCCCTTGCTCCCTTCCAAAAGAGGGGCACCTCGGACTCTCCTAGTCCACACCAGACGCTTTTCCTCCTCACCGCGTGGGTTGCCTTTGCCAAGGCCTGTTGACGCCGATTCCGGATCCAACACCGCCGACGGCGAGAGCCTGCGTGGGACAGCTCATGCCTCCATCCTGGTCGTCGAAGACACCTCCTGGTCCACGTGGCTGCAGAGTCAAGCGTCCACTCTTCACCTGATCGCGACGACGACATCTGGTTCCTTCCTGGTTCCACTCCAGTCACTGGCTAGTGACTGTGAACATTGTCCCCTCTGCTTTCAGGTCTCCTTCTCCAACAATCCACCCTTGGATTGCACCGGACATCTTCCTCCTGGTCGCCTGCAGCATCTTTTTTTTCAGGCTCCATTGACTTCAACGCGAGAACCCGACGCACTTTGTCCCCTATGCACCCGCGGCCCGTGGGTGAGGTAACAAGGGCACTTCGGTGCTCCAGGGTAGTTTAACTGTCCTAGTGTCTAGTTCCACAGTCGTTTTAGTCCTACCTAGTCAGGATTGTCCGTACTCACCTTTAACTTGAACTGTACTGTCCATAGACGTTGTTACGCATCTCGCGTGTGAGTTCACACTCTGCACACGCGTTCCGTGGGCCTCCTATTACTTACCTAGTGTTAGTGTAGCGTGGTCCCATCGATCCTACAGCCTCTGGACAGCTCCATTCCTTCTATTGACTTTCACATTCTACTTACTTAGTATATGGTTTTTCGTGCCCCTAGGGCACCATTGTAATTTTGTGCAACTTATCGTATTTTTCCTAAGAGATTGTCATGTGCTTAGCCCTCTGACCTCATAAAGAGTTCAGAGGTGTTGTTATTAATAAATATACTGTTTATTTTCATAACAACCTGTGTGGTGTCCTTTCATCTGGTATTCAAGGGGTTATATTGTGGTAAAACAGCTGTCTTCACATGCCAAAAGAGTTTAGCCTAAGACTGCTTTGTCCATGCTACCATTAGGATAGCTGGTCTATAAGGTTGACTTACAACCAATCACCATAAGGGTTGTTTGGACTGATACAAGGTGGTCACTAGAACTAGTAAACATCATATATCAGGCCAACTTCTCACAGCATAGGGTCTGAACTACCGAGGAGTGTGCACTGAATCGCACTATCATAATGGATGTGATAAGTTTAGATCATGTGAGCAGGATAAGATGGCTCGCTTAGGCAAAAGACTTCTTTGTGAAAATGGGCTGTCAGAATTACTATGATGATCCACTCTCAATGTGCAATATCCCAAGGAAGATATTGAAAATCAGTGTATGAAGTACCTGGAAGATATAAGAGCCAGTGAGGAAATAAAGAAAAAGACAGTATTAGCACATCAATTGATATTGGCTCAGGGCAAATTACAACCGTATTTAACCCTTTCTATGAGTGAACACGAGAGGTTCGTTTTAACACGTTTTAGGTTAAATATTCTTTTTAGAGTTCTTAGCTTCCCTGTTACGAATATCTGGTCACAAGACTTAATTAAATGCACGTGTGATGATCTACCTGAACAATCGGATATTCATATTTTATTTTTCTGGAAGTTTTATATATTTCCTCGAAAGAGACTGATTGTTCCCATACTGAAGGAGATGGAAGTTAATCGCTGTCGTCCAGCCTTTTTAGCAATGCAGAAATTAGATACTATATTGACTGTGGCATCTATTTCTGAATTTTATAAAACTGTTTTTAGATTGCGGAAATCAATTTGTATGTGAGAATCTCACTTTTAATTATTTCTCATGTGATTGTCCCCTTCCATAATGTAATCTTTCTGTTTGCTGTATTTTTGAATAATGACATTTTGTGTGTACTTTTATGGTTATCTGCTTCTAACCGAATAAAGTTATAAATGAATGAATGAATGACTGCTTCCCATGCCCCGCCCTCGGGCTTGGCAAAGAAGCCTATTAAGCCTTCAGGTGACTCAGGCTCGAGTCAGTCTGCCATCGGTACCGAAACCCGGTCACTGGCACTGAAAAAGAAACCGCCCTCCACCTCCGTGCCGATTGCTGCCTCCACATCCAAACACTCGGCACCAAAATCTACAAGCACCGACCCATAGACTTTGAAATAACACTTTGAGCCGAGCAAAAAGCTGCTCCCTAAAAGTTCGGATTTACACCCTTCGGAACCGAAAAAAGCCTCGGAACCGAAAAACACCCGGTTCCACAGACAGCCACAGAGACTGTAAAACATCACGGTTCCAAGCCAAAAGACCACAAAACCGTTCCGAAGTCAGTGCTGCGTAAGTCTACCGACCTGAAAAAGTCGGCGCCAAAAGACTAGCCTCCATCAGAAAAACTCTTTACACCAGACCGTAGACCGAAAACTCTTCTAAAAGACCCTAAAACCGGTCCGCTCACCCTAAGTTCAATTTGGTTACGCCTGCACCGGCCCCACCACCAAAAAAGAGTGACATTGCCACATCTCCCCCCCCGGTCCCTTCTCCACCACCTCCTCCTCCACCTCCCCAACCACACCATTCTCCTACACCATCTCCTCCACCAGATGACGATGATGACACCTCTAATGACATGGGGGTGCTGATGAGGAGCCACTAAGGGATCCTAGTCCACCTTCTTCCCCTGATCTCTGGGACAATTGCAACATGCCAGATGTCCCTAATGTTCCACAGGAGGACATCTACCCCTCTAGGCCTTCCCCTTCAGGGGACACAACAGGTTTTAATCAGCTACTCCACAGAGCTGCCCAATACCACAGGGTTAACTTACATGCTTACACACCGCACACATTCACAAAACACTATTGTGTAGATGTGCAAACAAAGCAACAAGCTACTGTGATCCAGGCTGTACTCAAAACACTATTTCAAACTACTGCAACAGATACTGGTGGTCGCCGCTAAGGGATGGGTACTGCTATACAATCTGTGCATAGTGTGTGATCTGCAGCTTATATGCCTCGAACGGAAAATGCTACTTACCAGTATGCATCTGTTCTTGGCATGTAGAGCTGCAGATCCACACACGCCCGCCCACTTCCCCGGCTACCTTTATCAGTTCCAGTATTATCTTATTTATATACAGCATACATGGGCATCTTTTCTGTTTCTCTCAAACTCCATCATTTCCCTGTTGGCGAAAAACCAATCTGAAGATGGAGCTGATGCCCATGCGCACGATAGTCCAAAGAAGGAGTCACCTATCTTGTGACTTCCAAAGACTTTACCAAGACCAAAACAACTGCAAACATCCGGGCCCAAAACCAGATGACGATCTATGCATAGTGTGTGGATCTGCAGCTCTACATGCCCAGAACAGATGCATACAGGTAAGTAGCATTTTCCTTCAATGCTTGGGTGACTGGCTGGTGAAGGCTGGATATCTGGCACTGGTCAAGGAACTTCTTTGATGCACAATGACTTTCCATAATTTGGACTTAACCATAAGAAAACTTATAGGCACCACTTCCGCACACTGACGGCAGTTACTTTCTTTCCGTGCCATCAGATGCAGATCCAGAACTACCTCTTGTCTCTTTGAGACCCATTTTTTCCTTCAGAATTGTATAGTTTGCAAGAGAACTGTCACCCCCAAAACAACAGTTTCAAACCTTTTAAGGATTGTTGGAAGCAAAAGTCAATGACAGATCCTCATCAGGTTTACTTGTGGTGCCTGGAGTAGAGTTTCGACTCCAATGCTTGCAGTGACTGCATGCTGATAAACCACAAGGTGAAACTCTGTCACCAAGTGCCGCGAGACACCATATAGTGACTGGTTCAAGTCCAAGTATCAGTGTTGGTCCCATTCCTGGTACAGAAGTCACCGGAAACGCTCCCAAGGCCACTCGTCATGGTCCAAAGCTTCAGGTAAGTCAAAGAAAAAAACATGAAAATCCTAAGCCCTGTCTCACCACTCTCATAAACTTCAGAAGGCGCTAGAGCGTTGCCATGCCTGTCTATCTCGGTCCCGCAGTTGTTCTGAACCCATCCCGCAACTTGACCTGGCACAACTCTAGTTTCCGAGGCTGTCTGCTACACTGAGGCAGATTGAAGAGTTCCTCAAAGCCATGCTCTCACTCTTATTTCTTTTCACTTACTTGGCCCTCAGGTCAGTCGGTGCAAGTTGCCTGATGGGCCGATATTCCCATGCTGTCTGGAATTTGGGTGCTCAAGGTTGGCAGTGTGAATCTTTTCTGGACTCACATGTTGTGCATTATTTCCTCATCTAGTGGTTGGGTCCGGAATTCTTAACTTTTTTGTAGTCCAATTTTTGTTTTTCGGTGTCAACGGATCCCCCATTTGGTGCTGCCTTGACATTGTATGCCCTCCGCCCGAAACTTCCACTCTTGTTCGCCATCCTCCGATTCTTTTATTCTGCCATTGGGTCTGGATGCTTCGCTGATGGCTCTCTAAAACGACGAAGAAAACGTTTGAGAAGAAGTTCAAGAGTAATTCGTCGAAAGATTACACAAAATTTGAAGAACATCAATTAAGAGATTCCAAAGGGGAATCATAGGGGGAAGGAGACGATCTCCTTGATGGCTCCCTGTGCTGCCTAATGGAGAAGACTTTGTTCCAGTTCTGCCTGAATTCCCACCACAAATTCTCGCAGAAGGATCGTAATCCAGTCTGCAATCTCTGCCTGCCTATAGACAATTGAAGCGACTGCAACACCTGTGCCATGTTTAAGTCGAAGACGCTGAGGGCGAGGGAGAAGCAGAGTCAGGCTCATTACACCATGCAGGTACAGAAACCCACTTTATCCCTGACTGGCCTGGGTCTGTCAAGAGAAAAGAAGGAAAGCATCACAGTAACTGCAGAGGAAGAAACATCTGACGCTGACCAGATGATTGTTGAGGTCGAAGCCCAGGCAAACAAGAAGGACAAGAAACTGGAGGTAGGAGAGACATCGACCCCGTAAAAATTGCCTGAGTCTCCGAGATCAGACTCAAAGGCCTCAAAAGGAGCCTCGTTGTCGAAACACTCGCCTACCGAGGGCAGGCCCTGAGAAATAGATCTCTTGTATTCGTCGAAAGGGACACCGCAGGAGGAAAATCTCCAGATAAGACTCAGTTGTTGAAAGACAGGCAGGGAAGAGGCACTTTGATGTTGAAAAGAGCGGTCTTGAGCCCAGCATAGAAGCTCAATGACCAATACGTCATCGAAGGAATATTAATTTGATGTCGAATAGAAAATCTGTGTCCACCCTCTATGTCAAAGGACACTCAGCTGAGATTGAGAGAAAGAAGAGATGCCTTGAGGCTGAAATTCCACCTCTTCTTCAAAAGGAAAAAGACTTTGATGAATCCTTAGTCATATCGAAATTCACCAAAAACTTTGACGCCAAATAACCAGGGCGAGAAGGAAGTCAAAGATATTGAACCTCCTTTAACATTTGAGCCAAAAGAGAAGGAACAAGACATTTTCTACAAAGATGAGCAAGAGGGCCTAGGCATGTTTTAAGGCTCTGAAGAAAATGAGTACGCAGAATCCCAGTGGCAGGAGCTGTAGTCTGACTCCCTGGAGGAAGGGGTAAACTCAACTGCCATCTGTCAAGGCTGTCTCCAGATGACATTGGGATGTATAACCAGGTATCAAAAAATCTGCAGACAAATATAGAGTGCAGCTGGAGGAGGAAAGTCCACAGTCTTGTTTCCTCCTGGAAAGCCTCTTGCCATCCCAAACCAAAATCTAATTCCTTCCAAAACTGCCTAGTGTCCTGGTGCAGGGAAGTGAGGCATTTAAGAACCCACCACTTGTTGAGCAGTGACTCCAAGGGCAGCAAAGAAATTTTGATATTTCTCTAAGGACCCGGCTTAAAGCAAGGGAATGGTTGTGGCTAATTCCAGAATCACCTTGACAGCACGGAAAATTGCCAACATTCCTTCATCATCCGGCCCACCTCCTGACAAGCAGAGCAGAAGGATGGCTCTCATGGAAAGAAAATTCGAACACAGCGCAGCCAATCAATGGTGCATTGCACATTACAATGCCCTCTGGAACCTATATGCCTACTTGCTCTGAGAGGAATTGACAGAGTTTATGAAGCACCTACCAGAACAGTGTAAAAAGAGAGCTGCATACCTGCCATGGCTGAGAATGTCAAGTTTCATGCTGGAGATACAGGCAAATATCTAAAATACCCCATTTAACGGGTAACGGTTGTTTAAGAGTATGTTCGATTACACCTTGAACCAGTTCAAAACTGACAATAAGACTGCAAAGTCCATGGGGATGTCACAGTTAGGAAGTATTCGAACAGGCACAGCACCATCATGCAGGCTTTGCGGGAGAGGCTACATCTGAATGGGCGCTAAAGATCAGGCCTTCCAGGGAAGAACTCAAACTATTCCCTCCCGAGCAGACCTGGCAGTGTCAGGCGCAAATATGGCAGTCCTTTTGAGGAAGAACATGAGGAAGTTAACAGCCTCACCAGGGAGTTTCAACCTTCGCAAAATAGTGACTTCCAAAAATCACACAGCCTTTCGCTCACAATACCTTTGAGAGAAAGAATAAGAAACTTCCTTCAGGAGTGAAGGGGGATAAAGTCAGACAGATGGATCCTAAACATCATACAGTTTGGATATTACATAGAATTGGACAAGATAACCTCCATCAAGACGACCAAAGAAGAAGGTCCACACAAAACATCAAGTCTACTCAAGGAGGTAGAGGAATTGCTGGAAAAAGGAACAATATCAAAGGTGCCCACAGCAGAAATCAACAAAGGAAACTGCTCAACATAGTTCCTAATAGCAGGTAGATGGCTCTCTATGCCCAATTCTAGTCCTCAGATTCAAAAACAAGTTTATCAAACCACAAAGATTAAAGATGACGACATTACAGGAGATCATCACACAATTGCAAAAAGGGGATTATATGGCAACTATGGAGCTAAAGGACACCTACTTGCACATCCCACAGTTTGCAAAACACTAAAAGTACCTAAGGTTTGTGGTGAACAAGACTCACTACCAGTTCACAGTGCTGGCATTTGGGATAAAATCAATGTTGAGGGTCTTCAAAAAGTGTCTAGCAGCAGTAGTAAATCACATAAGAAGACTAGACATACATGCCTATCCATACCTGGACGACTAGTTAGTAAGAGCAAACTCCTACAACAAGTGCAGAGAACATATACAGTAGGTAATGAAGACACTATTCACATTGGGTTCCTCTTTAGACATAGAGAAGTCCTCTCCAACACCAGAAAAAGAAAAACATTTTCTGGGAGCAAGGATCAGCTCAATCCAAGGTGAAGTATGTCCCAGCAAAAGGAGAATGCATTCACTGTTGCTGGAAACTTGCCTTTACCAGAAGGGGCAAGCTCTGACAGTGAGGACTGTGGGGAAATTGTTAGGGGAGTTGGCTACATGTATCCCTTTAATTCCATATGCAAAATTTCACAAGACCAATTCAGGAATGGCTACATAACCAATGGTGACAAGCCACATGGAGTTGGGAGGATCTAGTAGTTATCACTCAAACAACAGCAGGAAATGGCTTGGTGGAGCAAATCACATGTGACACAATGAAGGACATTTGCACAACCAACAGTAACCATTACAACAGATGCCTGTCAATCTGAAAGAAACGCCTGGATGATGTTGCCGGAGTACTTAGACGCCACCCTCGCATGCTGACGTCAGTTCTTCTTTTTTCCGCGCCAGCAAGTCGTGCCCCGACTGCCGGGCCTTGATGTCGAAAGCTAGGCGGGAGCGGTCCCGTAAGCGCCTCGAGATCCGGCAGTCGGCCCCGCGCCGCTCGAGGTCCCGGTCTGGGAGGAGGTTGAGGGACCGGTCGGGGGCCGGAGTCATCACAGCACGGAGAGTCGACACCACTCGACGGGCTCCAAGTCCTCAGGTAAGGCACAAGAATTCGAAGAGGCGACATCGCTCTTCTGACTCCCCCCCCCCCCCCCCCCCCACGCTCGCGCGACGTGGCCGGGGGTTCGGGCGACACAGCCCACGCGGCTCCGTCGCGGCCTGCTCCATACCCGCCGGTCCCTGGGCAGAACATGACGCCGGAGGAGATCGATGCCTTCCAGGAGCCGCAGGGCCCCACTGGATCCGGTTCCGGATCCGGGTCGCCGCTGGTCGACCTTACGACTCCGCCGGCGTCGACCCCTAGGGTGTCGCCCCCAGCGCCGTCCCCACACAACGCCGTCCCTGGTCCCTCCCTCGGTCCGGATCCGGCGTCGGACCGGCATTGGTCGACGCCGCATTCGACGCCAGCTGAAGAGCAATTCTTCTATGATCCGGTTCCATCCTTTACCCCTGCATTCCAGGAGATGGAGGACGAGGGAGACTGGGAGGAGTCTGAGGACCCTCTGGCATGGGAGTGTCAGTCATTTCAGGACTGGACAGACGAGCTAGGGGAGGCCAGTGCCCTGGACACCTCTCCAGACACTGGTTTTGTCTCCCCTTCTACCGTGGCTATGGAGGAGGGGGCTGCTTATAGTGTGGTGCTGATGAGGGTGGCCAAGGCCTTGGCTTTTGAGCTCCCCGTCGCAACAGTGAGGTCTAACATCCTCACAGAGGTCCTTAAGCCGCAGGTAAGCTCTCTGGAACCTCTACTGCCGTTTAATGAGGCTCTCGCGGATGTCCTGTTGGGCACCTGGTCCAGGCCCACTACAGGTCCCCCGGTAGATGGGAACGTCGCAAGGCTCCACTGCCTTGCTCCGGGCGACCCTAGTTTCCTGTCCCCCCACCCCACCCCCGAGAGCCTGGTTATCCAGGCCTCTACTTCCCAGTCCGCATTCCCGACTGCACCGCCAGATCGAGAATCCAAAAGGTATGAACAATTCGGCAAGAAAATGTTCTCCTCCCTCAGTTTGGGGTTGCGGTCGGTCAACACCGTGTGCCTTTTGGGCCATTACACACACTCCCTGTGGGATACGGTTTCGGCTGTGCTGCCGGAGGGGGCCCGGGTGAAACTTGTTCAAACCCTCGCGGAGGGACGAGACGCAGCGCGGTACTCCATACCATATGGGCAGGATACCACGGACTCGCTAGGAAGATCGATTTCCACGTCTGTGGCGGTACGCCGCCACGCCTGGCTGAGGTCCGCCAACTTCTCGGCCGATCAGAAAAGAGCAGGGTTTCAGGTGTGAGGCACTGTAAGGGCGCACTGCTAAGATGGCGCACAATTGATTATATGTAGGCAAAAAGGTGCATGCAGAGGAGAGGAAAAGCCCTGTAACCCCTCACGATGTGTTAATGAGACACACCAAGTACAAGACAAACAAATTCTGCAGCACACTTATAGGGAAAGTAAAGTTAAGGCGATGTCTCAATGGACATGAGGTGCAAAGTTCAAAGGCGAAGAAGTTGTCCACCAAATTAAAGAGTCTTCTTTTATTGTTCGTACATGAGCCAGCCGACACGTGTTTCGTCGCAAGAAACCACACTGTTTCTGCGACTCATCAGGGCTGGGGAGGATACAAAATCACGGATGGAGTATATAGTGTTACAGCAAAAAACAACTTATAATGGTGACTGTATATGGTGTGGAGTTGTGACGTGAACGATAGAAGTGAGAAGTTTAATATGCATATTTCAGTGTGGATGCACACATTAACACCTGATCACCGGATGAGAGTAAGCGAGTACAGTGTAGTAGAAAAGGTGGAACGGTGGTGCCTACAAAAGTGATGTCTAGCACAGTTCTATACGTTACATATGCAAGCGTAACTAACAGTGACGTACCAAGAAGAACAAGGGTGAGTAAGGTACCCTAAATGAGGAAGTGAGAACGGTTTCAGCTCACAAATAGAGAACAGGGTGTGCATCCTACCTGTAGGGGAGAGGTGTGAGAACAGCAGGTCTGTGATGTCAGGAAGGAAAAATATGTGGGGGGGAGGGGAAAAAAAGAGAAAAAAAAAAATGGAAAAAAATATATATAAGTTCCGTCACAGGGTGTTCTAACGTAGATCAGAGTTGTGATCAAATTGCGAAAGAACGGGTGTCCCTGGCAGGGGCACGTGCAAAGCAAGGAAAAAGACTGGAGAGAATTCTCACCGCGGTGCCGGTGATAATTCCAACCCGGCTCCGCTCGAGACCGGGTGATGTTGAAAACACGGGTTGCGTAAAATGGACGATGTTTCTCGTGCAGTGCTGTGGTGGCCCTGTGGACAGGTGAAAAGGTCTCATAAGTGGTAGGACCAGGTGGGAATCACAAAGTGAGCACCTTACTTAAAAAGTGTCCCGGAGAAACTGGGTATTAAGCTCACCTTGGTAGGAAGACCTGGTTTCTCGAAATGTACGTAATATGGCTGAACAGGACCTCCGTGTCTTCAGAGTGTTAAGGCAAGGGGCCTTATAGGACAGTAAGTCCCTGTAGGGATCCAAATTCGTCAGGAAAGGGGGACAATCCACAAAGAAGCCGAAATGGAGGAGTCCAAATGGAAAGAGGGACAAAAAGAGATAGACAAATACACATGAGGTTCCTTGTGTCAGGAATTCCCTAGGGTACTAGTAGCAAGAGATAGAACCACTAATTCGAAGAACTCTGATATAGTTATCACTCTGAGAGATGGTCGGTTGCCAGTGGTAGAGCCGATGTAACAACGTCAACCAATACTATAAATTAAAATAAAGCACGCCCAAAACCGAGTCTAATGGACGCTGGCTAATATTAAAATCTGATACACTGTTAGACACTGTCAGAGAAAAGCGCCTCTGAGGCTCACGTTAATAACGCGAGTTCGCTTACACGGAGGCGTCCGTGTCCCTCTTGAGGAAGCAAGACCCATTAGCCCATATGGGGAGGCGGCAATGCTCTGCTGAAAAGTAGAAAGGAAACCCTTGATATGACTGTAAAGGAGCGATAGCTCCAAAAGCGCAACTCACCCGTAGTGCGGGGATGCTTCTGGCGTGACTTCTCCGAGTCTGTGTTTCTGTTCCGGGTGCGGTCACGTGTACACGCACCCGGAAGTGAATTTATAGCCTTCTGCCTACCAGGTCCCGGATGTTGGTAAATAGAGCGCCGGCTCCGTTAAACCAAAATGATTCTTGCGCGCACCTAATAAAACCCAAGAAGGATCTGGTAGCGAGACAGAGATCAGGAGTATCTGATCAGGAGTTCGTGTGGATGAAATAATTGTTGATTAAGCAATTCATCTTGAGGAAAGAAAAAAGAAAAACAAAAGGGGTGCATATTTACACGCATGCAAAGTGTTCAAAGATACAGGTTCAAAACTGTGACTATTGCTTAAAACAGTCTAAGAAAAAATCACAAATCGCAGCAGAGCAGGTGATCAAAATTCGTTAAATCTTTAAATCTGATGGTGCTGGATGTCATCCGCGTGACATTATATATGGAGGGTGCACCATCATGGGGCAAAATCGCACAATACATAATGTGATTATACTAGATATAGTTTACGTGACATATGTGTACAGAATGTATTCTTAATGGATTCACATACTACGTGATTCACATTCCTCCTCCTTTGTGTCAAGTCTTTTCTGAATGTAGTGTGGAGCGGAAAGTTTGAGGGAGCATCCCCTCAACAATAATACACAAATAACTGGGCCCTCATGTAGGTCTCAAAGGGAGTGTAGGGATTCGTTAAGACATTAGGTTGATATGTCTAGTCACAGCTCGCCTACGGTTAGATGATACGTAGGCATCGTATACCTGGAAAGGTTGAGTGAGAAAATTCCTGATTCAAGGGGATATAGTCTCATCAGAGATAAGTTACTGCTAATCACCCAAGAAGTATTGCATCTCGTGATCAAAATTTAATCCGTGGTCAACGCTCCGTAAGCGGAGAATCCACGTGGCTTCTAAGCGTCTCAGTCTGAGTTCCCGGTTACCACCCCTTACTCCTAGAGGTACAGTATCTATCCCATAGAAGGATACCGTTTTGTCAAGGTTCTGGTCCGAGCACGCAGCCGCATGCAAGGCCACGGGATATCTCGGATCCTGTTTCTGAATAGCCCTAATGTGCTCTGCAATTCGGTCTTTAAGAGGACGGATGGTACTGCCCACATACATTTTCTTGCAAGCACATTCAATAATGTAAACCACAAAACGTGTAGTGCAGTTAATGTTCGTTCTGATGTTGAATTTGGTTCCTTTTGTGTCGTAAAATTCTTTAGTTTTATGTTTTGCCCAACGGCACATGGAACAAAATCCACATTTGTAAAATCCAGTGTTTTGTACTGTGAGCCAAATATCAGTTGTTGAGTCTCTTGGGATGGTGGGACTGAGTCTGTTACGTAGCGTTCTTCCCCTTCTGTATGTGATCAGAGGGTATTCACCTATGTATTCCTGAATGCTTTTATCACCTTTTAGAATACCCCAATGTCTGACTAGACTTCTGCGTAGTAATTTGTTTTGACTGGTGTAGTCAGTGATCAAACGGATCTTGGATGTGTCAGATACTTTATCAGTCCGTTTTGGCATTAATGTATCCCCTCTTTTAATGTTTCTCACACGAGTGGTCGCTTTTTGTAGTAGCTCATTTGTGTACCCTCTTCTTTGGAAGCGGGTGGTCATTTCCCTTAGATTCAGCATAAAGTCTTTGTCATCACTGCAATTTCTGCGTGCTCTTAGAAATTCACCATAAGGAATGGTGTTGATTTGGTGTGGTGGATGGGCGCTGTCTGCACGAAGGGTTGAATTACAGGCCGTGCTTTTCCTAAAAAGTCTGCTATTAATTTTGTCGTTGGAAATGAAAATCTCAAGGTCCAGAAATTCTACTCTGTCCTGGCTAGACACAATAGTAAAGTTCATATCCCACGTGTTGTGATTCAAGTAAGCATGGAAGTCATTCAAATGTTCTTGTGTGCCTGACCAGATTAAAAAGCAGTCATCAATATATCTTCCCCAAAATACTATTGAGTCTACAAAAGAAACACCCTTGGGTCCCCAAATCAGGTCTTTTTCCAATGCCCCCAACTTCTCGGCCGATGTCCAGAACACCCTCATGGGCATGCCGTTCAATGGCCGCCACCTCTTCGCTGGCTAGGCAGATAGTGCGCTTGAGCGCTTCAAGGACTCCCGGGCTACGGCCAAGTCCTTGGGCCTGTCGGCCCGCGTCGGCAGACTTCTGCCTTTCGCTCCTTTCGTGGCCAAGGAAGGGGTGCCCCCACACGTCCTGCCAGCCACAGGTCGCAGACTAACATCCAGCGTGGCGGCGGACGTGGTAACTGCTGTGGCTTTAAAAGGGGACAACGGCGACGCGAATCCACATCCACCCCCGCAGCATCCGCCTCAAAGCCTTCCTAATCCGAACTTTCAGGCCCATTTGACGCCAGTGGGGGACTGGGTTCGCCATCACCTCCTCCACTGGCGCACCATCACATCATACAGGTGGGTGCTGCAAATCGTCCGAAGGGGCTACTCCCTCCCCTTCGAGGTGACCCCTCCAGCCATGCCACCGTAGTACCAGCGCGTGTCGGGGGATCACTTGCAACTTCTGCAAGAGGAAGTTACGGCCCTCTTGGCCAAGGGGGCCATCAAGCGCGTTCCTGGGCCACAAGAAGGGTGTGGTTGTTACTCCCACTACTTTCTGGTTCCCAAGAAGGGCAAAGGGGGCCTACGCCCTATCTTGGACTGCGGAACGTCAACGGCTTCCCCCGGAAGGAGAAGTTCAAGATGCTGACTTTGGCTCAGGTCTTAGCTGCCCTAGACCCGGGAGACTGGATGGTAGCGTTGGACTTGCAGGACGCCTATTTTCACATCCCCGTCCTGCCGGGCCACCGGCGTTACCTGCGGTTCACGGTAGGCCACGAGCACTTTCAGTTTACCGTAATCCCCTTCGGACTTACCAGCGCCCCCGGGTGTTCACGAAAGAGATGGCGGTGGTCGCAGCTCATCTGCGCAGATTAGGGGTGTCAGTCTTCCCATATCTCAACAACTAGTTGTTGAAGGCGGGCTCGCCCCAGACAGTCGTCCGCCACCTCCAGACTACGGCGACCTCCTGCACCTGCTGGGGTTCTCCATCAATGTGCCGAAGTCACGCCTGTGTCCCTCTCAGAATCTCCTCTTCATCGGAGCGGTTCTAGACTCGGCGCAGTTTCGGGTTTATCCTCCCGAACAGCGGGTTCGGGATATTTAGGCTCTGATTCCGATTTTTCAGCCTTTATCCCGAGTCTCGGTTAGGTTGACGCTGCGGCTTCTGGGGCTGATGGCCTCCTGCATCCTTCTGGTGCATCACGCCAGGTGGCGGATGCGGGCTCTGCAGCGGGACCTGAAGTTTCAGTGGGCTAAGCATCAGGGCACCTTTTCCGACCATGTCTTGATCTCGGAGGGCACTGCAAGACAGTTGCAGTGGTGGCTCACGGACAAGCGATTGGGTCAGCGGCAGATCCCTCTCCCTACCCCACCCGGAGCACGTAGTTGTGACGGATGCGTCCCTCCTGGGCTGGGGGGTCACATGGGAGAGGCGGAGATCAGAGGCCTCTGGTCTCTGGCGGAGTCTCGGCTCCACATCAACATTCTGGAGCTGCGGGCGATCCGGCTTGCACTGAAAGCATTCCTCCCCTCTGTCCGGGGCAATGTAGTGCAGGTGTTCACGGACAACACCACCGCCATGTGGTACTCCAACAAGCGGGGTGGGGTCTTGGACCTTGTGCCAGGAGACTCTGCGCCTCTGGCAGTGGCTGGAACACCAGGGCGTGGCCCTGGTGGTTCAACACCTGGCAGGTTCCCTGAACGCCAGGGCAGACAAACTCAGCCGTCGGTGCATGATGGATCACGAATGGCGTCTGAACTCTGACGTGGCGCAAGGTCTCTTTCAGCAGTAGGGAGAGCCTTGGTTAGATCTATTCGCCACCGAAGAGAACGCGCAATGTCATCAGTTCTGCGCGTTGGAATTTCTAAGGCGGCCCTCGCTCGGAGACGCTTTTCGACGCGAGTGGAGTTGCGGTCTGTTGTACGCCTTTCCGCCTATACCACTTTTGCCCAGAGTGCTGAAGAAGATCAGGCGCGGCCGGGCCTGAGTCATCCATGTGACTCCGGACTGGGCACGAAGATACTGGTATCCCGAGCTACTCAGCATGTCAGTCGATCCCCCGATTCGTCTGCCCCTTCAGGAGGACCTTCTGTCGCAGCAGCAGGGAGGGTCCTCCACCCGAACCTGTCCAGCCTCCACCTCCATGCGTGGAGATTGAGCGGCGACAGTTAAGAACATTTGACTTGCCGCCTGAAGTCTGTAATGTTATTCTGGCAGCCAGGCGTCCCTCCACAAAATCGGTAAACGCCTACAGGTGGAACAAATTTGTGGCATGGTGCACAGCAAAGGGTGTGGATCCACTCTCTGCCCCTCTTACTGAGGTTCTCCTCTTTCTTCTTTCTCTTGCCCAGCAGGGCTCTGCTCTGGGCACTATCAAGGGCTACCTCTCTGCCATTTCCGCCTTCTTTAGGCTACCAGATCAGCCCTCTCTTTTCAAGTCCCCGGTTGTAAATAGGTTCTTGAAGGGCATCACTCATATAGTCCCCCCTGTTCCTTTCGTGATTCCTCAGTGGGACTTGAACCTTGTTCTGACTTATCTGATGTGCGCTCCCTTCTAGCCACTTCATAACTGTCCTCTTTGTTTTCTCACTCTTAAGACTGCATTCCTGGTTCCCATCACCTCTGCCAGGAGAGTGAGTGGGCTCCAGGCTCTTAATTCACAACCTCCTTTCCTTTCTGTCCATCCGGACAAAGTAGTGTTGCGGACACGACCCTCTTTCCTGCCCAAGGTAGTCCCAGCCTTCCACATCGGGCAGTCCATCACCTTGCCCACCTTCTTTCCGCCTCTGCATCCCTCGAAAGAGGAAGAGAGGCTCCACCGTCTGGACCCAAAACGTGCGCTCTCATACTATCTGGATCGCACACGCCAGTTCCGGGTGGATGACCAACTCTTTGTTGGTTACGTGGGCGCTGAGAAAGGACGGGCAGTGCACAAACTAACCGTCTTGTGCATCAATGCTTGTTATTTCCTGGCTAAAAAGGAACCTCCTGTGGGGCTGCGTGCCCATTCTACTCTGGCCACGGCGGCTACTACTGCCCTGGGTCGGGGAGTCCCCTTGCAGGACATCTGTCAGGCAGCTACGTGGGCCTCGCTGCACACGTTCGCAAGACACTACTGCCTGGACAGCCAAGTCCGGAGAGATGGCTTTTTCGGCCGTTCCGTCCTCCAGGACTTTCTGGTGTGATTATTGGTTCACAGACCCACCACCGGGGTTGGTATTGCTGGGGTATCTGTTCTAAGGTAAGGAATCTAATACTGACCTGTTTCTTTCAGATGCACAAGTTACTTACCTTCGTTAACGATATATTTGTAAGAAACAGTAGTTAGTATTAGATTCCTTACCGCCCCACCCATCCTCCCCGTTCTGAGAACCGATATCTAGGGTTAAGGTCATCCCTTTGAGGGCCCTAGTTTCATGGCACCAGTGTTGGTTTTTATCATGGCTTTGCATTTCTGGCGCGGAAAAGCTATGTATAAGAACTGACGTCAGCGCGCGAGGGCGGCGTCTAAGTACTCCGGCGACGTCATCCCGACGCCGACGACGGATGCGGAGCCGCAGACGACGCCTACCGACGCGCAGGGGTACTGCTACGCAAACATTTCCGGATCCAGACTGACTCCTGCGGATATTCTAAAGTAAGGAATCTAATACTAACTACTGTTTCTTACAGATATATCGTTACCGAAGGTAAGTAACTTGGGCTATGGGCTGGGGAGCACACATGAACACGCTCAAAATACAAGGAGTCTGGTAGAACCAGGATCCTGTACAGCATATAAATATCCTGGAACTAAAGACATTGGTCCTACCCTTGAAATTGGAGTACCAGGGTCTGCTTGGCAGTGGCTGAAATCCTATCTGGAGGGCAGAACGCAGCAAATCTGGATCCCTCCATAAATAGCCTTCCCCCAGTTTTTTACCACAGGGGTCTGTACTGAGCCCTCTGCTCTTCAATATTTATATGTCACCCCTTATCCAGTTGGCTGAAGACGTTGGCACCAAAGTCATTGCTTCTTCAGATGACACGCAGCTCCTCTTCACTTGGAAGAAAAACGACTCTTCCCCTTCCCCTGTTAAATCCTGCCTGTCAGCGGTCTTTCGCTGGCTCTACTCTGCCCAGCGTAAATGCAATGAGGATAAAACCGAGATCATCTTTTTCGGGAATTTTTCCCAGCGGTTTTTAACTCATTCTGGCCAGAAGAATCCCCAATGCCTTCCCCCGAGGGCCAACGCACAAAGAACCTAGGGTTCTGGTTTGATGAGGAGTTGAGCTTTAGCCCTCAGATTAAGAAACTAATGCGGTTATGCTTTGAACATTGAAGTCTTTTGAAAAGTTTCCCCCTATCCTTGCAAGGCAAGGAAAACTGTAATGTGTGTGCTGAAAACTTTGCGCTTGGATTACGCTAATTCCTTATACACTGGCCTTCCCGGCTACCTACTGAACAAGCTTGAGGTAGTACAGAATGCCGCGGTCAGAATGCTCCTCAACATTCGGAAAAAGACCCGCTTTATGCAATATATGCATAACTTACACTGGCTGCCAGTTAAAGAGAGGGTGACTTTCAAGTCCTTGATCATGGCATATGCTGCTCTCTATGGACGTGGCCCTGTCTACCTGAGAAAGCATTTCAGGTTCTATGTCCCTTTCAGGCAGCTTCGCTCAGCCTCATTGCTTTTGGCTCATGTTCCCAGGTTCCACCTCAAAGGAATGGGCGGCAGCTCTCTCGCCTATAGAGAGGCTATAGCCTGGAACCCACGTCCATTGGAACTACGCAACATTCAGGATCCCAACCTCTATAGGAAGAGACTTTAGACTCTTCGTCTTTATCTAATTTGTTCTCTCTTCTGCTCTCTTTTTTGTTCGCTCTCCACTGGCTCACGCCGGGAAACTCTGAGTAGCTGTGCGTGTTACAAATACCATAAACACACACACATTATAAAAACTTTTCAGGAAGAGCTATTAGGAAAGACAATGTTGATCCAAACAGACAATACAACTACAATGTTTTACAACCACAAGCAAGGGGGAGGGGACTCAATAATTTGCCCTTTCGAAGCAAGGCCAAGAAATCTGGAAGTGTGCAATACAAAGGAAAATACAGATAACAACAGTTAATCTACCAGGCAAGAACAATGTAGAAGCAGATAAACTGAGTAGGCAAACATCATGCTGTCATGAGTAGGAACTCAATCAAAGAGTATTCAGAAAGAACAAAAATAGATCTATTTGCGACCCCAAGGAATGCAAAATGCCAAACTTCTGCGTCCAGACAACCATAACACCATTCACTAGGGAATGCTCTGTCGATGGACTGGTTAGCGATATTTACAAACTATTTTGCCCAATACCATTGTTACACAGAGTTATCAATAAATGCAGGAAGAGCAAAATAACTCTAATACTAATTGCCCCTCAGTGGGCGAGGCAGACATGCTGTTCAGAGCTGATAAAAATAGCATACGGGATCATTCTAAAACTACCAACACACAAGACCTGTTGACAATAGAAGAAGGAAGGGTGCTGCACCCAGAATTAGAGTTGTTGGACCTGGCAGCCTGGCTCTTGAAGACTTAGAACTTGGTCATCTAAAACTACCAGAGAACATAATGACTGTTCTTAGAGAAGCCAGAACGCCAATAACAAGGAAGTGCTACATTTCAAAATGGAAGAGATACTCTTCATGGTGCCTTAAAGGGGGCTTTTTAAGGAAAAACACTAAGGATGCATCTCTGTTAAAATATCTAAATCGCCTACTAGTCCGCATGTTAACATATTCACCTTTGAAGGTACACTTTACTGCACTGCAATAGTGGCTTACACAATAGGTCACATAGGTAGAAGATCCTTCACAGCTCCTGTAATAAAACGGTTCTTAGAAAGGGCAAAAAGAATTGTACCACCTCAAAGGGTACCTGCACCCACATGGAATCTCTAATGTGGTACCGACTCAATTAATGAAGTCTCCCATTGAGCCTTTACATAAAACGCATTAAAGATGCTTGTGTTAAAGGTAGCATTCCTGGTAGCCATAATATCTGTTCGCACGGTGAGTGAAATACAAACACTCACAATTCAAGGACCATATTTACAGGTTCACTAAGTCAGAATTGTCATGAGTACAGATCCACAGTTCTTACCCAAGATAGTTTCATTCTTCCAAATCAAACAATACAAATTCCAAGTTTTTTCCAAAACTTCAACCAATCAAACACAGAACGTTAGACACACTGGACTCAAGATGTGTTATAATCTACTACATTGAAAGGACAAAAAGAAACAGGAAGACAAAGCAACTGTTTGCTCTTTTGCAGACAACAATATAGGGAAACCAGTAACTAAGAGCACACTTGCCGTATGGAGCACACAAACCATTCAACTGTGCCACATAAGTGCAGGGGCGAAACTTAACTCAACCCCAAAGATGCGCTTAACAAGGAAAGAAGGAGCAACCATTGCCTTTCTAGCAAATACACCGTTACAAGATATATGTATGGCAGCAATGTGGTCATCTCTATGCACATTCACAAAACACTACTGCATGGACATTCAGTTGAACAAGGAAGCTCTTTTGGTACAAGAGGTGTTAAACATCTGTTTTCAAATTTAAGTCCATCTTCAACCCAACCTCCGCTAAACTAACAAAACTGCTGCAAAATCAAGTACACATTATGTGAATCTAGAAAAGTTTAACGCTGCAAAACAAAGTCACTTAGTTCTAGTTTTGCATCTTGAAGGCTTATCTGGATTCACAGGCAACCTACCTATCTCCGCTAAGAAGATGGAAGGAGAGAACAATAAAAAAAAAAGAATAATCTGAAGATGGCCACCAGGAGTGGGAGCTTCCGGCGGAGGGTGTACGACATCACAGGAAGCTCCATTGAAGTCAATCACTCACCTTTTGCCCCTTACACCTTGGATTTTTCATGTATTTTTGACCATGACCATTTATGAATAGGCCTTTCCTGTTGGGTTGCTTTGCTGAAATCCCTGACTTTCAAATGATCCGAAGCAATGACCTTGCTCTGGTTCAGGTTAAAAAATATAATGATCCTAGAGGAGAAGGAGTACGTTTGCATCCAAAGCTATCTCCCATCTGATAATGTCACACAGTGATAAATTGCGTTGCTGTGGTATTGACGTTCTTATACCTGAAGAGGAGCTAGCCTAAAAAAAAGTGTTCCAAAATCAGCAGTCTAACACTTATCCAGAAATCATCACAAGGAGCATACCATTCTCGGAGAGATAGAGTATATTGCAAGACTCCATTGGTAAAGAAGGCAGTAGGGTCTCGCTTCTCACAGAGAAAAAGACCCAGTATGTACTTCCTGCAGATGAGGAAGATAAGAAATGGAGTTGGGTAGCAGGCGCTGTTAATGCAAATAGATCCTTAGGCTTAAAATATGTGAATTCTTCCTAGCAAGGATATTAATGTGATATCTTGGAACGCAGCTGGGTTAAGCGCCAACAAACACAAACTCTTCTTTTTGAAAGAGCAGAGTGCTGATATAATATGTCTACAAGAGACTCGGATCACAAAGAACTGGTCCACTGAGGATTATATGGTGCTGAGCCGGCCTGCGCTCCCTGTGAATAGAGGACATGCTAAAGGAGGTATTGCTATTATGCTAAGTACAAGTCTTAGTTGGTCATATAAAGAATTGTTTCATGCCTCCAACTTAATTCAGGCGATTAAGCTAGATCTCAAGGATGCCCAGGATCATTCAAATTCCCTGTTGATTGCAAATGCATATTTACCTCCTGATGCATCTTACTCTCACCTCCTAAAGGACCTATTTGTTTGTATCTCCTCTACCTTGGAAAGTGAAGATTGCAGGTTCCTAATGTTAGTTGGAGATTTGAATTCTAAAGTCTCTTCTCATAGTATAAGGGTATTTTCTTACACCCCAAAAAACAAAGCCTTAATCACCCCCCACCCCTGCCCAGTTTGCGAATAAAAGCAGGACAGACAAAAGAAGAGCCACATTACTTGAAGGTCTGAGAAGCTTAGACCTCATAATTGCTAATGGGTGGTTAGAAAATGATATTCCAGCAAATTATGCTCATAATGCGCCAACTGGGAGATCTATTATAGATTATCTAATTGTTTCTGCAGATTTCTTTTGTAAACTTATAAGTATGTAAGTTTTGGGAAATGATTTTAGCAACCATATGTTGATCTGCTCCAAATTTGAATTTACTTGTGCTAAGGTAGACCCCTGTAACTTTAAAGGCAGCACAGTAGGGTTCAGTGCAACAAATGGTAGAATTCATTGGAATACCCAAGCGACCGCTAAAATATAGGAGAACTTAACAGCTCTGATAAGAGATCAGCAGCACGTAATAATGGCTGAGTGTGACTCCTTAATCTGATTTACTCCAAGCCTTTTCCCATAATATAGGTTCTATGGCGACATCATGTAAATCACCGCATGTCCCAGATAAACGGAGATCACATTTTAATCCAATGATTACCATAAATAGGTAAATAAATAAATTAGAGAGGGCCCAGTTTCTGAATTTTTCTCTTGAACAAAGTAATCTAATAAACCTATTAAAGAGGAAAATACAGAGGAAAAAACGCTCCTTAAAACAAATAAAGGAAGATCGTTTATGGGTGCAGTTAAGAGGCGGCCTAAAAAAGAATTCTAAAAGGTATTGGGAAATAATCGCTGACTGCTGTGGCACAGGAGTGAAATCTCTCCCCATGCCTATTAAAGAAGAGGAATGGAAACTCAATCAGGTAGAACTCTACTCTGCAAATTTTAATTCTACCAGCTCTGTCCCCGCTGCACCCGACTCGTTCGAAACCCCTGTATTCAACTATGCACCCTCAATGAGTGACGTGGTAGGATCTATGAAAAATATGACATCCTAAGGAGCAATGGGTCGTGATGAAATCCCCTTGACTGTAATTAAAAATAAGCCACTTTTGTGGGCCACTAGCCCCACTGTTTAATTTGTGCTACTCTCGGGGGAAGACACCACCATCTTGGTCCGAAAGTATTTTAATCGCTCTGTACAAAAAGGGCCCTAGAACCCATCCGGGTAACTACCGGCAAATAGCCTTATTAGATGTGTCGGGGAAAATATTTGCACAAGTATTCTTGATCACCTCATGGAATGGGTGATGAGAAGAATGTCCTCCCTATAGAACAAGCAGGTTTTAGGAAAAATCATTCCACCCTGGATAACATCTCCATGTTCAAACTAATTGAGGAGAAATACACGATTTCTCGTAGGTCAAACATATACACGTCTTTCATAGATTTTTCAACAGCCTTTGTTTAGGTAGACCTGCCATTACTATGGAGAAAATTGCACAAAATGGGAATGCCCTCTCCCCTGCTATCTTTAATTATTGCATTACATTCTCAAACTCGGTGCCGGGTATTAATAGGAGGAAACCAAGGCTTATCATCTGTAATTCCCATAGAAAATGGCCTGAAACAAGCTTGCTTATTAGCACTGCTGCTATTTTCCTTATATATAGCAGATTTACCCAAATGTTTTTCTCATTTAGAGGGAGATGCACTAAAGATAGGCAGCAGTTCTTTTGCATGTCTCCTATATCCTGACGATATACCAGTGATGAACCTAACCCCTATTGGGCTGAACAAAAAGCAAAAATCCCTCTCACTCTGCTTTATGCTATCGAATCAATCCCTGTAAAGGACTGGAATTTTTTAGATAGGATTGAAGGCCAGATTTTACGTAAACTATGCAATTTTAACACGTTAGTTTCATCAGTTGCTATTAGATAGGAATTTGGCTTGATAAGCTCCTATATCCAAGGTTTATACAGGGTTTTATGTTGGGGATATCCGTTAAGAAATAGCAAGCCTTATTCATTAGATTTCATGTGTCAAGAAATTTTCTGCAGTATTTTAGGGAAATATTCCCTCTACGTGATTTTTCTTTGGCGCAAAAAAAATTCTGTGTACAAGAAGAATCGGTGATTACCCTCCCGCCATTAAAATTTAAATCCTTTTTAAAAACCTTAAGTGGTAAGATCAGCTATAATAGAGATATTACATTTTTGTAATTCTAAAGAGATTAAAGATAATAGCCAGGACGAATTCCCCGAGATTTTTTCAGAAATATTTATCCTGGAATCTAGAAAATGGAATTTGACGATGGCTCACCCTATGTCACATGAATCTTTTACCTTTAAACGGCTGAACCGTAAACTGGTCCCAGAACATGAACAATGGAAAAATGTGTAATTTCTGTGAGCTTAGCATTCAGTACCTGGATCATGCCTTGTTTGTCTGTCCTAAACAAACAGAATAGCCAGACAGATTTATTTTCGGATTTTTTTTTTTATCCCACCCAGCCAATTAGTTCTGGAGGGTCATCTATTTTATTTTAGATATTTTGTATTTTTAGAAAAACATTACACAATCTCATTTGTATATATCATAAAAAGGACAATCAGTAGACAGTGAAAATGTACATATAAACAAGTGAAGTGTGCAATAATGTACAAGTGCTATACAAGTGCTTGAAAAAATTCTCAATTAATACAAACAACACCAAAAACGATAAATCAAATATCTAATGATCAATTCACGTTCCTGACCCTGAGCCTTGGAAACAGAACAAGACCCTGAGCCTTGGAAACAGAACAAGGGGGCCACTAGGGCTGTTGAAATCTATACAGTGTTTTCCCTAGCCTTGCAACCCATTAATTTATTTTCCTATCCTAGGCTTAGATAGATAGGCAGGCATTGTTTTTGAACTGTTTTGTCCGCCTGTCTCATTGTACCTAATTTAAAGGACTGGTTTCTAATGTGAATTGATCATTAGATATTTGATTTATCGTTTTTGGTGTTGTTTGTATTAATTGAGAATTTTTTCAAGCACTTGTACATTATTGCATACTTCACTTGTTTATATGTACATTTTCACTGTCTACTGATTGTCCTTTTTATGATATATACAAATGAGATTGTGTAATGTTTTTCTAAAAATACAAAATATCTAAAATAAAATAGATGACCCTCCAGAACTAATTGGCTGGGTGGGATAAAAAAAAAATCCGAAAATAAATCTGTCTGGCTATTCTGTTTGTTTAGCACATTTGAGTGGTCCAAGCCAGTACAGATACAGGACCCAAACCTTTGTTCTTGTCCTATTTGTTTGTCTGTCCAGCATTGGTTTTGAGTCGTTGTCGCTGGCTTCGGCCGTTGTTTTTACAAAATTGTATTAAAAATGTAGGTTCAGCCCTCTACTTTCTCTTTTGCCTGAAGCAGTCTGTGTAAAACTATTCAACTTTTTTAAGGAGTTTATGTATATATCTTAATCTTTTATATATTCTTTTAAATGGGCTATTAACCCCCCGGGCCTGACGTCCTTTTATGGAGTCTTAATATTCTCTCCTTTTTCGGATTGTCTTTTGCACATGTATTGGTTGCTACTCAACTGCTCTTTGTACAATTGGTATATGTTTTGTTTTCTCCCACTCTCTTGTTGCTAATTTCAAACTCAATTTTCTGTTGAAGCTGGATTTTGGATTGTGTTTTGCGCATGAAGTGGCTGCTACTCAACTGCTCTTTGCACAAGTTGGGATATGCTTTGTTACACCCATTCTCTTGCTGCTAATTTCAAACTCAACTTTCTGCCGAAGCTGAATGTTGGATTGAATTTTGCACATGAACTGGCTGCTACTTAACTGCTCTTTGCACAATTTGGGTTATGCTTTGTTACTCAAATTCTCTTACTGCTAATCCCAAACTCAATTTTCTGCCAAAGCTGTTATGCGTTGCTGTCTAAATGTTTTAAAAAATGTGTATATGTAGTTTCTGCCATTAATGTGTTTCCGCACAAAATAGGAGTAGATTTAGTTTTTTTAGGTTTTGTTGTAAAAGGAAAATGTATTGTATATCCATTTACGCTGATTGTTTTAGAATATTTTTCTGTCTTCTATCAAGCACTGATGTGATGTACATTACCCTGTACTGAATATTACATGAAGCTGTTAGTTTAGTATGGACCTAAACTTATGCCACTTGCTTTGGTAGAGGTCTTTTTGGTCTCTGTTTTTGCCCATGAGCCAATTGGTTTTATTGTTGAGAACCTTAGTCGTCTCGCTCATTAGGGTAAATGACAATATCCACTTATGTTATGTAAGGGAAAATCTAAGACCTGCTATGAAGGCTTTCGATAATCTATAATGGTCTGAGAAATGATTTGTCCTTATGTTTTATTATATTTTACGTAATAATTTGTATGTTCATTTTTGATGTGGACCTCATTTAAGATCCAAATCTTTAATAAATATTGAATTGAATTGGGATCCGTTGATTCCCAACAAAAATAGGAGGACTACAAAAAGTGGAGAATTCCGGGCCGAACCATTACATGGTGGAATAATTCACAGCATGTGAATCCAGAAACTTTTTTTAAGCTGCAAAACTACACTTACAGGTAAGAAACTATTTGTTCTCACAGGTGTCCCGGAAGACCTTTGACCGGTCCTAACCTAAGCCTTACAGGACGGCCGCAACACTGCCAAATTCACAATACTTTGTGGCCTTATGACATGGATTTCAAGGGGCAAGCCATTGGCACTAGTGTTGCGATGTGTGACTTTGGTATAGACTGGTTTATACGGGCATGTCAATTGATGGAACTCACCTCTTTGGGGACAAGGCAGATTCCGCTCTGGAGTGCTTCATGGAGAGCAGAGCCACAGTGCTCTCTATGGGCTCATCTGCCCCTCTCGGCAGCTGCATCAACCCCCACCATTCCTTTTGCTGTTTCGGCAAAGGGGCCATATACTGACAGCCACTTCAGCCTCAGCATGATGCTCACAGTTTTACAGCAGAGGCCGTGGCAGCCATTGACCCCGTGGTCAGTCTACTGTTGACTCACCAGCGCCTCGACCTGCCAAACCCCTTTAGCTTGCCCTTTGAGGAACTCAGGCACCCAGTTGGAGGCAGGTTCCAATATTTCTTAGCGGTTGGCAAGCCATATAATCAGGCAGGTAGGTCCTGCAGATTGTCTGGACGGGATATGCCTTACCCTTCATAGCCAATACGCCGCACATCCCGCCATCCCCAAAACGACTGACTGAGGACAATCTGTTTCACTTACAGCAGGAAGTACATGCTCTTTTGGCCAAAGGGGCTATTGAGAGGAAGGCCGCGTCAGAAGTGGGTTCTACTTGTTATTTCCTCTACTTTCTGATGCTAAATATGGACAGAGATTTTCTTCCTATTTTAGAACTGTACCCTCTTAACACCTTCCTCAGGAAGTAATAATTCCAGATGCACAACCTAGCCCAGGTTTTGCCAGCCCTCAACCCTGAGATTGGATGAAGATAATGGATCAGATTTGGCTCTGCAAATGGGTTGTCATTCAAAGAATTTTCTTGGTGATGATCTCTTAATGCCAGGGTGGACAAACTCAGTCATCAATGTCTAGTGGATCATGAGTGACAGTTGCCCCCAGAGGTGGCACAAGTTCTCTTCAGCAAATTGAAAGAACCTTGGCTTGATCTATTTGCCACCGCTGAAAAAGCACAATGTAAGTACTTATGCATGTTCCAGTTTTCAAGGCAGCTCTCGCTATGAGACACTTTTTGCCTAGAGTGGGACTCTGTACTCCTCTGTCTTTCCACTGATACCTTTTCTGCCCTGAGTTTTGAAGAAGATCAGGACCAACTTTGCCCTTGTCGTGGTAGTGGAACTGGGTTGTGCATGGAGAGTATGATATCCAGAGCTCCTGGGTATGAGCATCTGTCCTCTGATCGGGGGGCTTTCCACTTGGGAGAATCTGCTGTCATAGCTGCGTTGCAGGATTTTGCATCCAGGCTTTCACCATCTCCACCTACTTTATTGGAGATTGAGCAGCAACTGCTAAACATTCTTAACCTTCCTCCAGAGGTGGGTGATGTAACCTTGGTGTCCCTCGACAAAGACACTATATGCCTGTCGTTGCAAAAAATGTAGGAATTTGTGTTGCACATACAGATTGACCCTCCTAGGCAAAGTTCTGATGTTTCGCTTTTGTCCCTCGCCAGCAAGGCTTTGCCCGTGGCACAATAAAAAGGTACCTTTCAGCTCTTTCACCTTTTTATGGTTGCTCGACCATCCCACATTTTTCAAATCACCTGTGTGTTGTTTGAAAGGCCTACAACATCCGTTTCCTCCCTCTTCCCTTGTTATTCTATAGTGGGACCTTAAATTGGTCCTCACATAATTGATGTACACTGCCTTGGAGCCGTTTCACAGCTGTCGCTTGTAGCTTCTCACCGTCAATACAGTGTCGCTTGTTGCAATAACATGGAGGCCGCAAATGACCGAGATCAACATTTTCTGTGTCGACCCGCCATACATCTTTCTTCCCAGACAGACTAGTTCTGTGGACGCGAGCATCCTTCTTGCCAAAGTTGTGACACCATGCCAGGATGGTCAAAATATCACGTTGCCAGCATTCTGTGCGCCACCTCACTCATCTAAGGTGAAGAAGAGACTTATATATAAACTTTATTCGGTTATTACAACCATCAAAGTTTCAACCAACAGCCCAAACATTAAAATAACAATAAGACAATAAAAATACACAGGTATATATACAATAGTAGCAGCAATACGGCCATGTTTAACCTCTCTGTTGCGCTGAACTGCGCGGGCGGGGCCGGAACGTTCCAACGGACGTGCGCAGCACTACCGAGGTAGTGCACGCAACGTCCGCTGAACTTGGCCAGCACTGAAGGGTTTAAAATGCAGAATGCTTCAGAATCAGATACAATCATAGCAGCAATGTATAATATCTACTCTCATCAGTTAAAAGACCCTGATGTAAAGTGCTGAGTGCTTTAAAACTGTATTTAAAACTAGGCTGCAAACAATACCATGAAATCACACCAAATAGAACAGTACAAGAACAAAAAACAGTTCATTGATCTAGGTAAACGGTAAAGTGCAACTCATGATCTTTACACTGGTCTAATTTTTTAGAATTAGGTTGCGCTTGTACCTAAACTGCCTCTAAATATTTACTAACAGCTACAACAGTTCTAGGGTAGAGGTCAGTTTTTAGAATCCTTAGTGCTATTTGATATTGTGCAATCCCCAGTTCACGACAAATCGGATTAATCCACCTCCTACGAGGGGAGGAATACTCCGGACAGAAATATAGCAAATGTGATTCATTTTCGTCACACTGATTACACATCGGGCAGGTCCGTACTGGCTGTGCTTGATTCCATTTGTGGGTAAATGATCTTATAGGTAATATCCCCAAACGAAACCGTATGATGAGACTTTTAGGGAAAGCAAAAGGTATAACATCCATGTAATCCTCTAGTAGTGGAGTAGGTTTAAAATCAAGAAATTTAGTGGTCAAAGATCCTGCAGAACTTTTTCTCAAGAGACTACAAAACCTGAACCTTTAGAGAGCACTGAGCTCTTACATCGATCATTCCAGAGAACATGGGTTGGGCAATAAGCTCTTTGTGAGGTTCACTGGAGTGAAAAAGGCAACGCTGTGCAGAAAATGGCAATCTCCTGCTGGATCGTGTACTGCATTAAGATCTGCTACACATTGGCCAAAAAGTAGCCTCCCGAAGCACTGCCAGCTCATTCCACCAGGCCAAAGCTACTACCACTGCTTTGTCTTGCAGCGTTCTTGTCCTGGACTTTTGCTTGGCAGCTACTTGTGCATTCTTCCATACATTTATGAAGCACTACTGTCTGATCAGCCAGGTTCACAGAGCGGGGCAATTTCAGCCCTCGGTCCTTCAGGACTTTTGGGTTTGAGTCCAGTCACTGACCCACTTCCAAATATGCATGTTTTGGTATCTATTGAAAAGGTGAGAAATTTACGGTTAGAAGTCTTTGGCCACAGATTAAGCTACTTACCTTCAGTAACGCACATTCTGGTAAAGACTCTATCTAACCGCAGGTTCCTTTGTCTGTTTTTCTTTTTCTAAAGGACCCCTTGAGAGTGCATTTGTGTGCCCATCTTCTCTCTGTTCTCAAACTTCTCTCAGCACATTTATCTTCATAGCATTATAAAAATGTAATTTTCTACAACTTTTTCCATTGTGCTGCTCTTGGGGACACACTTACTTGTATACAGCTTCGCCATTGGAGCCACTCTTGTGTGCACTTAATCTTGCTATTTCGCTCCTTTGTTCTTTTGCTCATTGGCTTCCACCACCCCTTCATGTTGCTGTCTGTTTGCTTTCCTCCCGAAGTCCTCCTTGTTGCTTCCCCCGCGTATGCCTTTTGTGTTGTTTTCGCCCACCCTTAGTTTTGCTTCACTGCCCTCCATGATGCTGCCCTCTGTTTTGCTTCCCCACTCACATTCTTTCCCCTACATGCTCGCCTTACTGTTTTCTTTTTTGTTTAATGATCCATCTCTGATCAGTAAACAAAAAGGAAATAAATGGTTGCTTCATTTTGTAACTGCGTCCATGCTTTCTAAACAGAATTGCACGCACCTCAAAGTGAGGCAGCGGTACACATAGTTTTTTCCCCTGTTTACTAGCCATTCTTCACAGCAGTAGGTATGTTGTGCAGCATGGCTAAAAGTAGCGGGCAAGCAAATTGTTCCCAAAGGTGAGATCTGTAGGTTTTATCAATATTTGCTTGAGTAAATGGTGGGTTTATTTAATCACCACCTGCAATGTTAATTTGAACGCATCACACTGGTGATTTGGAAACAGGGCAAAACTCTACTGTTACACATCAAGAATAGTATGTTTTCTTATGGAAACTAACTGCAGATCGCTCACCCCCCAGGTAACAGACTGGATTCAGAGAATGTACTTAGCAGTTCACTCAAGCGTCAGTAGATTGTCGTACAACATCTGCGTTAGGCCATCCCACCCCTAATGTGACGTCAGAGCCCCTACATAGCCACCACCTCTGCTCACTGACATTTACTTTCTTTCTGCACCTTCCATCGTGCATCTAGAGTTCCCGCCTTTGAATTCCGTCAGAGATTTTTTTTCTCAAATATTTTTCCAATGTGCAAAGAGCATGTCCCCTCCAAATACAACAGGTTTTAAGCCATGTAAGGACCTCCACAAACCAATATTTAGGACGGACCCCCTTGAGGTCTGTCTTTGGTGTCTGGGCTCAAAACGTATTCAACGTCATGTGAGAAGTGCACCAAGAGGAACCCAAAGGCTGTTTGAAACCATGAATCTAAACTTTATGTTGAGTGTGGTCACTCTTGAATGTTCATCTTCAAACTGAAGATCCTCTGGTAAGTCAAAAAAAACAAAGAAGATGAAGCACTGCTCCCATTTGCCCTGCCACTCCCATCAGTAGGTGTCATGCAGTGTCCTAGGTACCTCCAAGCTGCAACCTTGGTCTCCGTCCTCAGAGCTGGCCCTAGCTCTTGTCCTCCAAATGCACCCAACTTCCCTGGGCCATTGGTGATGCCACCACCACCTCTCCAAGAATTCAAGGAGGACATGCTCGTTCTGATTCAGTGACATTACCTCACCAATACAAATTTGCTGACCCTGAGGAGGATGACAAAAGCAAAATATATGATAACTAATTCCTTGACTACAGGGAGCCAGTGGTCTTGATATATCCCGACATTGTCCTCCATTCACCAACACAGACTATGGCTACAGAAGAATCTGCCTCCTTTTCTCACAGTTATAAGGAGAGCAGCAGAAGTGCTAAACTTTACACTACCAACTACTGAGCAAAAAACCAACATCCTTTCAGAGGTCCATTCCCCAGGACAGTCATCTCAAGAGCCTCTTCTTTTTAATGAAACACTGACGGACACTCTGCTTGGCACCTGGGCAAAACTGAGATCTCGCCCTTCAGTTATGAGGCAGATTGCAAGGAGGGAAAGGCCTGCTCTGCGGCACCCCACCTTCCCCTTCCAGTACATTACTCCAGAGAGCCTTGTGCTGCAGACCTCCACAAATAGAGAAAAACCCTAATGCAATTCTTCCCACCGGTCCAGTCAGGCAAAAAACATGGAGACATTTATGAAAAGGATGTTCTCTTTGTGCAGCTTTGCTCTTAGATCGTTAAACACCGCATGCCTTCTGGGAAAGATTCTTGCATACGTTTTGGGACATGGTGGCGGACATCTTGTCAACCACCTTATTCAGGATGGCCAAGACATAGCGCAGTTCACCATGCGATTGGGCCTGGTTGCTAACGACTTGCTTGGGTACGGATGTCTGGACCAGCGTGGTGCTTTGGCATCACCCTTGGACTCACACTGGAGAAGTGTGGCTCAATGGTTAGAGCAGGCAGACCTTGATGCAGAGCTCTGGCCAGGGACCAGGGTTGGATTCCCGCCTCGGCGGGTCTCCGGCTCATTAATTCCCCTGACTGGATATTCTCGCCTCAGTGCCTGTTCTGATCATGGGTCCCATGCTGCAACTCTGGGCAATAGCTTGCTTAGTCTCCACAACGGCCCCAAAGGCGCTGGGATGCCTGGCTGCACCTGGGGGGTGCCCAGGAGTGGACATTTCCCACGAAAGCCAGGAAGGGCTCCTAAGCGGTATACGGACAGCGCCGGGACACCTCCGGTGGAGGTAGCTGTGCGCTTTACAAATTCCGATATTTATTTACTACACAGGTTTTTTCAAGTGACGTCCAAGAGTCCCTTATGGGCATGCCATGCCTGTTAGGAGCGCTCTAAAGAAAGTGACAACGCTCTCTTGGGTTGGCACTACCTGTACAGCCGTTTCCCAACACTTTTTCCCCTTACAAGATTTTAGAAGAGGGTTACAACAGAGGCAGCTCCACACCTTGCCTTAACCATAACAGGCCTCCCAAGCCTTTCGAAGCGGAGCCTGTGGATTCTACTCTTACTCCCACCCTCCCTCCACACCTGCCGCAAAACCACTTTAATTTTCCCTCAGTGGTGCACATCCGTCCGAGGTCTCATTGCATTTCTCCCCCCCCCAGTGGTGAAGCATCACATCCAACTACTGGGTGCTCCAAATTGTCTAGAATGGCTGCTTCCTACGCTTTATGACCCTCTGCCCTGACATTCCTCCTACATCAACACCTCCCGACCGATAATTTTTCCATATTCAGAGGAGAATTTCCAGCTCTCTTGGTCAAGGTAGCTATAGCAAGGGTACCAGCATTGCAAATCAGGACTAGTTGTTATTCCTGTTACTTTTTGTAGCCAAACAAAAGACAGAAGATTGTCCCCTACCCTCAGTTTTTGCCCTCAGAACTTCTTCCACCAAAAAGTCAAGTTCATAATGGTCACCCTGGCCCAAGCTTCGTCTGTCCTGGACCCAGGAGCCTGGATGGTGGTATTAGATCTACAGGACGCCTACTTATCATTTCTGTCCTGCAGTCCCACAGTTGCTACCTGCAGTTTCAAGTCGGCCACAAACACTTATAGTACTCGGTGCTCTTGAGCCTTACCAGTGCACCTTGGATGTTCATAAAAGTGATGGTGGCGGTAGCTGCCCATCTATAGAGGTTGAGAGTACCAGTCTTTATATACCTTGGCGACTGGCTGCTAAAGGTTGGCTCGCCTCTAACAGTCGTCAACCACCTCCAAAAAATGACAACCTGTTCACATTATTGGGTCTTTGTATTAACATGCAGAAGTCACATCGGACCCCTTTAATGTAGCAATCCTGAACACTTTTCTCTTCAGAGCCTTTCCTCTGCTTTAACGAGTCCAGGACATTTGGGCTATGATCCCAAAGGGTCAGCCTTTTACCTGGGTCTTAGTAAGAGCATCTCTGAGACTTCTTGGCCTACTGCATCTTGCTTGTGGACCATGACAGGTGGGACATGCAGGCTGTGCAGTGAGATCAGAAGTATTGATTGACTTGGCACCAAGGAAAGTTTTTGGGATTCTGTTGGACTTGGGCCTTCTGGCAGGTTCACCCCTGAACTTTTTGCCTTGAAGTGTAGTGATTTCTGGTCTTTGCGCACTTTGACACTGTGGCGCAGTGTAAAGTGCGTGCGCTCCCTGAGTGCGTGGAGTGAGACTGGCCTGCCCTCCCATAGGAATGCATGGGGAATGTCTGTGTCCCTGGTAGTTCCTGATGCGTGAGGCGTGCATGCTTAAGTTTGGTATGTGCGAACTCGTGAGAGTGAATGCTGCGCAACGGTATGTGCGGCGTGTATGTGTCTTGTGCGGAAGCGCCACTTCTAGGAGTTGGCATATTAGTGTAAAATATGCCTGGCGTGTGATTGGCTGGAGCTGGCTGGGATGCCAGGCTCCAGGAAGTCTGTGTGGGTCTGCCCCGGTGGTGAATGGAGAGATTAGCATGAGTGATGTGTGGGAGGAGTGTACCTGTGTCCTGGATGGGCTGGGTTTTCCCCACACAATGCTGGCTCCGCCCCCCTGTGGTGTGACTGATGACCCAAGCCCTGCCAGTGAATAGAATGGGTGGTGGGCCATCAAGAGTGCTCAAGAACCAGCTGCGACTGGTTCTGCCCCCACCCTGCACCTAAAGACAAAGGGAAAAGGTGTATAAAAGAGGGGCTGTGACCCCATGAAAATGTTCTTGTTCCCAACTAGAATCTTGCCAGGGGCGTGCTGCTGCTTGGGCTCAGGGATGGCTTGCCTCCCTGAGCCCTGCCCAGCCCCTGGAATTCTGCTGTCCTGGACTCTACCAGGACCTGATTGTTGGCTGTTGCCCTAGCACCTGGAAGTGCTTTATGGATATTTTGCCTAGCGCCTGGAAGTGCTTCCTTCTCTCAGAGAGCGCTGGGGGCGCTGGATTATTGCACCAGGGCTGTGGCTGCCCTTAGCGCCCCGTGAGCGCTTTACTGTGCATGCCTGGGCAGAGCGCTGTCGTTTTCCCTCGGAGGGAAGCGCTCCTGCCCTTTTTGGTGCCCCAGAGTGCTTCGTTGCACTGTATTCGTAAATTGCGGGTGCCACCCCGTTTATCTGGTCCTGAGCGAGTGCCCACCTCGCTGGTACCTTTTAAATGCCTCTCGAGGGAGGCCACCCCTCGTAAATGCCCCCAAGATTCACCGCCGCGGCCCGAGCGCCGCAAAACAGGAAGCCAGGCACTACGGTGCCTGACGCGGGGCGGGACTTCCGGTTTGCCGGAGGAAGTCCTGCCCACCGCCGCCGACCGGAAGGGGATTGAGGCAGAGCGATGGCCGCCCGGGGCTCCCCTGAGGTGGGGAGAGCCCCGGGGCAGCCAGCAAAGTGCAGCGCCGGTGTTGCGGGGCTCCCATGTAATGGAGGGAGCCCCGGCCCAGGAGAAGCAGCCGCCGCAGGAAGAGCCGGTGAGTGCATTGAGGGGAGGGGGGTTTTCGGGGCACTTTGCCGGTGCCCGCCCCTCCCCTCCAGAGCGAGTCTCGCTGTGTCCAGAGGCCCAGGAGGCCTCCCCTAATGCCGAGTCCCCCGGGAGGGACTCCGCCTACCGCCCCCATTGTTCTCGAGCCCCGAGAGGCTCTTGGGCCCCACATTGCTTCTGAGCCCTGAGAGGCTCTTGGCTCATCCCTGGCCAGATCGAGTCCCCAGAGGGGGGACCCCAGCAAATGCCCCCACCGTGTTCACGAGCCCAGAGAGGCTCCAACGTGTTGGGACATTGTAACTACTGTAGAGCCTGAGGGCCCCCACGCTGGGCAGTAGTGTTTCTTGAGCCTAGATGGCTCCAACCAGAGGCTTATTTGTTTTCAGAGCCAGAGGGCTCCAACCTATTGCGCAGTTTGGATTCAGTCTTGATTCCTGAGGGGCCAGTGAGGGCCCCTGTCGCAGTTCTGTTTCCAGCTGCCCAGCAATTAGTGGGCAGCTGCACCGTTTAGGTTTTCCTTCCTAGGGACATGTGTTCTATGGACTTAGGAGTGAGACGCACTCCTTCCTCCCTGGCCTTTCCCCAGCTGCGCAGCATTTAGTGCCAGCTGCAGCGTTTAGGCCCCCCTGTCCTGTCCCTCAGCTGCCCAGCAAGTAGTGGGCAGCTGCTACGTTTAGGTCTTGGCGCAGTGGCGCAACCTGGACCCTGGACTTTGATGTAAGTTCATGTTACTGTGATTTCTCAAAGTGCTCTTTGCTGCACCGCTGAATGTGTTGTTGATACATCATGTGCCTTGTTTCTCTTACACCTCTGAATGAATGTTATGCATTGCATCATGTGTTTTGTCCCCAGGTCTATGCCCCTACTTGTATTATGATACTGAGGTGGTTGTGCTTGCTAGTGCAGGTGGTGCTAGTAAGGTCCTGGTTCCCTGCGTGACCTGTTCCTAGGGTGGTTAGGATTGCGTAGGGGGGGACTTACCAGTTACCAGTGGGTACTGGTTGTGTGCTTTATGTCCTATTTTGTGTTACAGTGATCTTCTGTTATAAGTGATCCCAAGGGCTTGATACTAAGCTTGCCCCCTGACCAGAGTCCCAGGACCAGTGGACTCTATGGTGCCTTCCCTGCCAAATTGCTGGGACTTGTCTGATCTCCCTTGGCCCCTGGGGCCTCGCTGAAGTGTGCCTCGCTCGTTCCCCTCGGCAGCTCGTGCCGGCAGCCCGTCCAAGCCTCGAGCAGCGCCGCTCTCCCCTGAGCCGCGCCGCTTCGCTGGGTCGCCCGCATCCTGCCTCCCCCTCCTCTTCTGAGCCGCACACATTGGTCGCCCCAGAGAAACGCTTGTACCGTGCCGGCAGCCCGTCCATGCCTCGAGCAGCGCCGCTCTCCCCTGAGCCGCGCCGCTTCGCTGGGTCGCCCGCTCAAGCTTACTAAGGAGGTCACTCGCATTATCCCGTGCAACCAGGACGGAAGGTACTGTCTGATAGGCTATGTTCTAAAGTTCTAGGCCTACAAGTATTGTATTGTTACTTCTAAAAGTGCTGATTCCTGACAGTGGTCCAGGTGGCCCTGTCTTGTAAATAATCCCTTGTAAATTCTGCCCGTGCCTCTGGCACATTGTAAAGTGTGTTTTATCTAATGTGTTTTGGTGTAATACAAAGGCTATTTTTATATAACCTTGTGTGGAGTTTCCTTTGTGGTGGGCCTTTGGGTGTTGTTGCTGGGGTGCGTGCGCAAATACTTAACTTACATCGCCTCCAAGTTTAGCCTTGCTGCTCGCGCCACGTTACCTAGAGGGTGAGTAGGGGTTATCTTGGCGTGTAACTCCCTTGCCCTGACTTGGGGGTGGTGGTCTCTGACTGACTTTGGCGAAAGCCCTGGCCAGCCAGGGATCCCATTTCCAACAGATTCCATCCAGGTGTCGAAGGAGACTGCAAAAGACCTACAGGGGTGTCTGCTAGAACACAGTTAGACTGGTGGCAGACCCTACTCCCCACCCCACCAAGAGCGAACATTCTTCTTGGATGCATCGTTGTTGGGTTGGGGAGGTTGTCTGGGAGAGGTAGGAGTCAGAGGACTATGCCCTCCCTCCAGCGGAAGCCCTTCTATACAGCACCTTGTGGGAGTTGTGGGTGATACCTCCAACACTAAAAGAGTTCCTCCTATCCATCAAAGGGTAATGAGTAAAGGTTCACACCGACAACTCCACTGCAATGGGTGTTCTGTCAGGAGGCTTTGTTGCTTAAGAAGAGGCTGGATCGTCTGGGAATTTCCCTAATGGTAAAACACCTGGCAGAATCTTGGAACGGCAGGGCGGGCAAACTCAGCCAGTGTTTCCTAGCGGATCAAGAATGGCAGTTGCACTCAAAGGCAGTACATGGCACCTTCCAGCAGTGGGCAGTACCCTGGCTCGATCTTTCACCACAGTAGAAAATGGGCAGTGTCTAAACTTCTGCCCATTGAGGTTCTTAAAGCAGCTTTTGCTCAGTCACTTTTCACTTAGACTGAAGCTTTGGACTCTTGTATGCCTTCCGTGTTCTACCTCTTCTGCCCAGAGTTCTGATGAAGATCAGGAAAGACAGGTTTAAGTCATCCTAGTGGCTCTGGACCAGGCATGGAGAGTGTGTTACACTGAACTTCTAGCCATGAAAATATGTCCTCCGATCCAACTGCCTCTTTGGTAGCATCTCCTACCACATCAGTAGGGCAGAGTCCTGCACCCGACCCTGCACAACCTCCACTTGTGGTAATTGAGTAGTGACAGTTGATAGTGTGTGATTTTCCTCCTGAAGTAGTAGGTGTCATCTTGGCAGCCAGGGATCCCTCCACTAAAGCAATTTATGCAGGACTCTGGGAGACATTTTGTCCGGTGCGCCTCTGAGATATCCAGCCTCTGCCAACATAGTTGTTTGACATTCTCCGGTTTTGTCTTTTTGATAGCGCAGCAAGGCCTTGCTGTGGCAACAGTTATCTGAAAGAGACACGTTAGTATTGGATTCCTTACCTTAGAATATCCCCAGGCGTCAGACTGGATCCGGAAACTTTTGCGTAGCAGTACCCTTGCGCGTCGGTAGGGGTCGTCTGCGGCTCCGCGTCCGTCGTCCGCGTCGTGGGCGCCGTGATGACGTCGTCGGAGTACTTAGACGCCGCTTCCGCGTGCTGACGTCAGTTCTTCTTTTTTCCGCGCCAGCAAGCGCAGATCTGGAAAAAGCAGTAACCCTAGTCGATTTTGACTACACTTTTTGATCCTTTTTGATTACTATTTCGAAGTCTCTCGACTCCGAAACGGTGCCGATAGGGATGCCCGGCTTCAAGCATTGCGACGATTGCGACCGGCTGATGTCGGTCACGGATCCTCACCGTGTGTGTTTGTCGTGTTTGGGCGTCGACCACGATGACAAGGCCTGCTCCAACTGCCAGGCCCTCTCTTCGAAAGCCAGGCGGGAGCGGTCCCGTAGGCGCCTCGAACTCCGGCAGTCGGCCCCGCGCCGTGAGAGGTCCTGATCCCATGGGAGGTCGAGGGACAGGTCGCGGGCCCGGAGCCACCACAGCTCCGAGAGTAGGCCGCACTCCTCCGGGTCGAAGTAGTCGTCAGGTAAGCGGCACAAGAAGTCCAAGCGGCGTCATCGCTCCTCGGACTCCCCCCGATGCTCGCGCGATGCGGCTGGGGGTTCGGGTGACACCGCCCACGCGGCTCCGTCGGAGTCGCGGGCGCCGCGTCCAGCCCCATACCCTACGGTCCCTGGGCTCAACGCGACGCCGGAGGAGGTCGAGCTCTTCCTCATGGCCATGAGGAAACTCTGTCCTCCGACGGGCTCCGCGGCGCGTCCGGGCCCAGCGGACCCGTCTGGGAGCGCTAGCGGGTCGGCGGCTCCGGCCCCGACGTCGTCGGGTGCTTCGGCCCCGACGCCGCCGATGCCTTCGGGCCCGGCACCGCAGGTCCCTGTTATCCCGACGCCGCCGGCGCCGAGGGGTCCAGTTGTTCTGACGCCGCCGGCGCCTTCGGGCCCGGCGCCGCAGGACGCCGCTGGTCTTCCTTCGGGATCTGGTTCGTCGCCGGTGGATCTGACGGCCTCCCCGGCGTCGGACCCTCAGGTGTCGCCTCCGGCGCCGTCCTCGGGCGGCGCCAACCCCGGTTCTACTTCCGTTCCTGTTCGGCCGTCGGGACGGCCCCGTTGGGCGCCGCTCCAGACGCCGTTGGGTGAATTTCACTTTTATGAACAGTCCCCATTGGTTGAGGACCCTGAATTTCAGGAGATGGGTGAAGGAGAGGACTGGGAGGGGTCTGAGGACCCTCTGACCAGGGAGTGTCAGTCTCATGAGGACTGGACAGAAGACCTTGGGGAGGCCAGTGGCCTGGACACCTCTCCAGACCCTGGGTTTGTCTCCCCTCCTACCGTGGCTTCGGAGGAGGGGGCAACATATAGTGTGGTGCTGATGAGGGCTGCCAAGGCCTTAAACCTTGAGCTCCCCGTCGCGGCCGTGAGGACTAACCTCCTCACTGAGGTCCTTAAACCGCAGTCAAGCTCGGCCGAGCCTCTGCTGCCCTTTAATGAGGCCTTGACTGACGTTCTTCTGGGCACTTGGTCCAAGCCCGCTACGGGTTCGCCCGTAGATAGGAACGTGGCCAGACGCCACCGCCCCGGGCGACCCATGTTTTCTGTCCTCCCACCCTAGCCCCGAGAGCCTGGTCATCCAGGCCTCCAATTCCCAAACCGCATTCCCGTCGGCCCCGCCGGATCGGGAGTCCAAGAGGTATGACCAGTATGGGAAGAAGATCTTCTCGTCCATTAGTTTGGGCCTGCGGTCTTCCAACACCGCCTGCCTCTTGGGACGTTACACCCACTCTGTGTGGGATACGGTCGCGGAAGTGCTGCCTGAGTGTCCTTTGGAGGTACGGGCCAAACTCGGCCAAGCCCTTGTGGAGGGCCGGGATGCAGCCAAGTATTCCATCCGGTGTGGGCTGGATACCACTGACTCGCTGGGTAGAGCGATGGCAACGACGGTGGCGGTCAGACGCCACGCCTGGCTGAGATCCGCCAACTTCTCGGCAGATGTCCAGGGCACGCTCATGGACATGCCGTTCGATGGCCGTCGCCTCTTTGGCGACAAGGCAGACCATGCGCTTGAGCGTTTTAAGGACTCCAGGGCTACGGCCAAGTCCTTAGGCCTCTCGGGCCAACGCCAGCAACCGGCTGCCTATCACTCCTTTCGTGGCCACGGAAGGGGTGCGCCCGCACGTGCCGCCACCCACGCGCCGCAGGGCAATACCCAACGCGGTGGCGGCCGTGGGAACCGCCGTCCAGGCGGTCGTGGGCAGCGGCGAGGTCAGTCCACACCTTCCCCCGTAGCATCCGCCTCAAAACCCTCCTAGTCCGTGCTTTCAGGCCCATGTGACGCCAGTGGGGGGCAGGGTTCGCCATCACCACCTCCACTGGCGCACTGTCACGTCGGACAGGTGGGTGCTGCAGATCGTCCGAAGGGGCTACTCCCTCCCCTTCGAGGCGACTCCTCCAACCACGCCACCGCAGAACCACCGTGTATCGGGGGATCACTTGCGACTTCTGCAGGAGGAAGTTACGGCCCTCTTGGCCAAAGGGGCCATCGAGCGCGTTCCTGGGCCAGAAGTAGGGTGTGGTTGCTACTCCCACTACTTCCTGGTACCCAAGAAGGGCAAAGGGGGCCTGCGCCCTATCTTGGACCTACGGAACGTCAACGGCTTCCTCCGGAAGGAGAAGTTCAAGATGCTGACACTGGCTCAGGTCTTAGCTGCCCTGGATCCAGGTGACTGAATGGTAGCGTTGGACTTGCAGGACGCTTATTTCCACATCCCCGTCCTGCCGGCCCACCGGCGCTACCTGCGGTTCACGGTTGGCCACGAGCACTTTCAGTTTACCGTGCTCCCCTTCGGCCTTACCAGCGCCCCACGGGTGTTCACAAAGGTGATGGCGGTGGTCGCAGCTCATCTGCGCAGGTTGGGGGTTTCAGTCTTCCCCTACCTCGACGACTGGCTGTTGAAGGCGGGCCCGCCCCAGACAGTCGTCAGCCACCTCCAGACTACGGCAGACCTCCTGCATCAGCTGGGGTTCTCGATCAATGTGCCAAAGTCACACCTGTGGCCCTCTCAGAAGCTCCTCTTCATCGGAGCGGTTCTAGACTCGGCGCAGTTTCGGGTTTATCCACCCGAGCAGCGGGTCCGGGATATTCAGGCTCTGATTCCCATCTTTCAGCCGTTATCCCGGGTTTCGGTCAGGTTGACGCTGCGGCTTCTGGGGCTGATGGCCTCCTGCATCCTGCTGGTGCATCACGCCAGATGGCGGATGCGGGCTCTGCAGTGTGACCTGAAGTTTCAGTGGGCCCAGCATCAAGGCAACCTATCCGACCATGTCCTGATCTCGGAGGGCACTGCGAGACAGTTGCAGTGATGGCTCATGGACCGCGATTGGGTCTGCGGCAGATCCCTCTCCCTTCCCCAACCGGAGCACGTGGTTGTGACGGACGCGTCCCTCCAGGGCTGGGGAGGCCACATGGGAGAGGCGGAGATCAGAGGCCTCTGGTCTCCGGCGGAGACTCGACTCCACATCAACATGTTGGAGCTTCGGGCGATTCGTCTAGCACTGAAGGCATTCCTCCCCTCTGTCCGGGGGAGTCTAGTGCAGGTGTTCACGGACAACACCACCGCCATGTGGTACTGCAACAAACAGGGCGGGGTGGGGTCGTGGACCCTTTGCCAGGAGGCTCTGCGCCTTTGGCAATGGCTGGAACATCAGGGCGTGACCCTGGTGGTTCAACACCTGGCAGGTTCTCTGAACGCCAGGGCGGACGAACTCAGCCGCAGGTGCATGATGGATCACGAATGGCGTCTGAACTCGGACGTGGCTAGATCTATTCGCCACCGAAGAGAACGCGCAATGTCATCAGTTCTGCGCGTTGGAATTTCCAAGGCGGCACTCGCTCGGAGACGCTTTTCGCCGCGAGTGGAGTTGCGGTCTGTTGTACGCCTTTCCGCCTATACCACTTCTGCCCAGAGTGCTGAAGAAGATCAGGCGCGACCGGGCCCAAGTCATCCTTGTGGCTCCGGACTGGGCTCGAAGGTACTGGTATCCCGAGCTACTCAGTATGTCAGTCGATACCCCGGTTCGTCTGCCTCTTCAGGAGGACCTTCTGTCGCAGCAGCAGGGGACGGTCCTCCACCCGAACCTGTCCAGTCTCCACCTCCATGCTTGGTGATTGAGCGGCGACAGTTGAGGCCATTTGACTTGCCTCCTGAAGTCTGTAACGTCATTCTGGCAGCCAGGCGTCCCTCAACAAAGTCGGTATACGCCTGCAGGTGGAACAGATTTGTGGCATGGTGCACAGCAAAGGCTGTGGATCCTCTTGCTGCCCCTCTTTCTGAGGTTCTTCTCTTCCTTCTTTCTCTTGCCCAGCAGGGCTCTGCTCTGGGCACTATCAAGGGCTATCTTTCTGCCCTTTCAGCCTTTCTCAGGCTACCTGATCAGCCTTCTTTGTTCAAGTCCCCTATTGTGAACAGGTTTCTTAAGGGCATCACTCACACTTTTCCTCCTGTTCCGTTTGTGATGCCTCAGTGGGACTTGAACCTGGTTCTGACTTTTCTGATGTGCGCTCCCTTTGAGCCACTTCACAATTGCCCTCTTCGTCTTCTGACTCTAAAGACTGCTTTCCTGGTTGCCATCACCTCTGCCAGGAGAGTGAGTGAGCTCCAGGCTCTTTCTTGTACTCCACCTTTCCTTTCTGTCCATCCGGACAAAGTGGTGCTTCGTACCAAACCATCTTTCCTGCCCAAGGTTGTCACGGCCTTCCACATTGGGCAGTCTATCACCTTGCCTACCTTCTTTCCGCCACCACATCCCTCTAAAGAGGAAGAGCGGCTCCATCGTCTGGACCCAAAACGTGCGCTCTCGTTGTATCTGGATCGCACACGCCAGTTCCGGGTGGATGACCAACTCTTTGTTGGTTATGTGGGCGCTAAGAAGGGGAAAGCGGTGCACAAGAGGACCATCTCCCGGTGGATCATCTTGTGTATCCAGGCATGCTACTCCTTGGCTAGGAAGGAGCCCCCTGCTGGATTGCGGGCTCATTCCACCCGAGCCACGGCGACTACCACTGCCCAGGGGTGTGCCCTTACAAGACATCTGTCAGGCAGCTACGTGGGCATCGCTGCACACGTTTGCAAGACACTACTGCCTGGACAGCCAAGTCCGGAGGGATGGCTTCTTTGGCCGTTCCGTCCTCCAGGACTTTCTGGTGTGATTATTGGTTCGCAGACCCACCACCGGGGTTGGTATTGCTGGGGTATCTATTCTAAGGTAAGGAATCTAATACTAACGTGTCTCTTTCAGATGCACAAGTTACTACTTGTGTAACGATATATCTGTAAGAGACATTAGTTAGTATTAGATTCCTTACCGACCCACCCATCCTCCCCGTTCTGCGAACCAATATCTAGGGTTAGGGTTGTCCCCTTCAGGGCCCTAGTTTCAATGGCACCAGTGTTGGTTTTTAACATGGCTCTGCGTTTCTGGCGCGGAAAAGCTGTGTCTAAGAACTGACATCAGCACGCGGAGGCGGCATCTAAGTACTCCGACGACGTCATCACGGCGCCCACGACGCCGACGACGGACGCGGAGCCGCAGACGACGCCTACCGACGCGCAAGGGTACTGCTACGCAAAAGTTTCCGGATCCAGTCTGACGCCTGGGGATATTCTAAGGTAAGGAATCTAATACTAACTAATGTCTCTTACAGATATATCGTTACACAAGTAGTAACTTGTGCAACGGTTACCTTTTGGCCTTTTTATGTTGATCCAACATGTAAAGTATTTCTGCAGTACCAAAACAGTAATTAAGTCAAAAGCCAAATTAATAAAAGTCCAAGATTGAATTAGAAAAAGATAGTAAAATGTAGTAAACAAAACCAATATGACAAAAATCCAATGAGGGGAACTGGAGTTATGATTTTTTTAATGTTTTAAGTAGAAACAGTCCCCAAAAGCCCAAACTGCCAATGATAGTTAAGGGTTGTTTTAAACCAGGACCTTGTCACTGTTTGAGACTGAGCACAATGGAGCTCGGGTCTGATACAACTACCAGGTTCATCCTACTCAAAGATTCTACTTTTGACTTAGTCTTAAGTCCCAATTCACCAGAGAAATGTACTTCTGTAGCTCCCCAGGACATTAGGGAAGGCATTTAGAGACTCACTCAGTATCGAGGAGAGGCCAATAGCAGGGTCCAGTCCAGTTGCCTCTGGTCAGATAGTTACTTCCAGGAAAAGGCTTTGCGCAGCTTGTTGTCTCCCTGTAGCCATACAGAAGGTCAGCCAACTGAACCTTTTAGGGCAATTATTTGTCCTGGGTACAAGACGGAGCGGGGTCAGTCTTTTAGAGCTCTTCTCTGGTCACAGTCAGCAGGCCCAGACCTCTTCTGATCTTCGGCGAGTCCAGAAAAGTTTCTCAAGTTGTTGCCTGGAGTTGCAACATTTATGCCTGAAAGCAGCTAGAGTGATGGGAATGAATTCTAGGTAGTCCTAAACAGTACAGTATAAGTTCCCAGGCCCAATGCTAACTAGTTTTTCCGTAGTTTCTGAATGTGTTATAGAAAACAGGCTTAAATGCCATGTGACACAGCATTTTCAAGATGGTGAAAGATTTTGCCCACACTAAACATGGGCTCTGAGGTCTAGGGCTGTGTGTGGGGAATGCACTGTGGTAATCCTAGTGTTCTCCCCATCTAACATGAAAATCCAGTTTTTACAGACCTGTCAAGTAGAACGTGACACTGTGCTGTCAAAAGGAGGTCCACAGTCTCCACTCTGTATATTCTGTGGAGCTATGGGTAGTCATCTTTGCCCATTCAAGTCAGCCTTTTGATTACTCCTGGAAGGCATTTCAGACCTATTCAAGGCTAATCACTGGCTGTAAGAAGCTGGAAAACTAATGCAAACAAGCCTTCAGAAACTTCAGACAATGTTACTTTTCCTTATTAATGATAAAACAAACGTCTTCATTGTTGAACTGCATTTTTAAAAACAAATAAAAAAGTTGGTTTATAATTTTTTTTAGTTGGTCGATTTCTGGAATAAAGTATTTATATCTTAATCTGCACTCTGGTTTTCTGCATAGGACCATTAGGCCTGCCACAGTAAAAATAAGAGTAGTGGCATTGTAATATTAATTTTCTACATTTATCATTTCTAAATACCATGCAACCTACCTTGTGATCTACAAGGCTTAGACAGAGGTGGCTTATTGATATTTTAAAGGGAGGTTTTCTGCTGTCGTAAAGGGTTATTTTGATAGTTCTGGCTTAAGGTTTTAAACTGCAGCAGTCAGGCTACAGTGGTAGGCCTTATACGATGTTTGCACTTCCACTGTAGTGGATGGCACAATAGGTGCTGCAGTCCACTAGTGGCATTTCAATTCTAGACATTGAGTATACCATGTACCACATACTAATTACTTTTATGTATTATAAATATGCCAAGTAGGAATATGCCAATTTGAGCATGTTTAAAGGGAGGACACTGGCACTTTACCTTGGTTTAGCAAGGCTAAAGGAGACACAGTTCTAAAGCTAGCTAACATTTGGGATCAGCAAAAAGTGAGAAAACCCGGGTGAGCAAGCAGAAGTGACTTATTTCCTTCATTCACATTTTTAAATATTTGTATTTATTTATTTGCTATCCATATTTTACTTACAAATTAAGCACTGCTTATAGTATTTGGTGGTAGAGGGGTAGTAAATCACTAGTGTGTAAGACTCTTAGCAACAGGTGTACCTAATAAAAGCGGAGCTGTGTCATGCAGAACTCCTTTAAGAGCTCAAACCCACATGGGCAAGCCTGTTGTTGGCTCATTAAGCAAATTTCAGTCAGTGCTAAGTATAAACTTATACATTTCAAATATGTGTGTAGGATATACTGTACGACTGTGGTTGCATCAGCTAGGTTAATATCTTTTGAATGAACGAGGTGCGTGTGACAAAGGTCCACATGTAAACCAATCATCTGAAAGAGACACATTAGTATTAGATTCCTTACCTTAGAATATCCCCAGGCGTCAGACTGGATCCGGAAACTTTTGCGTAGCAGTACCCTTGCGCGTCGGTAGGCGTCGTCTGCGGCTCCGCGTCCGTCGTCCGCGTCGTGGGCGCCGTGATGACGTCGTCGGAGTACTTAGACGCCGCCTCCGCGTGCTGACGTCAGTTCTTCTTTTTTCCGCGCCAGCAAGCGCAGATCTGGAAAAAGCAGTAACCCTAGTCGATTTTGACTACACTTTTTGATCCTTTTTGATTACTATTTCGAAGTCTCTCGACTCCGAAACGGTGCCGATAGGGATGCCCGGCTTCAAGCATTGCGACGATTGCGACCGGCTGATGTCGGTCACGGATCCTCACCGTGTGTGTTTGTCGTGTTTGGGCGTCGACGACAAGGCCTGCTCCGACTGCCGGGCCCTCTCTTCGAAAGCCAGGCGGGAGCGGTCCCGTAGGCGCCTCGAACTCCGGCAGTCGGCCCCGCACCGTGAGAGGTCCCGATCCCATGGGAGGTCGAGGGACAGGTCGCGGGCCCGGCGCCACCACAGCTCCGAGAGTAGGCCGCACTCCTCCGGGTCGAAGTCGTCGTCAGGTAAGCGGCACAAGAAGTCCAAGCGGCGTCATCGCTCCTCGGACTCCCCCCGACGCTCGCGCGATGCGCCCGGGGTTCGGGTGACACCGCCCACGCGGCTCCGTCGGAGTCGCGGGCGCCGCGTCCAGCCCCATACCCTACGGTCCCTGGGCTCAACGCGACGCCGGAGGAGGTTGAGCGCTTCCTCATGGCCATGAGGAAACTCTCTCCTCCGACGGGCTCCGCGGCGCCTCCGGGCCCAGCGGACCCGTCTGGGAGCCCTAGCGGGTCGGCGGCTCCGGCCCCGACGCCGCCGATGCCTTCGGGCCCGGCGCCGCAGGTCCCTGTTATCCCGACGCCGCCGGCGCCTTCGGGCCCGGCGCCGAGGGGTCCAGTTGTTCCGACGCCGCCGGCGCCTTTGGGCCCGGCGCCGCAGGACGCCGCTGGTCCTCCTTCGGGATCTGGTTCGTCGCCGGTGGATCTGACGGCCTCCCCGGCGTTGGACCCTCAGGTGTCGCCTCCGGCGCCGTCCTCGGGCGGCTCCGACCCCGGTTCTACTTCCGTTCCTGTTCGGCCGTCGGGACGGCCCCGTTGGGTGCCGCTCCAGACGCCGTTGGTTGAATTTCACTTTTATGAACAGGCCCCATTGGTTGAGGACCCTGAATTTCAGGAGATGGGTGAAGGAGAGGACTGGGAGGGGTCTGAGGACCCTCTGACCAGGGAGTGTCAGTCTCATGAGGACTGGACAGAAGACCTTGGGGAGGCCAGTGGCCTGGACACCTCTCCAGACCCTGGGTTTGTCTCCCCTCCTACCGTGGCTTCGGAGGAGGGGGCAACATATAGTGTGGTGCTGATGAGGGCTGCCAAGGCCTTAAACCTTGAGCTCCCCGTCGCGGCCGTGAGGACTAACCTCCTCACTGAGGTCCTTAAACCGCAGTCAAGCTCGGCCGAGCCTCTGCTGCCCTTTAATGAGGCCTTGACTGACGTTCTTCTGGGCACTTGGTCCAAGCCCGCTACGGGTTCGCCCGTAGATAGGAACGTGGCCAGACGCCACTGCCCCGCCCCGGGCGACCCTTGTTTTCTGTCCTCCCACCCTACCCCCGAGAGCCTGGTCATCCAGGCCTCCAATTCCCAAACCGCATTCCCGTCGGCCCCGCCGGATCGGGAGTCCAAGAGGTATGACCAGTATGGGAAGAAGATCTTCTCGTCCATTAGTTTGGGCCTGCGGTCTTCCAACACCGCCTGCCTCTTGGGACGTTACACCCACTCTGTGTGGGATAAGGTCGCGGAAGTGCTGCCTGAGTGTCCGTTGGAGGTACGGGCCAAACTCGGCCAAGCCCTTGTGGAGGGCCGGGATGCAGCCAAGTATTCCATCCGGTGTGGGCTGGATACCACTGACTCGCTGGGTAGAGCGATGGCAACGACGGTGGCGGTCAGACGCCACGCCTGGCTGAGATCCGCCAACTTCTCGGCAGATGTCCAGGGCACGCTCATGGACATGCCGTTCGATGGCCGTCGCCTCTTTGGCGACAAGGCAGACCATGCGCTTGAGCGTTTTAAGGACTCCAGGGCTACGGCCAAGTCCTTAGGCCTCTCGGGCCAACGCCAGCAACCGGCTGCCTATCACTCCTTTCGTGGCCACGGAAGGGGTGCGCCCGCACGTGCCGCCAGCCACGCGCCGCAGGGCAATACCCAACGCGGTGGCGGCCGTGGGAACCGCCGTCCAGGCGGTCGTGGGCAGCGGCGAGGTCAGTCCACACCTTCCCCCGCAGCATCCGCCTCAAAACCCTCCTAGTCCGTGCTTTCAGGCCCATGTGACGCCAGTGGGGGGCAGGGTTCGCCATCACCACCTCCACTGGCGCACTGTCACGTCGGACAAGTGGGTGCTGCAGATCGTCCGAAGGGGCTACTCTCTCCCCTTCGAGGCGACTCCTCCAACCATGCCACCGCAGAACCACTGTGTATAGGGGGATCACTTGCGACTTCTGCAGGAGGAAGTTACGGCCCTCTTGGCCAAAGGGGCCATCGAGCGCGTTCCTGGGCCAGAAGTAGGGTGTGGTTGCTACTCCCACTACTTCCTGGTACCCAAGAACGGCAAAGGGGGCCTGCGCCCTATCTTGGACCTACGGAACGTCAACGGCTTCCTCCGGAAGGAGAAGTTCAAGATGCTGACACTGGCTCAGGTCTTAGCTGCCCTGGATCCAGGAGACTGGATGGTAGCGTTGGACTTGCAGGACGCTTATTTCCACATCCCCGTCCTGCCGGCCCACCGGCGCTACCTGCGGTTCACGGTTGGCCACGAGCACTTTCAGTTTACCGTGCTCCCCTTCGGCCTTACCAGCGCCCCACGGGTGTTCACAAAGGTGATGGCGGTGGTCGCAGCTCATCTGCACAGGTTGGGGGTTTCAGTCTTCCCCTACCTCGACGACTGGCTGTTGAAGGCGGGCCCGCCCCAGACAGTCGTCAGCCACCTCCAGACTACGGCAGACCTCCTGCATCAGCTGGGGTTCTCGATCAATGTGCCAAAGTCACACCTGTGCCCTTCTCAGAAGCTCCTCTTCATCGGAGCGGTTCTAGACTCGGCGCAGTTTCGGGTTTATCCACACGAGCAGCGGGTCCGGGATATTCAGGCTCTGATTCCCATCTTTCAGCCGTTATCCCGGGTTTCGGTCAGGTTGACGCTGCGGCTTCTGGGGCTGATGGCCTCCTGCATCCTGCTGGTGCATCACGCCAGATGGCGGATGCGGGCTCTGCAGTGGGACCTGAAGTTTCAGTGGGCCCAGCATCAAGGCAACCTATCCGACCATGTCCTGATCTCGGAGGGCACTGCGAGACAGTTGCAGTGGTGGCTCACGGACCGCGGCAGATCCCTCTCCCTTCCCCAACCGGAGCACGTGGTTGTGACGGACGCGTCCCTCCAGGGCTGGGGAGGCCACATGGGAGAGGCAGAGATCAGAGGCCTCTGGTCTCCGGCGGAGACTCGACTCCACATCAACATGTTGGAGCTTTGGGCGATTCGTCTAGCACTGAAGGCATTCCTCCCCTCTGTCCGGGGGAGTGTAGTGCAGGTGTTCACGGACAACACCACCGCCATGTGGTACTGCAACAAACCTGGCGGGGTGGGGTCGTGGACCCTTGGCCAGGAGGCTCTGCGCATTTGGCAATGGCTGGAACATCAGGGCGTGACCCTGGTGGTTCAACACCTGGCAGGTTCTCTGAACGCCAGGGCGGACGAACTCAGCCGCAGGTGCATGATGGATCACGAATGGCATCTGAACTCGGACGTGGCGCAAGGCCTCTTTCAGCAATGGGGAGAGCCTTGGTTAGATCTATTCGCCACCGAAGAGAACGCGCAATGTCATCAGTTCTGCGCGTTGGAATTTCCAAGGCGGCACTCGCTCGGAGACGCTTTTCGTCGCGAGTGGAGTTGCGGTCTGTTGTACGCCTTTCCGCCTATACCACTTCTGCCCAGAGTGCTGAAGAAGATCAGGCGCGACCGGGCCCAAGTCATCCTTGTGGCTCCGGACTGGGCTCGAAGGTACTGGTATCCCGAGCTACTCAGTATGTCAGTCGATCCCCCGGTTCGTCTGCCTCTTCAGGAGGACCTTCTGTCGCAGCAGTAGGGGACGGTCCTCCACCCGAACCTGTCCAGTCTCCACCTCCATGCTTGGAGATTGAGCGGCGACAGTTGAGGCCATTTGACTTGCCTCCTGAAGTCTGTAACGTCATTCTGGCAGCCAGGCGTCCCTCCACAAAGTCGGTATACGCCTGCAGGTGGAACAAATTTGTGGCATGGTGCACAGCAAAGGCTGTGGATCCTCTTGCTGCCCCTCTTTCTGATGTTCTTCTCTTCCTTCTTTCTCTTGCCCAGCAGGGCTCTGCTCTGGGCACTATCAAGGGCTATCTTTCTGCCCTTTCAGCCTTTCTCAGGCTACCTGATCAGCCTTCTTTGTTCAAGTCCCCTATTGTGAACAGGTTTCTTAAGGGCATCACTCACACTTTTCCTCCTGTTCCGTTTGTGATGCCTCAGTGGGACTTGAACCTGGTTCTGACTTTTCTGATGTGCGCTCCCTTTGAGCCACTTCACAATTGCCCTCTTCGTCTTCTGACTTTGAAGACTGCTTTCCTGGTTGCCATCACCTCTGCCAGGAGAGTGAGTGAGCTCCAGGCTCTTTCTTGTACTCCACCTTTCCTTTCTGTCCATCCGGACAAAGTGGTGCTTCGTACCAAACCATCTTTCCTGCCCAAGGTTGTCACGGCCTTCCACATTGGGCAGTCTATCACCTTGCCTACCTTCTTTCCACCACCGCATCCCTCTAAAGAGGAAGAGCGGCTCCATCTTCTGGACCCAACACGTGCGCTCTCGTTTTATCTGGATCGCACACGCCAGTTCCGGGTGGATGACCAACTCTTTGTTGGTTACGTGGGCGCTAAGAAGGGGAAAGCGGTGCACAAGAGGACCATCTCCCGGTGGATCATCTTGTGTATCCAGGCATGCTACTCCTTGGCTAGGAAGGAGCCCCCTGCTGGATTGCGGGCTCATTCTACCCGAGCCACGGCGACTACCACTGCCCTGGGCAGGGGTGTGCCCTTACAAGACATCTGTCAGGCAGCTACGTGGGCACACGTTTGCAAGACACTACTGCCTGGACAGCCAAGTCCGGAGGGATGACTTCTTTGGCCGTTCCGTCCTTCAGGACTTTCTGGTGTGATTATTGGTTCGCAGACCCACCACCGGGGTTGGTATTGCTGGGGTATCTATTCTAAGGTAAGGAATCTAATACTAACGTGTCTCTTTCAGATGCACAAGTTACTACTTGTAAGAGACATTAGTTAGTATTAGATTCCTTACCGACCCACCCATCCTCCCTGTTCTGCGAACCAATATCTAGGGTTAGGGTTGTCCCCTTCAGGGCCCTAGTTTCAATGGCACCAGTGTTGGTTTTTAACTTGGCTCTGCGTTTCTGGCGCGGAAAAGCTGTGTCTAAGAACTGACGTCAGCACGCGGAGGCGGCGTCTAAGTACTCCGACGACGTCATCACGGCGCCCACGACGCCGACGACGGACGCGGAGCCGCAGACGACGCCTACCGACGCGCAAGGGTACTGCTACGCAAAAGTTTCCGGATCCAGTCTGACGCCTGGGGATATTCTAAGGTAAGGAATCTAATACTAACTAATGTCTCTTACAGATATATCGTTACACAAGTAGTAACTTGTGCTTATCAAACGTTACACTGGTGTCCACATTTTGAGATCACGTATTACTTCATGTACAAATGTTTACTGTGCTGATGCTGCAGAGTAGAGTTGAAGTGTGCATCAATGCTGTGGTATCATATTTTAAAAAAAGGGAGGTAAACCAGGTGAGATTTGTGGTATTTCATTCTCAGGTAAAAACACCAAGCCATTGTGTGGATAAGAAAAGACAACCAAAATTACTTACACTGCATGACGCGATGCAGGATATCGTTATTAAAAGTACAAAAATGTTGCAGGTGTAGAGTAAGGAGAGACACCAGGGAAGTGTACTGACTTTCCACAGCTGGCAGCTGATACAAGCAAAGTAGAGGGTGAGGTTGACATTGGAAATAATGCTTGCAAATTCTATGGCAATTGTAGGAACCCAATTTATCTGCTACAGCGTAGAATGTAAAGTTTCTTAGCTATCGTGAAGGAAAGTTTGTCTATTAAGTTCATGGAGGAGAGGATTGTTTGTCTTTTAAACTTTATTCCAACTCAGCAGCCGTGAATATACAACAGAAGAATGCCTAAGGACTACATACTCCATGAATCCTAAGAAACAATATCAACCAGTCCACCAACCACAGGACAACAATCCGTGTATAACAGTCCTCAAGAAAAAAAGCACTTTACTCTTCCTGTGTGCAGAACATAACAGCAGTAAAATCTCTTAAGTCTCCTCATTTGAAGTCTTGTTTCTTATATCAGACACTATAAAAAAGTGTAAATTAGGGGCCACCTTATGAACAAATATCAATCATAAGTGACTTAACCATTGGAATAGTCATAATACGCAAATGCATTTGCAAATAACCAGGAAATAAAAAAAATGTGATCCACATGCTTATGCCAAACGGAGAACTTCTTACCTCGGGTGGGGGCACCATTGGAATTTCGGGGGGAAGGGGGGTTAGATAATCCTTGCCTCTGTGTCCTTAATCGATTTGAAGCTATCCGTAATATTAGGTAGGAAATGTTACAAAGTATGTCAAAACAGGAAGCTTCAGATTATACTAGTTTATAATTTACTGACCATCAGTTAAGCCATCCCATCACAAGATTGCAATAAATAGTCTTTAAAGTTGAGTGCAAAGACCAAACAACCACCTGTAACTTTTCTTCAAGCAACCTCCAGTGGAAAAGGCCTTGAAAGCCATGGTTCCTCTGATCGAGTGAGCACCAGACTGTGATTTTAAAACCTGCTTCTGACATTAGTCATCTAACCAGTGGCGGCTCATCCACTAAGGTGGCTCTTAAAAGGAAAGATAAAATAATAACGTATTGTTATTATTATCATTTTATTTTTCCTATTGCATGTCAGTGGCCGGGACGGGGATGGACAGAGCAGGGGGAAGGAGTGGTGTGTACTCCTTAAGTGTGCATGAACTGTTCGGCCTGCCCTCTTGCGCCGACCAAACAGTTCATGCGCACTTTGCATGTTACCCACCAGGGTGCATGCCAGCTTGGTGAGGAATATGCACAGGCTCCCTGTCCCCTCCTGGGAGCCAAACCACATTGCTCAGACCAATCACAGCGCTGCATAGCAGCGTTGTGAGTGGTTTAGGAGAGCCTGTGTGCCCGGGTGCTTTCTGCTGCCGACCCGGAAAGGAAGAAGACAGATAACAGAGGAGAGGCGGCGGCCGGCCTTTTCAAGTAAGTTCTTTTTTTTATTTCATTCCACCCGACCACCTCCATCCAGTAGCAGATGCTACTGCATCTAACCCATCTCACAGTTTTTGGAGATGATACTAGACCAAGTGATTTCTTGAAAGATATGAGGTGCTGCCTAATTAATTGAATTCTGAACTCTGAAGTAATGGCCTCATACACCCTTAAACACCTGAAAACACAAAGCTTAAAATTAACCAGAAAAGCGTTTATAATGAACATTTCTAATGCTGGTCTTGGTTCTTCTCGAAAGTGTTGATTTTACTACTACTGGACTAGAAATTCTGGCAGACGTGAGAGACCCTTTTGCAGGAGATCTGGCATGACAACATGGCCAATTTAGCAAACAGCTCTTTCCAAGAAAGTTACTGAATATTCCGCAGTGAGTTTAAAAATGTTAAGAACCACATTTACGTATCATATGTGTGAATGCCTTCGTTTAGGAGGAAAAGATAACCTAATGCCTCCAAAGAAACTTACAAACGAATGTATGGTCCCTCTCCCAGACTTGATTTGGAGGCAACATGATGGGGGAAATCACAGAGCTGCAAGCATGGATAGTTTTGTCGGATAGGCCATTTCTAGGTAATTCTCACAGAATTTAGCATGATACCTACATCTGTCCCCATGTTTTGTTATGTTATGTTAAGTGATTTATTGAGCGCACATACACCAGGTGGTTTCCTGGCGCTGAAAGAGAGGACGGTTGCAGTCGCAAAATAATGAGTTCACTTATATGCCTGGGAGAATAGCCAGGTTTTAAGTAATTTCCTGAATTGGGTGTAAGAGCTTGCCGTGCGCAGTTCAGGAGAAAGAGGTTCCAACATTGAGGGGCCAGGGTCGTGAATCTGAGGCCCCCATGTTTCTTCTGTTTGAAGAGATTGGGGGATAACAGGTTCTTATTAGAAGAGCGTAGGTCAAACAAAGGGATATACCGCTGTAGCCTTGTCCTGCCTTTCCTCGACAGATTTTGGGTAATGGACCCACGTTTGGTGTGCCTATCGTGTCTGGAGAGCGACCATGGTGCCAAGACCTGCGTTGATTGCCACGTCATGCACCCTAAGCCCTTGAGGGAGCGGTCCCTAAAGCTCCTTGCCCCTCAACACCTTAACTGATGTGCTGGTGCGCACTTGGGGGAAAACCAGAATGTTGCCTTCCAGTTAATAAACAGGTGGCAAGACTATGCAGGCCATCTCCCGGAGATCCATATTTGTTTATTATAACACCCTGCTCCTGAGAATCTTGTAGTACAGGCATTTACGAGGAGTACAAACCTGAATGCTTTCCCTACCGCTCCTCCAGATAATGAGTCCAAGAGAATAAAAGCTTTTCCAAAAATGTTTTTCTTCAACCATCCTGGCCCTCAAGTCGGTAAATTCATCAAGTTCAAGTTTATTTGGTTTAGTTCTCTACTGATAACAAATTTTTGGATAAAATAGTTAAAATATATAGTATAAAATGAATTTTTCAATATAATTCTAAAAATGATTTAACAAATGTAAACAGATTGTGACAAACAAATTCGTTTGGTTGAGATTTACATAACATACTCAATCTTTCCACTGATGAGCTATTGTATCTAAATTGAATCAATCTTAAAGAGAGCTTTCTGGTCTCAACTACTATCAGATTTGGACATATAGATAGAACGTGCTTTAGATCTTGGATTCCTCCTTTACATAAATCACATTCACTGGTAACATTTTCTTTATAGTTCCATTTAGATGTCAACGATTTAAGAGGGAGTATCCCTAGACATAAAAGTATAATACAACGCCGAACACCATTCCTTAGGGTGACATTAATATAATGTTGTAAATGTTTGTATTCAATAAACGCAGCATAAAGTCTGTAATGATGGAGTTTAGAACAATGTTGAATGTCCAAGTCAAAACTAAGCCTCGGTGTTAGATGTTTTAAATAAAGCTTTAGTTGTGCAGGAGCCCATTATTTCAAAAGTGCAATTGTACAGTTTCATAGTTTAAAAGCAATAGTCAGATTTTGGCTAAAGATATACTTTATAGATTCCTGATCAGACGTCTCAAATTTTAGTAATGCTCTTAGAGTACCAGGATCAGACTGGAAGAGATTATAAGCCCATCTTAAGATGTTAGTTATGGCTCGGGCATTGGAACTAACTAAGGAAAGTTCTAGGCGTAGTGCTTGTACCGGGATGGCTTGATGGACTTTAATCATTTTGCGAAGAATTTTCCCTTCCTTAATTTGTTGTATTGGGATATATTCCAACGCATATGATTAAATTGGCAGGATCTTAGAACTATAGACCTGTAATAGTGGGAAAAAATGCCTTTCTCCTGAAGAGGAATATAAGCGTTGGAGTGCCCCAACGTGGATGTCTGCTTTTCGGCTAATGTACTGCAGATGGGGAGAGTTTTGTAATGCTTGAGTAAATATTCGGCCCAGATAGGTGTCTCCCCCCAATGTCCAGTTGAACTTTGTGTAGTGCTTTCTCCCTCAAAACGGCAAAATGTTCACTTTTGTTGTATTAGGAATCAAGAAATTTTCCTTTGTATAGTCCAATTGGGGTAAGGTCAAATATTACAACATCATCAGCATACATCATGATATAAATTTTACAAGAAGCTATCTTTTTTTTTTTTTTTTTTTTTTTTTAAAGCGTAAGTCTTTTATTACCTTGTTTGCAATCAGTTATACAAAACACGCCTACAACCTCAACAGGCCGGCTGCATACACAAAGAGCACTTACTGAGTGCTGTTAGAAGAACACGGCCATTTAGCCGACATCCATTGGACCGGCGGCGTGGTTATAGTCAACCTGTACACTGTAGTATCTTGCAACATACAAATCAATGCATATTTGAATCACTTACATTTTACTCTCTTTTTGTTCCCCCTCAACCGGAACTTTACTAAAGGTAACTGAAAAACGAAAACAAAAACTGGTTAAACTAATATCACTGCATCACAGCATTCTCCCCCCTCAGCTTGTCGGTAAAATTCACCATTTAGTAGCCCTGAGGCATCTGCACATCCCTGGGTACGATCTACATCAATCAGCCTCGTCTTGCTGCTGCGCCTGCAGGTAGTCCCTCAGATAAGTCCAGTAATCCTTGGGACGTGATTTCGCCGGCAAGTCCTCCTCATAAGTCGTTAGGGTGTCTTTACAGTAAATTAAATCCACTAGCCAATCCTTCACCTTCGGCCCCCTTTTCCCGTTCCAGTGCATTGCTACCCTCCTTTTTGCCATTAACAGGGCTATTACACAAAACTTTCGCTTCTTCGCTTTGAGATTTGGGACCAGGCCCAGCAGGCAGGTTAATATCGTGCAATCAAGCGTCTCCCCAAGCATTATGTTGATCATGTTCACCACCTCCCTCCAGTACTCCCCCACCAACCCGCACTGCCATGCTAGATGTAGGAAGTCCGCATTGTCTGCCCTGCATCTTGTACATCTCGAATCCTCACTCAAACCATATCTATGGAGGCGTTCTGGTGTGTAATACACCTGATGTATGTATTTAAAATGTATTATCCTAAGGTTTCCATTAGGGGTTAGCATACTAGTGAGTGAACATGTCATCTCCCAGTCTTTTTCCGACAGCGTGTCGCCCATCATAGCGCTCCATTTACCTCTCATTTTTTCCGTGTTACCCCCTATGTCTTTCTGTAGGCTTACATATAGTCTAGATATCAGGTGTGCAGCCGTAGGAGCTTCTAGTATCAGTTGCAGTGTGTCCAGCGTTTTGGGTTCTTCCGGGTAAGTGGGAAAGTGGTCCCTCACTGCCCTCTGTAGTCTGTAGTAATTGAAGCTAAATAGCAGTGTGGGATGTTTTATGTACTTTAGCTTGTCCAATGTTTGAAACACCCCCTCCTCGTACAGATCCCCCAGTGTGTCAATACCAGCATGGCGCAGCAAGTCCATCCCTACCGGTTCCTGTGTCACCGACAGTGATGGATGATTCGCCAACGGGAGATTCGGAGCATACATCGGTGATTTGTCCGCTGCCTTGCTCATCAGCCTCCAAGCTTCTATTGTGGTGTTCACTGGGTTTATGTCTCTTTCATGTAACCTCGGCCTCACGTGTGGTAGTATGTTAATTAATGGAATCGGATCAGTATCGCCTGTTTCCACCGCCACATGTGTTAGAAAAGGTACTTCGTGGAACCAATAATGTGCGAACTGTGCTTGAGCGCAGAGGTAATACAAGTACATGTCGGGGACCTTGAAACCTCCTCTCTCATATGGTAGTGTCATCGTTTTCAGCTCTATTCTAGCATGCTTTCCCGCCCAGAGCAAACTTAGTACTATTCTGTTTATGTTTCGGAACACCTCTGCCGGAGGTTTAATGGGGATGTTAGTGAACAGGTATAGCAATTTGGGTAATAGTACCATTTTCACAACCGCTGCTCTGTCCGCTAGGGATAGCGGCAGTCTATTCCAACGTTTAATTTTATCCTCCAATGACGTTAAGACTCTGCCGTAGTTGGTTCTAATTACTTGTTCCGGATCCCTATGGAACCACACCCCCAGATATTTAGTGGGTTCATCCTGCCACTCTAATGGGTAATCCAGTTTGAAAGGGGAAGTGCTGTCTGTGAGTGCCAAGACCAATGACTTTGACCAGTTTATCTGCAGGCCAGAATGGTGTCCATATTTTATGTATTCCCGTATCAGTGGATTCAGATGTTGCTCCGGGTTTTTGACATAAATCACCATGTCATCTACATACAACGATATGTGAATCGGGCGCGTCGGGAGTTGAATGGCCGAGCAGTGGTGGTGCTGTCTAATTTTACAGGCTAGTGGCTCCAACACCAGAGCAAACAGCATTGGGGATAGCGGGCATCCCTGCCTCGTTCCTCGACATATGTCTATGGGTTCTGAAATATGCTTGTTAACCCGGATACGTGCCGTCAAATTTGTGTATAGCATAGCTATCCACTGTGTAAATATAGGCGGAAAGCCCATCCTCACCATAACTGTGTGTAAGAAAGTCCAGTTTATGGTATCAAACGCTTTGGCCGCGTCTAGAAGTATCGCCACTGCTTTCACCTCCGGTGCTAGATAATGTGCTAGTGCAAAGAGTGTGCGCGTATTGTGTGCTGTTGACCTGTCCGGTATGAAACCGGATTGATCTGGTCTCACCAGTAGAGGCATTAGCGGTTTGAGTCTGGCAGCTAAGAGGCTTGCAATTATCTTCGTGTCCACGTTTATGAGCGATAAGGGGCGATAAGAGTCGCAGTTCTCCTTATCCTTTCCAGGCTTTAGTAAGGCTATCAACATTGCTTCCCTCATAGATGCCGGCAGTTGTTGTGCCTCATGTGCCGCACCGTATAGGCGGACCAGATGTGGAGCCAGGAGGTCAGCAAAAGATTTATAAAACTCCGTTGTGTAGCCATCAGGCCCCGGAGCCTTACCGTTCGGTAATAGCTTAATAGTGTCTAGCACGTCTTCTACCGTGACAGGTCTGGCCAAATACTCCCTGTGCCTGTCCGATAGCCATGCTATCTCTACATCCTCCATATACGCCAGTATATCTTCTTGTTCTTGAGAGGGTCGTGCCTCGTATAGTTGACCATATGTCGCCCTGAACTCACCCAGTATGGTTTCGATGTCTCGAGTGATCGTTCCCTCCCGAGTCCTGATCTCGGTTATATGCTGGGGTGGTCTACCCTTGCAAATTTTCTCTGCCAATGTCCTGCCTGGCCTCCCCCCCTCGCCATACATTCTCGCCGTCTTTCGTTTGGTTATGTAATTAAGTTCATCCATTGCAAACTGTTGATGTTCCTGTAGCAGCGTTTGTATATTTGCCAACAACGTGATGTCTCTCGTTTGTGCATATTGCTGTTCTAGTGCCTGTATGGCCGTTTCCCGTGTGTGTAATTGCTGTCGAATGTCTTTTAGGAGGCCTGTGGTAGTGCTAATACAAACTCCCCGCAGTGTAGCTTTAAAAGCTTCCCACAGTAGGCAGGGGTCATCCGTCGTGGGGCAATTTAGCTCAAAGTAATCTACTATTGCTTTGTGGAGGGTGTCAGTGTATATTGAGTCTCGCAAAGCACTAGCATTGAACCGCCATGTGAAAGGTGGGGGCACATAGTGCGGGATTTGAAGCGCCAGAAGCACCGGGCAATGGTCCGATAGCGTTCTCGGTAAGTGTTTGATGGAAATGGCCCAGTCAATCACTTCTTTGGTGCTCAACCAGTAGTCCAGTCTGGACCAACTATTGTGTGACGCAGTAATATGTGTTGCAGCTGTCTCCCCTGGGTTGTGTACCCTCCATATATCATCTATTCTCAAATCAGCGAGTGCGTCTCTCAGTGTCATCCTTGCTCGTGTATGTGGTTCTGGTGTGGTATGCGACCTATCTAACCCGTCCTGCAGTGCGATATTAAAATCTCCACCCCATAGTATGTGGTCGGTTTGAATCTGGGATATGTCATGCCATAATTTCGCAAAAAAATGCGGGTCGTCCGTGTTAGGGCCATATGTGTTCACCAGTGCAATCTTTTGCTGTCTCACCTTGCCAATGACAATTACACTACGCCCTTCTGTGTCTCTATGTACTGTAGTTATCTCAAAATGCACTCCCTTTTTTATTAATATACTGACACCACGAGAGTATGTGGAATAGTTGGAGCTGGTTACTGATTCTGCCCATTTAACTCCCAAAGTGGAGTCGGCGGAAGAGGCCAGATGGGTCTCCTGAAGAAACGCTATGTCCACATGCAATCTGTCAAAGTAGGCAAAAATTTGACGTATTTTTTTGGGATTTCCCAGGCCTCTAACATTCCACGTGATGCATTTTAACGCCGTTAGCCTGTCCATTCTAGAGAGGTGTGCAGACATCTCGGTGTCTTGTGCGATAAAAATATTGCCTTTTGTGTGACTCTCTGAAACAGTGTCAGGGTGGTCATGTGTGCGTAATGGTGTACATTTGTCAATGTAACTACAGAGGTCGCAATGCTTCTCAGATACAGTGATATAGTTTTAACTTCCCCCAAGTCCCCCCTCCGCCCCCCACCCACTTTAGCCCCCAAACTCTGCCAAAGCCATCCCCAGTCTAGAACAAAACAGTCAAAATAACCATAGTTGGGGTGCACCCACTCGGGGGTGTCACCAGTGGCACACTTCTCCATCCACATAGTGGATGTGGACAGATGCATTTAAACATTCCTCATTTTCTGTTCATTTATCCCGCACTCCCTCCGCCAACCTCCCGTTTCCTTCCAGCCATCAAACTAGTAATCATTCTACTATCGCACACATCCCGGCCATAGTATGTCTGTTTGAGGCCAATCGCGGAACATACCACAGTCTCTTCCTACCCTCTTACCCACTATGTTCCGTGTGGACCCTGTGGTTACTCACTGTGCAATTCGCCTAGACGGTGTTAGCGCCCACCACTCGTATTTTCATTCAACAACTCAGTTCACGTGTCGGGCTTAGTCCAGCTTCCAAGATATTTGTGGCGTAACACAGATCGTTGTACACCTGAGAGTTCCGTGGTCTAACATGCGTATCACCGCCCTATGCATAGTCCTCCATAGTAGTGTTCCAGTAAGTCGACTTACAGCTCATTCGTCCTCGTCTCCATGGTCCTCACGGTCCTGTTGGTTTCGTCGCCGTCCCATTTTTTTGACATAGTCATGCGCTGCCTGGACTGTTAGGAGGATTACAGGTTTGCCCGCATTCATTATCTTGAGCCTCGCTGGGTATAACATGGCATATTCCACACCTATATCCCGCAGCTTCTTCTTTATTGGTGCGAATTCCTTTCTCGCTAGCTGAACTGCCATGGTGTGATCCGGGTAAAATTGCAGGGTGTTGCCCTGATGAGTTACCGTTCCTTTTTCCCTGGCGAGACGAAGAACGGTGTCTCTGTCCCTGTAATTTAACAGTCGGGCAATTATCACTCGAGGCTGTGCGCCCGGTTTCGGAGTGGGCGCCAAAGATCTGTGTGCTCGCTCCACGAGAAAGACCGGTGACAAGTGTTCCTCGCCAAACAGTTCCTTAAGCAACTTCTCTACGTAGTTCTCCATTCTGCCCGTGTTTGTGGATTCCGGCAGGCCCGCTATTCTGACGTTGTTGCGCCTGGACCTAGCTTCTTGATCCTCCACCTTGGCGCGCAGCGTTTCTAGTGTTTTGCTCATATCGCCACATGCCTTAGTCGTAGTTGTAGACTCATCCTCCACCCGTGATAGTCTTTGTTCTGCTTCGCCCAGTCTCTCTCCATGCTTATCCAGTTTTGCGGCCATGTTGTCAACTCTCAATACCACAGTATCTAATTTATTGTTCATTTCAGACAGGCTTTCTTGAATAGCACGCAAGACCTTCTCCATACCTGTTTCTTCGCACGCCTCATTGTCTCCCTCAGTGTCTGATGTTCTTGTAGCGTTTTGCTGTTGCTTCCTTGCCTCGAATTGAAGTTTGGTTTGTTGTTTTTCTGGCTTACCCATGGTGGTATACCGTGATATGTCGTTTCGCCGCGGTTTCTCTTTGGCGGGACTTTCTGGAGCAGTTGGCGATTTATGTGGTGGGCTGCCCTTCAGCGTTCCCGTCTTCCTGCGAGCGCCAGTGTAATTCATCGGCTTCACTGCGGGTTTTTGTGGTGGTGCGGCGATTCCGGCTGAAAACCGCGAAGAAAGAGCTCCGCTGTGAAATCGTGGTTCTCAATTAGCACCCTGCATGTTGGGGGTTGGTCGCCAGCGCTTTTCCGCTCTCACCGTTACAGTGGTGGGATCTGGTGTGCAAATCGCGATCTGTTGTAGTTAGAGTGTGTAGTAGGCAGCTCACTCTTTTAAAGTTAGGCAAATTGTAGGTAACTAGCCATAACTTCTCTTTCACCGTGGGGGTTGGTACAGCACTCGCAACCACGTTTCAGCAGCAGCGTGGTCTGTGTGATGAGGCAGCTAGTTTCTTCATTCGACCTGCGCAGTCAGTCTTCCATCAATTTTAACGCTATGTCACCCTCCCTCTGTGGCAGCAGACCTCGGCTGGGTGCTCCGGTGCAATCGCTCTCTTCCAGGGTAGCCTCCATGCGCTTACACACACGATCTTCGGATACTGCGTTCCACTGCGGCCGCCATCTTGTGCGCCTTGGAACGCATAGCGTGAGATCCGTGTGGAGGTGTACTTGGCCCCTTATTTCTTTATTGTACCGCTGTGAGATCTCATTAACCGATCACCTGTCCAGGTGTCTTGCTGTGAGTCGGTTTCTTACTTCTGTTACGTCCTTATGCAGCGTCTTTAGCCGTCCGTGTCAACCTTCGGTATCCGCCATCTTGCGGCAGTGCTTTCTGCTGCTCAGCTTTTTCAGAATAACTTCACCGTTGTAATGTTTTAGTCCGTTCTAATTTCACCCGTTGTTAGACATTACCCTCCGATCCCTTTCAATGTCGTTTTCGGAGGTATAGCGGAGCTCACACGGAAGTTTATTGCTGTACATGCATCCGTCCGGCGGAGCTGACTCACGAGTCAACCATCCCGCTGTGCGCCCTCTCCACAAGAAGCTATCTTTGGAGGAAAATTAGTGACCTGCGAAAAACGTGCCGGTAGGTCACTAAGGTATAACGAAAAGAGGAGTGGGGCCAACAGGCAACCTTGCCTTAGTCCATTAGATGTATCTATTGATTGTGTAAGACCCTTCTCTTTTCCCATTTGAACTTGACATCAAGTTTCGGTAAGGAGTGATATAATTATGTAAAGGAGATTTGATGGAATTCCCTGGTTTCTGAGCTTATTCCAAAGTGTGGGTCTGTCCACTCTGTCGAATGCTGTTGTAAAATTCACAAAGACAGCATAAACAACTTGAGATTTTGCAACCACATATTTATCTATGATTGTAATACCGAGATGTTGTCAGTAACCGCATGTTTTGGGCGAAACCCAGCCTGATTAAAGGGGATTACTCTAGTGGAAAAGGCCCAGTCTTTGAGATGATCCAATACTCTAGCTGCAAAGATTTTCCCTGTTGCATCCAATAAGGCAATCTGTCGGTAGTTACCGTGACGTAAGCGAGAGCCCTTCTTAAAGATGGGAATCACTATACTCCCCTTCCATGATTTTTGAATTTTCCCTGTGGAGTAGCAATAAGAATATAAGGGAACCAAAAATGTACTCCACATTTCCGAGTTGTTTTTAAGGGCCTTTATCGGGATCTGGTCCGGACCCATGGCGGCTGTAGACCGTGCGATCTTTCTATATTGCTCTATTTGACGTGCAACTTTGGCAAGATTGTCTTCGAGTATTTTCCTCCGGTTCACTTGGTGCTTGCCTCCGATTTTCGCAACTTGGGTTTGGCTTGTACAAATTGGTTAAGTATATTTCCCAGTCAGTTGGAGGAACTGGCAATGCTTGCAAACATTTATTTGTTCCCGTTCGTTTAGCTATTAGATTCCAATATGTGCGGATATCACGATTATTCGCTGCCATTTGGATGTCAACCCAATTTTGGTCCTGTTGCCTTTTCCGTTTTTTTTCTTTTTCCCTCGGTTGACAGTTTTTTAGATATTTAATTTCTTTATCTCTTGTCTCTGAAAATTGTAAGAATTGCTGTCGGATTAATTTGTTTAATGCACCAGTTTTTTTATTCAGATTCCTTTTTGTATATTTTATTACTGGAGTATCTCGGTGTTTTGAAGTCTCCTCCAGGAGTTGCATTATCTTGATAAGGGCCATTTCGTAATTTACTATTGGATCTGAAGAGTAGTTTATTTGTAGTACTTGAATTTTAGTGATTGAAAAGTTTATTTTATTTAATACGGTAGAAGTCCATATTAATCGCCGTTGAGCCTGATTCACCATTACAGTACTATAGGAATACATAAAAGTTGGAGATGAAGTAAGTTGCAGCATAATTTCAGTTTTGAGGCTTAATATTGCATAATCACTTTCTAGGACAAATGATGTAGTTAGTTTTCATACTCTTCCAAATAAACCCTGACTACATATCATATAGTCCAGGATAGATGAACTAAAGTTACACTTTCTTGTACAGGAAGAGGGGATATCTCCTTCTGTGCATCCATTTAATATAACGCCGTTTATTACTGGAAGAGAAGATAGAATTTTCCCACGATTATCTGCTTTAATCCCTGCAGGGAATAGTGGAGTAGGGATTAGCAGTACTTCCTCTTGTTCACCATATTCCCATTTTTCGAGAAGATCATTGGAGATCTTCCCATTAAAGTCACCTAATAGAAAAACAGAAGGAAATCCTTCAGCTTTCACCACCTTTTCTATTTCCTCAAATGCTTTGAGGACGTAGATGTCTATTGAGGAACCTGGTGGAAAATAACTGTTAAAATTAGTTAATTGGTTAAAGTGTCTGTGGGAGTAGTCCAACATTTGACCTTTATACAGTGAGTATTTTTTTTGATGCATAGGTAAGAGTTCCTGATCCCAACGGTAGTCCTCGGGAAGTAATAATGCTATACCTCCTTTGGAATGTCCCCGGCTTACTGATTCTGCTGGTATATCATATACAAAATAGTCATTTTGGAGAAAAGATTTTGTTTGCCAAGTTTCTTGTAAAGCAACTATCGCAGGGGAATCTTTCAAAACGAATGCCCATTTCTCCTCATTCTTCCCTGCTACATTCCATGACGTTATGCTCAGCCTTCTGCTAAAAAGGGAGTTTATTTTCTCTACCCTGTTTGTATTTGTGTTTATTTAAATTTTCCGGTAGCCAGGACCAGTGCTGTTCCTTAGAGATAGTCTCCTTTTTTTCTTTGTTTTTGTTCCAGATCTTTCTCTCCCCATTTTTGATCGAAATAATTAGCCACTGTAGTTTTATCCTTTAACGGAAACATCACAAATTTTATTTCTGAGCTTGTGATAAACTGAAGTGCAGGGATCTTTTGGATTAAGAGTATTATTCCTCCGCTATTTAAAGGATCATTACCTGCAGGGAATTGATCAGAAATTTCCAGGAGACGAGACTGACTTTGCTGTCTCTGAAAGCTAGTCACTCCAGAAATGTTCTCCCTGTTTTGAACTGGAGTCAGTAGCGAATTCTCGTGATTGGGACCTGATATAGAAAAACTTGGAGCCGATGGATTCAGTTGTATACAGGTCTTTCTCCCTTTAATTTGTAAATTATAATTGTCATTTGCCTGTTGATCTATTTCAGTTTTTGTAGACTGCTCAATTTCTTAAGATATACATTCTGGGGTTAAAATCTTTGGGAATTTTATCTTCTGAGCTTTCTTTTTCAAGAATCGTCTTTTGGCTTTTTTCGTGTGTTTTTGACGTTGATCCTTTTTGGCCCTTTTTTCATTTTTGCTTACGTCTGAGGCCAAAGAATCCAAAGTTAAAGATTCAGTTTTTGTTGTAGCTTTTTTATTTGTAGCATAATTATTAGAAGTACCTTTGTCTCCTCGTTGATTAAAAATTGGATAATAAGGAATTACTTCAGCTTGTTCGTTTTCAATATTTTGACTCTTTAAATAACTTTTTTTAGGGAGAAAATGTTTCCGTAATCTGTTTTCTTCCTCTTTCCTTTGAGACTTCCATTCCGTTTGGGTCGCCTTTTGATTCTTACATAAGGTTACATTTTCTGTTAGCATGTTGACTTTAGGTGTGTCTGGGTTTCTAACACCCTACGCTTCTGCTTCTCCTCTTGTTTGTGCAAACTGTCGATTAAGTTCTTGTAATTTCTTTTTCTTGTTAACTAAATATTGAAGCAAACCTATTTGCGTATCCAGCATTTGATCAGAGTTATCCATTATATTTCCTAAAAGAGATAGCATTGATTCCAAGATTTTTTGTCGAGTGAATAGTGAATTGGACATCGAAATTTGACTGTTTGGTAAATTTGTACGGTTTAAAAATAACACATCTGGAGATTGAAAGCAATTCTTTACTAGTGCAGATATTTTTTGTGGGGTACTGTTTAATGGAGCTGGCCTCTCCTTTGTTAATATCTCAACTTGGTGTGATAGGGTGTAATTGATATTTATATCAGGTAGGGTAAAATCAGTGTAAGAAATTTGATGGATCTTGCTCTCATCTTGGCTAGTAGATGGATCTAGACCTCCTTGTTGGCCGTCGTTTTTCATAGATGACAAAATTGTAGTGACATTTGTCGTATCTTTGACATGCTCTTTATTTTTTTCCTATTGGTGTGCCTGTCTCCGTTTTATCAATTCTTTCTTCCTGAGCTGTTCCTTGTTCTGGTCGTACATTCCCTTGATCTGTTTTTGGAGTTTTTACGAAGTATATTGATATTTCAGTACTCCCTGAAAGAAATCCAATATGGGGCGCCTTACCAGGGCGTTTTCTTAATGGTTGTTCCGTACCCATCCTTTTCATGTGTATTGTACGTATTGACAGAAGTCCTACCAACAGTCTCTGGCTAAGTCTGTCAAATTTTACAGCATTAAAAGAATGCTGCAAACGTTTCAATAATACAGGTAGAGAAGTTGGAACAGTGTGGTACTTAGATGCCATGCCTGGATTCCGTCAACATGAGTTTGTCAACTCATGTTCAACAATAACTTATTGACATGCATTTTGATTACTCTAGGCTATTTGGAGGATAAGCAGATTCAGCGCATGAAAGTTTTAAGGAGAGCATGGCCACTGCCCTCTTTTTAGGCTTAGCTCCATTTATTAGGCAGCTTCTCCAACAACAACACACTTCATGAGGTTTTTGGAAGGGGTTATCTACAGACCATATTCGTCTCAGCAGCAATAGACCTCTCATTCAGTTGGGGGATTAAATCAGGGAGCTGGTAGACAGCGTACATGCTCCCAGTGCCATCCCCCCTTCCCCTTCTGCAGGTGCCACAGAACCCCTTTAATTTACCATTGGCAACACAAGTTCGATCAATTTGAGGTTGGATCAACTTTTACATTCCCAGATAGAGAAACATCACCTTGAATCAATAGATGATCCAAATTGCCCAACAAGGTTACACTCTACCCTTCCTTTCATTTCCTTTCCTATCCTTCAGACATACCACCCTCCCCACAATACCTCCCAGAGAACCACTTGTCTGTACTCCAAGAAGAATTTCTAACTCTTTTGGTCACGAGAGCAATAGAGGTGGTTCTGATTTCAGAAAGTCGGACTGGTTGTTACTCCTGTTCCTTTCTGAATCCGAAGAAGGCTGGAGGTCCATTGCCTCATCTTTGCCCTCTAAACTTCTTCCTAAGGAAATACACGTGCAAGATGTTCACCCTGGCCCAAGTTTTATCTACCCTCGATCCAGGCGAGTAAATGGTAGTGCTGGATTTGCAGGATGCATATTTCTATATTCCAATCCTCCTGGGGGCTTATTCACACAACTGCGGGGGGGCCACGCAGCCTACCCGCAGACCCGGGGACCGCCACCTTGTGGAATAAAAAGCCTTATCTAGCAACAGTCCTGAAACCTCGGAACCTCCGTGTCCAAAATCAGGTACAGACCTTCAAACAGCGTGCTCCAGACAATGAGGTTCTTTAGTGCATAATCTTTATTTGCAATTTAGCCAGCATGACACGTTTCGGCTGCGGGGCAGCAGCCTTGATCACATGACACCCCGGACGTAGTGCTCAGTTTAAATAGTAACACTTCCTGGTCAGGCTAGGTTTCTCAGCAAGAAAAAAAAGAAGACCTACTACATATTGTCATATAAATCTCCTGGATCCAAATTTAAAAGTATACATGGAAAATCTTAAATACTGGCAAATAAAACATAAATATGTTTTAAAACCAGATAATAATATTACGATACCAAAAATTCCAATACAAAAGGTAAATATTGATAAAAACCTGTAAAATTCAGAGTCAATCAATATTAATATTGTCCTTAATGCAAATGAAGGCCAAGTGGCCAGATGAAACCATTGTAGATAATTTAGATCCATATTAGATAAATTCAAATTCGGTATCACTTGCATATACAACCAACTCCTTAAAAAGGTGCTAGTGCAAATTCATCAATTTCCCAATGTGCGATATAGTGCATAATATCTAAGAAGAACATGATATTAAAATTCATATCAAAAGTGGATACCAGGATAATACGTTAAAAAATTGTGGTAAGAGAAACCAAGGTCATAAAATGCTCTAATCCATAAAAAGTGAAATTATTAAAGTGCCTGTGCAAACTAGTATTGGAAAAGTTTCCTCACAGTATTACAATCATTGTAAATCAAGTCATATCAGTACCTTCAATTGATTTCACAGTAACGATGAAAAAACAATGAAAAAACAACAATAATGTTGTATCAGAAGACAGAATAAAAGAGGCATGTGCTAAAGGAAATTCCGTAAATCCTCCCCCATACTAAGCCCATTAGGGATTCTTGTATCTAGCATCAGAATGTATTTAGACTCCAGTTGTCTAAGCTGTTTTTCTCTGTTTCCTCCCCTGATGTTTTTGGGTACAGAGCCTATAACATAATAGCTCAAATCTTTCAAATTTTTAGCATGTATGAGCTTAAAATGACGAGCAACTGGGTAGTTATCATCAGAGTTTACTATAGCTCTCAAATGCTGCAAAATACGTACATAAGCTTGTAATTTCGTACTCCCAACATACTTTAAATTACAGGTACATTCAAGTACATATACAACATGGTCCATACAACATGTGTATAGACCCTGAATTTTTATGGGAGTTGATTGAACTATAGATTGATATTCAGTGGTATTAACACCGAATTTGCAGTATATTTATATATCCATCTATCTCTATCTATCGATCTATATTTACTGAAAAAAACAAAGGTTACAGGGGTGCTATATTTAGGGTCAGATTTCACTAGCACAAAACCAAAGAAATTCAGCAGTTATAGTTAGCTGAGCGAACTATAACTTACATCACTGCAATGCACTGCTTACATATTACATCCTGGTAACCCTTGTTTTTTTTCAGTGAATTCTAAGGTGTATTAACTAGTAAATGCATTTGCAGAGTGGTGGAAAAAGGGTGCATCCCAGTCTTTTTTTTTATGTGGGGGGGGCGAGTGGAGGAGAGCAGCCACCCTCACCTGGGTCAATTTTGGCCTTGAGGACACAATCCCCTGGGGCCTGACCTTTATTTTAATAAAAAGAGGGGGCCCACGTGGCCCCGCTTCCCCAGGTCTATTTTGGCACAATGGATCCCATCCCCTGGGGCCAGGCCTTTATTTTTTTTAAACGGGAGGGGGGCCGCGCGCCCTCCCGACCTATTTTGGCTCCGGGGATCCCATCCTCCCGGAGCAAGGCCTTCAACATTTTATTTTGAAGAAATTGCGTGGGGGGCTGTTTGGCCCCCTCCAGGGGCAGATATTGCACTGGGAGCCCCATCCCCTGGGGAATTGGGGACCGCGGGGGAGCTGCAAGGCCCCCGCGGTCCCTGCCAATTGCCCGCCTCCTGTGGGAGCTGGCATTGCTTTTGGACAAAGGGAGCTGAAAACATGCAGCTCCCTCTGTACAAAAGCAATTCTGCTCTGCTTCATGGAAGCAAGAGCATTTTTCAAGTGTTTGCTATGGCTTGGCGGGAGCGGAGGCATAGGAACAATGTTCCGGGTCATTACTGGAGCTCGCCCGGGGTGGTGGCTGTCCCCAAGGACATGTAGGGCTCCAGGAGGGGTGCCTCCATCAATTAAGCACCGGGGCTTCAGGGGAAGGGGCTGGACTCCCCCAAACATTTTTTTTAACATAGCCCAGGGAGGTTGTGGAAATTGCAGAAATTACCGTTAGCATAAGCTGAAGCCATTTTGTTTGTGGCAGCCATTTAGTAAGCCATGTGCTTGCCATGTGCTTCTCCCCTCTTCACTGTTGTCTGCTTTTCTATTCTGCTCAAGTCATCAGTTACAGTTAACTCTTTCAGCACTGAGCCAGAGCAATGTATGATCAGAAAGGCTCGTAGCTGCCAGAACACATTTGTCTAATTATATAACTGTCAGGCTATTCCAACTGATGTAAGGGTTTTTGTTACGACTCCCACTCTGTTAACTAAGTAGTTTCCAGTTGTCCAAATATGAGAAATAGCTATTCATGTGTATACTTGTAGCGCCTCTTTTTGAACCTCCATGCTTACACTGCAACTATCACAGTATATAAGCACCATGGTTTCTGTACTCCTTGGACTACCTCATACAGTGGCCTGAGGATACCGTATTGACGTAGTCTCCCTCATGAGAGGTTAATAAATGTATCTTCTTTAATATTACAGCTTCCGTGCCAATCTCTTCTTTGTTGGTTTAAGGACCGGTGCATTAGTGAGCCCCTAAAATATATATATATATATCTGCTTCAAGTTCGTCCCTCCGGTGAGAAGCACTCAAACGCCAACACGGTGCTCAAAGCGATGCTCAAAAGCCTTTAATTAGGTACAGATGCACAACAGCCCGCGGATCCATTGAGCAGCCGTCACACCACTTACGCCTGACGCGTTTCGAAGATACAAACTTCTTTCTCAAAGGCTGGTGGTGATAAACAGACATGCACCGTCCAGTTCTTAACCACTCCTAAATACACGTGATTGCGCACCACCTGATTGGTTGCTCTGTATGAGTTCTGCGCAGCGTGTTATGGGAGTTGAAGTCCCGGCTGGTGTGACGGCTGCTCAATGGATCAGCGAGCTGTTGTGCATCTGTACCTAATTAAAGGCTTTTGAGCATCTCTTTGAGCACAGTGTTGGAGTTTGAGTGCTTCTCACCGGAGGGACGAACTTGAAGCAGTTATACATTGGCGGTGGTCCAGCCGCCGATAATGCACACCCCTTTACCTTAGGGGGCCACCGGATCTGTCCCTGTACAGTTTCGCTTTGTGGGGCACCAGCACAGGATAAAGATGCGCCCGCCCGCTGAGGCTGATTCACAGGCTTTTAACTTTCCAGCAGAATAATTGCACTGAACAATGGAACCTACTTCCAGCCGGGACTACAACTCCCATAACACGCTGCGCAGATCTCATACAGAGCAACCAATCAGGATGTGCGCAATCATGTGTATTTAGGAGTGGTTAAGAACTGGACAGTGCATGTCTGTTTATCACCACCGGCCTTTGAGAAAGAAGTTTGTATCTTCGAAACGCGTCAGGCGTAAGTGGTGTGACAGCTGCTCAATGGATCAGCGGGCTGTTGTGCATCTGTACCTAATTAAAGGCTTTTGAGCATCGCTTTGAGCACAGTGTTGGCATTTGAGTGCTTCTCACCGGAGGGACTAACTTGAAGGAGGCTTAAAATGTCTTCCTCGAACTTCCGTCTAATAGATTTATATGTTGCCAGAACATTTCTTTCACATCTTGCCCAGTGTCGCATGACTAAACCAGGGTAATTAGACTTGTTTGGTCTGTGTCCAAACCACTCGCATAATATTTAAGTATAATTCCAACTCAAGTTTTATCCATAGAGACTGACACATGTAACAGAACATTATTGTCAATGTTTGCCAGACTCATTTTCTGTTATTTCTCTAAAGGATTTCAGCTGATATTAAAAAGCAATTGTACAAGTTTTGTCCATAGGGGATGGGATGTAATGCTCCCTGCAGTTCGATAGATTTAATGCCCACCTCATGCCTTAATACACCCATAGTAGTCCCAGGACCAAGTAAATGGAGACATGGGAAGCGATTCTCAGCCTTGGCTATCCCTTTCACATTTTTAGAGCCTCATAGCTCTTGCCCGTACAAGCCTGCAGCAAGGGCTTGTTCTCTATAAGCTTCAGGTGGGTGGGGGGGGGGGTAGCAAATCCGTCTTATTCCCTGGCTTCTGGCAAAAGTAAGTACTCCACCAGCATATTGGCCCAATGTTGCCTCAACCTTAAGTAGTTGGGTGGACCAGGCCAACTTGTAGTCAAACCTTACTGCTAAGTAATCTTAGTGGTAGACATGATTCATGGTGTTCCATACATTTTGAAAGAGTTCCTTAGTTCAGTGCTTGCTCTTATAATCATGTATTTTGTTTTCGCATTATTAATCTGCAGGTCCTTATTGTTGCAGTAGTTTTAGAATACGTACAAGAGCTTGTGCATGGCTAGTTCTGTACGAGACAGGAGTTGTCAAAAAGTAAAATGTAATTATCGGCAACATCATTGATGAAGATATTAAACAAGGCTGAGGCCGAAACACATCCTTGTCTGACCTTGATGTTTATGCTAAAGCTTTTGTTGACTTTGCCTTTTGAACCATGCCTGACGGCTGAGATGTTATTGCTGTAAAATTCCTTGATAGCTGACACTAGTTTTATTGGACAGCACTTTGCTAATAAACTTTGCCAAAGTAGCTCATGGCTTATTGTCAAAAAGGCATTTTTAAGTCTATAAATGTGAGGTATAGTTTTAACTTTGTGTTGCTAGTATATTTTCAGGCATATTAAATAATCACATTACATTCTCCCTTTCCCTTTCTGGAAGCCTGCTTGTGAGGCATTAATGATCCCATTTTCACTTAGCCAGTCATCTAGGCGGGTATGCAAAAACTTAGCTTATATTTTCCCCGCTGCAACGAGCAGGGAAATTGGTCGGTAGTTAGGGACCTTTCTTGTGTAGGGGAACAATTATTGCAGATTTCCAGTATGCTGGTACATTCTCCTGGAGCCAAATTGCATTGTACACTGGAGTCAGTATAGGTACCCAAGAAGTGAGCTCCTATTGATAAATATCTGCAGGAATCCGATCAGGACCTGGGGCCTTGTTTTGTTTCTGGCTAATGATTCCTAATCGTACTTCTCTTTTATTTGTTAATTTGCCTTCTGACATTATTAATTCTCAGGTGCTTCAAGTCTGCTTCATAGGACAGTCGTTATTCTGATGTCCTTCCTTACCCAGTGTTAATCCCACAATACTAGGGTTTCTCCAACTTGTAAGACTATGTAGCGTGGAAAAATGGTTGAACCTGAAAACGGGCATAATATGATGGTTGATGCATATGAGCTGTAGATCGTATACATGTGCATAGATCGCCATCTGGTGTTGGGCTCGGATGTTTGCACTTTGCTTTTGTCTTGGAAGAAGTATTTTGTATAGTCACAAGGTAGGTGACTCCTCCTTAGGACAATAGTGCGCATGGGCATCAACTCCATCTCCAAATAGTTTTTTTCCGCCATCGGGTTCGGATGTGATTTGCTGCGCTCCCGGTTGTTGTCGGTTTCGAACCCCTCTTCAACGCGCAATCCCTCTACACTCGACAGTATTGTCTTGATCGTGTTTCCCTTCGATGCGCATCTTAAAAACAAACTCCTCGACCTTCGACACGGGCCATTAGGCTGACCGCGCCTGCAGTCAATGGAAAGGACTCCTTTCAAAAAATGCCCCGGGTGTGGTGCTAAGTTCCCACACTCAGACTTGTATGTGGTTTGTAACAGCTGCCTCGCCCCGGAGCACGAAGTCAAGAACTGCGAGGCCTGTTGGTCTATTGGGTCAAAGAAAAGCATCCGTGATCGTTGGGCTCGACGTCACGAAATGTGTGGCGGAAGCAGCTCGATTCCGGACATCTTCGGAGCAGATCCCAATGCCCAGCCAGAGCAACAAGGTGATGAAGAAGACATCTCTGTCTCCGAGGCCGACGACTCCAACATCGAAGAGGAGACACTCACCCCAGCTCACCGGTCCATGAGTACCGAAACCCCTCTCCCAAAAAACAAATCTAAGGCTCCGGTAACACCCTTGCCCTCGGGCTCGGGTTGACACCGGCAACATGTCTCAGACGCCTTGCCATGAAACCTAAAGATAAGCCTTCTGGCTCGAGCCAACCCCATTCTGGTGCCGAAAAGTCACCTTCTGCACCGAAGCACAAGACCAAAGATGTGCCATCCCCTTCTTCGTTGGCACCGAAGACAGCCTTGACGCCGAAGCCCTCTGCGTCAAAACATGCCAAAGACAAACATTCTGAACCGAAAAAATCTTCAGAGCCAAAAACAACTTCATAGCCGAAAAAATCGTCGGAACCAAAAAAAGTCTCGGAGCCACCAACTCGTATAAAAAAACCTACGGAGTCCAACACCCCACAGAAAACCTCAGACACTCGGTCAAAAGAGCACTCAGACCCAAAATCTTTGGCACGGAAAAAGGACATTTTACTCACACAGTCTGTTCTGAGTTTTCAGATTCAAAACAAAAAACTCTTTTAATTGATCCACAGACTGGTAAAGTCGGTGCCAAGCCTCCAAAAAAGAGGAAACTGGACACTTCAGAAGAATCTGTAATACCCTTGAAATGAAAAGAGATCATTACTAACACCTCTCCACCTCCTTCTCCTCCTCCAGCTGATCCAAATCTCTTAATTTCTCCACCACACTCCCCACAACATACTTTATTTTTTATTTTTTTCCAGTGTTTAAATAATGTACTTTTTATCTCAGGAAAAAAACAGACTTTCCAAATAATTTCTCTAGTCCTAAAGCTGGTAACCTTTCACAAAGTTCAGTGAGCAATGCAGTGGAATAAAAGTGATTCTAATCATACCCGAAGTTCTGCAAAATAAGCTGTGAAGGCAGCAGTTACCCCCATGGCAAGATGGCAGCCTCAATTGCTCATACATGGATAAAGCTGTGCTCTCCACAAACTAAGAACTCTGGTCAAAACCCAAAATCCTAAAATGTTTATCAAACCTTGGACCACTTGCATACATGCCAACATTTTTTAATTAGAAAGAGGGACATTATGAAAAAAAAAATGGAGGACTATATTTAACACCATAGATTTTCATGGAAGCATGGTTCGATTTCAGGTTCGATTTCAGGCGGATAAGGTCAGGCTAACATGCGGCGTCCCGCAAGGCTCTTCCCTTTCCCCTCTTCTTTTTAATCTTTATCTCACCCCCTTGATTCGGTCCTTACAAGGAAGTAATGTCACTGCCTTTAATTATGCAGATGACATTCAGCTTATTTTTAAAATTGACTCCTCGGACCAATCAATTGGCACATTCCAGTCCACTTTGCGTTACATCAGTGATTGGATGGGGGCTAATCACTTAAAACTTAACCCCGATAAGTCCGAGCTGGTGCTTATCAGGGGCCTCTCCAACCCGTGGAATTCCAACTTTTGGCCCTCTGATCTGGGCTCCCCCCCTTGCCCTGCCAACTCTGCCAAAAGCCTCGGAGTGACCATATCCAATGATCTATCTATGAAGCCCCAGATTTCCACCGTGGTGTCTTCTAGTTTTTTTCATTTGCGACAAATTCGGAAGATCTCCCGTTTTTTCACCACTGAGGCCCTTACTTTTGTTCTTCTGGCTTTGGTCATGTCTAGAATTGACTATGCCAACTCGCTGTATGTGGGCATCCCCGCCTAGCAGCTGAACCGATTACAGCTGGTTCAGAACCAGGCCGCACGACTGATCTTCCGCCAGCCCAGGCATCAACACGTTCGCCCCCTACTAAAATCTCTACATTGGCTCCCTGTGACTGAACGTTGCAACTTTAAACTGGGCTGCATTATCTTTAAGGCTCTGGCTGGTCTTGGCCCCGCCTTCCTTTCTTCCTCCCTTTGTCACTATGCTCCTCCACGCAACCTTCGATCTTCCCATCTAGCTTTGCTTAAAACTCCTACCTTCAAACGTAAGAAACATGGCGGGCTCCGATTTTAATTTCTCGCTCCTTCCTTCTGGAACGCGCTCCCGCTGGAGTTTAGGCTCACTTCCTCTTATACCCAATTCAGGTCTCTCCTGAAGACTCACTTGTTTCGTAAGTGTTACAATTAGGTCCCTCCTTGGTTTTTCTCTCCTCTTTTCCGCTGTCCATTTATCGTTTCTGTTCCCTATTTGCCGATTAGCGCCAAGAAACTGTTGGGTGTATGTGCGCTCTATAAGTTTTTTTACATAACATAACAGGTTGGAGACTCCTAAAATAAAGTAGTTTTTGGCTAACGAATTGGGATCTTCCACCTGAATCGGGTCTGTGGGCATGTATGCACTTGCCCTGTGCCCCCATGGGAGTAGGAAGGGTGGGGGGCAGAGGGGAGATATCTTCCACCCAGATATTGGAGTGGGGGGATACAGGGGACAAGGTGGGGAGACGAGGGCTATTAAAACAATCTCTAGAGCTGCTTTAGGGCTAAATAGACCATTTCCTCTGTCCCTCTCCTCTCATATCACTGCAGCGAAAGAAGGTAATTGTCTTACAGTTGTTATATAGACCCCCATGCTGTGCTGCAGTGTCTCAGTGACCCATCAAAGCATGATGTAGAGAGAGGCAGATCAGCATCTGAAGACCCTCAGCTAATGTCCACGTCCATGAGATTTCCCCTTAGCTTCAAAACTAATTTTGGAAAAGGAGAGGGGTTACTTAATGAAACTATTTTCATTTGAATTGTAATAGAATTTGACAAAACATTGATGAAATATCAAGTTTAAAAAAAAGCCACAAGTTTTTTTTCTGTTCTATATTGTTGACAAGGCACTTTTTTATGGATCCTTCTGCTTCTTGCCACCACCATCCCTTCTGTCTTGTAGACACATATTTACACTTATCAAGTCCGTATAATTTGGGCAAGCCACTCAAAGCTTGAGCCTGGATTTAGCCAGATGCCTGGCTCAGGCTCAGCTTGAGGTCTTCTTGGAACCTCCGACCCAAAACTAGCCTAGCTTTCAAGGGAGGTGATGTGGCCTCATGGCTACAGCTGCTCACCAGGTAACATGGGGAACCAAGTTTGAATACCAGCCTTGACTCCGCATCCTGTGAACCCTGGCAAAAGTGCCAAAAAAAACTGTTTCGCAGTCTGTCTTGTGAAGAACTCTTATGCCCTTTGGCAAGGTTTGTACTATTTAAAACTGACCAAAATTAAAGGTGGATTCTAGCTTTCACCCGCTCTCCAATCTCATTCTCTATGAATTACGAACATTACATCAACCTTTGATGTCAGAAAGGGACACCCAACAAGTGGCCAATTTGCTCAGCGTGAAACTGGCAAATCTGGGTTCCAGCTTTCCTGCTTGACCAAACTGTGTGATCCTAGACTAATACTTTAGTACACCAGATCTCTCTGGTGCTCATTCTGTCCCTTAATCATTTACAATTGTAGCTCTGCTTCTCTGTTTGTCAAATATTGCAGTTTTTTGTTTTTCAAAATGTGGTCACCCTAATCTTTTTTTATTTTTTATTTATTAATGTTTATTTGCATTTTGTAAATTGAACAAAACTCAAAGACAATCAGGTGATCGAGAGTACAAGGCTTAGACACACATGACCATTATATCCATCCATTTAACAGTACATTATATCACCCGGGCACTCTCCTCTCCGGCGGAGCAAAAGTCTATCAACACATAGCGGTCAAGTGGACTGTCATAATTGTGTACACTCCGGCAATGTCCAGACGTCACCCACCACTTTCAACCCAACAGAGGTCCCATTCAAGATCTATCTCAGTGTCCCCAGCTTACGGTCTACCCCAGTAGGTGTATGAAAGGGAGTCTAATCCTCATCTCCTTTCTCCGGGTGTGTTAGGTCCTGTATATTAGCCCCCACTGGAATGTCTTCGTCCATCCCCTCATTTATCTCTTCGGTAAGTCTTGTGCTCAGATAAACGGTCCAGAAATGTTTGGGTCTGTTAAGGGGAGGCATCAGTTTGCTATACAATTCTGTTTGCGTGCTGCAGTAAAGCATATCCCTGTCCCATTGCGCTAGGGTTGGCGTGGGGTACCTCATCCAGGACATTGCAACACGCCTTTTGGCCAAAAGGAAGGACATATCTACCAGCCGCCTGAGGTTCGTAGGAATCGGTTTAGAATATCCCAGAATTGCTAAAAGCGGGTCAGGGGCCAGCTCTAGTCCCATTACCCGGTTCACCTCAGCGTACACCTGGCTCCAAAAAAGGGCAATCCCCGGGCAGCTCTACGCCACATACATGAAATCCGCTATCAGGGTACCGCATCGAGCACAGTGAGGGTTCTCGCGTAGTCCATATCGATGAAGTCTATCAGGGGTGTAGTAGACCCTATTAAGAAACTTAAAGTGGATCAGCCGATGACGTCCATTCAGAGAAACCCGTTTGCCACCTTTCGTCCGTCATTTCCACATCCAGGTCTCGCTGCCATTCCAAGCGCGGCTTAGTATAGTCAGTTTGGCTTTCAGCCAGTGCCATATGGTATAACCTAGAGACTAGTTTATCTGGAGACTTTTCCTGTATTATATAACTTAAAGCCTCAACCTCCGGGGGCTCCATCAGTTCCTCACCCAAAAGACTCTTCAGAGCATGTCTCACCCTGTGGAACTGAAAACGCGAGACCAGCGTATAAGTCTCCTCCATTGCCGCCACCTGGTCCCAAGATCTGGCAGCACCACCCTCAAACAGGTCCCCCATGGTGTGTATTCCCAACTTTTTCAGCGCACCTATTACCCCCTTGTCTTTGCATGGGGAAAGCGAGGAACACCACTGTATAGGGGCCGATGGCGCTTAGAGTAGGCTGCCGGCCTGTATTTCTAGCATATGATGCCATGCATGCGGAACAGAATTCAAAGAGTCCATTATTCCTGTGTGCAGGTCACGGGGGCCAAACAGAAGGGCCGGTAAAGGGGTCGGGTCAGCGACTATTGTTTCTATACGTACATGCGGAACCTCAGCAGGGCCGTGTATCCATTGATAAGCGTGAGCGCACTGCGCCGCTCTATAATAGAGTTCCATATCGGGGGCATACAAACCACTCGCTGTGTACGGGCGGGTCAGAACTCTCCAGGCAACTCTAGGCTGTTTGCCAGCCCATGCTATTCGCGTCCGCAACGAGGTCAATTGCGTAAAGAATGATTTCGACAGCACCATGGGGATATTAATAAATAAAAAGATGAACCGCGGTAACACAATCGTTTTCATCAAGGAAACCCTTTTCAACAAAGACAATGGTAAGGAAATCCACCTTTCAATGCCGTCTTCCAATTTGGAGATAGCAACACCAGAGTTCTCTCTCAACACTATTTCCGAGTCCGTATGTAAATGGACGCCCAAGTATCACACCGCGTCCTCGGTCCACTGCAACGGATATTCTGGGTTTACACGCGTTGTAGCCGGAGTAAGAGGGAACATTACCAATTTATTCCAATTGACTTTTATCCCCGAAAGGGAGCTAAATAATACCACCTCCCGTAATACTGGGGAGAGGTGTGCCTCCAGATCACTCACATAAAGGAGAGTATCGTCTGCGTATGTAGATACAATAAGGTGGTAATTCGGGAATCGCACACCTCTGTGTCCATGGTACGCTCGCAAGGCACAGGCCAACGGCTCCGCCACCAGGGCGTACAGCAGAGGGGACAGAGGGCAACCCTGTCTCATGCCTCTACATATGGATATCGGCTCAGTGACAAGCGATCCAATGTGGACACGAGCCTTGGGAGCAGAGTACAATGTCGCCAACAGATGCAGAAAAAGTGTTCCAACTCCCATCCGTTCCAGGACATGTCACAAAAAAGGCCACTCGACGGAGTCAAAGGCCTTCTCCATGTCGAGGAATACAGCTATCTCCGGGACTTCAGGGCGCGTGTGTTGCATGGCCGCAAACACAGTCCTGAGATTATAGTTGAGATTTCGACAGGGCACAAAGCCAGCCTGTTCCGGAGCAACAATAGTGGAAACCAGAGGGCTGAGACGGTTAGCTATAAGTTTCGCAAGCAGCTTGGCGTCCACATTCAGCAATGACAACGGCCTATATGAGGCACAATCCCCTGCTGGTTTCCCAGGTTTAAGGATGGCCACCAAAATAGCCTCTTGCATGGTTTGGGGCATCACGCCTGACAAGCAGATATCTTCAAAAAGCGCAAGGAGCTGTGGAATCATCAGATCAGGGAAGGCCTTATAAAAGGCAGCAGTCAGGCCATCGCTACCCGGAGCGCCACCAGCCCTCATACCCGACAGAGCCAAAACAACTTCCTCCCATTCAATTGGTCTAGTTAGGAATCTACGGTGGACGTCCATCAGCCATGGGAGCTCTATATGAGTCAAATAGTCCAGAATACGTTCCTCCGAGGCAGGGCCTCTGAAGGCATATAAAGTGGCATAATACTCCCAAAATCTCTCGGCTACCTGAGCCTCGGATAGGGGGAGTCAGTCGGCGTCTCTCTCATATCCGGGACCACCGTTTTATTCTGGCGTTGTCGTGTCAACCGCGCCAGGACAGTGCCCGGTCGCTCTCCCTCACCATAATTTTAGCTGTGGCATATTTACCCATTTGTTTAATTTCGGCATCTGCCTCCTCATGGAATTCACATAGCGTCTGGGTCAACTCTTGTTCTAACCGTTCATTCCGGTCTGTCAGCCTTCTGGCTCGAGTTCAGCTATTCTGGACTCTAACCTCTTTAGCCGGTCACGTATCGAGTTTAGAAATAGTGATTCCTCTTATGTATACCTTAAATGTTTCCCAAACTGTCTGGTTGGAGTCAACAGAGCCAATGTTTTTTTTTCGAAAAACAGCTCTATGGCTTCTGCAATCTCCCCCCTAAATGCGCCATCAAGTAATGGATAGGGAGGGAAACGCCACATAAATGGGGGGACACGTAGCTTAGGCGAATCTATAGACAGTAACAGTGGCGAGTGGTCAGAGTATGTGCGCGGTAAGATCATACAACTCTTTATATGCTGAACCAATCGCGTGAAGGCAATCCTAGTGTGGATATCATGCGGAGCGGAGTAATGAGTATAACCCCCTTGGGTGGGATGTCTCTGTCTCCATACGTCACACAGATTTAATCTCAACAGAGATGCCTCTGAAACTTTGGCCGCGGCTGAGGGGTGTCTTTCCGGGCCGTCCAATCTATCAAGTTCCGGGTGCCTGGTTAATTTAAAATCTCTCCCCCAGAGGAGGAGACCCTGGGAATGCAACTGGGCCCTGTTCGCCAACGCCGTGAAGAATGCCGGGTGATCAAAATGAGGGCCATAAATGTTAACTATACATATCTCCAGACCCTTACCACAACATTTGGATATAGTGTAGCGTCCCTCCCCATCTGTTTCCAAAGGTGTTAGTGTCAAAGATGCCTTCGGGTTTACCCACGTCAGCACTCCCCTAGCATGTGATGTAAACCCCGCTGCGTGTATGTTTCCTAAGAGTCCTCTAATGCGTAATATTGGGCTGTTGAGGCGCAAATGTGTCTCCTGTAGGTGAGCAACATCCACGTGGTGTCTATTGAGGTAGCTAAGGACCTTCCGGGTCTTTCTATGGTCGTTAAGGCCCCGTACATTCCATGTTAAAAGAACCAGCGAATCTGGAGAACGCTCCGGAGGGGTCGCCATAGGGTCAACCGTGTTCGTCTGGGTCATGGTGTATCTGCACAAGTCTAGAATATCTGCTACCTCAGAGCCCACCCCTCCTGACCCCTGGGATCTCACTGGATGTAAGCCTAGCAATACTGTACATATAATAAACTCAGAGCCCAAGAGTATGAGGGGCCCAGCATGCAGGCCTGTCTCTATGTCGATGAGACCAACAATTGACACATCCAGTACTTAGCCATAAGCGACCTCGTCCTAGTCCTGTTCATCCAAGTTGTCTCCTGCCGCCTCATCTGGGGGAGTCTTTTCGTTAGAGGGCCGCGGATCCCTCCGCCATTTCTTCAGGGCCTTCTGTAGAGCCTTAGGGTCCGTAAAAATCAAGGAACGCCCTTGTCGATTGACCCGTAACTTTGCCGGGTACAACATTGCATAATCGGCTCCCATCTCACGGAGTTGCCGCTTCATCGGGACAAACTGTCGTCTCGCCTCCTGGACCCTAGCTGTGAAGTCAGGGAATAAGGAAATCGTCGACCCCTCGTACTGTAGCGGCTGTTTTTTCTGGCCAGTTTAAGCGCAGTGTCTCTGCCCCTGTAATTCAGCAATTTTGCAATTACAGGTCGCGGTGGAGCGCCTGGCTTTGGTCTCAACAGGCGCTCGATAAACAGCTCCATGTTCCCCGTCTGGGTCGATTCTGGAAGACCAGTAATGCGAAGGTTACATCTTCGGGAACGTGCCTCAAGGTCCTCTGTATTGTCTTGTATGACTTGCAGGACCCTGCTCAGCTGCTTGTTCTCAGTATCCAAGATGGTATGGGCCTCCTCAACCTCTGTTAGTCGGCGCTCCGACATATCAATGCGTTCCGCATGTTTATCTATTCTCTCCGCCATGCGATCCATGAGGTAGGTGAGGGCGTCAATCTTAGTCCCCAGCGAAGCAATACCTCCCTGCAGACCCCCAAGCGCTGCGTCTGCACAAGGCCTCAAGCGCGTCTGGGGCGCCACCCAGGAGGGACACCACCTCGCGCAGTAGACAATCCCCCCACTCGCGTAGGGACTTGCAATCTCCACTCCTTCACGCTTCTCCTGCACCACTCAGCGACCGCTTCCCACCGGTAGGTCAGGGAACACTTCAAGAGCCCCTGGGGGAGAGTGGTGGACATCCCATGTCTAAACTCCGCGATCCTTCAGGCGCGTGCCTTCCAGCGGGTCTCCACGCGAGCTGGAGCACTACAGACCCCCACCCGACTCAGCGAGTCCCGGGCTCGACCAACGCATCCACAAATGTCCCCCTGGCTCACTCCGGGGAGCAGGGATCACTGCGCCTCCCAGGCCAGGAACACGCCGGGACCACAACGCGGCTACAGCTCAGGAAATCTCCAATATGCCCCCCTCTGGAAGCGCAGGGCAGGTCTTCACTTTATCCCGGCAAACAGGGGATCGGACTCCCCCCGTGCCGCCGAAGTTCCAGGGCAGCCGCCCTCCATCTCCGCGCGGTCAGTTCAGCCTCAGTCACGAAGGCCGACCCTGAGCCTACTCGGAGTTCCCAACGCCCACCCGAGACCGCTCTCCAGGGCATCCGCTGTTGTGTCTTCACTCACCCGACCCGCTCTGAGCTCTCCAGTGGGACCTCAACCACAGGGGGTCTGCTTCGCGCCGCAAAAAGACAAGCGGCAGGCAGTCCCGACGTCGATCCGCCCTGCAGTGCCGAGCTCCGGCGGGTAGCAGCGGGTCTCGCTCGCTCCAGAGGCGTTCTCAGAGGCACGCAGGCTCGCAGCCGATAGCGCACTCGGTCAGAGCGTCGCAGTAAAAGCAGGCAGGAGCCCCGATCTTCCAGGCAATCTGTACCGCGGCGGTTCGGGGACACTATCCAGGGCAAGAAGGCAGGTTTAAGGTGTGTTACACGCAGGATATCGGAAGGATAGTTCGGTGAAAGCAGGGAGCTAACGGCTCAAACGGCCATCTTAGTCGCGAGCTAGCTCCGCCCCCTCTCTCCACAACATACTTTCTCATCTCACACACACTAGATGATGATGATGATGATGATCATACTGATGCGTGTGGGAATATAGATCCAGATGGGAATGATGATGCACATACCATCCCACACAACATAGACCCTGGGATGACTACGACACAGATCCCGACCCACATAATGACCCGGATCTTTATCCATCGTGGCCATCACCGCCAGATGACAATATTTGGTTTGCGCAATTAATCAATAGGGCTGCCCAGTATCACGGGGTACAATTACATTCTGATCCCTTAGAGGAAAATGTATTGCTTGAAACTTTTGCTCCCTCGCAAAAATCCACGCACACACTGCCAATGTTAAAAGGCATGCTTAAACATCTCCGGATTCAAACAAGAGGGCAATCTGCAATTCTTAATCGGGCCTTTCATCAAGAACATCTTTTGGGACCCTCAGTTGACACATCTTTAGAAAAGATGGAAAAAGATACTGACACTGCTAAGTCCATGGGGGCCTTACAATTGCCTTCCCCAAGAGGTTCTTTTCACTGCTCCTTCTACAGGGGTGGCTCCAAAACCGTTGGCTCGGAACATACCTCTTCTTCAAATAAAAGCCCCTCTCAAATGTCCTCCACAGGATACTTTCGCGGAGGCTACAGAGGCAACAATGGTAGGGGAAGAGGTTGCGGCAACAATAACCGCATCTCCCCTACCACCAAACAGGGACTTCCCTGCACTCCACGATAATCGCACTCTCACAGTTCCTACCTGTCTGAAATTCAATCACAACAGACAAATGAGTAATACAAATTATCCAGTATGGTTATTGCCTGGAACTCGCCTCTACTTCCACAAATCTGCCTCTGAGACAATGTCAAATGTCCTCAGAACATCTGACACTTCTCAAACAAGCAATAGAACCAGTCCCCTTGCCTCATCAAGGCACAGGGGTTTACTCCCTCTATTTCCTAATGCCAAAAAAGGACAGCTCTCTCAGGCCCATATATGACCTCAGACCCCTAACCCTTTACATTCAATCGGATTACTTCCACATGGTCACTCTTCCAAAAGGTGCTCCCACTACTTCAACAAGGCGACTTTCTCTCCACTCTAGATTTAAAGGACGCCTACTTTCACATTCATCCCGCTCACAGGAAATATCTCAGGTTCGTGGTAGACAGTCAACACTACCAATTCTAAGTCCTCCCATTCGGGGTGACTACAGCACCCAGAGTATTCACCAAGTGCCTCGCAGTAGTTGCGGCTCACTTACCAAGACGGCACATTCATGTCTTCCCTTATCTGGACGACTGGCTCATAAAAGCCAATTCACACAGGTACTGTGTGCAACACACACACAAAACAATTCAACTGTTTCACGACTTGGGATTCACAGTAAACCTCACCAAATCCCACCTCCAACCGTCCAGCATACAACATCTAGGGGCTACAATAGACACTTCAAAAGCTCTAGCATACCCCAACCTAGTCAGGATAAACACCATACAAGCTAGAATAACAAAATTTCAGCCTCAACACTGACTCCCAGCTTGAGTGCTCCTGCAGCTAATCGGGATGATGGCCTCCTGCATTCTCATCGTCCGTTATGCAAGACTCCAAATGCGTCTCTTATAGGAGTGTTTTGCACGTCAGTGGAACCAGGCTCAAGGCCAGCTAACAGATCTGGTGTTGGTAGACGACCGCACCCATCGCTCTCTGCGGTGGTGGAACATACAAAACCTTTCCAAAGGCAGCTGTACCTCAACCCGGTTCTACAGATAGGGCTAACAGCAGATGCATTGCTCACCGGCTGGGCAGCTCATCTTCAAACCCATACCATTCAGGGCATGTGGACCCCTAAAAAAAACAATTCTATATGAATTACCTGGAATTGTTGGCAATCTTCCTAGCGTTAAAATCTTTTCAACTCCACCTTGTAGGCAAAACTGTCCTGGTCCATACAGACAACATGACAGCAATGTATTATATACAAAAACAGGGGGGGGCACACTCTCTACAGCTTTCAAACCTAGTTCAAAGCATATGGAGATGGGCCATTCCTCAGAACATATATCTCCTTGCAGAACACCTCCCAGGAGTACACAATCAAATTGCAGATCTGCTCATTCGTCAGAGACAGCAGTTCCATGAATGGGAACTTTATCCTCAAGTTCTGCTTCCATTCTTTCAAATGTAGGGGCACCCAGAAATAGACTTGTTCGCCACACACCAAAATGCCCAAGCTTCGCATCCAGGTATCTACACCCATTGTCCAAAGGCAATGTGCTATGGATGTACTGGTCAGGCAAATTTGCTTACGCTTTTCCGCCTCTCCCGCTCATTCCACTAGTGGTTTTGAAACTCAAATATCATTCCCTCCCAATGATCCAAATTGCTCCAACATGGCCCAGACAGCCATGGTTCACAACCCTCTTGGAACTATCAGTAGTTCTTCATCAAAATTTACGCCTCTCACCCAAGCTTCTCACTCAGAACCATGGAGAGATGAGGCATCCATATGCCAATCAACTCAACCTTGCGATCTGGCACCTGAAGTTTTTTGAGTTTGGCTACCTTAATCTCCCTCCAGACTGCATAAAAATCATTAAAGACGTCCTACCACTAGATCTTGCTATGCCGTAAAGTGGAAAAGATTTGTAATTTACTGTACAAATACCAATATGTTCGAGGCATGTGGGCTGCTAAATTCATATCTATTGCATAGATCGCCGCCTAGTGTTGGGTCCGGATGATTGCACATTGTTGTCCTGGAAGAGTCTTCGAAGTATCACGAGATAGGTGGCTCCTCCCCTGGACTACAGTGCGCATGGGCATCGACTCCATCCCCAGATTGTTTTTTTCCGCCATTGGGTTCGGATGTGATTTCGACGTCTCCTGTCGGAATCGGTAAAAAACTGTTCTCTAAAGGCCAAAAGGCTTTCTAACCTCGTCGGTATTGTTGGCGCTCGGTTCTCGTGTATACTCCAACTCTTCGAGTCGGTTTCCTGGGGAGTCGCGTGACTCTTCAGTCATCGAGGCCCTTCGGCGCAGCAAGACCGGGACGAAACTACAATGGAACGAAGTCCGTTCAAGAAGTGTCCCGTGTGCGGTTCGAAGTACCCACACATCGACGTGCATCCTGTATGCAACAAGTGCCTGTCGCCGGACCACAACGAGGCCAACTGTATGGCCTGTTCAAAGTTCAGGTCGAAGAAGACGCTCAAGATTCGGCGCGTGGCGCGCCTCGAGGCCCAGCGATCGGCACCGGCACCTGTGGACATCTTCAACGACCCCGAAGCAGACGAGCAAGAGCTTCAGCTTCAGATCTCGCCTCCATCGGCGGAGGTCGAGGCCGACTACGGTGACGCCGTTGAGGGCCTGGACCTAGACGACTACGTCGAGGAGGTAGGGGACGACGAGGAAGTTTATGGGGCCGCGGAAGATAGCTCGGAGGAAGAGCTATGCCCCGTCCGTACAATAACTAAGGCTCAGGTCACGGGATCGCCACTCGGCCTTACCCACGACCCTCAACCTAAGTCCTCGGCCCCGCCTTCTGGCCCGGCTACAGACATTTCGGCGGAGCCTCCATTACAGAAAACGAAACCGAAACCATCGGCTTCGACTTCTTCTAAAATGGCCGACACGCCATCGAAACCGAAGACGGCAGAGACAACTTCGACACCGTCGTCTTCGGAGGCTTCGAAGCCAAAAAAGGCGGTCGAACACGAAAAGGCACCCAAAGGGGCCAAAGAGGCCGGCTCGAAGAAGGTCGTCGAGCATGTGTCGAGTAAGGTGGTGGAGTCGACGTCGACGAAGACTGTCGAGACACCTCGTGTTCGACCGCCTTTTTTGGCTTCGAAGCCTCCGAAAACAGAATGAGGAGTATAACTTCCCTGCCAATAATGACCCTGATGGACAGCAGGACTCATGGATAGACACTGGTGACCAGGGTGACCAACAGGTGGTTAGTGACCCACAGCTTTATGGAATAAAGGATTCTCCTACTGAGGACTCAGCGGCATTTAATGCCTTAATCGAACGGGCAGCTGCAAATCACAAGGTGGAGATGCATGCCGACCCGGTGGAAGTTGACTTTTTGTTTGATACATTCTCTGCATCGGAAAAAGACTGTAAAAACACTGCCAATGCTTAAAGGGGTTCTCAAACATGCTGCTGACATTTTCAAAGAACCCACCAGGGCACGGGTGGTCAACCCACGGATAGAAAAGAAATACAGACCGGCACCTGGGGACCCTGCTTATATTCGAGGCCAGTTGCCTCTAGACTCTTTAGTCGTCTCCAATGCCCGCAAAAGGGCAAATTCACAGACAACGGGTGAAGCTCCTCCCCCAGACAAAGAGTCGAAAGTGCTGGAGGCAGGGGGCAAGAGGGTAGCAGCGCAGGCAGCAAACATATGGCGCATATCCAATACACAAGCCCTATTAGCCAGGTATGATAGGGCGCACTATGACACCTTAGAGCAGCTCTTACAACACCTTCCAGAGCAGTTTAAAGAAGGAGCTGAGTTGCTGATACAAGAGGGCAAGCTCATTTCTAACGCTGCAATTAAATGTGCGCTAGACGTGGCAGATACAGCAGCAAGGGCAGTCAACACAAGTGTTATGTTAAGGCGTCAAGCATAGCTCCGCATCTCAGGGTTCAAACCAGAAATACAGACAACTATCCTCAACCAGCCCGTCAATCCAGACAGACTGTTTGGGCCGGAGGTTGACACCACACTCGAGAAGATCAAAAAAGATACTGAGACGGCTAAGTCCATGGGGGCGCTTCAGTCTCAGCAATTCAGAGGAAACACTTTTCGTCGCTCAAGTGCGCGGGGTACTACCAGAGGCCACTTGGCACAGCAGTCACATTTCGGCAGAGGAGGCGCCTAAGCCTCGTACCCGAAACAGAATAGAGGTGGTAACAGAGGAAACAGCGCCAGAGGCAGAGGCAACAATAGTTCCCGCTCCTCTGCTGCCAACAAACAGTGACTCTCTGTCCCTTCCCCCCGACCATCCAACACCTGTCGGGGGGAGACTCCAGCAGTTCCTGCCAGTCTGGACGTCCATCACCACAGACAGGTGGGTGAGGAAACTTATCCAGTTCGGTTATTGTTTAGAGTTAACGTCCACTCCACCCAACATACCCCCAAGACAACGACCTATGTCAGCAGAGCACTTGCACTTATTGCAGCAGGAGGTTCTTGTAATGCTGCAAAAAGGCGCAATAGAGCTCGTGCCGGTGGAGGAAGAAGGCACAGGGGTTTATTCCCTGTACTTCTTAATCCCAAAGAAGGACGGCTCGCTCAGGCCCATTCTGGACCTACGCCCCCTCAACCTGTACATCCTCTCAGAACACTTCCACATGTTAACACTGCAGCAGGTTCTTCCACTGTTAAACCAGGGAGACTTCCTCGCAACCTTGGACCTCAAGGATGCTTACTTTCACATACCACTCCACCCATCCCACAGAAAGTACCTCAGGTTCACCATACAAAACAGGCATTACCAGTTCAAGGTCCTACCCTTCGGAGTGACCACTGCCCCCAGGGTGTTCACCAAGTGTCTGGCGACTGTGGCGGCGCACTTCAGGAGACAAAACATACATGTCTACCCTTACCTAGACGACTGGCTCGTTCAAGCAAAGTCGGAACAGCAGTGCGCTGTGGACATGTCCCACACAATTCACCTCCTTCACAGTCTGGGGTTCTCACTGAACTATCCCAAGTCGCACCTTCAGCCAGCCCATGTGCGGCAGTACCTAGGCGCGACAATAAATACTTTGACTGCTACAGCTCAGCCGAACCAGGTGAGGATCGACAACATCCAGTCGCTCATCCAAAGGTTCAGACCGCAACAATCACTCCCAGCGAGAGTGTTTATGCAGTTGATAGGCATGATGGCCTCCTGCATATACATAGTCCCGCACGCGAGGTTGCATATGCGTCCGCTCCAGGAATGCTTGGCGCATCAGTGGATACAGGCTCAAGGACAATTGAAAGACCTAGTGTTGGTAACTGGTCGGGCATACAGCTCTCTGCATTGGTGGAATCCACACAACCTTTGCAAGGGCCGACCGTTCCAGGAGCCTGTGCTGCAGATCATCATGACCACGGACGCCTCTCTCCAGGGATGGGGAGCTCATGTGCTCCACTACACGGTGCAGGGACTATGGACGACGCAGCAAAAGAAGATGCACATCCACTATCTAGAGTTGATGGCAATCTTCATGGCACTCAAGTCCTTCAAGGTACATCTCTGCAACAAAGTCGTGTTGATCCGGACGGACAACATGACTGCCATGTACTATATCCAGAAGCAGGGTGGTACGCACTCTCCACAGCTGTCTCATCTGGCTCAGAGCATGTGGAAGTGGGCCATTCAGAGGAACATTTTCCTCATGGCGGAACACCTCCCAGGCAAGGACAATCAGATGGCAGATCTGCTCAGCAGGTACAGCCATCAAATGCACGAGTGGGAGATACATCCATCAGTACTCCGCCCGTACTTCCAGCAGTGGGGTCATCCAGAGATAGACCTGTTTGCCACAAGGGAAAACGCAAAATGCCAAAGCTTTGCCGCCAGGTTCCCTCACCCACAATCGCAGGGCAATGCGATATGGATGAACTGGTCAGGCAGATTTGCGTACGCTTTTCCCCCAGCACCCCTAATACCGCTGGTGGCAAGAAAGCTAAAGCAACACTCGATGACACTCATCCTGGTTGCTCCAACGTGGGCACGCCAACCATGGTACACCACGTTTCTAGAACTCTCCGTGGTACCGCACCAAAGGCTGCACCTCACACCCAGACCTTTGACGCAGAACCATGGCGACATTCAGCATCCAGATCCGCACCAGCTCAATCTGGCGATCTGGCTCCTGAGGTCTTAGAGTTTGGCTACCTTAACCTGCCTCCAGAATGCATGGACATCATCCGGGAGGCACGGAAGCCCACTACAAGAGCTTGCTATGCAGCAAAATGGAAGCGGTTTGTCATTTATTGTACAGCACATAACATAAACCCGCTAGATGCATCCATTCCTAACATCATCTGCTATTTGTTGCATCTTTACAAATGCAATCTAGCGTACGCTTCCATTAGGATACATTTATCCGCCATAGCGGCTTATCTTCAGAACAGGCAGCATCTCTCTGTTTTCAGGGTGCCTGCCATTAAAGCTTTCCTAGAAGGGCTGAAGCGGGTCATTCCTCCCAGGACCCCACCCGCTCCAGTATGGAATCTCAACGTGGTCCTCACTAGGTTGATGGGCCCACCTTTTGAGCCTCTCCATTCGTGTGAGGTTCAGTTCTTGACATGGAAAGTGGCTTTCCTCATTGCTATCACGTCTTTGAGACGTGTTAGTGAGCTACAAGCGCTCACAATACAAGAGCCATTTATTCAAGTCCATTCGAACAGGGTAGTGCTTCGCACTAACCCCAAGTTCCTTCCAAAGGTGGTGTCACAGTTTCATGTCAATCAGACAATTGAACTGCCCGCATTCTTTCCGAACCCGGAAACAGTAGCGGAAAGAATGCTCCACACGCTAGACGTTAAACGGGCATTAATGTACTACATTGACAGAACACAACACTTTAGAAAGACACAGCAACTTTTCGTTGCCTTCTCGGCACCGCACAAAGGCAACCCTATTTCCAAAGCTGGAATAGCCAGGTGGATCGTTAAATGTGTTCAAATCTGTTATCAGAAGGCTAAACGCACTTTAACGGTCCCCCCCAGGGCGCACTCCACACGCAAGTTGGGGGCCTCCATGGCATTCCTAGGTAACATTTCTTTGGAAGACATTTGTAGAGCAGCCACATGGGCTACACCACATACATTTACCAAACATTACTGTGTAGATGTGCACTCCAAACAGCAGGCAGCTGTAGGACAGGCTGTTCTCAAAACTCTTTTTCAGACTTCTGCAGCTGGCACGGGCGGCCGCCGCTAAATGAGGGGACTGCTATGTATTCTATGCAATAGATATGAATTTAGCAGCCCACATGCCTCAAACTGAATATGCTACTTACCAGTATACCAGTATGCATCTGTTCTTGGCATGTAGGGCTGCTAACATTCATATTGCCCACCCTCCTCCCCGGCGCCTGTAGCAGCTGCAGATTACTTCTTGCATTTCATCACTAGCATGGACATCATTTCTACTATCACACTCCATCCTTGCCACAATGGCTAAAAACAATCTGGGGATGGAGTCGATGCCCATGCGCACTGTAGTCCAGGGGAGGAGCCACCTATCTCGTGATACTTCGAAGACTCTTCCAGGACAACAATGTGCAATCATCCGGACCCAACACTAGGCGGCGATCTATGCAATAGATATGAATGTTAGCAGCCCTACATGCCAAGAACAGATGCATACTGGTAAGTAGCATATTCAAAACCCTCCAGATGCGTCTTTTCAATGCATCCTCTGTTACCTTTTGCATCTACAACAATGTAACAATGTAACCTAGCGTATACATCCATAAGACTTCATCTTGCTGCAACAGCAGCCGATCTCCAAATCAACAACATTTGTCTTTGTTTAGGGTACCGGCTATCAAGGCATTTATGGAAGGATTTAAAAGAATAATTCCAACTAGAATTTCACCCTCTCCAGTATGGAACCCAAGTGTGGTACTTACCAGGCTCATAGGTCCCTCATTTGAACCTATGCATAAATGAGAATTACAGTTTCTCACCTGGAAAGTAGTTTTCCTGGTTGCAATCACCTCTCTCAGAAGAGTCAGTGAACTCCAGGCATTAATCATTCAAGAACCATTTCTCCAAATCCATCATAACAAAGTGGTTGTTATGTTATGTTAAATGAATTTGTATAGCACACGTACACCAAACGGTTTCATGGCGCTCAAGAGCAAGAGAGGAGCTGCGACAGTGATGCATTTGACTTACAGATATGCCTGAGTGAACAGAAAGGTTTTAAGTAGTTTCCGGAACTGTAGGTAACAGGCTGTGAGCCTAATTTCCACAGGAAGCGAATTCCAGAGCTGTGGAGCCAGTACCACGAATCTGAGTCCACCAAGTTTCTTACGTTTAAATACGTGGGTGGTCAGCAAATTCAGATTCAAGGAGCGCAGTTCTCGAGAGGGGATATAGCGCTGAATCCTAGAAGAGAGGAAGGCAGGGCCATTCCCCATTAGGGCTTTGAATGTGGTGCATCCCAGTTTAACGGCACAACGTTTAGCCACCGGCAGCCAGTGAAGGCTCTTCAATAGGGGTTTAATGTGATGTTGTAGAGGCTGGTGGGTGATGAGTTTGCACCAGCTGCAAACGTTGTAGTTGATACGCGGGGATGCCAACGTAAAGGGGGTTGGCGTAATCAATATACGACGTTACCAAGGCCAGGACAGTCAAGGTTAGGGCCTCAGTGGGTAAGAATCTACTGATCTTCCTGATTCTGCGGGGATGGAAGAAGCATGTTGAAACCACTGCGCTTATCTATGCCTTCATGGAAAGATCGTTGCTAATCATAATCCCTAAACTCTTAACGGACGTTTCAGGGAGTAGGGGACCAAAAATTGGCGTTCCAAGGGTTAGCTGGTCCACCTGTGAGGATGAGATCAGTTTTGTCTGGGTTTAATTTCAGTTGGTTGACGTTCATCCAGGCGTTAATAAAGCTTAATGTGGATTGAAAGAAGAGCGCTGAGAGATGGTAGGCTTGATAGTAAACACCAACTGAAGGTCGTCGGCGTAGTTAAAAGTGACAACCTTTTTCTCGCGCAGAGACCAGATCAGGGGGAATAAGTATAGTTTGAACAACAGGGGCGAGAGGGAGGACCCCTGAGGGACCCCACATGTCAATTTCATTTTCTGGGATGAAAAATTCGCCAGCCGAACAGTCTGGAAACGATTTGTGAGAAAGGAAGAAATCCACCTCAAAGCCATGCCCTGGACTCCGGCATTGCTGACACGGTCGATCAGAATATCGTGGTCGACTGTGTCAAAAGCAGCTGACAAGTCAAGGAGTACCAGGGCCTGGGTGAGCCCTCTGTCCATACCTCCTCTGAGTTCATCCATGACTGCGAGGATGACAGACTCTGTGGAATGTGCCAACCTATATCCCTCCTGATGAGAATCCAAGAAGTAAGATTGTTCAATGAAGGAGCTCAGGCAATTTGCCACATGAGCTTCTAGGATTTTCCCGAGATAGGGCAGCAGAGAGATAGGCCGGTAGTTACTGAGCACTGACGGATTCAAATTAGTTTTTTTCAGAATCTGGATGATCTCAGCACTTTTGAAAATGTCGGGGACAGTACCAAATTTTAGCAAATTGTTGAGTAGTGATAAGGGTGGGGTCGGGGCAAGTAAGGAAAGCCTCGCGAAGGATATGCGGTGGGCATCAATCCGTGGGGGAGCCAGAGCTAACTTTTTTTAAAAGACCAAAGAAGATTTCCTTTGAAATTGTGGGGATTTGGTTAAATGCACGTGTATTTTTACCAGGAGGTAAAGGGGCTATAACAGAGGAGGCTGGCGGAATGCTAGTTTTAATCAGAATAATTTGATTAATGAAATAAGAGTTGAGCGAAACACATAGAGGTTGCGTGGGGGCAGGTTTAGCAATAACCCTGTCTGGATTGGTAAGTTCATTAACTATGGAAAAAATGTACTTAGACTGGTTTGCTGAGTTAACTATCTTTGCAGAAAAGTAATCCGCCTTAGTCTGGAGAATTGCATTTTTATAATCTTTGAGTAAGGTGACGTAAATGGCTCTTTTATCCAAGGAGTAATCGCGTCTCCACCTACGTTAGGCTTGCCGTAATGCAAGTTTTTTTTTCATTTTAGCTCGTTGGAGAACCAACGTTGGGCATCATGGGGCCGCATAGTCTTTATTTTCTTGAATGGGGCAATGTGATTGCTAGCAGGTTCAAGCCAGATTGTAATATCTGCTGCCTGGTATGCAGAGAATCTTCAGGGGTAGTAGCTGTGGCTGTGAGTATGGAGCAAAATTCGCCCATATTAGCATGATTCCAATTTGTCGCCAGATTATTTTTTATCCGAGCATTTTTCCTAGGTCGAGTAATGCATATAGCAAAAGTAATATCCGACCAAGTACAAGGTAAGATAGAACATTTAGATAGATCCAAGTTGGAAGTCCATACTTGGTCTTAGGAGTGCCCATCCTTTTTTAGGAGGACTAACCCAAAATCTCTACCTAAAGTCGCCTCTGCTTTCCACCTTAACCAGTCTGTAGAACTTGCAGTGTTTTTCCTTCTACTAGACTCAGTAGCAGAACAGGCTCTTCACACGCTAGACGTTAAAAGAGCGATACTTTATTACATTGAAAGAACAAAACCCTTTAGAAAGACTAAACAACTTTTTGTGGCTTTCTCCCCACCTCATAAAAGCAATCCTATCTCAAAAATAGGAATTGCAAGGTGGATTGTTAAATGCATCCAAATATGCTATGCTAAGCCAAAAGCACCTTAACCGTTCCCCCTAGGCCTCACTCCACACGTAAACTAGGGGCATCTATGGCATTCTTAGGGAACATTGCCCTAGGTGACATCTGCAAAGCAGCAACTTGGTCTACACCACACACGTTCACAAAACACTATTGTGTAGAAGTGCAAGCAAAACAACAGGCTATTGTGGGCCAGGCTGTATTAAGGACACTTTTTCAAACCACTGCAACAGATACAGGTAGCCACCGCTAAGGAAGACTGCTGTATAGTCTATGCACAAGTATACGATCTACAGCTCATATGCCTCGAACAGAAAATGCTACTTATCCGTATGCATCTGTTCTTCGCATGTAGAGCTGTTGATTTGTATACACCCACACTCCACCCCGGATACCTCAATCTGTTCCAGCATTATCTAACTTAGATACATTACACATGGACATCCTTTTCTATTTCTTACTAACTCCATCATGACCCTCCATGGCAAAACAATCTGGAGATGGAGTTGATGCCCATGTGCACTATCGTCCTAAGGAGGAGTCACCTACCTCGTGACTACAAAAGACTTCTTCCAAGACGAAAACAAAGTGCAAACATCCAAGTCCAACACCAGATGGCGATCTATGCGCAAGTATACAAATCTACAGCTCTACATGCCAAGAACAGATGCATACTGGTAAGTGGCATTTTCCTTTCCATCTGTCTTGCGGTACCTTGTGATCCCCATTGCATTTGCTCCCAGAAGCACCTGATGTTTTATTTCCTATGGCTTCCGTAAGTGCCTTCCAGGCCTCTACTTGACTTTTTAAAATATTTAATGAGACACTGTTTAGCCCCATCAGGAGTGTCTTGAATTGCTTTTAGTGGCAATGAAATTGCAGATTTTAGCTTGGTGCACTTCTTGTCGAACCATTCCATATGCAAAATGGCACAGTTACCAGCATGGATTTCCTGTTGGCTGTGAATTGTAGGGCACTTTTCTAAGTTCAGAGATGCAACTAGTGTTCTATTTATTCCTTGATGGAACTATTAAACAAGCTACCAGTGGGTAGTGATCACTCTCAATGTGTTGCTCTATTACAAGGTCGTCGACCAGCCAAGATTCCAAATTGATTATCATATAATCTTTCAAACTTGCTTGCCCCCCTGATTGGAAGGTGTGATGAGCTGAAATCCGAGGGCATAAACCCATTTAAAGGGCGGGTATAATTTTTAAGCGCAAGGGAGTTAAGGAGACTCCTTTCCTTGAGCGGTGGGGAAACAGAGTATGTCGATAGGATGGTTTGCGGATACCATGACTATGCAGTAGGTCGAATTTGCCATTGTATCATCGGATTTGATCTTAAAAGCCCAGCATTCCGGAATGACATGATGCTTTGCTCGTGAATGGTTAAAACATGAAGGTTGGATAACCAGAGAAGTCCCCTGGAGAACAGATTTGCCCCCCTCTCAGGGTTAGAAAACTGTGATTGACTATCTAGGAACGGGCAGGTGGGGCAGGCCTCTTCGCCTGTGGTGGTTCCCCCAAACAATACTGGCAGAGTACCGACTATTACTCCTAGTAATAGCGATAGGGGGTATTCAGATGTAATAAGATTAGCATCATGGAATGTCGCAGGTATTTCCAATAAACTTGGAGATCCCCACTGGCTTAAACTGTGGCAGGACCAAGATATCTCCTGCTTTCAGGAGACCTGGGCCACAGGAGAGCTCTTCGTAAACGGTTATCGCTCCTATCAGACAAGAGCAACCCCGTCCCCCGCGGGTAGAGCGAAAGGGGGCTTGTTAACTTTGATTCCAAATACCCTACCAATAAAAGCAAAGACACTAGAAGGAACCTCCCCATATTATCAGCTGATTATTTTAGAGTTTGCTAATCAAGATCAGTGGCTTCTAATACATTTCTACACTAACAATTTTGGCCCAAACAGGCATAACGTTTTGGATGAGGTGAACTGTGCCATTGATAAAGCTACCACTTGTGTTAAACAAAAGGCTCTCCTAAACATCACCTGGCTGGGAGATTTTAATGTACATCCTTGCCACCATAACTTAGAGTGGGCTTGTGGTGTGGAGGATTTGAGGGGCAACCCTGTACACCATTTTCCACATACTACTTATGTAAACACTCTGAATATGTTAATCTCGACGAGAAATATGTTCATGGTCAATGACTTTGCCACAGTTGGCGATGGTTTGGCTCCAACTTTTCACCGGTAACATCAGGAATCAACTATTGATTTTATATTGGTCACAAATCCTTTAAACACCAGGTGCAGCAAAAGCAAAATCAATAATCAATTTAGGTTTACAGCATTTTATTGAGACATTTACAAAAACAAGAATCCAATCTACTTACTTTCCGAAAGCTTCTTAAAACCTGGCTTTACAATAAAACTTTTACTTAAATCTTCCCTCAGCTCCATTAAATCTAGCCTTTCCAGCTCAACCTACCTTCCTCGGCAGTGCTGGGACGCACCTGGGTAGCCATCGCGCTATATAAATCCTCTTTCCATTCCATTCCATTCCAAGAAACAGTGGTCGCAAAGGATTCGTGTTATGATACATCCATTCAGGAGCGCATTTGGTGTGTAAAGTCTCTGCAAACTAAGTGCCCATCCGGTTCCGTCGTTCGATGCGCATACAGCGACAATAATACACAAATAAACAACCCCCTTTCAAACTCCCCCACCCCTCTTACCCCTTCTGTCCCCTCCCTTCCCTCCCCCGTCCAGTGCCAAGTTCGCCCCCCTGCTTCCCTTCTCCTTCTCCGCTTTCCCCTTTTGGCTAATCCCATTCTAAGCCTTATCAATCAGTTGAATCTGCAGGTGCCGTTAGTCTCAAAAGTCAAAGATATCGTGGACATGTAAGTTCTTTAAATTCCGTAACCAGCAGTGAATGAAACGGTTGCCACAGGTCGTTAAACTGCTCCACCTCTCCCGCCACTGTGAGCGACAACTTTTCCATGCCCAGGACATGCCATAATCTATGCAGCCAGCCCGTGATAGAGGGGAGTGTGGTGGTGCGCCAGTGTATGAGAATGTTTTGAACAGCCGAACCCAGCGCTATTGCAATCTGTCTGCCTCTTCGGGACTTTAGGGGGTACATCAACCGGTTGGGCAAGCCCAGCAGTACATACGCAGGGAAGCGTGGCAGTTCAATGTCAAAGTGTGTGTCAATCTCGTCTAAGATCTCCTTCCAGTAGGGGCTTAGCAAAGGACAATCCCACAACACATGTGTAAGTGTGCCTACCTGCCCACAAGCCCGCCAGCATGTATCCTCAATACTACGATTCATTTTGTGCAATCTTTCTGGGGTGTAGTACCAGTAGGTAGTCGCCTTAGTAAATGTTTCGGTAAGTCCCGTGTGGTATGCGGAATGTCGCGCCCGATATGAAATCTCGTCCCACTCTGTATGGCTCAATGTCCTCCCCAGTTCCCGTTCCCAACGCTCCCTACCCGGGTTATAAAGATGAGAGGAAGGAGGCTGCAAAAATTTGTAGAGATCCGAGATCAGTTTCGCATCAGAAGTGCGTGTCACAAGCCACTTCTCATAAGGTAAAAGCCTTCTGTCCGCTGATTCACGCACCTGCGGTTGCAGCACCCAGTGGCGCACCTGTAAATACCGCATTCTCTCCGTTTCAGGTAGGTGATATTCGCGCTTGAAGTCCCGAAATGGGATGATGCCCTCTGGAGCATACATATGGAACAGCGCCCTGCACCCCGCAGTCCGCCAGCGCTTAAAGGCACTCTGTTCCATCCCGGGGGTGAAATCCGGGTTCTCGACCAATGGTGTAAACGGTGAGGGGAACTTGGTGAGCTCATGAACAACACTAGTGGCATCCCACACCTGCAGTGGGACTCGCGTGATGAAAGACGCGTACAGATTGGGGGGGGCGGTGTGCCCTGCGTAGGAAGGGCACCTCCTGTAGAGGCCGGCCCGCTACCGCATGGTCTTGGAAGAGCCAGTGTTTATCTGACTCCCATCTGCTCCACTCCACGAGATCTCGCAGTTGTGCCGCTTGAAAATACTTGTGCAAATCTGGTATACCCAGACCCCCTGCCTCGGGCTAGCGTGGTGAGAGCCCTCTTCAGCCTAGGTTTGCAGCCCTGCCAGATGAAGCGTGCAAGGTCTGCCTGCGTCTGCTGAATCCACCCCTTGGGAGGTAGGAGCGGCAGGGCCGGGAATAAATATAGAACCTGTGGTAAGATCGTCATCTTAACCGCTGCTATCCTGCCTAGCCAGGACAGAGTGCCTTTGTTCCAGCGCCCTAGTTCTTCCTTAATTTTCTTTCCCAAGGCCGTGTAGTTGGCGGTTACTGTAGCGGGCAGGGTGGGCGCCAAAAGGATGCCCAGATAAGGTACCAGATCCGAAGACCAGTGCATGGGGAAGAGGTTCTGGAGTTCCGTTCTCGTGGCAGCGTTCAACGAGACATCAAGGGCTGCGGACTTCCCCATATTCATTTTGAATCCCGCGACTGACGAGAAAGCTTCCAGTTCTGCAACACACGCTGGGAGCGCCCCCCTCGGGTCAGCTAGTGTCAGTATAACGTCATCCGCATAGAGGCTAATCGTGTGGGTATATCTCCCATCTTCACTCCCGTCGCGTTCAGGTTCTGACGTATCCTTTGGGCGAGAGGCTCCATATATAGAGCAAAAAGTAGCGGGGATAATGGGCACCCCTGCCTGGTGCCCCTCTCTATTGAAAACCTCCGGGAGCTGCAACCATTCACCCGCACTACCGCCGATGGGAATCTGTAGCAATTGAACACTAGGGTGCGGAACTTCTCCCCAATGCCCACCTTTGCCAGGACCTGCTCTAGATAAGGCCAATGTACCCGGTCGAACGCCTTCTCCGCGTCCATGGCTAACAGCATTCTTTCCCCGGGAATCCGGGAGGCTTTCTCTAGGATGTGTACCACTCTCTTGGTGTTGTCCACCGTCTGCCTCCCTGGGACAAATCCTGCCTGGTCCGGGTCAACCAGTCCTGGCAGATGAAGTGCCAGCCGAGTCGCAAGGATCCCAGTGTACAGCTTGAGATCAATGTTCAGGAGAGAGATCGGTCTGTACGAGCTGCAATGAGCCCGGTCCTTCCCTGGTTTGGGGATGACCGACACGGTTGCCTGGAGTAGATCAGTTGATATAGCTCCAGGAGCGGAGAATGAGTTGAAGAGCCGGGTAAGGACAGGGGCCAGCACGGAGCAGAACGTTTTATAGAAAAGTGATGTATAGCCGTCCGGGCCCAGAGCCTTCCCAGTCTTGAGTTTAGAGATGGCTGTAATCACCTCTTCAACCCGAATGTCCCTTTCCAGGTACTCTGCTTGCTCCGGAGCTAAGGAAGGGAGGGTGACCGAGTCCAGATAGCCAGCTTCCGCATGTGGCGACGGGGGGTCACTGGCATATAGTTATGCATAGTACTGACGGAAAGTCTCCGCTATCCGGTCGTCCTCCGTAACTGTCTCGCCGTCGGAGACCAAAAGCTCCTTCACTAAGTGCCGTTGATGTGCCACTCGAAGTTTGTTCGCAAGCAGCCGGCCGCACCTGTCCCCCCCTGTGTAATACGCATGTTTCAGACGCAACGCCGCATACTCCGCTCTGTCTATATCCAAGGCCGACAGGAGTTTCCTCGCTGCCTTAAGTTGCCTCCATACCCTATGAGCTCCCGTGCGCTGATGTACCTGCTCTAGCTCGCGTACTTTGTGTGTGAGCTCGTCTCGTTTGAGTTGGCGTTCTCTATTCTCCGCTGACGATATTGCTATAAATTCTCCTCTGAGCACTGCCTTTAAGGCTGCCCATTGCGTTGCCAATGAAGTGTCGGTATTATCATTGTGGGTCTCATAATCGCGGACTGAGTCTGTGATGTGTTTCACTACAGTTTTTTTATGCAGTAGTGTATCCCTGAGGCGCCAAACCCCACGCGACGAGGACACCGGCGGTAAGCGAAAAGTGCCTGTAACGGGCGCATGGTCTGATAAGGAGAGAACCCCCATTTCAGATGCCGTAGCTAGGTCACAGACTGGCCCCGTGACCAAGAGGTGGTCTAATCGCGCATATGTCTTATGTGCATGTGAGTAATAGGGAGTAGTCCCTGTCGGTGGGGTGGAGGCGGCGCCAGAGATCGTGGAGATCTAGGTCCTCCAATTGGGATTTACCCCCTTACGAAATCTCTCCCATTTGTGGGTACCTCTGCGCTGACCTGTCTAGAGACGAGTCGAATACCATGTTCAGGTCCCCTCCTATGATAATGTGTCTATCTGAGGTGGCTGTAACGTCCACCAAGGCCGAGTTAAAAAATCGATCTTGATGCTCGTTGGGGCTATATATCGATCCTATGGTGAACACCAGACCTCCTGACTTAACCCTGTACACTAGAAGTCTCCCTTTCTGTTCTGCAAACTTATGTAAAACCTCCCCCTTAAATGTTCGGGACACTAGGATTGCCACCCCCGCTGTCTTGGTGGTGTTGGAGGAAAAGAATTGTGTTGGAAATTTGTGAGATCGCATCCTATGGCAATCACGGGCTAGCAAGTGGGTCTCTTGTAAGAGACAGATATCTGCCTGTGTGCTTTCTAGCAGAGACAAGACCGCCCTCCTCTTGACTGGATTGTTCAACCCTTTCACATTAAGGGTTACTACCTTAAGGGCTGCCATTATTGTAGGGGCAACTGTAGCGCAAGCATTGAAACGGAACCCAGATAGGGTGGCTCTGAGATAAGTAGCGTGCAGGGGCCCTGTCAGGCCAGAGTAGATGTAACAAAAGCACTGGACGACCTTTTCCCCTCCCCCCCCCAAACTCCCCTTAAACTTCCCCTGAACCGCCCCTCCCCATCCCCCCCTCCTCCTCCCCCACTCCCCAGCCAACAATTCCCTCTTGCAAACAACCAGCCTTTCCCAGCCCCCTTCCCTCTCCCCCCCGTGTCTCCCTGGAGCCCCAACAACCTTTTGTCCTAGTCATGTCCCAAGTGGACAAGTCTGTGGTGAATTACCTGTATGGACGTCCAGCCAATGTCTTCTCCCTACGGCCCCCCACCGCGGACCCCAAACCTGCAATATCAGTAAGGCTATGATGTTCTCCCCCCCGGAGCTTCTTTACGCTGTCAACGCGACATCATCAATAGGAGCTGTGTCTCTGGCCACTTCGGACACAGCGTTCGCCATGCTGGCTCTAATGGTGGGTGAATCTGGTCTCAAGGGGGTGGTAGGCGCCCGCCTCCTCGACACTCTCTGCCAGCCGTCCCTGGCGCTACGCCTTTGACGTGGCGTGGCGGTATAATCTTCCTCTGGTGTGATCCCTAGAACCTCGCATGTCTCCCGCAGTGATCGTAGTTGGTGCATCGTGCCATTCCACTTAAAGATAAGGCGGAAGGGGTGGCCCCAGGTATAGGACGTTTCGTGCTCTCTCAAAAAATCAGTCACTATCTTAAATGCTTTGCGTTTCTGAAGGGTGATAGCGGACAAGTCCTGGTATAGAGCAACAGAATGGCCGCGAAAAGTAAAGGATTGTTTCTTTCGCGCTTCCGCCAAGATGCGCTCTTTCAGTGGGAAGTCTGGGAAAAAGGCCAAAATATCCGGTGGTGGTGCCGACGCACGCCACGGTGTCCCACTCTGTGCGCCCTGTCAATCCGAATGGGAAAATCCGCTGGCTCTCCCAGGAGTTCCCTAAACAGCTCTCTTAAGTAACCGGCCACATCCGTGCCCTCTTCTGTAGATAGAACTCCGCGGACCCGAATGTTTCGTCGAGACCTGTTTTCGAGGTCCTCGTTATGCGTTTGGAGGTCCAGATGTTGGTCTCGTAGGCGTAACACCTCCTGTTGCAGCTGCACGATTTCGTCGTCAAGTCGGTTGTTCGTGCTCTCCACGGTGGCCACTCGTTCTCCCAGGCCGTCTACATCTCTGCGTATTTCTCGCACTTCTCCTGCTACTTCCTGCTTCAGAGTTTGAAAATCGTCCCTGAGGGTGCTGAAGAGGGATTCCAGGAAGGATCTAGTGACTGGCGGCTCCCCATCGTTCATGTTCGGAGATCCTCCGGCGGAGCTCGGTGATGGGTGCCCCCCTGTCTCCTCTGTGCTGGGTCCTGTTGAGCATCTCTGGGAGTGTGCGGTCTCCTTTCTTGTTACCTCTGTTGCCTGCCATCGCGGTAAGGATGCTGGCCAGATCCCTCGCCCCACCTCCCACGCCACGCCAGGCTCTCCAGACGTCTCCTGTGATCTACTGAAAAAGCTCTACCAAACACCACCGAACTCGTCACTCACTGTGGCCGGGAAAAGTGCCCCCCGACCTCTAGGGCCCGAGGGTCAGATCTGGTCCCAGTCTGCTGTTCGGGGACCCCTGGTGGGAAGCTCCATATGTAGGCTGATTGTCTGTCGCCACCAGGCAGCCGGCTCTCCACTGCGCCGCCCGGGGACGCGGCGCACGAGGGTGTCCGTCGCAATTCGTGGTATTGGAGACGTGCCTCTAGGCCTGTAGCAAACCGGGGACACCCCGTTGGGTGGTGGCCTCGTGGTAGGACAAGTCTGGTCTGCTCCGCTGCCCCTCCGTGGTAGCCCTTCTGTGCTGCCTCAACGCGATTTCTGGTCTCACCAGCCTGTCTGTATTCGGGGTCGTGCTCCCGTGCTCCGCAGGTCTCTCCAGTCCGGCGCTTATCGTTGGGTTCCACGGCTGTTACGACCCGTTAACACTGAGGGTCCCTCTTGTGCCGCGTTATCAGCAGTCCATGCATGTCAGTGTTCCCACTCCGGGCCAGGGCGCAGGGGTCTTCTTCCGCTTTCATGCAGCTTCCACTCATCCGTGCAGCAGGGCCATACCTCCGCTGTTCAGTCCCTGTCCATCGTGCTCCGGGGACCCCGCTGAGAGGCCGCAGCCGCGATCCCGAGATCTGCTGCTCTGTCTGTCTTTATAGCCGGGTTCTGCCAATCTCTGGACCGGCCGACACTGCCGGGTCCTCCGCCCAGTCGTGAGACTCTCGGGTCGGCGGGCGCGCCCCACACTGACGCGTCTCCTTCAGAGGCCTCGCTGGTAGGCCGCAGCCGCGGCCCCCGGTGCCGTCGCTCGGCTTGTCGTCTCAACTGGGCCCTGCTAGGCACTCGATGCGGTCGAAGTCGCGTGGCACATCGGTCCGCTCTGACACCCCCAGGGCAGGCAGGCAGGCAGCCGAAGGCCTCTCGGGCGGTCCTCCCTGCAGCTATGCTGGCACCGCCGCCGCGCCCTGGCGTCCTCGGTGCGGCAGTCGCTCGCCGGTCAGCGTGGGTCAGACCCCACCTCCGGCGCCCATTAGGCCACACGGGATCCCCTCTGTTCTTCCGTCGCCTCTTTGTCCGGGGATAGCTCCTGAGGGAGCTCAGGTCTCTGGCCCGGGGCCTATCTCTAGGTCTTGTTTCCGTCTGCTGCTGGCCGCCCCAGGCGAGCGCTCAGTCTGCTAGGCCGCAGCCGCGGCCTCGATTATCGCCCCAGGCGATTCCCTCGGTGCCGAACCAGCTGTCGGGGCACCAGCTGGACTCCAGGCAGTCTCAGCGCCGCAGAGTCCTTCTCCTCCCCGTGTGCCGCACCGGGCTGAGGAGTAGCGCGGTGCGCAGGCGGCCGCGTCGCTTCTTTCTGTTTCCCGGCAGTCGGCTTCCGTCACCCTTGTCTCCGGGGTCGTTCTCCGTTGTCGTCCGGCAGGTCGCGCCAGGACCGCTCTGAGCCAAGTTCTTTTGGCAAACTCGTCTTTTAGGGTTCCATCACCTCACCCGGCGCTACTGAACGCCAGCGGGGGGAGAAAAAGCTATGTTCCAGGGCTTGGGCCTAATCGGATCGGGGAGCCGCGAGGAGAAGCGTCCTCTCACTCCGCCATCTTCTCAATAATCAATTTAACGCTTTTTAGTGACCATGCGATTTTGCTCTGTGAGATCCAATTTATCCAGAAGGTTGCTTCAACGTCTCAGGTAATTGGTCTGCCTATATTAGCCAGGCGAAATAGATACCAATTGAAGTGGCCCAAAATTGATAAAACAAAAGTGATACCTATTATAATTAGGAATGCCCTTCATAATATTAGTAACTGTCTAGACTGCGATTATCATCCCCAACTTGTGGTGTCTTACTTTGTAGAATTCTTAGATCATATAAGGAATACAATTACTAGAAAAAACATGAACTCAAAAAAAATCAAGGGCTGGTTTGACGCTATTTAAAAAAAAGAAATCCCCCACTAAAGCTTTAGGATGCAATAGTAGATACACCTCTGAAATTGTCATTCTCCGTAAGGAATATAAAATAGCCAGGAAAAATAGGGAGAATGCGATAAAGGAAGAAGCATGGGCCAAATTAGAGCAGGCCGCAGCTTCAGGCAACACTAAGGCGTTTTGGGGAATAATAAATGGTTCCCACTTCAAAATGCCTAATGATCCATCGCTCAATGTTAATGTAGGGGAGGAGGAGTGGGTGGCTCAATTTAAAGGTACCTTTGGTCCAACAGATTGCCCAATACCACCGGTTTGTATTATCTCCGGGAATCCTCTCTTTTCTCACTAAAGAAGTTAGGGATGGGATTAAGGCCTGCAGTACTGGGAGAGCCCCGGGTCCCGATGGTGTTCCAATGGACTTCTTCTTTGAGAACACAGATATATGGGTCCCTCTTCTAACTAATGTTTTTAATAAAATAGCTATAGTTGGTCCCCCCGTGTCTTGGAAAACTTGCATAATCGTCCCAGTCTACAAAAAGGGAGATAAAAGTAATCCTAAAAACTACCGGCCAATTTCGCTAATTGATACGGCGGCCAAACTCATGGGCCGCCTTCTTCTGACAAAATTGGAGGCATCGGTGAGGAGTAAGAATATTTTAATGGAGTCCCAATATGGCTGCCAGGAGGGTAAGGGCATGATAGACCAATGCCTGAATCTCTCTTTGATCATGGATAGAAATGTCAGAGCCAAGGGTGGGAAGATCTATCTTGCCTTTATGGACCTGTCGGCAGTTTTTGACTGTGTGTCCCACCCTAGACTCTGACAGATAATGGAGGAGATGGGAATCGATCAGGCATTGGTCGACTTCATCAGAGAGCTGTACTCTGACGCCTCCTCGTGAGTCCACTACGGAAAGAACGGGGAGTGTACCCGATCATTTAAGATCTTAAGAGGGGTAAGGCAAGGCTGCGTCTTGCACTGTTTTTATTTTCCATCTATAACAACGGTGTGGGATAACATCTTGAGGGCGCAGCCTTGGATGTTCCCGTGCTCTTCAACCATCAGTGGGTACCGATCTTGGCGTATGCTGATGACGCCGTTCTTATGGCCCGAACTGGGATGGGGCTCCAGCATCTTATATCAGCCTATGCTGTTTTTATGATTTTACTAGATTTAAAGGTCAGTCAGACCAAATCTTTTATAATTATTGCGGGGGCAGGGAAACGAGAAAGACTACCATATTTCTTTATGGACTCCGGTAAAATTGAGATGGTTGACTCGTTTCCCCATTTAGGTGTTCTCTTTGATAAAAATCAATCATGGTCCAAATTGCTAGAGAGCAGAGCAATGGGTATGCATAGAAGTCTAGTGGCACTGAAAACATTTTCTAAAAGATTTGGAGCCAAACCTCTAATTCCTATGAAAAAAATCTTTTCATGCAAAAACAAAGGCGGCAGCGGTGTATGGGGCTGCAGTATGGGGGATGGCTCCCACCGATTCTCTGCAATCCATTGATAATACATTTTTAAAGTCCTTTACTTCCCTACCCCAGTCATACTCGAATTATGTGCTTCATATGGATACATTATGGATTCCATCAAAATGGCACCACTCCTGTTGTGGCATTCTATATGGCCTAGGGACACAGTCCCCCTTACCCAAAATGTAATAACTATTTTAAAATCAGACAACTACAGCAGGATCAGATGGATAAAGTATGTGGAGTCAGAACTAACTGTAATCGGTCTAAGTTGCCTTTTTAAAGATCCATCCACCTGCAACTCAATTACAAAGCGGAAAGTAATTGAAATATTCATTCAGAGAGCCCAATATTTAAGAAGAGAAAAAAATGTCCACACTCAGTCAGCTCGTCTGTTTGAATTAACCCCAGTGCTGGAGGAGGGAAACTATTTTTATTTGGCTGATGTTACATTGCCACATCACAAATATATTTTATTAAGATTTCGCCTAAATCTGATACCACTGATGGTAGGATATCCAGTGAAGAAATATAAACATTCTGATCTTTCCCTGTGTCCATGTGACGAGTTATCCCCACAAAATTAACTTCATCTTTTATTCTTTTGTGAACTTTACCGCCAGGAAAGACATAATTTTATTGTACTGATTTGTAAGGTTTACTATTTTAAATTCTGTCGCTTAGAATAGTTTTTTCTCAAATCCTTTCAGAATTATTTTGTGTGTCTCGCTAGCATCGTTTTTATGGGCATGTTTGAAAAAGAGGAAGCAGGTTGGCTCATAAGACGATTTAGGACTGGTTTTCAAACTCCTATTGTATTTGTATATGTATAAAGATAAAATGGATTTTAATTGAACTGTATGTTAGCTGATTTTTAAGTATCATGACTTATGCTATCTTTATATCTTTTCTTAAACTGTGACTGTAAATACTTTTATGATCTTATGTGTAAGATCGAATAAAGGATTCAAATGAATGAATGAACTCCATTAATCAGAACACACAGAGGTGTACGACAAGGATGTATCCTGACCCCCTTACTCATTTTGCTATATATAAATAACTAGCAGCCCGTCCCGACCTTGTCCGGGAGCAATCAGGCTTCAGGGCCCCCGCCCGCCCCGTCCCCCGCCCACCCCAACATTGTCCGTGGGTCCCCCGGAGTAGCAGCCCGTCCCGACCTTGGCTTCAGGGCCCCCACCAGCACCGACATTGTCCATGGGTCCCCCGGAGCCTTACCTCATCCGCCGCACCTCCCCGCGCTCCTGACTTCACCGGTCCGCCGTTAGCAATCAGGCTTCAGGGCCCCCGCCCGCCCCGACATTGTCCGTGGGTCCCCCGGAGTAGCAGCCCATCCCGACCTTGGCTTTAGGGCCCCCGCCCGCCCTGACATTGTCCGTGGGTCCCCCGGAGCCTTACCTCATCCGCCGCACCTCCCCGCGCTCCTGAGTTCACCGGTCCGCCGCTCCTCGCCGCTCCTCCCCGCCTGTACGCCGCTCCTCTCCGCTCCTCCCAGCCTGTCCGCAACTCCTCACCGCTCCTCCCTGCCTGTCTGCCACTCCCCCCCGCGCTCATGTCCGCCGCTCCTCCTCGCGCCCCTGGATGCCGCTCCTCCCCGCGCTCCTGATGTCAGCACGCACGTCGCGGCCGGCGCTACTTCCATGGGACTACTTTTTTTTTTCTCGTAAATTTTTTAAACAACTTATATTTTTTACATTTATTTAGCCTATGTCCATCTGCACACTCTGACAATTACAACGATGTATCGGGTGTGTGGATTGGCGCTGTGGTTCCAGAGTTTACCCGCCTCAAAGGTTCAAAGTTCTTCCTTTATAATAGTAGTATAGATGTTAGTAGTTGCTTTTTATTGAAGAAGGGTAAAGACACACCTAGGATGGGGAAGCACCTGATTCCCACCCATTTGAATGCAAACGATGCGTTCCTGATTTCCATAACAGCAAATGGTCTTCAACGTTTACTGAATTCGTTTATGGAGAGCTTGGACCTAAAGGTTCAGCTAAGGAAAAAATGTGTCTCCCTGGTTGGGGAGCAAACAGCTAGCTAGAACAAAGACTTTTATCTATCTTGGGGGTCTTATTTGAAGTTCCTCCTACTTAGACCCCTCTGTTAAACTTGGAAAAACCAAGAATTCACAAAAACAATTGAGGCAGTCTTTAAATTTGCACATACATTACAAAAGCCAGTTGAAGGACTATTAAACATTTATAAGATCAAATGTATCCTTGTAGGGTCTTACGAAGCAGGCGTTTGGGTCTACAGTAACTTGAATATTCTCAGACGCACAGAAAACCGCTTTAGTGGCTGATTACTTTGGTCCCAAAGAGCACTGCATCCATTATTTGCTGTGAAGAGTTTGGCCTGACCTATCTGGAAGACACGAATGTTTTTGCGCCTCTATTTGATTTAGTGGATCAGTTGTTGGGGAGGGAAGGGGAGGGGGCGTAAGCTGGAAGCAGCCAGTGAGAGATTTTCTCGGGGACTGCCTGTTACTTGATAACCTACACCAAATCCCATGGCTTGCTTATGTAAATAAATGTTCTATTTCTTGGGAGTTCCAGAATTTTTTTTTCATCGACCACAGAACATAACTTTCAAGCTGTACAGATCGAAATAAGCCTGAATATCAGGAATACTGTATGTAGCAACGGAGGGGAAATGTTTTGTCTTTGTCAATATAACCAGCTATTCTGCTATTTCACATCCCCAGGACTGAAACCTTAATTCCCTCTTATAATGAACTTTACCTATCATTTTTATCCTACTCATTTAAGGCTGAGCACACTGCACTTAATCACTTTCCCCTTGCAGTGTACTTTCTTTAGAACTTTGCCTTCCTCACCCCTGTGACAATGTTTCCATCCAAAGCACATATCACTGTATGCTGTTTTGTACATTATACATTCCTCCCCAATGTATTTATTTGGTTCCTATTGTACGCTAACCTAATATTAGACCCTATAAGCCTGCAATGGTATTTTTAGTAAACGTGCTATTATAATAAGGAATCTGATAGATACGTCGGACCGCAGATTCCTTAACTTAAAATATCCCCAGGCGTCAGACTGGATCCGGAAAACTTTTCACAGCAGCACCTCTGTGCGCCAGAGGCGGCGCTGCACGGCTCCGCCCTGACGTCGTCCACGGACGTGACGTCAGCTGAGCCATACATGCCCCTCCCGGCGTGCTAACGTCAGTTTTCTCCTTTTCCACGTTCCAAAGGGGATACTGGAAAACCAGCAGTTTCTTGACATGTTTTTCGGGTCTTCTAAACGCCTTTGGCGTCACGGGACAGTGTGCGATGCCTTTGGGCTTTGAGGCGTGTGAGATCTGTGCACGTCAGATGTCGGTAACGGACCCGCGCGCCAAATGTATGTGGTGCCTCGGAGTGCACCACAACTCCACAGAGTGTGACAATTGTCAGCGGATGAAACCAAAGTCCTTACGGGAGCGTCGGATGAATCTGCTGGCCGCACGGCTGTCCGGTCCTGCACCTTTGCGTCTCCGCTCTCCCTCTCGGGATCGAGCCCACTCCTGAGGAAGTTTCTGCAGACGTCGTTTGGAGGCGGGGAAACATAAACGTAAGTCCAGGAGGTCTTCCTCTCATACTCGTGACGCGGGCGCCTGCTCTTCTCGCTCCCTGCTGGCAACAAGCATCTGAAGGTCGTCTCCTCTGTACTCCCCCTTTCCGGGTGCTGGAGCGACACAAGCCTAAATGGAGGCTTATTCTGAAGCACTCCGCTCTTACTTTGGGTCCTCCCTTCTTCCTGGTGCGCCTTCGGGTACCATAGAGGTGGAAGGCACTCATGTTGGGTCTTCGCCGACGGATTCGTCCTAGGCTCCGGCGTGTGCATCGACTCCGGTTCCAGAGCTGACTCGACGCCGACGGGACACGGCCCAGTGGGTCCTCCCAGTCGTCCGTCTAGCCCACCCCGTCAGTCTCTGTATTTTGCTCCCCTGCTATTTACCCTATACATTAATAAATTGGGGGGACACCTTAATATCATGCTGTAAGGACATACCTAGGGCCGGCCCCAAAATGATTCCTGCATTGCTGTACGCCAACGACGCAGTTTTATTGTCTAGAAATGCAAGGGACCTGCAACAACTCTTAAATTGTTTTATAGATTTTATGAATTCACTAGATTTAATCACAAATTTTAAGAAATCCCATGCAGTGTCCATAGACCCTCGAAAGGCGGCCAAGGCCAAATTTTATTGTAAAAGGGGACGAATTAACTAAAGTACCCACGGTTCCATACTTAGGGGTACTGTTTGAAGAATTGGGGATGGGGTATATTTCAGACCAGATCGCAGTTGCCCCACTGTTACGGTGGCTCAGAATCTGGGCGCAACCCCCCAAAACTTAAATCAACTCATACTTTCGGATTGCATGGCGCTAGAGAGAGCCCTACACATCCCATGGCTGAAATATATAAAGGAAGAGACAAGATGTCTTGGTTGTCGATGCCCCTGGATAAGACCGCGTTCATAGATTTTAAACAGCAGTTTGTGGACAGGCGGAAATGCTTTAGGGAGGAGGCTGAGTTTGTTAAACCTTCGGTGAGAAGGTATGTTACATTGAGCCTAGGCTCACAGCTAAAACCATATTTATCTTATGTCAACAAGCCATACCATCATTTTGTCTTAACAAGATTTCGCTTAGATATGGTTCCCTGGCTTCTGGAATTTCCAAGAGGATATTTAAAACCTGACTCACTAAAACCTTGCCCTTGTGATAACTTCTCTGAACAGGATACCTTGCACCTAATGTTTTTCTGTGCTTATTATGAGTCTTTGCGCAGGTAGCACATTCTTCCTTTACATAGAGATTGTCAGTTTGTCCAAGTGAGGCCAGCTCTGCTCTATTTACAAATGCTGGCCTCACCTATGGTTTGCTTTGGGGTCGCAAGCTTTTTAGTTGGGCCATTAGATATAGGACCAGACTACCTCTGAAATGGCAATCTTGTGTTGCTTGCTGGTTCAAATAGGTCTTCCTTTTTAACCAAAACCTTGCATTTTTAAATGCGATATTAACTATGGACCTGGTCTACTATTCTAGCACAATGTAATTTATAGGATATAGTTTTTTAAAAGCTTTTTAATATGATTACTGTGACTGTTATGCGGGACCACTCTACTGTAATGTATATTGATGGAATGTGTATTTTTTATAATATTGTACGCCTTTATGACTCTTGGCTGTCGAATAAAGTACTTTTGACTGACTGACAGTCTCTGCATAGCCATGAGCAGCTCCCTGCATTGACGTTGGAGGCGGCGCCGGGCTCGACGCCCTGTTCCCCACATGTTGCAGTGGGGTTGACGTCAGACGGCGACCAGCCCGACTCCCCCTTGGAGGTCGTCCACATCCAGACGACATTGGCTCGACGTCCGTCAACGCCGGTGCCGACGTCCAAGTCTCCTCTATTTCAGGAGGTTGATATTCCACACGACTCCTCGGACGTCAATGCGACTCCCACACGGCATCGGTCGACTCTGGTGCCGGCGCCTCCTCATGCCACACGCTGACTCTCCTATGGACTCTCCTGATCTGCGGCCGTTTCGGCCCATGGTGCATGCACCTTGTGTGGCGTGGACTCCGGATCAGCCCCTGACGCCTCCACTGTTGCGGTCTAGTGGACAGGGTACTCTCCAGCCATCGCCTACGGATGGGTTATTGTCACCTCCCCGAATGGCAACTGAGGCTAGTGCTGCCTGCGCACGGTCTATTCACAGTATTCACAGGGCGGCTGCTATTCTTTGTTTTCAGCCCCCTGTGGTTTCTCTGCCTTCTGATCTTTTGTTGGATCTTCTCCATATGGTGCCGGTTGAAGTGGGGCATCCTTGTTTGACATCATGCTGGGCACATGAGCGAGGCCTTCCTCGGTGACCCTGTTGATCGGACCATAGCTCATCGACAGCGTCCTGCCCCTAATGATCTGCTCTGTCTGTCCCTTCACCCTAGGGTTCAGGGCCTAGTTGTTCAGGCAGCCTTTGACTCGAACAGGGAGTCTAGGTGGTTAGACGCATGTGGTGGCCGGCTTTTCGCCTCTGCCAGTGCTGGCATCTGCTCCTTGAATACGGCTTGTGTGTTCCACACGCGCATCCTCTACCGTTTGGGACTTGGTCGAGACTCTTCTACCTTCAATTTCAGAAGGCCTGCGGGTTGAATTAATCCGCCTTCTGCATGATGGGAGGGAATGGCGCAATTTTCCGTCCGCTCTTCTTTTGACACCACTGACTCGGTGGGCCGAGCTCTTACTCTGTCGGTGGCTTTGCGCCGCCATGCTTGGCTGCACGACAATAGTTTCATGGACAAGTTCGGGATGCTCTTAGTGATCTGCCTTTCACTGGCGTGGACCTTTTTGATAGCCACGCAGATTCAGTGGTCTCCCGCCTCATGTCACAGCTAACGTGACTCTTGTGGCATGCCCCTTTTTGCCTTAAGAGTATTCTTTTATTCTGCGTAGGCAATGTTGCCTTGTTGGTCTGATTTAATACATGTCACGGTCCTCTGCGTAGCACCCGGTTAATGTAGGCGGTGGTTCCGCCATCTCAGTATTCTTTACGTGCCGTCGGACGGCTGGTTCTGTCTTTCCTTTCAGTCCGTATTTCCTTTCAGTCCTCTGAATGTGTACTTTGCCCAAAAGGACTCCCCCCCCCCCCCCCCCCCCCTCCTCGCAGGGGTTGACACTTACCCTATGTGGGGTATTTATAGGCTATTTGGTGGCTGCCTTAGCCTTGGTACCCTCCTTTGGAGTTTTTCGCCCCAATCTTGCTGTGGGCCTCTTTTTTATGCTGCTCTGGGATCCTGATGTTAGCATCGCTCTATTGCACCTTCGGTGCAGTCGGCTCTGGTAATCCTTCTACGCCTTGGTATGGGTTCCTTACCTCATGGCTTCTGCCTCGCCTGTATTCACGGGGGCGTTTTTCAGCGTTGCTGTGATCCTCTTGCCCTTGATGGCTGTTCTTCTTTTGCCAGTCACTATCTTAGGGCCCTTGTTCTGTACAGTTCCGGCGCCGTTCTCACCACTGACGTCCTGTCCTCTTTTAGCACCAGGATACAACCTTTGTATGTTACGCTTCTTAGTGTTGGTGCAACCTGTGAATGCACCCTCGTATAATTGCTATCATAGGATGTTTGCATTGTTTCTTCCACTTCTGTGGTGCTGGTTCTCCCCTCCCCTTTCAAGGTTGTGGTAAATCTTTTCGTACTTCAGCCCTTACTGGGCTTGTCTTTGAAGGTGGCAGCTTCGCCCTGTACCTCTCTACTGTACCTTGCCTTGTGCTCTCGTTTTCAGGGCACTTTCCCAACAGGAATTTTTTTACACATTTCCTGCTGCTTTCCGCACAGGTGTTTTCAACACTTCTGCTTGGATACCTGCTGTACCACTCTCAAGGGGAGTGTTCTCTTTAGGATAATCGCTTCTTGAGTCCTTGGACCCTTCGGTTGGTCCTGACTGTTTCCGACTGGCGTGTCTAGCTCCGTCTACCCCTCTATCTTGCGGGGGACCGTTGCTCCTCCCGGGTAAGGGGCTGATGTAGCTTACTAGTCTGGACATTGTTCTGTCTATCTCTGCTTCCTCATGACTGTTGGTCCTTTTCGCGTCCTCTGTGTTACGCTTCATTTCTGGGCATATTTCCATGCCTCTATACCTGCTCTGTGCTGTTACACAGCAATATCGTGCTGTCAACGTTCCTTCATTTGGTGTCCGTGGTCATTGACCCGGTCTGCTCGCCTACGTGTTCTTTTGTGGATGTCCAGCTTGCTTGGTGCCCCTTTTTGCCAGTTGCTTTCTTGCTATTGTGTCTCTCGCATCTGGGCTGCTCACGAGGAGGGTTCTTGTTCTACTTCATGTGGTTCTACCGTCCACACAGTATGCTTCTGTTTCATCCAGTCTTCCAGTTGACTATCATTCTTACTGTAGTCCTGTTTTGGGTGCTTCTGATGATTGCCGTCAGCCCTTTCACATGCTTCATAACAGAGTGACTCTCCAACGACGTGTCTTCTGTTTCTAGTACTACTGGCACTTTCTGTTCATGGATTAGCATCCTGCCAATACTGTCCTACGTATTTGGCTCGTACGGGATTCAATAGTGCTTTTTTCCACTGTTGTAGGTACTGGACCGGTATGTGTTGACTCTGTCCTACCGGTTGTCTTCACTCTGGGTTTTACTTATAGTCAATACACCAAATCCTGCAGATCCATCAGATCCTGGGTTCAGTTCCGCTTCTTGCGAAGTCATGAACTTTCCCTTTCACACAGACATATCGCTTCGGAAAGTTTTCTGGATCCAGTCTGACGCCTTGGAATATTCTAAGTTAAGGAGTCTGCAGCTAGACTATGTCTCTACCAGGTACATCGTTACCGGAGGTAAGTAACTCGTTCAACGGTACAAAACATGATCCCCAAGATGTTGTGATTATTTCTAGATAAATTGCAGTCATGCCTTTTATTACAACATTTTATTATTTTGCAATCTACTATCAGAAATTGAAAATATTGTGAGATGAGTGTTTTATTTTATGAATTCTTGATGACTTGTAATACGTTTTATCACAAGTGTTTTGAACCCTCCTGATATTCCAAATTTCTGATGATCGGTGTTATTGGAAGTATTTTTTTCATTGAAGTAGATTGTGTGAATTTTTTGTGGTTGTTCTTTTATGACTTTTCAAGCCAAATAAAGTAGTATTGACTGAGTGTATGTAATTTTTATTTCAAGAATTCTTTTCATTACATGCCAGCTAAAATTATTTCTAGTCCAGACATTAAAAGAGAAGAACTGAATCCTTGATAAAACACTGATATTTTGAAAAATCCGATAGAGATATCCAGCTGCAGATTCCTTACCTCTGAATTTCCCAGGCTTCAGACTGGATATGGAAGATTTTTTTTCAAGCAATACCCCTGTGCGCCGGTAGGTGACATTGGTCGGCTCTGCCTGACGTCGTCGGCACAGTATTGACATCTGCGTCACCTATATAGGCACCACCTCGGCGCTCTGACGTCAGTTCTTTTCTTTCCGCACCATCCAGCGCAGATCCATGCGAGAGCTACCCTCTGTCACTTTTTAACAGGCTTTTTTCGACATTGTGTCAACCCCTTTTTTGGTGTGTAGATTTTTCCTCATGTCCAAGAAGGCTTCTGGGTTCAAACCATGTGGTGTCTGCCACCGTGCCATGTTGGTGATAGATTCACACATGATTTGTCTCTGGTGTCTGGAGTTCTACCCCGACTCGAAGTCTGACTGCCAAGCCTTGACCCCGAAAGCTTTGACGGAAGGGTCCCCGCGCTCAGCACCACATCGTTCTCCTTAGAGGTCTTGTTCATGGTTCCGGTTGAGAGGAAGGCCCAGGCACCGGAATGGGAGTCCTAAGTCTTCGTCCTCCCTCTCCAAGTCGTTAAGTCGGTCAAGTAAGAAGCACAAAAAACCAAACCTTAGAAGTGGAAGCATGACTTCGCCCCATCCATCGGCCAACGCGACAGATGAGTCTTGGCCTCATTCCTGTGAACCTGCGCCTGTGTCAGCTCTACGCTTCCCCGCTTTCCCAGGAGCCAAAGCAACCCCCTCCCATCTCAAACAATTTTATGACACCATGTGCCTCTTATTTAGGGACTTGACCCTATTAGTGCGCCTTTGGGTTCCGGAGGCTCAGAGGGGTCTCAATCGTGTTCCGCGCTGGCGGTTCCGATGACCCACCCCAACTCACCCCTTCATGGATCCAGAGATGGATCAGGAATGACGCAGGGCATGCCATAGCGACCTTCTCTGGCACCGGCCTGACACAGAGACTCCTGATGCCGCCGGCGCAAACCCCATTCTCTTCCTCGATGGTCGGGAGCCGGATCAGCGCCTACAGACTCAGATACCAGCACCGACAGAACCCTTAAGCCCTAGGTCAGTTCCTCAGCCTTATTTTGAAATGGTAGGAATGGAGGAAGATTGGGAGGGGTCCCTAGACCCTTTGCAAGACCAGCCTTATCAAGACATGGACTGGTATGAGGAATTTGGTGAGGCCAGTGGACTGGATACCTCTCCAGATTCTGGCATGCTTTCTCAGCCTACCGTGGCTACTGAGGAGGGAGAATCATATGCTATGGTGGTGAGAAGAGCCACTGTGGCACTGAAGACTAATACCTTGACAGAGGTCCTGCAGCCAGGTGTTCACTCCACAGAACCCTTGCTGCCCTTCAACAAGGCCTTAAATGGTGTCCTCCCGGAAACCTGGTCCAAGCCTAGCACAGGGGCTCCTGTGAATAGGACATTTGCCCACCGCCGTTGCCCTGCCCCAGGCGACCCAAATTTCCTCACCAACATCTGAGGCCATTCAGTGTGCGATGCTGCAGAGGCCAATTCCCTAAGGGGCGTCCTGGAACAGGACGTGAAGACTTTTGAGGATTGGCTGTAGCAGCAAGCCACTGAATTAGCCCCTGTCTGTACGAGGCCTGATAAATCCTCTCGAGCCTCAGCCCCCTGGTTTTGTGAGGCCTTAAGGGAGAGTAAAAGAGTTTGTAAACTTCTTGAAAGAGAGTGGTGGAGGAATTATAATTCTTCAGATAAATTGATCTATAAACAGGCACTGAAGAATTATCATAAGAGTATACGTGAGGGAAAAAAACTCTTTTTGTCTACAAAAATTGATATGGCGGCTTATAAGAGTAAAACCCTCTTTAATGTGGTAAAGAGTTTACCTCCCCTGCCTCTACAAGCCAACCGTTTGCTCCCACTAGTGACTGGACGGACCGCATGGCCCTCTTTTTTTATGAAAAATTAAAATCAATCCAGGATTCTTTTGTAGCCCAATCACCGGAGCAAGAGGATACTGAGGGCTTTCTCTCAGCCGCCTGTACCAGCTCTGGGGTTTCTCTTAGGGAGTTCCCAGAGATTACTTTGGAGCAGTCTCTGGTGTTTATGAAAACTTTGAAATCTGGCTCGCCCACAGATCCCTGCCCAGCCAAAGTGTTGTCCTTAATAGCGGATGTGATCAACCCCTGGGTGAATTTGATCTTGAACACCTCTCTACGGGAAGGGTCAATGCCTCAAGGGTGGAAACATGCTACGATCCTTCCGCTACTGAAGAAACCTTCGGCGGACCCTGAGGCTGTATGTAACCACAGACTCTTCTCGCTTTTACCTTTCTTCTCGAAGGTTCTGGAAAAATGTGTTAATAAAGTCTTAACAAACTATGTGGAGACCAATGATTTGCTACACCCGAGCCAGTCTGTCTTTAGAACCAAATTCAGTATTGAAATGGCCTTACTGGAAGTTGCAGAAACTGTTAAAGCTACATTGGATAGAGAAGGGAGAGCTGTTTTGGTGCTGTTGGATCTGTCTGCACCTTTTGACACCGTGCCTCATCCGAGCTTACTGAAAAGACTCCGGGATAGCAATATTGGAGGCACGGTGTTGAGTTGGTTTTCATCTTTTCTTGCCAACCGCTCTCAAACCATCTGGTCGCCCCCTTTTATGGCGGAAATTCCCCTCTTGAATGTGGGGGTGCCTCAGGGCTCTATTTTAAGCCCTACACTATTTAATTTGTACATGGCCCCCCTGGCCCCTCTCGCTGAGAAATTTGGTGTTAAAATAGTGTCATATGCTGATGACACTCAGCTGTTGTTCACCCGCGAGAAGGGAATCGAGTTTAATGGCAACTTGATCAACACCTGCCTCTCCAAAGTTTTTTCCTGGTTAAGCCATAACCATTTAAAATGCAATTCCGAGAAGTCTGAGATTATTTTTTTCGGGCCTCAACCTCCGAATATTTGGCATGAATGGTGGCCCCTGGATATGTAGCCCCCTGCGACGGCCGTTTCCTCGTTGAAAAATTTGGGAGTTAAGCTGGATTCCACTCTTTCTCTGAAGACCCAAGTACACTCGGTAGTCTGGGTTTGTTTCGGGTTGTTGAAAATGCTGCGAAATTTCCTTCCATTGCTCTCGATCCCCTACAGGAAGACAGTGGTACAGGCATTGATAATGTCCAGATTGGACTATGTTAATTCCCTGTATCTTGGTCTTCCTGAATATCTTCTGAGCCGACTTCAAGTGATTCAGAACTCGGCAGCCAGAGCCATTTTCTTGACAGGTTCTAGAACCCATACGACCCAGCTTTTGTCCTCTATTCACTGGCTTCCAGTACGGAAAAGAATTCTGTTTAAAGCCTTGGTCCTGGTCTTTAAGGCTTTCCATAAGATCGGAGCCCCGTATCTTAGAGATAGATTCCAGCCTGATCTCCCTCAGCGCACTTTCAGATCTTTCTCCCAACTTTTGATCATCACTCCTAGAGTGTTACATGCCCGGATAGGGGGCAGATCTTTTCATGCTACTGCCTCTCGGCTGTGGAATAGCCTTCTGTTTGGTATCAGACAGAGTCCGGATCTCCTTTCCTTTAGGAAAAATCTTAAGACATGGGTCTTTCAGCTGTGAGTCTTTGCAATGATCGGTTGTGTTTTATGTAACGTGACATCTGGATGTTTCAGTGCTGGGACACTCCTGGGAGTAGCCCCGTGCTCTATAAATAAACGTTAACGTAACATAATCAACCAGGATAACGCACCTGCGTGCCGGTTAGGCATCAAGGCCTGTGACGGTTGCTTGGCGGCCTTCTTTTCCACCCCAAATACGTTCTCTACTGATGAGGGAAGATATCCCGAAACCCGGGCCATGTCTCGGGTCTAGAGATCTTCACAACAACAAGTACTCACTTGCACCTACTGAGGTGAACCACTCATGAACTATACGTACCAGAATCCTTAGCGGCGATCCGGAGGAGGGGCTAGCGGTGTGCGATCCATTGCGGTTGATTTAACATAATTAACCCCCCCTACCCCAAAGAGCTTGGTGGTCCAAGCCTTTACCTCCCACAGTGCTTTCCCTTCCACACCCCCTGACAGGGAATCCAAAGGCTGGACAGTTGGGGTAAGATTTGTTTTCTTCTGCCAGCCTTGCATTGCAGTTGGGGAACACTGCATGCCTGTTGGGCCGTTACTCCCACTCCCTGTGGCAAACGATTTGCACAAGTGCTGCCACAGGTCCCGGAGGAGGCCTGGGCCATCCTGTTACAAGCAGTGTCAGAGGGGAGAGATGCAGCAAACTTTGTGGTGCATTGTGGTCTTGACATGATGGATTCGTTGGGCAGTGCGATTTCATTGACAGTGGCTGTTCGACGCCACACCTGGTTGAGAACTTCTGGCTTTTCAGGGGATGTCCAGGCCCCTCTCATGGATATGCCCTTTAATAAAACCCACTGCACTGCCGTTGTTTAGACCTGCACTGATTACGTACTCCAAAAAATTTTGGAACTATAAACAATGTTTAATTTTGTAAGGGAATGCCCTGCTGAGGGTTGTCCCCACAACCCTGTCTGAAAACTGCACTGTCGAGGCTTGGAAGAATCCAAGTCTGCAGGGTTCTCTACCTTAGTCCCTAAGGTTTCTATGTATGTATACTTGTTTAGTGCAACAATTAATTAAACATTTTTCAATAAAGTAACCCAATAAACAATTTTATATTCATAACAATTCATGTACTCGTATTCAAGTTTTGTGATTTAAAAGAAATATACACATGTTTGAATCACATTCAAGTTGCAACACATTGTATACAACAAGCACATAACATCCCACAGGTTCGCTTCACAGTTCTAGAAAAGGTTGATTGCACTACAGGCAAGGAAAATCATACCCTTTTAGCTAGAAGAGAAGAGGTAGAGAACCCTGCAGACTTGGATTCTTTAATAAAACCCGTCACTTCAGAGACAAGGCAGACATGGCACTGGAGCGCTTTAAGGACTTGCGCGCTACGGCCAAGTACCTGGGCCTCTCAGTGGCCACACATCCCCTGTCTGCCTCTCGCCCCTTTTGTGGCTACGGAAGGTGCTTTCAGCCACATCAGCCACAAGGCAGCGCAACTTCAGCAACCTCTGCGTGGGCGCGGCTTTTTCTGTACCCATGGGTCGAGCTGCCAGAGGTCAGGTCAGACGCTCACACACTGCCACCTCAGCCGCCACACCTTCCTAGTCCGGCCCTTCCGGATCATAAGCAGACAGTTGGTGGCAGGATCAGTCATGACCTCCACCACTAGTAGAACATCACTTTCAACAGGTAAGTTCTTTAGATAGTCCGAAGGGGCTACTCCTTCCCCTTCGAGACTACCCCTGCCACCAACTTCTGAGCGGCTGATGGAGGATCACCTGACTTTGCTTCAGGACGAAGTCATGGCTCTGTTTGCCAAAGGAACTATAAAAACCGTTCCGGTGCCAGAAGTAGGCTGTTGTTTTTATTCCTGGTACTTTCTGATCCCAAAAAAAGGACAATCCTAGATCTGCGAGCCCTCAACTACTTCCTCAAAAAGGAAACGTTCAAGATGCTCACTCTGACTCAGGTCTTGTCTGCCCTGGACCCAGGAGACTAGATGGTAGTATTGGTCTTGCAGGATGCCTAATTTCACATTCTCGTCCTGCCTGCTCATCGGCGCTACCGGCGGTTTACGGTAGGCCATGAGCACTTTCAGTTCACTGTACTCCCTTTTGGCCTTACATGCACTCCTCCGGTATTCACCAAGGTGATGGCGGTGGTTGCGGCTAGCCTGAGCAGATCAGGGGTGCCAGTCGTCCCCTATCTCGACAACTGGCTGTTGAAGATGGGCTAGGCCCAGTCTGTAGTCTCCGACCTCTTGACTATGAAGAACCTTCTGCATTCGCTGGGGTTCAATATCAACATGCCGAAGTCATACGTGACTCTCTCTGACGCCCCCTTTCATTGGAGCTGTTCTGGCCCAGTTGAGTTTCGGGCCAATCCCCCGAGGAGCGAGTCCAGGATATTCAGGCTGTGATACCGATGTTTCAGCCTCTATCCTGGATTTCAGTGAGAATGACTCTGAGGCTGCTGGGCCTCCTGGCCTCCTCTCCTGCATCCTGCTAGGGACTCGTGCCAGATTGCATATGCGGGCTCTGAAGTGGACTTGAAGTTCCAGTGTGCGCAACATCGGGAAGCTCTTCGACATGGTCCAGATCTCAGAGGGATTTATCTGAGGCGCTTCTCTATTTTTGCTATCTATGTACAAATCTTAACGTGCAATCTATAATTAGCAATTTGTGTCAAGCCCTCCCCTTGCTTGTAGGTCTATCCTCCTCCCTGCAGAGTGCAGGCAGCCTCAGAAACTGGGTACTTAGCTCGTTGCTTCCTAATAAACATCGTAAATCCAGGTAGGCACTCTGATTCTTGCAAATTACTCTGTACCACTCGCATTGTCATACCCCAGCATCTACAGCCCGTATTTTCATATCCCAGCAACTCTAACACTTCCTGTTTAACTTGTCATTATAGGACCAGGTCGCATATAGAAACCTTTGTACAAAATCACACTACATTACGATTCAGGAGCATCATTCAAGCTCCGCTGACAATATATGCATTGGTAAGCTAACTTATTACACCATTTGGCTTACGCCTACATGTATTCTTCTTAATCAATGGCTAATACAGCATAATCCATTCATGCAGGATCCCACTTTAATCATATAATGGGACCAGCGTATGAGGTGATTGCCCGCTATTGAAGACATACTTTTCTACCTTAAGTGACCAGTACCACTTGGTGAGCTGTCCAGAATAGATCAGTAAAGCAGTGCACAGAGCCCTGCACTATATTTTATACCATTAATAATATAGAGATATGTTTTTTAACTTCATTAGCGGCACTGGCACTTTATAGGCATTCACATTGTGTCCATTGAGGACAAAATACACACACACTTCGGTTTTTGGGGAAGTTTGGTTTTCTGCCTTATCACTTATCTCTTTCACTATTTTGGTTTGGGGTGAATTAGGCCTTTGGTCTTATCCTCCTCTTTTTCTCTGTTAGCTATATCTTTTTCATCTGTTGACTGGCATTTTGCGTACCAGTCTTTTAACGTGGGGAGACTATAAAGTTTAATTATGTTTAGATTGAGGCTACTAGCCCTTACTGTGAGAAGAGACACTCACTCATGTCAATCAATGTAATTGTATTCACAGAGAAATATTTGGCAAGTGGCATTCCTGAAGAAGACAGGTCTCTGCCGAAACGCGTGTAGAAAGATGAATGACTACCACATCTCTCATTGGTGCATTCCTCGATTGAATATATAAATATTGTAATCTTGTTATTAACATTGGGATACTGTACTATCACCTTTCTGTAATCATTACAAACTAAACGTATGGAATGTTTAAAAGAAGTCAATTATTTCTGTGATCTGTATGTATGGGTATATGAATGCAGTATGCATGTAGAGTGAGATGGTGATTTCTCTGTTGAAATAATAAAAAAAAAAGGGTATATTTTATGTAGAGAATATTCAATAAAACATATTTTTTTGTATATTGAGTGACGGTCTCCTCTCTCGAATATATTTTCATTATGTATTTTTAAACATGTATTGAATTTGCCCTAGGAACTTAACAGTATTTATTTCCCTGCCTAGGTGAACTTCACATTAGTAGCTGGGGGCTTCTAATCTTTGCAGTTCCAGATCTCGGAGGGAACTGCACATGACCTGCAGTGGTGGCTGACCAACCGCGATTGGGTCACTGGCGGGCCCCTCTCCCTTCCCCCAACCTCACCACACAGTAGTGACCAATGCATCACTCCTTGAATGGGGCAGCCATCTGGGTGAGTTGGAAATCAGAGGACTTGTCCCCTGCAGAATTTTGACTCCAACACAACATGCTGGAGCTCCGAACGATTTGCTTGGCATTGAAAGCCTTTCTTGCTTCAATGAAACAAAAACTTGTTCAAGTGATCACGAACCGGACCACCGCCATGTGGTACTGTTACAAACATGCTGCGGTCGTGGATCCTTTGTCAAGAGGCCCTGCGTCTCTGGACATGGCTGGAACAGCAGGGTTCATCCCTGGTGGTTCAACTCCTGGCAGGTCTTTGAAGGCCAGGGTGGACAAACTCAGCAGTCGATGCCTAGCAGATCATGAATGGCATCTTCATCCAGAGGTGGCACAAGGTCTCTTTCACCAGTGGGAAGCCTTGGTTAGATCTGTTCACCTCCGCAGAGCACGCACAATGTCAGAAGTTTTTCATGCTGCAGTTTCCAAGGCAGCTCTCGTTCAGAGACACTTTTCTTTTTGAGTGGAGCTCATGCCTTGTATACGCCTTTCTGACCATACCACTCCTGTGCAGGGTGCTCAAGAAGAACAGCAGCGACTGGGCACAAGTCATTCTTGTGGCTCCGGACTTATCCAATCGAGCATCGATCCGCCTATCAGGCTGTCCCTTCAAGAGGATCTTCTGTCGCAACCGCAGGAGAGAGTCCTCCACCCGAACCTGTCAACTCTACACCTTCTTGCATGGAGATTGAGTGGTGGCAATTGATAGCATTCGGCCTTCCTCCCGAAGTTTGCAATGTTATTTTGGCGGCCAGGTGGCCCTCCATCTAGACAGTGGTAGGCCTGCTGGTGGAACAAATTTGGACATTTTGTACAGAAAGGTCTATTGATTCTCTTTCTGTTTCCCTCTTTCAAGTTTTGCTTTTTATTTTGACCCTTGCCTTCCAGGTCTCTGCACTGGGCACTCTCAAAGGTACATTTTGGCCCTGTCTGGCTGCCAGACCAACCCTCATTATTTATTTAAATCTCCTATTGTAAATAGATTTTGCAAAGGCCTTGAGCATATGTTCCCACTTTACCCTTTCATTATGCCTCATTGGGACCTTAAGTTGGTTCTTACCTTCTTGATATGTGCTCCATTCGAACCTCTGGAAAACTGCCCCCTCCGGCTGCTTACCATCAAAACAGCCTTTTTAGTGGCAATCACATCTGCCAAGAGGGTGAGCAAATTGCAAGCTTTATCATCCAGGCCTCCTTTCCGGAACGTTTTCCTGACAAATTGGTGTTTCACAAAAGGGCCTCTTTCCTCCCAAAAGAGGTAACACCATTCCATGTGGGCAATCTGTCCCCTTGCCCACTTTCTACGCTCCTTCTCACCCCTCTAAAGAAGTGGGAAGTTTGCAGCCAAAAAGAGCGACGTCATTCTACCTTGACCGCACTAAAGAGTTCCGGGTTGACGATCAACTCTTCATGGGCTATGTTGGCAAGAGGAAAGGTCATGCTGTGCAGAAGAGGACTATCTCTCGATGGGTCGTCCTCTGCATCAAAATTTGTTATGATCTGGCCAAAAGGCAGCCTCCTCGACATTTGTCAGGGAGCAACGTAGGTGTCCCTACTCACGTTTACCAAGCAGTACTGTCTGGGCAGTCAAGTCCACAAGGACAGCCTTTTTGGCTGCTCTGTCCTGAACAATTTCCTGTCTACACTTTTACGCAGTCCCCTCTCTGGGATGGTTTTGCTTGGCTATACATTCAGAGGTAAGGAATCTGCTGCTAAATGTCTCAATCAGATGACCAAGTTACTTTCCTTCGGTAATGCCACATCTGGTATGGACATAACCTTGCTGCAGATTTCTTACCGACGCACCAATCCTCCCTGCAATGTGGTCAGGTTTCTAGGGTCAGGGCTGATCCCTTTAAGGGTCCTAGTTGTTTAGAAGCACACCAATATCAGTGCACTTCATTGCTGGTGTGGAAAGTCGTGAAAAGTAACTGACAGCGTGTTGAGGTGGTGCCTATATAGGTGATGCGGACGTCACAAAGGCGCAGAAGACGACACAGACGGCGCACTGAGTCGACTAACGCCACATACCGGCATGCAGATGTATTGCCCCAAAAAAATTCTTCTGGAGCCAGTCTGACACCTGGGAAATTCAGAGGTAGGGAATCTGCGGCTCGACCATGTCTCTACCAGATAAGGCGTTACCGAAGGCAAGTAACTTGTCCATTAATCTGTTCCGTAACCTCATAGAAAATCTCCACCTCGTTTTATTTGGAGGATGAAAAAAGCAGTGATTGTTTAGATTTATATCCATCCACACACAATCGTGAACCTGAATAAACATTTCACTAGCCCTTATATGAATACAGCTACGCCCAACTTGATCATATTACCAGCGCAGAGGAAATAGATTGCATTTTTTTGCATATCTGAGTTAGATGATACTTGTGTATTGTAGAGGCCCTTTGTCATTGACATCCGGTTCTTATAAGGCTGCTATGTGTTTTTTTTCTTAATTAGTACATGATCGTCTATTTGGCCCGCCCTCATGTTATGTTCTGAACCAGCTACTAGCATTTTTCTAAGGTATATATTTCATTTGAGATAGCCCATCACACCATTCATTAAAGTATGCTGCTTGAATGCCTTGAACAGTGCAAAGAGCATGTCCCGTTCCAATGCAATTTTCTCAAATTTTTTAATCGTATTTATTTTTGTTTGCCTCTATTTTTAAGAGAATAGTTGAATGGACAATGTTACACAGTCATCACAGGCTATGTGATGTGGGATTGAGAGACTTGATACGACAAACAGTTCTAGGGAAACAGAGCAATGACTTTTAATAAAGGATAAGCCTCAATATTTTATGTTTTTTCCTGTCTAGGACTTAATAGAAAGAGTGGTATCTGTAGCAGAAAATACTGCTGATGAACTGGCTCGCAGTGATGGTAGAGATGTCCAGCTGGAAGAAGATCCGGATTTACAGCTGCCTTTTCTTTTGCCTGAAGATGGCTACTCGTGTGATGTTGTCAGAAACGTACCTAATGGTTTGCAAGAATTTTTAGAGCCACTGTGCCAGAGAGGTAAGTGCTCTTAATTGACTAATGTGAAGCTCAATAATGTGTTCCTTTCAAAATTGGTACCTAAATAATTGAATGGTGGATTTGTCTATAGCTAATAGATAATCTACATTACCACAAAGTGAATCCGTACTCTTACTTGTTGAATGGGAATACAGATTGTGTATACATCCTTGTATGTTGTTAAATGGATAAATGGAAGCTTTTCTTCATCTTTAAGTTTCCTTAAAGTGGCATCAGAGAAGGAATGAGATGAAAAAAAGTTCAGGATCCCCCCTGATATTTTAATTCATCTGTGAGATATTGTTCATTGGAATTGTGAACAGCCTCCACAGTTTTGCTGTCAAGTTGAAGTTCGATTCAGCTGTGTGGGAACTGTACAAGTTTGTTTTTTTATTTAGTGTTAGTATGGTTAAAATGTGCTCCCAAATGTCAGTCTACCATACATTTGTAGAATTGGTTATGTGGCTTCCCAAACACGAGAAAGGAGAGCGGGTTCCTGATCTATAGACGATTTGACTGTTGCAAGAATTTCTTTCTTGAAGTTTGATGAAGGCCTTCTTTCCTGGGTAGATGAAGCTAGATGTTTTGAAGATTTTATTGTATAATTTTATTGCTGTGTGAAAACCTAGAATGAAGCTTAAAGTTTTATACGAGAGGTGGTGGTAATTGTTGAGCTGTTGGAGAGAGCATTTCTGCCCATTATTTGGTGATGCTTGCTGTATTTGTGAACAGTTGATAGGATTTTTTATGGGTTCAGTTTAAGAACATTTTCTTACATTCGTGATTCCATTTTTTGACAGGCAGAGTTTAAAGTGAAAGATTCTGGTTGTAGAATTTATTTTAGAAATGGTGTTCTCAACATAGGAGCCTTCCATCAAGATTTCTAGGGACTGTAGAAATTGAACAACATGGGCTAGGTGCCGATCTTGTCATTTCTTCATGTGAGGAAAACATATGTTTTCTGTTGGGCATGAAGAATATGGACTATCTCAGAATCCCATCTAGAGCCTGACAAGGAAACTCACAAGCAGATTCTCATACTCAATGGCTCTCATGGAAAGTATGTAAGAGGCTGCTGAAAGGTCCAAAAAGACGTGAAGCCACATGCCTTCCTCTACCCCGTTGTGTTTAAAGGAGACTGCCTGACAGATGGTCCTTTTCCTATATACAGTAGCCCATCATTACATTCAACTTGGTTTGGACCAATGCAATAAAAAGTCAGTGTCTGTGATGTATCTGCTTTCTTCTAGTTTAAGAATGGCTTTCATCAGAATATAGGATACTTGGTACAACTTAAGCAATCAAGATTTAATCATCTTATTCCAGTATATTTCTCTAATATAAACACACTTTTTATTTTTACAATGAACATTTCTTTTTTTTGCTTTATTCGATCTACTGATATTGTTGTTTTGTTATACTGCCATCCCAGTCCTTCCACCTATTCTGGATGGAAAAATGTTATATCCTATCTTCATTTATTTAAAGAAAAACTCTTTCTTTTGTCCTAAAACATCATAGTACAGCTAACCGATATTAAAAAGCTGCCACTGTATCAAGTACACCTACTTGCGGTGACCGTTAATTTTATTTTCAAGTAGACATTTCTGATTGTACTCTTAGCTAAGTAACTATCCAGTCTATTGTCCTCCTGGCAGACAAAAAGGCGAATGTCAGATTGTTTCCGTATCTACAGTGATTCGAAAAATAAATTACAAGCTCTTAATATGCTATAATTTTATATATTAAGACATATTTGACATTTATCTTGTTCTCATTGTCATAACAATAGTGAAATGTAACCTCATGTGATAACACCCAAATTTCACTGTCAATTTTCATTAAGCAAAAAATAAACCTGATAGCCTTCTAGCCACAGATTCTGGTAGGTGGCGTCGTATGACACCGCGTTGGCCAGAAGTGACATGTGCTGTACCTATACAGGAGTCATCCCGGCACACTGCTGTCAGTTCTTTACATTCCGCGTCAGATAGCGCTGATACAGTCAGAATTACTCTTAGTAATTTTTACTGCCCTTTTTCAACTTTTTCTTGAATCTTTTTGAGGAATTTTCTCATCTGGCGTGAGGATGTCGCCTAAGAAATGGGCTGATTTCAAACCAGATGGTGCCTGTCACAGATATCTGTTACGGATCCCCACTTGGTGTGCTGGTGGTGCTCGGAGCAGGACCACAACTCCAAGACCTGTGAGGACTGCCTCTCAGTGCTCCAGTAGGCGCTGAGGGGAACGAACCCTCAAGCTCCTCACCACCCAACATCAAACAATTCCTTGACGCTCCAGATTCCGATCGCTCCAAATGTCCAGATATTGTTCGCGAAGCCGCCCCCAGCGATCTGTGTCTCACTCAAAGTTGTCTGGTAAGTCCCACACGCATAGGAAATCAAAAAAGTCGAAAAGGTAATTGACTTCACCTCACCCATCAAGGTCTTCCAAGGAGGCGTGGGAGCGTCTGCACTTCAGGCCTAGCACTTCGAAGGAGCCTGAGTCAGGGTCACCTGCGTGCCTCACTAACTTTTTAGAAGCCAGACCAACACCCGCCCGGGGTAAAGAATTTTAAGGTCCTATGCACCTCATATTTGGGTGTCCCAGCCCCTCTGGAGTGCCTTCGTGCCCCAAGATTTGAGAGGGCCCCCACTGGATCCTCACTAGCTGATTCGACCTTGGCACGAACCAGGCCCCAGGGATCCCTTGTTGGATCAGGAGCGGAGCTGCCAATGAGACCAGAACCTTACTCTGGACCTGATTCAGTGCCGGCACCACCTGCACCCATTGGCGGCTTCATTCCTGACTACCCCATGAAGCCGGATAGGTATTGTCTGACGCCGGTTCCAGCGTAAACCAGGACCATGTTCTCTGAATTGGAGCCAATTACTTTTACTGGAGACAGGCCTGGAGTGGGAGATGAATTGGAGGGGCTCTGAGGTAACTTATGGAAACCAGCATCCCTTAGATAAGAATGAGGACATCTGGTAATCAGAAGGCAGTGACACCTTGCCTGATGCTGTCTTAGTCTCTCCTACCACCGTGGCTATGGAGGAGGGAGCCTCATTTGCTATTGTGGTGTGTAGGGCCGCTGTGGTCTTGGACTTTCAGCTACCCACAGTGGCAGTCAAAATGAACTTCTTGACAGAGGTGCTTCAGCCGGTAGTCACCCCCTCTGAACTTTTTCTCCCCTTTAATTAAGCCCTTTCTTACGTCCTACTTGGGACCAGGTCCCAGCCCTGCACAGAGGCTCCTGTACATAGGACAATTGCCCACCGCCACCTCCTCGCTCCCAGGGACCCCGGTTTCCTTACCCAGCACCCCACCTCAGAGAGCTTGGTGGTCCAAGCCTCCACCTCTAGGATACACCCCGGTGCGTTCCCGACCACTCCACTGGATAAGGAATGAAAGAGACTGGATACCTTTGTAAAGAGAATGCTGTCTTTCACCAGCCCTGCACTGCTGTTGGGGAACACCGTGGGCCTATATTCACATGCAATCAGGGATTTGGTTGTGCCTATGTGCTGCCTATGGTTTCGAAGGAGGTCTGAGCCATGCGCTCCCAAGCTGTTGCTGACCTAAGGAGAGATACAGCAAAGTTCACCATACAGGGTGGACTGGAGATGACCAACTCGCTGGGTAGAGTGAATTGATTGTTGGTGGCCCTGGGGTGCCATGCCTGGCTGAGAACAGCTGTTTTTCAGGGGATGTCCAAACCTCGCTTATGGACATGCCCTTTAATGCCTCCCATCTTTTTGGAGACAAAGGAGACTCTGCGCTGGAGTGCTTTAGGTACAGCAGGCTACAGCTAGTTCCTTGGGCTTGTCCATGGCCCCTTGTCACACCCACTCCGCCTTCTGCTCCATTCGTAGCCACAGACGGCATCTCCAGCCATGTCCATACCCTCCCAGCCACCACAGCAGACAGGCTTCCCAGCCTTTTTGTTGCAGAAGACACTGGTCCCATAGACAATGCGAAAAGGGTAGCTAAAGGTTGGGTCAGTCCTCACCCCCCACCCCTCTGTCCACCCCCTAGCATTTGCCAAACCCCTTTAGTTTGCCCTTCGACCATCATGCATGGGAATCCAATGGGGGCAGGATACACCATAACCTGCACCACTGGTGGTCAGTAACCTCAGACCGTTGGATTTTACAGATCATCCAAAGGGGCTACTCCCTACGCTTTGTGACTACCTCTCTACCCATGCCACACACTTATGACCGGCTGATGGAGTACCACCTCTCCTTGCTCCGTCAGGAAGTGCTGGCTCTCTTAGCCAAGGTAGCCATAGGAAGGGTGCCGGCATCATAGGTGTGTCATGGTTGCTATTACCGCTACTGTCTGGTTCCCAAGAAGGACAGAGGCTTTTGTCCTATCCTAGACCTGCCCATTTTCATTCTCTTCCAGACAAAGGGGAAATTTAGGATGCTCGCGAATTCTGTCTGCCCTGGACCCTGGAGGATGGATGGTAATGTTGGACTTGGATGGTGCATATTTCCGCATCCCTGTCCTGTATGCTCACAGACGTTACCTGTGGTTCACAATGGGCCAAGAGCACTCTGTTTGCTGTGCTCCCCTTTGGCGTTAAAAGTGCCTGGCTAGCTTGAATCCAGTGGCACAGTGAGCAAGGGACCCATGTCTGGGCATACCCATCCCACATAGAGCAAAAAGTGCTACGCAAACAAATGATGGACGGAATGCTGAATAAGTCATACATTCACCCCCAGTCAAGTGATCTGGGTAAAATCCATTGTTCTTTGTTCACCATGCCACCCCAGTTTAGACCCAGCCATATGCAAATCAGTCTTGACCCTCTGCCTCATGGGAACAGTGCAGACCGAACTGCCAAGCCAGGTCCTCCCTGGACCGGAAACAAGCATCCTGGGACCGGTTTCAGGGTATGTCACCCTTCTTCAGCCAGGCTATCTTGAATCCAGTGGCACAGTGAGCAAGGGACCCAGGCCTGGGCATACCCATACCACATAGGGCAAAAAGTTCTATGCAAACAAATAATGGACAGAATGCTGAATGAATCATACATTCACCCCCAGTCAAGCGATCTAGGTTAAATCCATTGTTCTTTTGCTCACCATGCCACCCCAGTTTCGACCCAGCCATATGCAAATCAGTCTTGACCCTGTCCCTCATGGGAACAGTCCAGACTGAACTGCCAAGCCAGGTCCTCCCTGGACTGGGAACAAGCATCCTAGGACCGGTTTCGGGCTTTCAGTCCTCATCATCCATGATAGCTTGACTCCAGTGGGATGGAGAGCATGGAACCCATGTCTGGCATACTCGTCCCACTCGGGGTGACAAATGCAAAAATAAAAATTGAAGGACCGAATGCAGAACAATGTCATACCTTCACCCCAGTACAAAGATCTGGGCCTAAATCCATTGTTTTTGTGCTCACCATGCCATTCAAGTTTGGACCCAGCCATATGCAAATCAGTATTGACCCTGCGCCCAATATGAACAGTCCAGCCTGAACTGCCAGGCCAGGTCTTCCCAAACTGGGGTGGTGAGCCAAAGAATGATGTATTTAACCCCAGGTCCTTGTGACTGGGGTTGGATGTTTTCATTGTCTAGCATTCCGTCCATCAATTGTTTCTTTTGCACATGTCGCCCTAAGTAGGAATTGTATGCCCAGACGTGGGCCCCGTGCTCACTACACCACTGGATTCAAGTTAGCTTGGCTGTCGAAGGGTGATGCCCTGAAACCGGTCCCAGATCCTTGTGACTGGGGGTGAATGTTTGCATTGTCTAGCATTCCGACCATCATTTGTTTCTTTTGCATATGTCGCCCGAAGTAGGAAGGAGGAAGGGTATGCCCAGACGTGGGTCCAGTGCTCACTACACTACTAGATTCAAGCTAGCCTGACTAATGAAGGGTGATGCCCTGAATCCGGTTCCAGGATGCTTGTTTCCGGTCCAGGGAGGACCTAGCTTGGCAGTTCCGGCTGGACTGTTCCCACAAGGAACAGGGTCAAGAATGATCTACTTATGCCTGCCTCCAAACTGGGTTTCTGTGGTGAGCAAAAGAATGACGGATTTAACCCAGATCTTTGTGACTGGGGTGAATGTTTGCATTGTCTAGCATTCCGTACAGCAATTGTTTCTTTTGCTCTAGTTATTCTTGTGGCTTCAGTTTGGGCACGGAGAATCTAATATTTCCATAGGCAGCACCTTTGCCCCGAGCATGGCGTGCCTTTACGTACACTAATTGGAGGAGGACTATATCTTCAATCAAAGCAACCCCTATGCAGCACAACTAAAACCCTGGAAGCGATTGGCACTCTGACATGCTACTGCACACCCTACATGCTCCGGAGGCGCGATACATGACCTTCTGGGATCCGGTCCTAGGCAGGGAGATGAAGTTGAAGTTGGGGGAATTTATAAAGCGCACGTATACCCGAAAGGTTTCATGGCGCTAATTTGGTAAGGCCGCAGCAGAACAAGGCAACAATTAGACCACAAAGGCCCTAGTAAATAACCAGGTCTTCAGACATTTACGGAACTCCAAGTATGAGAGGGAGGATCGTAGATTATCGGGAAAGAAGTTCCAGAAACGAGGGCTTGAAAGGAAAAGCTCGACCCCACATGTTTCTTCCACACAAAGCGTGGAACAACCAGAATATTCTTGGAGGAGGACGGAAGGTTTCTAGAAGGAGTATATACTGTTAGCCTAGTTGCTACATAAGAAGGAGCTAAGCCCGCTAATGATTTGAAAATAAGACACCCCAATTTAAATAGGCATCTATGGGTAACGGGTAACAAATGCAGTTGCCTCAGAAGTGGGAGAGCATGGTGGTATCTAGGCCGTCTATAAATCAGTCTAGCTGCCTGATTTTGGACAAGCTGTAGCCGGCGTAATTCATACGCGGGAATACCAATATAAAGGGAATTAGCGTAGTCAACCCGAGAGATGACTAGAGCTAGAAGGATACATTTGAGGGCGTCAGTGGTGAAAAAACTGGAAACTTTACGAATAGTCCCGAGGCATAGAAAACAGGACGAAACGACCATACTAATCTGGGCGTGCATCGAGAGGTCGTCGCTGATTTTAATGGCAAGACTTTTCACAGACTTTGTAGGGGAAGGGGCAGAGCCAAGAGAAGAAGGCCAGTAATTAGTAGTCCAAGGGTTGGATGGGCCTCCGAACAAGACTAGTTCCGTCTTGTCGGGATTTAACTTAAGGTGGTTAGTGCTCATCCAGTCCTGGATAAAGATCATAGTGTTCTGGAAATGAGAGATAGTCAGGAGAAGAGGAAAGAGTGAAGATGAGTTGAAGGTCATCAGCGTAGTTAAACACAGTGACCTCCCAGGTGGCGTAAAGCAGAGATTAAAGGAAAAATACAAAGATTAAAGAGAAGAGGGGAAAGAGCAGAACCTTGGGGAACACCACAAGTTACTGTTCGAGGATAGGAAGAAAAGGAGGAGAGCTGAACCGCCTGTTGACGGTTCTCCAAGAAAGAAGAGACCCAACTCAAGGCGACATCCGAGATGCCAGCATGTTGGACACGGTCGACCAAAAGATGATGGTCGACCGTGTCAAAGGCAGCCGATAAATCTAGAAGTACAAGGACCGAAGGAGATCCATGATCAGCACTAACTCTTAATTCATGCAAAACTGAAAGGATGACTGATTCCGTGGAATGAGTGGGACGGAAACCAGCCTGATGGCTGATGAGATGGAATGGAGACACGTCTGGAGGGACATTCCAAAACATAACAAGTCTATGGCATTAAGAGAAGCTCACTACAAGACATTACACGATTGTTATCTATACCCTACTAAGCTCCAACTAATCTTACCTGATGCCTCGGATCTCTGCTTGCGGGGATGCGGGCTTCAGGGGGATTTCAGGCACATATGGTGGGACTGCCCGAGGATTCAGCCTTTTTGGGATGTGATCCTATCTCCCATTAAAGATATGTTGGGGTACCCCGTTCCAGCCACCATAGATTTTACTCTCCTGGGTGTCAGAGATCCAACTTAAGAACACCAATCCAAAGCCGACAAGGCAATCATGTGGACATGTCTGGGGGCGGCCAAGCTTACCATAGCAGCCGCTTGGAAGAAGACGGAAACCCCAGCGACATCATTGTGGCACGCCCGTTTGTGGAGAATACTCTCCATGGAATTCGTGGCAGACATTGTCAGAGATAACTATAAAGGTTTGAACTCAGCTGGGGTCCGTTGGTCGCCTTTTTGTTCCAGGGACTGCCCTCTGCTGTCTGCCCTCCGACTGTGCGGGCTATGCACCTCTTTCAAATATAAGTTGCCCCAGGGTCACCTTGAAACAACGCGGCCCTTAAGATACGACCTGAGGGGGCCCTAAGCTCCCCACTTGGCATTGAGACACTGCAGTAATGCCTCAAGACTTCTCTATACAATCTACTCACCCCCGAGACGGGGGAGGTTGTTTTCGTGTGGTGGGTGAGAGGGTGTTTGGAGGACAGGTTCTAGGTTGAAGAACCTCCTCAGGGTTATGTTTTCTCAAAATCAGCATCACTCATTTTGTATGGAGGTGAGGGAGGAGGAACTGCTCTAGTATAGAAACATTGAATGAACAAGCAGAATAACTCGAAAGGAAACTTCTGAAACAACACTACCCGAAAAGAATGGTCAGAAGGGAAAGAAACAATAATCGAGAAGCCCTTTTGGAAACTTCATCTAAAGAGAAAACAGAGAATGGTATGTTTAACTGCCTACACCCCAGTATCAAATAAGGTCCAAAGTATCATAAGAAAGAAATGGCATATTTATACAGTGCACAGAATCAGTGGGAACCACCACTCTTCACGTTTAAAAGGAGCAGACACCCACGTGATGATCTGGTTCATTCAAAAACACACATTCATGAAGGAGTTGATCAAACAACACTTTGCAACCATCAGAGACCTACAGGACATTTCCCATGTGGAATTTGTGTGTCCTGCACACTCGCATGCACTACTAAGGAGGTAGACATAGGTATAAATAACCCATGGAAGCTGAAGGACTTCAGCAATTGCAACACAGAGAATGTGGTCTATCTACTAAGATGCCCTTGCAACCTGATGTACGTGGGTATGACCAAGAAGAAAGTGAAGACCCAGATCAATGAGCACCGGATTATGATCCGCTGCAAAAAATCAAACGCCAGATTAGCAAAACATTGTTTTGAGCGAAACCATCAAGACTCTGACCTATAATGGGTGGTCTTGGAAGTGTTGAAGAAGCAGAAGATGGATATAACAAAAGTTTTACATCGCCGGTAACAACAATGGGTATACCTCCTTCGCTTATGGGACATTGAGCTAAATTATGAAATTCCATGGTTGCAGATGTTACGATAAAGAATTCACCAGATACACAAACTCCCTCGGTCTACTAGATGAACTCCCAACCACCTATGTTACAACATGGTGTGAGAAATCACCTAATGACACCGGTGACTTTCTAGCGACCACCACATACTACTTCGCTATGATTTAACCTTCTAGCACAACAGTAGGTAAACGTGGATCCATGACACACCCAGACAAACATCCACTAGATACCACATTTTTAGGTCTCGCGACCTATCGATGCGCGCAAGCGCAGCGAGAATTCATGTCCTGAAAATCCTCGTGAAACCAAGGGCTTCTTGCGCTGCGGTTTTCTTTAAGTTCACGTGAATCACGTGACAGCAAGCTCCTTCGTGCACGAGCTTGCCTGAGCCTTCTGCCTATCAGCCTGCCAGTTCTCCTCCCCTAATTATTCAGTTCACTTGTGACTCCCCACATCAAAGCCTCAGCCTCCCTCCCTTGCCATTTGCTTCCTAACCAGCCTGCCTCGCATAATTGCATCAGACCCGACACTTCAAAGGAATGCCCCCCCCCAGAGCCACTTTCACGGCCGTGCATTTCTCTTCCCCCCCCTCCCCACAGCAAAGCCAGGAGCTTCTTTTTAAATGCTTCAATGAGATAGAACAGAGATGGCAATGCGTTGCATGCAATGATACAGTTTAAAAACTGAATTCTGTTTTACTTCACGAGCCGTTTTTCAAGGTGCAACAGAGATGGCAATGCGTTGCATGCAATGATACAGTTTAACAAGCATTGGCATAGCCAATAGGTCTCGCTTGTGGGACCGTATAAGTATTTAGTTTTGCAGCACAATATCCTTGGTGCAACAAGAATATTGTGCTGCAAAACTAAATACTTCTAAGGTCCCACAAGCGAGACCTATTGGCAATGCCAATGCTTGTTTTTTGAGAGCACCCTAAGTTATAGGGAGTGTTAAATAGTGTTAAACGTTTTAAATAATGTTAAACATATTGAAACCAAACCATCATGAGCGATTCTAGTATAGTTGGGCACTGCCCTATAAACACCTTCTGGAAACCATGTGTTAAAAAGATATTGTTCACTAAGTGACTTATCTGCACAGTACTCCCCGTTTCTAATGAAAGAAAATGTCCGATGAGATCTGGCACATGTACCATTCCATTTTTCTTTTCATTGCTGTATGCATTCATCTTGTGATTTTGCAATTATATCAATCCTCCCTGGAGTTCACCAGTGTGTACGCATCGTGCCGATTTACAGCATAGCTGTTGCAGGATCAGACAATGCCTGACCTTTGTGGGCAGGGCTACGTACGCAACGCTAGCGTCAGTTTGGAGGCCCCGCCCCCAACCGCGCCTTGGATCAGGCGTTTGCCTGCTCCCCAGACAGCCTTTCTATCGGACTCCGGATCTCGACGAGGTCTAAAGGCGTAATTCTCCCCTGTTTTTCACCTACTAAGGGCAAGTCAGGCGATCAGGCACACTGAAATATTGGCGCACATTGGGACACCATATCCCACACCCATGCAGGCAATTACGGCAGCTGTCTTGCCACTTAGTCAATTTGGAACACTATATTTAAACCCGCCAAATTCCCAGCTCAGTTATCGACAGGGAGGAGAGACGGACACCGCTAGGTACCACGGCGGAAGGTGCACCATGATGGATTAAGAGAACGAAAGGAATGAGTGGTGTGAATGGAGATGCAATAACAGACGGCATTTTCTATTTGTGTCTCATTTCAACGAATGCATGTTGTTTTTTAACCCATCAGAGTGTGACTAAAGGGGCCTTCCCTCCATTTCTCCTTCCATGGAGCACGTAGGTTAAGGCTCTTGGGTAAGGTATAAAGAGAGTACTACTCTCATTTTTAACCATGTGTGCACAGATGACTGACACTTGTCGTGCACATATAGCCACACATGTTAATGGCTGTGGTTTTGAATGAATCTATTTGTAAGTGACCAAAGAAAATTCTCATGGTCCTTCTGTGCTCTTTTTTCCTACAGCCTCTCACTGGAGCCCTTTTGAGGTGGTGAGTGACACAGGTCACCCCATGGAGTGGTGTTCTCTTATCACCAGGTTGGTAAGGAAGGAGCCCGTTTTAAAACAGGTCCTGAAGAATGCCGCGTACCCCTATGGGACCCCAGACAGAAACATGTTGACCCTATTCACCACGGTGAGGGGACAATCATTTCCCCAAGTCACCGTTCACCTTTTTATTACCATACAGTTGTACACCCTATTAAAATTAATTCAACAACAGTAATGTTTTTTAATCACTTTCACTACTCACAGGCCCCCACTTAGTTTAGAAGTGCATCCCTGTTGTCAGGTGTATGCCGGTCCTCTATCGAACCAGGTTTTTAGAGGGCGAGGACTGCTGATGATGAAGCATTACACCAGGTGGTGTGTGAGGCCAGTCTTTTACTTTTTGTGAGATGTCAACACTCACAATTTAATTTAGAGCACCGTTTGGTCACTTTTTCTTGAGAGCAGCCCCACTGGTGTTGAAACATTGTTGTTTGGAGGCTGGCTTGCTCCTGGCGCCCTGTGCCACTAGTTCCCTCCTCCGGTTAACCGCTGGGGTTAATGTGGTTTATATAATCTAATATTTCAAACTGTTGAGCACGACCATCAATCCTCTATTCAACCTCTTCAAGAGGATTTTCTGTTGCAGCCACAGGGCAGGGTTCTGCACCCGAATCCTTCATGCATGGAGATTGACCAGTGACATTTGACAGCTTTAGACCTTCTTCCCGAAGTCTGTGATGTAATTCTGGCAGTCAGGTGTCCCTCCACCAAGTCAGTATATGCCTGCTGTTGGGTTAAGTTTGTGACATGGTGTGATTCCCACAGTACCCCCAGGGCCGGACTGGGATTGCAAACCAGCCCTGGCAATTAAGTCCTCGTCCGACTGCGGGGGTGTGGTTAGGGGGGGCTAGGGTTGTGGAATGCACTGCTACTGCACTTTTGTTACAATGGGACAAGTTTGGAGCACTGCTGCAAAACAGACCCCTGGTAACAAAAACGGCCCTCACTGGTCAAAAACCGCACCCCAAACTTCAGGCCACTGGGGAAAATGCCTGGTGTCTGCTATGGCCAGTCTGGCCCTGATGCACCCTCCTACACCCCCTTCTATCCTGATAAGCTGGTCCTCCGTACACTTGTCTCCTTCCTGCCGAAGGTTGTGACTAACTTTTTTGCTCCCTCACCGCCCCAAAGAGGACGAGAGACTCCATCGTCTGGACCCAAAAGAGCATTGTCATTCAACCGTGATTGCACAAGAGTTTCAGATGGCTATCAACTCTTCGTGTGGGGTATGTAGCTGCAGAGAAAGGGAAGGCCGCGCTGAATTAGACCATTTCATGATGGATAGTGTTATGCATCAAGGTCCGCTACACAGTGGCCAAGGAGTAACCCCCTGAGGGTTTGCTTGCTCATTCCACCAGAGCTAAGCCTGTAACCACTACGTTAACATATGGAGTCCCTGTCCTGGATATCGGTCAGACAGCAACGTGGGCATCTCTGCACACAGTTACCAGACACTATTGCCTCAACTGTCCGGTCCCTTGTGATAGGCACTTATCCTGTTCTATCATGAAGGTCTTTTTGATTTAACATTGGCTTTGCAGGCCCATTTCCGGAGGGGTAGGGGAGCATTGCTTGGGTATCTCTTTTAAGGTAAGGAAGTCTCTGCAAGATGAACAAGTTACTTACCATCGGTCATGCCTTATCTGATAGAGAGACTTGCCACAGGATATGATGGTCGATCATATCCTCCCCTCTCCGGAGTGGAACCTATATAGGTACTGTGCACGTCACTTCTGGCGCCGCCAACACGGACCTGAACGAAGCCACCTACCACCACGCAAGGGGTACTGCTCCAAAACTTCCAGATCCAGTCAGACACATGGGGATTATTCTAAAATAAGGAAACTGCAGCTAGGTACAGTCCTTGCCAGATTAGGCATTACCAAAGGTAACTAACTTGTTCTTCAGCATTCAAAAGCCTTGTATGAAAAGTAAGTGTACCCTTAATACTTCCATATCAGTTAGTGTAATTTGAATCCAGTGCTACTAAAGAAGTACACATGATAACTTGATCTTCGGGATCAACTAGAGTATTCAAATTTGTAGCAACACATAATGTGTAGGTCAAACAATATCATTGATAAATTCAGGAAGAAATCATTGCTTCTCATTAGTTTGGGAAGGCTGATGGAGCTTTTCCAAACAATATGAAGTCCGCCGTTCCACAGTGTAGGAACGTAGGATCTGCTTCTTATGTTTACAACCCACTTTTTGCTTGATATAACACTGTTTTTGACTAGTCTGACTGGGATCCTCCTAATCAGGACCCCAGTCCATCTGCTTTCTCCCTAAACTGTTATGTACTTTGGTACACTCCAGATTGGATACTGGGGTACCCTTGTCAGTCCCTAAGATAGGGTTCACATGTGCCCAGGGCATAGGTAGCCCAGAGGCCTCCCATTGCCTGAAGCAGGTATTATGCCACCCATGAGAGGCAGTGCAAAATGGAACCACAGGCCTGCCATTGCAGCCTGTGTAAGTTGGTGCATGCGCCACTTAAGGTATAGGTTTACTGTATCTAAGGGTTACTGCACTTAAAACCAAAGTCACCCCTGTAGCAGGCCTTTACAATCCTGAGGGCAGGGTACTTGGTTCTAAGTGAGATGTTGCCCATACATGAGCAGGATACCCTTGCAGCCTACGGAGTCCATTCTCCTGGGTTGTCAGTGAAGCAGCATATGTTAGTTTAGAGGGGCATTATGCAACTGCGTGATGACCATCTCGAAAACGGCTGAAACAAACCCTATTGTGTTTAGTGTAAAACATGTTGGAATCATACCCCTTCACAGGTAACCAGTGTGGGAGGTATGATTTTACCCCTCAGAAGTGTCCTTCGTGGGGTCCCTGGTGTTCCCAGTACCAGCCTTCTAGCTCCCGACAGCACAAAATGATTGCTGCTGACCAGAGACACATTTCTGCCCTCCTGCTGCTGAGTCAAGCTCGAGCCGGGGAAGGCAAAACAATAGGCATTCTGTCAGAGGGAGGTGTGACCACCGCCCTGACAGATGTTAGTATATTAAGGCTGGGTGGGTGCACTTCCAACGTGCCTGAAAGTCTGCACGAGGGGCACATTTGGTGTCCCTGTGCATAATAGTCCAGTTCAAACCAGGCCCGGAAGCCGTTGGCTCCCACTCTGGCGTGAAACTGGACAAAGGACATGGGAGTAACCTCCCCCCTGTCCAGACCTACCCCTGAGAGGGTCCCCTGAATCTTCCCAACTCTCTCCCTTGGGTACTTAAGGGCTTTCCTGGCTGTAGGACCCTATATTCATCGTGGACAAGATTCAGAACTGAAACCACTACACTTCGACCGACTAGATTCTCTGGACTGCGCTGGGCTTCGTTTGGGCCTGACTTTGTCTCTCTTTCAGTCTGCTGCATTGTCTGTGCCTGTGCACCATACAGGATCCGTGTAGGACATGTGGAGCATCCAAAACAACTGAAAATAGTCTCACTTGGAATGAAGGAGTCACTCCCCTGCATTCGCAGGCCCCTCAACACTATTGACCAGTCTGCTGATCCCGAGCTCCTACGGACTCCGAAGGGTCCAGCAACACAGGAGGTGGGTTTGTACGTCCCTCGAGACCCGATCTGCCCTCCCACCGAGTTTGAGGCCAGTATCCCTTGTGGAGGCTGCAATACCCGAACCCCTGTGCACCGCGTGTATTTGCAGGTGCATGTGCTTGTTGGCAGTTCCTTGGCAAGTGCATTGGGCTCCGAGTAGCCCCAACCTCGGATGACTTTCTCCACAACGATCTCCATTCACCTCGCACCGAGTGCTCCGTGGCTTGCTGTTTTGTGAAGCTGCTCTAGGTCCTCTTGCGACTCCTGTGCCTACAGCCTGTGTGTCAAATAGAGGGTCAGCTTTGCATTTCTTGGGCTACACTGGTTGCTCCAGGCCTGCCCTGATTCCCCCTTGCTGTAGTGAGTCTCTTGGACCTTGCTGGTCCGAACTGTACACTTTCTTAACTTTCTGCATGGATTGCTTTCGCCAAGGCTTGTTGGTGCTCCGGCCAGACACCGACCCCTCAGCATTCAACATCCTTCATGGGACAGCTCACATCCGGCTCCTGGTCGTCCTCAACGTCACCTGGTCCCCGCAGCTGCAGAGTCAAGAGCATGTCAACTATCCTGAAGCACCCGACATCGGAGGACATTCATCTACCGAGCCCCCTGGTCACTCTCAAGTGACCCTGACGGCGCCACACGATCCTGCCCATACGTCGTCCACGTACGTGATGTCAGCGAGGTCACATGAGTACGCTGACATCAGTTTCCTTCTTTTCCAAGTGCAACGCGGATCTGGAGTGAGCGGTACCTCTGGCCTGTTTTCAGGCCTCCTTTTCGGCGCTTCGTGTCGGGAACAGTGTGTGATGCCTTCGGGCTTTAAATCTTGAAATTAATGTTTGCTGCAGATGTCCGCGACGGACTGCATCTTATTTGTATGTGGTGTCTGGGCGAGCACCATGACTCCACGGACTGTGAAGCCTGCCAATGCCTGAAACCGAAGTCTCGGCTGGAGCGCTGTATGAAGCTAATCTCGGCACGGCTGTTCCGGTCTGAGTCGTCTTGCACTCCGGCCTCTTCGTCAACAGCAGGTCCCTCTACTTTTCGGTTCCGCCTTAGGTCACCTTCTGGGGTCCGGGGCCGTCGTTCTCCACTTGGTAAGTAGAGGGGCTTGTCGCCTAGGTCTTCGACCTCACCTTCTTCTGTTGTCCGGGGCACTGGTTCCCAGAACTTTCCAGACATGCGCTACCGATGGTCGTCCCCCCCTCTATCTTCCCGTTCTGGGCTTGGGGGCGACTTGGGACCAAATGGAGGCCTATGCTACGGCTTTGCAGGCCTCCCTTGGGTCCTCTCCAGTTCCTGGGGCGTCCTCGGGACCTCTGCTTCTTGTGGGGTCTCCGACTGACTCGCCGGTGGGTTCGCCCCTGGCGCCAATTGAGCCTTTTCCTCCCAGGAACGTCGGAGATGTGGTGTCGTTAGGGCGCGGCCCAGCTGGGTCCCCCTCTACGACCCACGGCGCCTCTGACGTGCCGCATCCCTGTGGCGCCACAGGTCATTGCCAGGGCTCATGGCCCTGACTGGAGCACACCCCAGCCTTCCGGGAAGGCGGCCACCTGTCTGGAGCCGAGCTCGGTGCCGTTCTGGCGCCAGAGGCTTGCCTCCTCGGCTCCGCCTCTGCTCCTTTCTCCGGACTCGGAGCCTGTTCTGGATGACGCGGAGCCTCGCCGGCCCCGGCACCCTCTCCTTCAGAGGAGGAGCTTGTCATAGTTTTGGCGCCGGATGGCGCTAACTCCATGCCAGATGCTGCCAAATTGGTTCCTACGTGCGTCGTTTTGGTGCCGTGTCGACGTAGAGTTTTGGATTCTTCTATAGAGGACTCTGGAGAGAGTATGGCACCGCCCTCCCACCCGGCGTCACCGGAGCTAGTGTTGCCAGTGCCCCCCTTGGAATTTGTGGCGCCTCCTCAGGAGCTTCCAGATCCGGCAGGCAGTTCGCCTCCCCAGGAGCCCCGTCAGGATCCTCATTCTTCCATGGGGCTTCCTTCCGTGGGGCATTGGGCACATTCCTCAGTGTCTTGGGAGGGTCAGCTTACAACCCTCCCCCACTGATGAGCTGTTGTCCCCTCCGCGCAGGGCTACCGAGGCTGGTGTGGCTTTTTTGAGAGTGGTCTCCTTGGCCACCTGCATTTTAAATATGCAACCCCCCTCTGCCCCTTTGTCTGTGGACCCCTTGCTTGAGGTCCTCCACCGTGGGTCCGGAAATGGGGAGCCGCTTTTGCCTTTTGAGGCTTCCCTTTATGATGCCCTTTTGGGTACCTGGGCCCGGCCTGCTTCAGGTGACCCGGTGGCTCGTTCAGTTTTGCACCGCCACTGTCCAGCTCAACATGATCTGGTTTGTCTTTTTGTGCACCCTGATGCGCCGGGGTTTGTGTTGCAGACCGCCTTTCCTTCTCTGCCCCCTCTAATGCTTCCTCCCTCTCGGGAGTCCAGATGGCTTGAGTCATGGGGTAGAAACATCTTTGCATCCACTAGTGCAGCCCTACGGTCCTTGAATACAGTCTGTGTTTTGGCTCGGGCTACCTCTTTCCTGTGGGACTCTGCAGAGTCTTTGCTTCCTGCCACCTCTGAAGGTGTTCGCGTTGATCTCCCTAACCTCCTCCGGGATGGCCGCGACCTTGCCGAATTCACAATCCGTTCAGCCTTAGATACTGCTGATTCTTTGGCCCGACAAATGGCATGTTCTGTTGCCTTAAGGCGTCACGCTTGGTTGCGAGATAGCAGCTTCCCTGAAAATATCCTGGAGCGACTGGTCGTCTTACCCTTCGATGGGGTTTTGCTGTTTGATGCTCACGTCGAATCGGCGGTTCACCGGCTTCTGGCGGGCTTTTGTCCTCTCACTTAGGTCCTTTTAGGCCTGTCTTCTGTGGTGGTACTTTTTCATTTCGCATCCTTTAGATGCGCTCTGAGTTTAACATGGGCAGTGAGCCTTACGTCTTCTTTTTTTCTGTGGTCAAGGATACTTACCCTTTTATTGGCATCCCTTGGATGTGTTTTGCTTTCAGCTGCCTATTGGCCTTCTGTGGCTGTGTTCCACAGGTTGCTGTGTCCTCTGACTGTGGTATTCAGCCGGTGGCTCAGCTCAGTAATGTCATTATGACTCGGAACTCCGTTCACAGGTCCGGTTCGTTACTGCGTTCTTTTGGCCTGGTTTATTGCCCTAAGAGGTGTTCCCCATTGTTCAGGGTATGTATACTCCATGTGGGGTACTTGTACACTATTATATAGCCTTGATTATTTCACCTGGGCCTGGAGGTCCTGTGGGCTCCATGCGTCACTTGGTGGTCCGCTCTACGGTGCCATTACTGTGCTAGGTATGATCTGGTATGGGCATGTTTATGCTCCTGGTAGTCTTTACCTTAGAATATCCCCAGGCGTCAGACTGGATCCGGAAATTTTTTGCGTAGCAGTATCCATGCGCGTCGGTAGGCGTCGTCCGCGGCTCTGCGTCCGTCGTCGGCGTCGTGGGCGCCGTGTTGACGTCGTCGGAGTACTTAGACGCCGCCTCCGCGTGCTGATGTCAGTTCTTCTTTTTTCCGCGCCAGCTAGCGCAGATCTTGAAAAAGTTGTACCCTAGTCACTTTTTGAATAACCTTTTGAGATCCGTTTTGATCCATTTTCAAAGTCTATTCGACTCCGACGGTGCCGGTAGGGATGCCCGGGTTCAAGCCCTGCGCCGACTGATGTCGGTTACCGACCCCCATCGCCGGTGCCTGCACTGTTTAGGCCTGGACCACGACGACAAGTCCTGCTCCGACTGCCAGGCCCTGACGTCTAAGGCTAGACGGGAGCGGTCCGTAAGCGACTCGAGCTTTGGCAGTCCGCACCGCGCCGCTCGAGGTCCCAGTCCGAAAGGAGGTCAAGGGACCGGAGCCACCACGGTTCCGCGCGGGCCGGGCGCTCCGGCCCCGGCGCCATCGGGTGCTAAGGCGCCGTCGGCGATTTCGATCCCGACGCCGCAGGGCCCCTCTGGGTCCGGATCCGGGTCGCCGCCGGTTGACCTCACGACCTCGTCGGCGTCGGCCCCACGTGTGTCGCCCCCGGCGCTGTCCCAGGACGAAGTCGTCCCTGGTCCTGCCCTCGATTCGGGTCCGGCGCTGGAGCGGCGCCGGAGCGGCGCCGCTCTCGACGCCGATGGGAGATTTTTATTTCTATGACCCGACCCCATCTTTTGAGCCTGAGTACCAGGCGGTGGGTGATAAGGAGGATTGGGAGGGGTCTGAGGACCCTCTGGCACGTGAGTGTCAGTCTACTGCGGACTGGACAGGAGAGCTTGGGGAGGCCAGTGGTCTGGACACTTCGCCCAACACTGGTTTTGTCTCCCCTCCTAGCGTGGCTACGGAGGAGGGGGCTGCTTATAGCGTGGAGCTGATGAGCGCGGTCCGTCGCGGCCGTGAGGACTAACCTATTTACTGAGGTCCTTAAACGGCAGTCAAGCTCGGCCGAGCCTCTGCTGCCGTTTAATGAGGCCTTGTCAGACGTTCTTTTGGGCACTTGGTCCAGGCCCGCCACAGGGCAGCCTGTGGATGCTATTGTCTCAGCCAAAGATGTTAATATAGCTGCATTCGAACTAACGAATGCCATTACGACAGCAGTAAATGTGCTAGCCCCAGTAACCTTTCGTTACTCTGCCCGACAGAGACCATCAGCCCCTTGGGTCTCGGAGCCTTTAAGACTCTTAAGGCAGGGGTGTCGGAGGCAGGAAAGGCTATGGCGGATGAGCTGGAACCCCCTAGTGAGGGAGAAGCACAAATCTCTCCTTAGGGAGTATAAGGCGGAGGTTATCCAGGTGTAACAAGAATATTTCGCCCATCTAACGACCACTCTTACCTCCCCCAGAGAACTCTTCAAGATAGTGGATTCACTTTGCACATTACAGATGCCTGATCCTATTGTGTGTTCACAAGACCTCTGTGATAAAATCGCAGGATATTTTCACACGAAAATAGCAGACATCTACTCGGCCCTTGATTCACAAAAGGCCCTAATGCCCCCCCCCCATCTCCTGGTCCAACCCTCCTCCCTTCTGAAGTTGATGCCCCGACTACTACAGTGAGTCTGTCTGTGTTTCCACCGCTCTCCCTGCAGGAACTGGACTCGCTTTTAAGCAAGTTGAGGTCAGGGTCTCCTTTAGACCCTTGTCCTCTCAAAGTCTTCAAGGACTGCAGAGATACTTTGTTGCCTCCGCTTCTGGACATCATGAACAGGGCAATGATGGATGGTATTTTCCCCTCCCAGTGGAAGAGTGCTGTAGTCAAGCCCCTCCTCAAGAAGCCTACATTAGACCCTGAGGTACTTAAAAACTTTCTCCCCATTTCCTTGCTCCCAGCACCAGCAAAGATGCTGGAGACCCATCTAAACCAGCATTTGGCGGCATTTCTGGATACCTCGGCTCTGTTAGATCAGTCCCAACATGGTTTCAGGAGAGCCCATAGCACGGAGTCGGCCCTTACGATAGTGCTTGATAACATCCGCACTGAGGTCGACCAGGGCCATACCTCCCTGCTGATCCTATTAGACCTGACTGCTGCCTTCGATACCCTGTCTCCCTCGGTTCTTACATCTCGTCTGAGGGAGATAGGGGTAGATGGCGCGGCCCTGAGCTTACTGGCCTCGTTCCTGGATCAGAGGGAGCAGAGGGTCAAGCTGGGAGAATATCTATCTCCTCCCACACCTGTGCAATGTGGGGTTCCACAAGGGTCGGCATTAAGTCCGACCCTTTAATATCTATGTGGCCCCACTTGCCAGGCTTGTGAGATCGTTTGGGATGGAGGTAGTCTCCTATGCCGATGATACCCAGATCCTGGTGTCCGTTTCTCACTCGGTGAACGCTCCCATTCGTAATTTTAGAAACTGCATGGAGGCGGTTTCTAAGTGGATGATTTTCAAATCACTTAAACTGAATGGGGAGAAGACCGAGATTCTGGTCTTTGGCGGAAACACCAACATCTGGACGGCCGAATTGTGGGCCCCCTCGCTGGAAGTCTGCCCCACACCAACAGATTCTGCGAAGAATCTGGGAGTGATGATCGACCCAGCTCTCTTAATGACACAGCAGGTCAATAGAACAGTCGCTACCTGCTGGGGCATTATTAAAATTCTTCGGAAAATCAATCCCTATTTGTCCCCTCAGGCTCGTAAGCAGGTTGTTGTTGCACTTGTTGCTTCGCGACTTGATTATTGTAACGCTCTGTATGCTGGCGCTAACAAAGGTCTGGTGCAGCGCCTTCAGACTGTCCAGAATGCGGCGGCCAAATTTGTACTGGATGCTCCTAGACTCTCCTCCGCCACGGCTGCCAGGAAAAGCTTGCACTGGCTTCCTATTGAGTCCAGGATTGTCTTCAAGACTCTTTGCTTGACCTATGGGGCGCTTGCTGGCAAAGGGGCTGATGGCGTGAGGAAACTTTTGCGCCCATATGCACTGGATAGAGTCCTCCGTTCCTCAACTAAGAGCCTGTTGGTGGTGCCTCGTGTTCGTAGAAGTAAATAGGGCGGGAGGGCGTTTTCAACAGTAGCCCCCAAGTTGTGGAACAGCCTTCCCCAAGAAATTAAATCCCAACCGTCGGTCCTTAACTTTCGGAAAGCTCTAAAAACGTGGCTATTCTCAAAGGCGTACCCGTAGTGCTGGTTATCTGGTCATTCTGATTTCTTTTGCTAGGCGCCTTGATGCCTCTGGGCTTAGTAGCGCATTATAAGACTTATTTCATTTCATTTCATTTCACCGCCCGGCTCCGCGTGACCCTTGCTTTTTGTCTACCCACCCCACCCCTGAGAGCCTGGTTATCCAGGCCTCCAATTCCCAGACCGCATTCCCGTCGGCTCCCCCTGAACGGGAATCCAAGAGGTACGAGACTTACGGGAAAAAGGTATTCTCCTCCCTGAGTTTGGGATTGCGGTCAGTCAATACCGCGTGCCTCTTGGGCCGCTACACCCACTCACTGTGGGACACGGTCGCGGCCGTGCTGCCAGAATGCCCAATGGAGGCACGGGCTACACTCGGCCAGGCCCTTGTGGAAGGCCGAGATGCGGCACGGTATTTCATCCGGTGTGGGCTGGACACTACCGACTCTCTAGGCAGAGCGATGGCAACGATGGTGGCGATTCGTCGTCATGCCTGGTTCAGGTCCGCCAATTTCTCGGCCGATGTCCAAAACACACTTATGGACATGCCGTTCGATGGCCGTCGCCTCTTTGGCGACAAGGCAGACCATGCACTTGAGCGCTTTAAGGACTCCAGGGCTACAGCCAAGTCCTTGGGCCTCTCGGCCTCCGCCAGCAAACGGCTGCCTTTCGCCCCTTTTGTGGCCAAGGAAGTGGCGCCCCCACACGTTCTGCCAACCACGTGCCGCAGACTACCATCCAGCGCGGTGGCGGACGTGGAAACCGCCGTGGCGGCGGTCGGGGACAACGGCGAGGCCAGTCCACACCTGCCCCTGCAGCATCCGCCTCAAAAACCTCCTAGTCCGTGCTTTCAGTCCCATGTGACGCCAGTGGGGGGCAGGGTTCGCCATCACCACCTTCACTGGCGCACTGTCACATCGGACAGGTGGTGCTGCAAATCGTCTGAAGGGGCCACTCCCTCTCCTTCGAGGCGACCCCTCCAGCCATGCCACCGCAGTACCACCGCATGTCGGGTTATCACTTGCAACTTCTGCAAGAGGAAGTTACGGCCCTCTTGGCCAAGGGGGCCATCAAGCGCGTTCCTGGGCCAGAAGTAGGGTGTGGTTGTTACTCCCACTACTTTCTGGTACCCAAGAAGGGCAAAGGGGGCCTACGCCCTATCTTGGACCTATGGAACGTCACCGGCTTCCTCCGGAAGGGAGAAGTTCAAGATGCGGACATTGGCTCAGGTTTTGGCTGCCCTAGACCCTGGGGACTGGATGGTAGCGTTGGACTTGCAGGACGCTTATTTTCACATCCCCGTCCTGCCGGCCCACCGGCGTTACCTGCGGTTCACGGTAGGCCACGAGCATTTTCAGTTTACCGTGCTCCCCTTTGGCCTTACCAGCGCCCCACGGGTGTTCACGAAAGTGATGACGGTGGTCGCAGCTCATCTGCGCAGGTTGGGGGTTTCAGTCTTCCCCTACCTCGACGGTTGTTGAAGGCGGGCTCGCCCCAGACAGTCGTCAGCCACCTCCAGACTACGGCCGACCTCCTGCACCTGCTGGGGTTCTCCATCAATGTACCGAAGTCACACCTGTGTCCCTCTGAGAAGCTCCTCTTTATCGGAGCGGTTCTAGACTCGGTGCAGTTTCGGATTTATCCTCCCGAGCAGCGGGTTCGGGATATTCAGGCTCTGATTCCGATCTTTCAGCCTTTATCCTGAGTCTTCGTCAGGTTGACGCTGCGGCTTCTGGGGCTGATGGCCTCCTGCATCCTTCTGGTGCATCACGCCAGGTGGCGGATGCGGGCTCTGCAGTGGGACCTGAAGTTTCAGTGGGCCCAGCATCAGGGCAACTTGTCCGACCATGTCTTGATCTCGGAGGGCACTTCAAGACAGTTGCAGTGGTGGCTCACGGACCGAGATTGGGTCAGCGGCAGATCCCTCTCCCTACACCAACCGGAGCACGTAGTTGTGACGGACGCGTCCCTCCAGGGCTGGGGCGGGGGGCACATGGGAGAGGCGGAGATCAGAGGCCTCTGGTCTCCGGCGGAGTCCCAGCTCCACATCAACCTTTTAGAGCTGCGGGCGATCTGGCTTGCACTGAAGGCATTCCTCCCTCCTGTCCGGGGGAGTGTAGAGCAGGTGTTCACGGACAACACCGCCGCCATGTGGTACTGCAACAAACAGGGCGGGGTGGGGTCGTGGACCATATGCCAGGAGGCTCTGCTCCTCTGGCTGTGGCTGGAACATCAGGGGGTGACCCTGGTGGTTCAACACCTGGCAGGTTCTCTGAACGCCAGGGCGGACGAACTCAGCCGTCGGTGCATGATGGATCACGAATGGCATCTGAACTCGGACGTGGCACAAGGCCTCTTTCAGCAGTGGGGGGAGCCTTGGTTAGATCTATTCGCCACAGAAGAGAACACGCAATGTCATCAGTTCTGCACGTTGGAGTTTCCAGGGCGGCACTCGCTCGGCGACGCTTTTCGTCGCGAGTGGAGTTGCGGTCTATTGTACACCTTTCCGCCTATACCACTTCTACCCAGAGTGCTGAAGAAGATCAAGCGCGACCGGGCCGAGGTTATCCTTGTGGCTCCGGACTGGGCACGAAGATATTGGTATCCAGAGCTACTCAGCATGTCTGTCGATCCCCCGATTTGTCTGCCTCTTCAGGAGGACCTTCTGTCGCAGCAGCAGGGGACGGTCCTCCACCCGAACCTGTCCAGTCTCCACCTACAAGCTTGGAGATTGAGCGGCGACAGTTGAGTCTATTTGACTTGCCTCCTGAAGTCTGTAATGTCATTCTAGCAGCCAGGCGTCCCTCCACAAAGTCGGTATACGCCTGCCGGTGGAACAGATTTGTAGCATGGTGCACAGCAAAGGCTGTGGATCCACTCTCTGCAACCCTTTCTGAGGTTCTCCTCTTCCTTCTTTCTCTTGCCCAGCAGGGCTCTGCTCTGGGCACTATAAAGGGCTACCTCTCTGCCCTTTCTGCCTTCCTAAGGCTACCTGATAAGCCATCCTTGTTCAAGTCCCCAATTGTAAATAGGTTTCTGAAGGGCATCACACACATGTTTCCTCCTGCTCCTTTCGTGATGCCCCAGTTGGACTTGAACCTTGTGCTTACTTATCTAATGTGTGCTCCCTTTGAGCTGGTTCATAACTGTCCTCTCCGTCTTCTTACTTTGAAGACTGCTTTCCTGGTTGCCATCACCTCTGCCAGGAGAGTGAGTGAGCTCCAGGCTCTTTCTTTCACACCTCTTTTCCTCTGTCCATCCGGACAAGGATGTGTTGCGGACAAGACCCTCTTTCCTGCCCAAGGTTGTCACGTCCTTCCTCATCGGGCAGTCCATCACCTTGCCCACCTTCTTTCCTCCTCCGCATCCCTCGAAAGAGGAAGAGAGGCTTCACCGTCTGGACCCAAAACGTGCGCTCTCTTACTATCTGGATCGCACATGCCAGTTCCGGGTGGATGACCAACTCTTTGTTGGTTACGTGGGCGCTACGAAGGGACGGGCCGTGCACAAGCGGACCATCTCTCGGTGGATCATCTTGTGCACCCAGGCATGTTACTCCTTGGCTAAGAAGGAACCTCTTGTTCCACTCGGGCCACGGCGACTACAACTGCCTTGGGCCGAGGTGTGCCCTTGCAGGACATTTGTCAGGCAGCTACGTGGGCCTCGCTGCACACCTTTGCGAGACACTACTGCCTGGACAGCCAAGTCCGAGGGATGGCTTCTTTGGCCGTTCCGTCCTCCAGGACTTTCTGGTGTGATTATTGGTTCGCAGACCCACCACCGGGGTTGGTATTGCTGGTGTATCTATTCTAAGGTAAGGAATCTATCACTAACGTGTCTCTTTCAGATGCACAAGTTACTACTTGTGTAACGATATATCTGTAAGAGACATTAGTTAGTGATAGATTCCTTACTGACCCACCCATCCTCCCCGTTCTGCGAACCGATATCTAGGGTTAAGGTCATCCCCTTTCAGGGCCCTAGTTTCATGGCACCAGTGTTGGTTCTATCATGGCTCTGCGTATGTGGCGCGGAAAAGCTGTGTATAAGAACTGATGTCAGCACGCGGAGGCGGCGTCTAAGTACTCCGACGACGTCATCACGGCCCCACGACGACGGACGCGGAGCCACGGACGACGCCTACCGACGCGCATGGGTACTGCTACGCAAAAAAAATTCGGATCCAGTCTGACGCCTGGGGATATTCTAAGGTAAGGAATCTATCACTAACTAATGTCTCTTACAGATATATCGTTACACAAGTGGTAACTTGCGCGTTTATACATTTATGTATACATGCAGGTTGCCTTGGTATCCTCTTCCTACGTCGCCACCTCTTGTCGATGCTGCGAGGTCTGCACCAATATCTCCATGTGTGGGGGAGCTTTTTGGAGTTGCTGCAAGTTGCCATAAGGCTGCTTGGGTTGCTGTCTGGCTGTTCTGCCACAGCTTTCCCCCTTTATCGGTCACTGTTGCCGGATCACATGCTTGGCGCTTTCTGGTATTCTGTCGCAGACCAGCCTTCCTTTTGGAGTATGGCTGTGGTATCTCTTCTAAGTTTAGGAATCTGCGGCTAGATGTCTCTATCAGATGTACGAGTTACTTACCTTCAGTAATGATGTATCTGGTAGAGACGTTGTCTAGCCGCAGTTTCCTTAACGCCCACCCAGCCTCCCCGTTCTGCGAGGACCTTGTCTAGTGGGGTTCTCCGCTGGCCTCTTCAGTTGCCATTGGGTTATATCTCAATGAGGTTCAGAATGCTGCACTCCCCTAGGTGCTTTCATATATAGTTAACTTCCGCTGAGGGGCTTCTTTTCTGTTATATGGTGCCTTTGATTCACAAGGAGATTAGTTTTCCTCTCCAGTTCCCTTCCCTTCCTTCCGTCTTCTCTACTACCTCGGGGTCCTGGTCTCCTCGTGGTCATCCTCTTTGAGGGTTGGTTGTGCTCTGTTTCCTACCACCGAAGGTAAGTAACTGATACTTCTCGAAGTCCTCCTTTGAGTTCGATGGCGGTTTCCGACGCCACTTCACACCTATGCACCTGGCTACCCTGGCATAGGTAACTTGGGTACTTCGGTATCCACGGGTGGGGTGGCTCTCCAACCTCTGTCTTCCACGGGGTTACTTCAAAGTCCACTGGGAAGGGTCCTTTTAATCCCCAAAACTCCAACCGCGACATTCACATAGATTTGTATGGAGCCCGCGTTCGTGTTCACACACGGCACCTGTCCTCCCTGGGGTCCCTACCTACTCACCTTGGGTTGTTCCTTGGGCCCCAGCTATTCTACGTCCTCTCGACATCATCCTGACTTGAGTCGTAGTTCTTATACCACTTTCTTAATACATGGTTTGTTCCCCCCAAACTTAAGTATTAAGTATTGCGTGCTTTGTGTATATCTCCGTGTTTATATAATAAATACATATTTTTATAAATACCTTGTGTGGTTCTCTTTCATTTAATCACAACTATAAAATTGCATTCTGGTAAAACAAGCTGCTTTACACTCCTTCAAGATTAACCTGAAGGCTGCTCTTCACAGCTACCACTTGGAATAGTAGCTGTGTAAGGTTTTTTGAGACCTCTTAAATCACATAAGGGTTGTCTGGACTGGTGCAAGGTGCCCACTTTAATTAGTGGACATCATATACCAGGCCAGCTTCTCAAACACAATGAGAAAGATTATGTGGAGAAAGTTCAAGACCGTTTCCAGTCTACCCAGGAGCAGGTGTCTCAGCAAAGTCACCACAAGATCTGAATGCAAGATACTCCTAAAGATCACAACAAACCCTATAGTTGCATCCAGGGATCTGCGGCCTTTATCAGTACAGTAAATGTTCAATATCCTGTCATCTGGAAAAGACTTATGAAGTATGGCATTCGAAGAAGGGTACACAGAAGAAAACCCTTTCTCATCAAAGTAATGCTGTTGCACTTCTTAGGTTTGCAAAACTGCATTCAATTGAATTACAAGACTTTTAGACCAATGTCCTCTGGATATATGAGACTAAAGTGGAGTTGCTTGGTAAGTAATGCTCATTGGAATATTTGGTAAAAATCGTCATTGTTTCAATAGAAGAAACTCTTACCAACTGTTGAGCATAGGGGTCTGGGAATGATGATTTGGTTGTGGTATGCAGACACACGACCTGAACTGTTGCCAATAATTGAGTTCACCCTTAATTCCTTTCTATAACAGCGCATTCTAGATAAAAACATAATCCCAACTGTCTCACAGCTAAAACTTTGAAAACAGTTGGATCACACAACAGTAAAATTATCGAAAATACACTGGTGAATCTGCAGCAGAATAGTTGAAAAAGAATCAGTATTTTTAAACGTCCAAGTCAAAGTCCAAACCTTGACCCCAATGAAATGTTGTGCTGGTTCTTAATGCTGTAAATAAATGAATGCCTCCAAGAGGAACTATTTTTGTTAGAAGTGGGCCAAAATTCCTGTCCGGTAATGTGAGAGGCTTATAAAATTGACAAGAAACGTTTACTTTAAAAAAAAAAAAAAAAAACATTGTTTATTGGATTTCTACATTACAATAACAGAATATGCGGTCAACACTCCAAACACAATCCAGGACCCTCCAAGTACAGAGACATTTCATGCAGGAAGTGGTACCCTTAGTAGTGATAATATAAGTTGTGAGAAAGGAGAATATGGTGTAAAGCAATGCTGTGGATCAGTTAGTGGTGACAGAAATGCCCATAGGAGGCAATGCGGGATGGGGTGCGATTTGAACTACGCAGCATTTAGGAGCGAATTGACGCCTAGATGTCTGAAGGATGAGAAGGAGTAAGAGTTGATCCAGTATACTGGTCTATCATGTCTTGGCAGTGTCATGTCTTGGAGCCAGCCTTGGATCAACACAACTTTCTTTTGCATCCAAACCACTGAAACGCAGCATTTAGCAAGTAATTGCAGCAGAGATGCAAGTTGTCAGCATGTTTGTCGAAGAGTGGAAGTGTCGCCCAGTAAGATGGTCTGGCTTGACGGTATGAGCTGAATGTCTAGGATATCGGAGAGAGACTGAAATGCATCACTCCAAAAGGTAGCTAGGTCTGGAAGGTGCCACGCCATGTGCTTGAAGTCAGCTTTGATGAGACTGCATCTGCGGCATTCACTATTATTGTAACTGGCAAGTTGGAAAAGTAATAGTATTGGTGTGGATATTTATATTATATTAGCTTTTGTTTATTGTTGAAAGGAGTGTTTTTAACTTGTGAGCAGCATTATGCCCATGTTTTGTCCGTAAGTGAGCAGGCCAGAGAGGCCTCCCATCTATGCCTAGCCGTGGTAAGTACGTCTATTGTGGATGCTAGATAGTTACTGTATAGATATAAAATAGCATCCCATGTCTGCCTCTTATCTCGTAAGTTTCCAGAAGCAATGTTTCCGGCTGCGCAGTGGGGAATGTTGGAACAGCTACGTGCAACGCGGACTGTAGCCGAGGTAGCAGAAGTGAGACAGAGGTGTCACTACTGGACGGGAACAAAGGAGTTGCTGTGTTATACATGTGTCATTCTCAAAGATATCACCCATTGTGAGGAGACTTGACTGTCGAAGGAGTCCTTTATGGCTTTCTTGCCTGTGGATAGTAGCATGGGATTGTCTGTCAGCGAAAGTAAGGGTTGATCAGCATGTGGTGTGTCGTGCAGTTTCGCCGCAGAAGGGGCTGCTTGTGAGCGCCTGTTCAGCCCTGACATGGGTGGACATGGGTAGGGGTAATCTGCATCGGGAGCCAGTATTTTAAGTAGTGAGCCTGCGCTACCAGGTAATAAATGCCAAAATCAGAGAGTGCATGACCGCCTGATTGCAGGGGTCTTACAAGAATTTCCAAACATATTCTAGGCTGTCATCCTCTCCAGATTAAATGTGATAGAGCCTGCTTCAGCTGTCAGAAAAAATGATGAGGGATTTGGACAGGAAGCTTAGAGACTAGGTAAAGCAATTTAGGGAGCACCACCATCTTAATTAAAGAGGTCCTCCGCAGACGTGGCAGAGGCAGCCGTATCCACCACTCATCCTTAACTATGATTGTCCCCAGGGCAGTTCCATAATTACCATCAATCAGGTCTCAGGAGACTCAGATCCCGAGGTACCGAAAAACATTGGGGCTTTATTCTAAAGAATACATTGGATAGAGACTTCTTGTTGCAGATTCCTTACCTTTGAATTTCCCAGGTGTCAGGCTGGATCCGGAAACTTTTGCTGAGCAATACCCCTTGCACGTGCTGTTGGATGGCTCCATTCAGCTCTGAGTGATGGCGTTGTTAGCGTTGGTTGTGACGTTGCGGTCTGTATACAAGTGCCACCAAGGCGGGCAGGCATCAGTTCTTTTCTTTCTGCGCCAGTTAAGCACCGATCCAGGAAGAGCTACCCCTCTGTCGCTTTTTGACAATTTTTTTCTCTATCTTTTGTCGACTTCAGTATTTTTTTCATCGTGTGCAAGGGATGTCTTTGAGGAAGACCAGGTTTAAGCCGCGCGGGGCCTCTCCCCGCACACTGTCAGTCACCAATCCCTACCTCGTATGCTTATGGTGTCCCGAGCGCGACCATGATCCGAAGTCGTGCTTGGACTGTCGGGCCATGGATCCTGAGACCTTGAGGGAGCGAGCTTTGAAGCTCTTTGCAAGCTGATACCTTCAAGTGAGATTCCGCCAAGGTCCCGATCGAGGAAGAGGAGTTTGCAGCTCCCGGAGCCCAAAGTCCTCTTCATTCTACTCTAGGTCGCCTGGACACTCGGGGAAGAGGCACAAGAAGAAGAAATCCAACTGGACTTTGTCTTCACCTCGGATGTTGTCTGTCGACGAAGGAGATAAGAAGCACCAAAAAAAAACAACAAAAAAAACTTAGCGCCGCCCCCACTTTTCTGACAGCCGGAGCGAACCCCGATCAGATGAGTTTTAAGAGGCCCTGTGCCACGTATTTGAATGAGCCGACCCCTCTGGTGAGTTTTCGGGCCTCAAGTGGTCTGGAGGGGCCCCGTCAGTGGGGCATCAAGGATCTGATCCCGGTCCTGGGTCTACATCGGTCTTGCCACCGTGACTTCCTCCGGCATAGGACCCGAAGTCTGTGCCACCGGTGCCCATCAGCGGTGCCTGCCCCATCCTCATTCCCGATGACACGGAGCCGGAACGACGTCGCACGGCACCAAATCCAACGCCGTTTGAACCCAGAGGTTCTATGTTGTCGTTGGTTCTTTTTTGTGGATGTGTTAGGCTTGGGAGAGGAATGGGAGGTGTCCATGGACCCTCTAGCTCTCCAGGATGAGTCTGCAGCGTAGTTCGACTGGTATGGGGAACTTGGGGAGGCGTGTGGTCTAGACACTTCTCCAGATATTAGCATGCTCTCTCAGCTAACTGTGGCTATGGAGTAGGGAGTATCGTATGCCAATGTAGTTAAGAGGGCAGCTGAGGTCCATGGACTGGAGCTGCCCTCAGAGAAGGTAAGGACTAATCTTCTGACTGAACTGCTTCAGCCTGCAGCTTCCACCTCACAACCCCTATTGCCCTTTAATGAAGCACTTACTGATGTCCTTTTAGGCACGTTGGCCAAGACTAGAACAGGGGCTCCTGTGAATAGGACAATCACCCGCTGCCATCGGCCAGCTCCGGGCGACCCTAAGTTCCTCAGTCAACACCCCACCCCAGAAAGTTCAAGTTCAAGTTCAAGTTCATAAATTTGTATAGCGCGCTACTCACCCAGAGGGTCTCAAGGCGCTTGGGGAGGAGGGGGGTACTTACTTATCAAATATCCAAGTTTTAAGTTGTTTTCTGAAGGAGAAGTGGTTCTGTGTAAGGCGGAGGTGTGTGGGGAGAGAATTCCATGTTTTGGCCGCTAGGTAGGAGAAGGATCTTCCTCCCATGGTGGATCTGTTAATGCGCGGAATAGCGGCTAGGGCTTGATTGGATGAACGAAGTTGGCAGGTGGGGGTGTAAAAGGACAGGCGCTTGTTGAGGCATTCGGGTCCTAGGTCGTAGAGGGCTTTGTGAGCGTGGGTGAGGAGTCGGAACGTTATCCTCTTGTTGACGGGAAGCCAGTGGAGGTCTTTCAGGTGATCGGAGATGTGAGCTTGGTGGGGGATGTCGAGTATGAGTCTGGCAGAGGCGTTTTGGATGCGTTGGAGTTTTTTCTGTAGTTTGGCTGTGATTCCGGCATAAAGGGTGTTTCCGTAATCCAGTCGGCTTGTGACCAGTGCGTGGGTGACCGTTTTTCTTGTTTCGGTGGGGATCCAACGGAAGATTTTTTTGAGCATGCGAAGGATGTTGAAGCATGATGAGGAAACAGCGTTGACTTGTCTGGTCATCGAGAGGGAGGAGTCCAGGATGAAGCCGAGGTTGCGTGTGTGATCCGTGGGTTTGGGTGCGTTGCCCAGGGCCGGTGGCCACCATGAGTCGTCCCAGGCAGAAGGGGATGATCCTAAGATGAGGACTTCCGTTTTGTCCGAGTTCAGTTTTAAGCGGCTGTTCTTCATCCATTCGGCCATTTCTTTCATCCCGTCGTGTAGGTTGGTTTTGGCGGAGTTTGGATCTTTGGTGAGGGAGAGGATCAGCTGGGTGTCGTCTGCGTAGGAGATTATGTTGAGGTTGTGTTGGCGCGCGATGGAAGCGAGGGGAGTCATGTATACGCTGAAGAGGGTGGGACTGAGTGAAGATCCTTGTGGTACGCCGCAGATGACTTCGGTGGCCTCTGACCTAAAAGGGGGGAGGCGGACTCTCCGGGTTCTTCCGGCGAGGAACGAGATGATCCAGTCCAGTGCTTTTCCTTGTATTCCGACGTTGTTGAGGCGTTGTATAAGGGTGCTGTGACAGACCGTGTCGAAGGCTGTGGGAGAGGTCCAGTAGGATGAGGGCGACTGTTTCTCCGTTGTCAGTAGTGTTCGAATGTCGTCTGTTGCTGCGATGAGGGCGGTCTCGGTGCTGTGTTTGGCTCGGAAGCCGGACTGAGAAGGGTCGAGGCATTTGTTGGATTCGAGGAAGGTGGCGAGCTGACTGTTGACGGCTTTCTCAATGACTTTGGCAGGGAATGGGAGGAGCGAGATAGGGCGGTAGTTCTTAAGTTCAGTGGGGTCTGCTGTGGGTTTCTTCAGAAGGGCGCTGAGTTCGGCATGTTTCCAGCTTTCCGGGAAGGTAGCGGAGTTGAGGGAGCAGTTGATGACGTCCCGGAGATGGGGTGCGATGATGGAGTCTGCTTTGTTGAAATTGTGGTGGGGACATGGGTCGGTAGGCGATCCTGAGTGGATGGAGTTCATCAGGTGGATGGTGTCTTCAGTGGTGATTGGGTCCCATGCGTAGAGGTTGTTGGAGGGGGTACTTGGTTTGGGGGTGGGTGGGGTGGATTGGTTTCTGGACTGGTTTTCGAAGCTGTTATGTATGTCGGCGATTTTGTTGTGGAAGAAAGAGGCTAGGGAGTCGCAGAGGTCTTGGGATGGGGTGATGTCGTTGGTGCCGGCGGTGGGGTTGGTAAATTCTTTGACGATGTTGAAGAGTTCTTTGCTGTTGTGGGAGTTGTTGTCAAGTCGATCCTTGAATGCTGATTTCTAGGTGGAACGGATCAGTTGGTGGTGTTTGCGGGTGGCGGTCTTGAAGGAGGTCAGGTTGTCATTGGATGGGTTTTTTCTCCAGGCTTTCTCGAGGGTACGACAGAGCTTTTTGGATGTCTTAAGGTCATTGTTGAACCAGGGGGCTTTTTTGCTACTTTGCTTGGTTTGATGATTTTTCAAGGGAGCTAGTTCGACGGCGCTGTGGGTGATCCATTGAGTAAAGTTGGTGGCAGCTTGGTTTGGGTCCGATGTATTGGCGGGAGGGTTTTTGAGAAGCGAAGTAGAGAGCTGGTCGTTGGTAATTTTATTCCAGTTTCTTCGGGGGATTGGTTGAGGGAGGCTGTGGGTCGAGGTTTTTTTGTAGTTTAAGTGTACGCAACTGTGGTCCGTCCAGTGGAGCGCTGTAGTGTGGTTGAAGGAGACGTGCTTGCTGGAGGTGAAGATTGGGTCGAGCGTGTGTCCGGCATAGTGGGTGGGGGTATCAACAAGTTGTTTTAGTCCGAGATTGGCTAGGTTGTCCAGGAGGGTGGTGGTGTTTGGTGGAGTTTGGTGGTGCAGGCTTCTACGTCCCATGGAGCGTTCCCTTCTGCCCTCCCGGATAAGAAATCCAAGAGGCTGGATTCATTTGGATAGAAAATGTTTTCTTCTTCCTGCCTGGCATTGTGGCCAGCTTATTTGGCCATTTCTCCCACTCCCTTTGGGAGACAGTTGTTTAAGTGCTGCCACAAGTCTCGGAGGAGGCCCGAGCTGTGCCCTCTCAAGATGTTAAGGATGGGAGAGATGCAGCAACATTCACCAATTTGTGTGGCCTTGATACAACAGATGCGCATGGCAGATAGAGTTCCACAACAGTGGCCTTGAGGCATCACGCCTGGCTTAGGACAACTGGCTTCTCTGAAGATGTCCAGGCAAATCTGATGGACATTCTCTTTGATGGGATCCGCCTTTTTGGGGAAAAGGCAGATTCGGCCCTAGCGAGGTTCAAAGATTCTCGAACTACTGCCAAATCCTTTGTGCTCTCTACTACTCCTCGTGGCTAATCTACTTTTCTCTCCTTTAGTGGCAACGAAAGGGGTTTCCAGCCATGTCAGCCCTATCCTGGCCACCGTCCTGTGCATGCTTCCCAAGGTGTGCTGGGACATGGACACATTTCATTCCAGCCTAGGAATGGAAGCCAGAAGTTGTCGGCCACCCTGCCTTCGGCAGCCGCAGCCTCCAAGCACTTCTAGTCTGACTCTGCAAAACCACACCACTCCAGTTGGTGGGAGAATCCATCAACATCTGCCGCACTGGAGGTCCATAACATCAGACAAGTGGGTCTTGCAGATCATTCAGGAGGGCTATTCTCTGTCTTTCCTTTCCTCCTCCCGTTCTGCCAAATCTGGAGCAGCTGACGGAGGATCATTTAAAATTGTTCCAGGAGGAAGTTACAGTTCTCTTGGCCAAGGGAGGTATAGAAAGGGTCCCGGTTTCAGAAGTAGCCAGTGCTGTTACTCTTGCTACTTTCTAATTCAGAACAAGGAGCTACTGCCCATTCTCATAGATCTCTTCCTCAAGAAGGAGCAATTGAAGATGCCCACTCTGGCTCAGGTCTTGTCTGCCCTAGACCAAGGAGACTGGAGTGTAGCATTGGACCTGCAGGATGCGTATTTTCACATCCCCATTCTGCCGGGCCACCGGCGTTACCTGTGGTTCAAGGTAGGCCGCAATCACTTTCAGTTTACCATGCTTCCCTTAGGCCTAACCAGCGCCCCTCGGATGTTCGCCAAGGTGATGGCTGTGGTCGCTGCTCAGCTGCGCAGGTTAGGGGTGTCAGTCTTCCCCTACCCCGAAGACTGGTTGTTGAAGGCGTTCTCGCCCCAGGCAGTCATCTCCCGCCTTGAGAATATGGAGAACCTCCTGCATTCGCTGGGGTTCACTATAAACGTGCCGATCTGCTAGTCACCCCTAAAAGCTAAACTAAGAAACTCGGCTGTCGCCGCTTCTCCTACCTAGCTCCTGTGCTCTGGAACCTCCTTCCTCTCTCAATCAAATCCTCCCCTTCCCTTCTGAACTTCAGAAAACTGTTAAAAACTCATCTTTTTCCCACCCGTAGCTAGATCTTCGCCACCTGCGCTCCCCCCCCCCTCACTTGCTCTGTCTATCAGCGCCAGGAAGCTTCGGTGTCAGTGCGCTTTATAAATTGCACCTAAGATAAGATAAGAAGTCACTCCTGACTCATTTTCAAATGCTCCCTCTAATCGGAGCTGTTCTGCACACATTGCAGTTTCGGGTCTATCCTCTCAAGCAGCGAGTCCAGGATATTCGGGTTATGATTATGAAGTTTCAGACTCTGTCCTGGGTTTCAATGAGACTGGCTCTGAAGCTGTTGGGCCTCATGGCCTCCTGCATCCTGTTAGTAAAGCATGCCAGGTGGCGTATGTAGGCTCGGCAGTGGAACTTGAAGGTCTAGTGGGCACAGCATCAGGGAAATCTCACCAATGTGGTTCAGATCTTAGAAAAGACTACGAAAGTTCTGTAGTGGTGGTTGACCTACTGCGATTGTCTCAACAGCAGACTCCTCTCCCTTCCCCAACCAGATCTCACAGTCGTGACAGATGCGTCACTTCTGGGATGGGGCGGTCATCTGGGAGAGGTGAAGATGAGGGGACACTGGTCTCCGGTGGAGTTGGGGCTCCACATAAATTTGTTGGAGCTCTGAGCGATTCGGTTGGCACTTAAGGAATTTCTTCCGTCTCTCAAGGGGAAGCTAGTGCAGGTGTTCACAGACAACACCACTGCCATGTGGTACTGCAACAAGCAGGGCGGGTGGGGTCGTGGACCCTTTGTCGAGAGGCCCTGCGTCTCTGGACATGGTTGGAAAAGCAGGGAATAACCCTGGTGGTTCAACACTGGGCAGGTTCTCTGAACGCCAGGGCGGACTAACTCAGCCATCGATGCCTAGCGAATCACGAATGGCGTCTCTAGTCAGAGGTGCTCAAAGTCTCTTTCAACAGTGGGGAGAACCTTGGTTAGATTGGTTTGTCTCCAAAGAGAACGTGCAGTGTCAGCAGTACTGCGCACTGGAGTTTCCAAAGCCGCTTTCGCTCTGTGATGCTTTTCGTCACAAGTGGAGCTCAGGCCTGCTGTATGCCTTTCTGCCCATACCACTCATGCCAAGTCATTCTTATGGTTCCAGACTGGGCGAGGAGAATCTGGTATCCAGAGCTTCTGAAAATGAGCATCGTTCCTCCGATCAGGCTGCCCATTCGAGAGGATCTTCTGTCACAGCAGCAGGGGATGGTCCTCCACCCAAACCTGTCACAACTGCGCCTCCCTGCGTGGAGATTGAGCGGTGGCAGTTAAAGGCTTCTGACCTTCCTCCCGAAATATGCAACGTTATTTTGGCAGCCAGGCGGCCCTCCACTAAGACGGTTTATGCCTGCCGGTGGCAGAAATTTGTATTATACTGACAAAAAGGTCTATTGACCCTCTTTCTGTTTCTCTTGCTACCTTCTTTTGTTCTTTCTGACCCTTTCCCATTAGGGCTCTGCTTTATGAACTCTCGAGGGTTACCTATGTGCTCTGTCTGCTTTTTTTTTTGCAGCTGCCAGACCAGCCCCCTCGCTTTAAGTCTCCTATTGTACATAGATTTTGAAAAGGGCTTGCTTACTTGTTTCCACCCACACCCTTTGTTATGCCACAGTGGGACCTTAATTTGGTCCTCAACTACCTCATATGAGGTTCCTTTGAGCCTTTACAGAATTGTCCCCTCTGGCAGTTGACCATCAAAACAGCCTTCTTAGTGGCGATTACATCTTCCCGGAGGGTGAGTGAGTTGCAGCGTTATCTTGCTCGCCTCCCTATCTGATGTCTTTTCGGGACAAAGTGGCACTTCGCACCTGGGCTTCCTTTTTGCCAAAAGTTGTGACCCTATTCCATCCGGGTCAATCCATCACATTGCCCACATTCTTTGCTCCCCGCTTCCCTCTAAGGTAGAGGAGCGTCTCCACTGACTGGACCCAAAAAGAGTGTTGTTGTTCTACTTTGACTGCACAAAAAAGTCTTTGTGGGTTATGAGGGAGTGAGGAAGGGAAGGGAAGTGCAGAAAAGGACCATCTCTTGGTGAGTCGTTCTCTGAATTAAGATCTGCTATTCCCTGGTGAAGAAGCAGCCCCTTGAGGGATTAAGGCCCATTCCACCAGAGGAAAGGCTGCGACTACGACATTGGTTAGGGGTGTCCCAGTCCTAGAAATCGTTCAGGCATCAATGTAGGCACCATTTCACACATTTGCCAAACATTACTGCCTTGTGGTAAATAAATAAATAAATACCGGTACTATTTTTCTATGCATTAACTGAAAAGGATAGCTCAATAAATAAGAGGCAGAATCCGTGGTATCTGAGTCATACGGGCTTTAATCAGATGGCTCGAGCCAATGGACCATCGGGTTCCATCACCTGCTAAGGTTCAGGAAGGGACAGGAATGACAGTCTCGCTAAAAAGGGACAGCTAATATCTCATTAACATCATACAGTATATATAGTAAAACAGTACAATTGCATTGCATACAGTAGGCGTAACAAGTGACAAACGGAAGATAAGAACACATGGGCGTAAAAAGAAGGCGTGCACAGGGCGTGCACGGAGGCATGTGATGTAAACGTCACAGAAGTGTCATAAATGGGTGGATACATGGAGGGGGCTACCTGGGCAGCTGGAACCTTTAACCTACTGGTGCGCGCAAACAGATCATGACGTGTAACTGAGGAGAGCTGGGGGCTCTGACTTCTAGCATTAGAAGAGGAGACTAAAGTCTGGGATGTCAGAACGACCTGTACCTATAACATATCTGATATCTCGTGTTTGGAGTACATGTTGCTCGAATCTAAAAGTCATCAGGGCAAAGGCTACTTGTCACTAAGGCTAGTGCATGCATATATTTCTTAGGGTATTGCGTGTGCTATGAATCTTCTATGGATACTAATTCAGTACTTCTCTTGCATGGAGACAGAAAGACTAGACTATAGATGAAGATGTTTATGCGGTTCGTTAGCTAGGAATGTGAAGCCGGGGAGCTGAACTGATAACTGCAAGCATAACATATTGTTGGCAGACAGGCAGGCAGGCCAGGCCGGGCACCGCGCTGCTTGGCAGGAAGTAAGTGAAGGGTCAGGGATGCGGGCGGGGCTGCATCTCTCCTCGGAGTGGTTCAGGAGACTTGAGGCTTGAATCTGGTGTCCGGGCCCTGTGAGGCCTAGAAACGGGTGCAACTCGATGATTTAACGTGCACAATGTAAAGACGGTGGCAACATAGGCCTAGAAGCCTAATTCACGTTGCTTTCAAGAGGGACTGGATAACTGACATAATAACGTTGGACGCAACTGTAATTGCGTCTTTATTCGGTCAAGGGGGTAAATATGCATATTAATCATGCACATATAACATATAATGGGGAACACGTAGGAACACATGACAGGGCAAAATTCAATTTTCCTCATTCCCTCCTTGTTCCCTACGTTTCCTTCAAGAAACATCAATATTCATGATACCATCTATCTGTTCATAGAGCATCATTTGCTCGTCTTTAATCTTCTGGGAATGGGACTTTGGACGTGGAATACAAGAGGTAGCGCACAAGCCGCAAATCGCAGGGCCACATTGTAAACAGAGACAGCAACTGAATATGGTCATTACTACTATTCCCAGGAATGACAGTACTTTCCATCCCCAGGCAGATATTATACTCCAGAGCCAACCGGACCATGTCCAGGTGCCTGGATTCTGGTGTAGCTGATGGGCTATTTTATGAAGTCTAGTTATAGCTGAATATACAGACGGTGCGTTATTAGGAATGAAAACGCAACAACTAGATCCGATGACTCTACAAGCTCCGCCACTATCGGCCAGTATGACGTCAAGAACAAGGCGGTTCTGAAGAACGACAAATCTCATAGCAGATTGCTCTTCTGTTAAGTTACCTAGGGCAGAAGTAGTCTCATTCACTACTGCTTCAAGGGTTCTGGTTAACCTGCGTATTAATTTACTATTCTGGATAGGTCCTATGAAGAAAAAGAAACCTTTATTGAAATCTGTATACTGTTCTAATGCAGTTTCAGTTTGATCAACTATTGGGGACTCGATCTCCCTTCTATGTCTGACGTGTACTAGATGTGTATTTCTGTGATAATCGGATGGGGCTAGAAAAACTGGTGGCAGTAGGAAGGCAATGTAACATGTTCCATCCCAATCTAGGGGCAGACGTACATATGCGGTCTGACCACATATAAAATATGAATGACGTGAGGCCTTGAAAGTAGATTTCCCACTGTCACTATACTCGACCACAGTATTACAATCACTGTGTCCTAGATGTACTGAACCATTCTTTCTAACACATAATTCGCCTTTCACTGGTAGAACTGTAATAGCAGGCAAATCTGGAGTAGTCTCGGACTGAACATTCAAAACCATGAAATTGGAGGAAAAATTACCTAGATCATATACTTCATTTTCTAGATCTAACCCTGTCCTATGGGAAAGACCTTTCTTGTCTGGAAAACATGTTCTATTCAGAAGGGAATTATCGTCTAAGGATGATGTTAACGTAAACCATGCTCCACACGAACCATTGTGTGAAAACGGATAGGGAAAGAGTGGCAGAACTCCCTTTGGTGTCTGGTAAGGGGGGAGTCGACCACACACCCAACAATTAGTGGCATTGCTGGTCTGGTGTGAATAGTGTAACATACGTATAAAAGTATTGTTGCGCATTGCAAGTCGGTAGGATAACTCGTGAGGGGGTAGTTCACTAAAAGAATGCTCTACTGTATCATTAGAGGAAGAATGTACATGCGAACCAAGAGGAGGAAAAATTACATGTAAAACATAACTTATGCATGTGATCGTAAGACTCAGAAATAACATAAACAATAAAGTAACAACACATCTGCTGTGCAGATTCTTACAGTAACGTATTTTCTTGGAGTTTCTATCTCTCTCACTATGTGGGTCTATCTCATACATGTCAGGAACCTGTCTAACCGCTTCACCCGAGAGGGACTTAAACAATTAAACTGTCTGACTTGCTAGACCTCAACTTGAGTTTATACTCCTGCTGCGGAGTTTTCTCTAACAGGGGAAGTTTAGAGTCAGTATCGGGGCAGTCCTTGAAAAAAGTCTTTGGACGCAGTCCATGGAAACGCTTGATGTGGCTGGAGTGAAGCCAGCCCTTTCTGCCTTCCAGCTTCACGGCAGTCCTTGTGGTCATCAGAACAAGTTTCGGCTCCTTCCAGCGGGGCTCCAGGGGGCTTGAACGATCAAAATTCCTTACGAGGACCAAATCGCCTGGAACGACCTCGTGCGGTTTCACCTGGGTGTTGTCTGGAAAGGCAGCCGCGACCTGTGAACGACAAGAGAGTAGTGCAGACATCAAGGAAGCTAGGTAATCTGTCAGCATATTACTGTCAACATCGGTGATTTTACGTGGCATAGGTGTACCCCACATGTTTGGGGGACGACCAAACACTACTTCATACGGTGACAAACCCGATCGGGAGTGGGCAACCATTCTCATGTAGAATAGGGCAACTGGCAGGGCTACCATCCAATCTACACCTTTCTCTGCACAGACCTTTGCAATATGGATTTTCAGAGTCTGATTGTGTCTCTCGACGAGGCCAGCTGCCTCGGGATGTCGCACACAGTGGAACTTCCACTGGTACCCTAACAGAAGTGATACTTGTTTCATGAGTTCGGATGAGAATGGCTGTCCGTTGTCTGAATATACGACTCTGGGCAAACCATAGCGGGGGAAAAACTCACGAACCAACTGCCTGGCAGTGGTCGCGGCAGTGTAATCTGGGACTGGATATGCTTCTGTCCATCTGGACAAAGCGCATACAACTACGAGGACATACTTGAAACCTCGGCATCGATCCATCTGAATATAATCCATCTGGAGGACTTCAAAAGGGTGGTCAGGAGGATGGAATCCACCTTGTTCCACCGGAACACCTTTTCCTGGATTGAACTGACAACAGATCATGCAGGTACGCACTTTCTGCTTCGCTGCTGCTCGTAAATGCTTGTTAAACCAGAGGTTCTGAATACTGTCTAACATGGCTTTTTCTCCTAAATGTGCTGGACTATGTGCGGTGTTAATAATGACTTGAACCATGGAGTCGGGGAGAAACCATGTGGCTTTTCCCTTCGTCAACCATCCCTGATCTGTCTGGACCCCTCCTTGTTCAGACCATTTCTTGATTTCGTCTGGGGTAGCATGTGTCTGTATGTCTAGTACATCTTGTGTAGGGTCTTTAACTGTCATACAAGTCGTCTGATCTGGAACATCTGTCTTTGTTGTGTTAACTGGAACGTCTGGAGTCTGAGCTGTAAGCTTGGCTGTTCGATCTGCTAGATCGTTACCCTGGGAAATGGTGTCAGTGGCTTTCGTATGTGCTTTGCACTTCATAATGGCAATGGCTGTCGGTAAATGTATTGCTTCTAAAAGAGCTTGAATGAGGGGGCCATGCTGAATCTTGGCTCCATGAGAGGTCATGAAACCTCTTTCTTGCCAGAGGACTCCAAAGTCGTGAACGACTCCGAATGCATAACGTGAATCTGTATATATGTTTACTTTCAGGTTCTTAGCTCGTATGCAGGCTTGGGTCAGAGCAATGAGCTCTGCTGCTTGAGCAGACAAGGTGTCAATACGATGTGTTTCTATAACTTCAGTTTCAGTAGTCACTGCATACGCGGCTACTAACTCTCCTGTACTTGTTCTCATACATGAACCATCCACGTAAAGTGTCAGGTCTGGATCAGGTAATGCAATGTCCGTCAAGTCTTGTCTTGGCTTTGTCATGGTGTTAATAACTTCCACACAGTCATGTGTGGCAGGACTTGATGTAATCGAGGGTAACAGTGTAGCAGGATTTAAAATGTTGCAGCGTCTGATTTCTATGTGTGGCTGAAACAGTGTCAGTTCATACCCTGTTAATCGTGCAATTGTCAAATGCTGAGTCTGTGTTCGGTTTAAAAGAACTTCCACAGAGTGTGGAACTTGTACTGTCAGGGAGTGTCCTAACACTATGGAATCACTTTGTCTGATAGCTAGAGCTGTGGCTGCAACTGATTTGAGGCACGCAGGCAAAGCCTGGGCTACTGGATCTAATGTGCTAGAAAAATAAGCACAAGGCTTGTGTTGTCCTGCTTGATCTTGCGTGAGAACAGATAATGCTGTACCATCACGTTCAGTGACAAAGAGTGTAAAAGGCTTACTGTAGTTTGGTGTCGCTAACACAGGTGCGTTACATAAAGCTTTCTTTAACTCATTGAAAACAAGTGTATGTTCCTGGGTCCAAGGGAGGACAGTCGATGTGGCTGCCTCCTGTGTCGTTAACTGTATCAGTGGTTTGGCTAGATATGCATACTGAGGGATCCATTGTCTGCAGTAAGAAGTGAGGCCGATAAAAGCTCGTACCTCCTTCTGTGTCTTGGGTTGTGGAAGATGTGCTATTAACTGGATACGGTCAGGTGTCAACTGTCTACCCCTCTTGGACAGCAAGTGTCCAAGATATACCACTTGCTGGACACAGAATTGCAGTTTCGAAGGGGACACCTTGTGCCCCATTTCTGCCAGAAAATACAAGACGGTCAGTGACGCACGTTCGCCGTCACGTTCTGTACGGGCTGTGATCAATAGATCATCGACATACTGGAGCAGGGCAGTGTCAGTTGGCATATGAATACTGTCTAGTTGTCTTTTAAGTGCTTGACTGTAAATACTAGGACTTTCTGTAAAACCTTGAGGTGCACGTGTGAATTTATAGCTTCTTCCATTTAAACAGAATCCGAAAAGGAACTGGCTGTCTGGATGAATGGGGACACTAAAGAATGCGTTCTTGAGATCAATAACAGTAAAGAACGTAGCTTCGGAATCAATGGCAGTCAATAGGGAAGAGATATCTGGAACCACCGGGTACTGGGGTATGATACATTTATTAAGTTCTCGAAGGTCAATCACTAATCGATAAACTGGAGGTGCATTTGGGTCTGTACGTTTAAGAATCGGAATGATTGGGGAATTGCATACATTGGAGTCAGTTTCTACAACTACTCCTTGAGCAATGAGCTCGTCAATGATTTTCGATAAGGCTGCTACAGCCTCAGGTGGCAATTTGTACTGTCGGATTCGTGGTAATACAACACCTTGCTTCAGAGTGACACAATAGGGTGTAATATGCATACAACCTACATCAGTTGGACCTTGCGCCCATAAATGCTGTGGTACATTCAGTAATCTTGGATCAAAATCTCGTAACACATAATGACCTTTAAAATCGCGTAAAAACAATCTCACTCCTTCCGGAGAACAGCAAATAACAGCACCTAATTCTTTCAATGTTTTAATACCAAGTACGTTTTCAGGACATGATTTCGTAAGTAACAAGTCTGTAGTTCGGGACAATGGACCAACTTCTAGGGAAACTGGTTTCGATATTTCATTAACAATAGGCTTTCCTGAAAATCCCAGGGAAACATTTCTTGAGCCTGAGAGCGGAGCCCCTGGAACCTCGTCATGACTGATGGTAGTCCTACTTGCCCCTGTATCAATCAGAAACTTTCTGTCTTTCCCTAATACTTGACTGTGTACATAGGGACCCTCTTGATCTACAGGAACCTCGATGAGAGGCAAGCCAACCTCCCTCTCTAGGCTGTTTCATGAATACTGCTGATATTCTGGGTACTCTGACTGTGCGTACTGGTACATCTGTTGTGTAACGTGTTGTGTGGCAGCTATAGGCTGCGGTACTGTAACTGTCTGTTGTGCGTTCTGCGGAACATGTTCCTGTCTAGGAGGACGCGGTCTCTCTTTCGTCTTACCTGTAGCTATGTTGTGTTTCAGAACTGCACATTCGTTTATATAATGACCTGGCTGTTTACAGTAATTGCATGTCCCTTTAACGGGAGCTGCGGAATGACTAGTCTGATTCGTACCCCTCTTCTGACTATCTGCTGGAACAGACTGTGCAACTAGAACTTTCATTTTCGTATCTCTCATACGTCTTCTTTCGTGATCTTGTTCTTCCCTGATTCGATTCTGGTGATACTGTAACATCTGTAGCATTTGGGACGGGGTATTAGCATGCCATGTACTCTCGACCTTTAATACTCGATTTTTAACTTGTGGTAAAGAATTCTCAACTAGTTTGGTAACAAAGAGATGTGGATATGACTCACTACTTGTTTTCAGACCGCTATTAATAATGAAACATTTCTCAAATCTGGAATAGAAATCACTAGTGTCTTCGTCTTGTTTCTGTTTACAGGCTGAGATGGCATCCCAATCTTCCTTTTTCGTGGCTAGTAATCTTGGCAAGACTTGTATTAGCAACTCGGGCAACTCTTTGGCTTTATCCCCGAGTCCAGTACCTGGAACTCGTGTATTATCTTCGTTCTCTAACGCTGTCCTATCTATCTTTTTCTCTCCCACCTCCCATTCTTTTTCTTTGAGTTTTTCATATATGCCTGCAGGCAGCAGGACCTTTAACCTTTTGATGATATCAGGATACGTGTATTCTCCCATACGGAGCATGTCTTTTAATTCACGGTGGAACCCTGCTGGATCTTTATCGTGACAGGGCACTAACTTTTTCATTTCTAGTAGTTCTATTTTCGTTATAGGGGTGTAAACAAATACTCGTTCGAGCTCACCCCCCGTTCCCTTAACAGGATGCACTTCTCGCAACGGATTCTGTCTATCTATGTAGAATGGGGGTGGAACAGGGACAAAATGCGGAGTCAGGAACGTTCTGTATTTATGGCGTTGTTCTAAAATGACACTAATTAAATCGGTACATAGACCTTTCCATCTGTTTAGTAGTAACTTGTTCAATACATTATATAAAGGACCTGGATCAGAATGCTGATCCTCGTACAGTGTAATGAGATGCTGGATCATGTACATACCCACCAGTCGCTGCTCGTCTGGGGGAAGCTTCAGAAACATTTGAGCCACTACTTCGTCTGAAAACGTGGTAGAATCACTAATCCATCGAACTGCTGATCGGGCTAGTTCTTGTTCATGCATGGTACTAAGCTCACTGTAACCTATTCGTAGTTTCAGAACTTTATCGGTAGCCTGGAATAATTGTTCAAGAGAACACTGTTCTGGTACGGGAGGAGGAAAAGCTTTCTTGTAGTCTAGGCGTGTGTGTCTATCAGAAGGTCTCGTCCTACCTACATACGCTATTCTGGTGGGGTTCTCGTTATCTAGATCTTCGTCTGAAGAATCATTCTCTTTCTCGGCTACTCTGCTTGCTTCCTCCTTTTCGTGTATACATATAATTTCTTTACGAATCTTTCTGTACATGGTTTCTATACAATTTTGTGTCTTGTGTTTTCCTTCTGCTATATTGTCGCTCCATCTTATCAGGACTTTCATCTCTTCTTTATCTTTATCAGGATGATCCTGTTCTCTTATTAAACAATTTATTAAAAATTGTAAAATCATGCCTTGAATCTCGACTTTCCTGTGTGTCATAGCTTCGTGAATACTTTCTGGTTTCTCCCCTGTGCGGATAAAATGATATATTCTGTCTAGATGTTTTTCCATACCTGGTATGGTAACTAAAAAATTTGCAACTAGTCGTAAACGTATGGAATATACTATCATGTGATCTTCGCCTGGCACTGGATCATATCTACAATCAGTTCCACACTCATTAAGAAACCTTTTGAGGGCTTCGTACGTAGTCACCTTTGGCGTACGCTGTAACGCTGCATCTCTCAGCGTCAGTCGTTTTGTTTGAGGCGGGGTGATAGGAATACCTCCCCCTGCTCCTCCGGAACTAGAATCGTCAATTAATACTGAATGTGCGGCTACTGGTAATGTGACTGGTAAAGTAGGAGTACGTAATGTGGGTTGGTCCTGGGGTACTGGCACATTAACAGGATTCCCGGGACCAACGGCTGGAGGCACAGTAATTACATTATTAACAGGGGGCTGAGGTTGAACTGGCGGGGTAGGATTCGTATTAGCATATTCTGGGACAGTGTCGTCTAAATAGGAAGAAAGGACAATTTCAGCTGCAGTCGGTTTATGACGTAGCTTAGTCGGGACCAATGGTGGCGGTAAATTACGGGGTGTTTCCGGGGTTGACCTCGGCAAACCCTCGGCGAGAAGGGGATACATACCTTTAATAAGGGCATTTCTTTGTCTGTCTGACTGTTCTGCTCTAACTCGTTCACCTTCTTCTAGTAATTCCCTTTCTTGGGCTTTTTCTGAGGATTCCCTACTTAGTTCTGCTTTTCTGAATTCCTTCTCGGTTCTTTTATGCGATTCTTTACGCCATAATTCTATGGCATCTTTCTGGGATTGTCTGGCTTTCTTTTTCCATAATGCTTCTTCTACTCTCATGATGCACTCGGCATCCCATGTTCCTGAAACAGGCCATCTATATTTCTCTTCGAGATCTTTCGTGTAGTCTACCCATAAATCTAGATACAGTATGGCATCTAAGCCATGCTTATGATACATGAAATGTCCAGGACTGTCCCTAGGAGGGACAGGAACTGATTCTTCGAGTAACGCTTTTCTGGTTTTTATCTGACGTAACTTTGAAAACAGAGGCATATTTGAACGTACCCGAACTTGAACACAATACACAATGAACACAGTAATGAATAGCAAAACAAATCACTCATACCACGACATCGAAAACACATTAAAAACAGTTCGAACAGATACTATACTGTACATTGAGAACATGACACATCGAAAACATAATGCTAGAATTTCTCGAGGAACTATACCAGAGAACAGACTTACTAGAATTACTGGATGCACTGCTAAAACAGTACAGAACATACCGGTCTCCTAAAGAGACACGTCATACCGTATCCACCTAGGTGAACACGTCGGACCGGATCTGTGTACCCAAACCCGTCGGACCGGGCACAAATTAATGAACCCGTCTAGATACGTTCCCAGCAACGGTACTCACCGGGAAGCAAAACTGAAGGCCTCGGACTGGACTGGACTGCTACGACGTCTGGTTACTGCTACGCACTACGCATGCGCCTCGGGCTTCGGAAACAGGTGGGCCTCCGGATACCTCGGACCTTGCTCTCTCGGCTTGGGCTCTGGTCGGAACGATCCGCCTTCCTCACCGCCTCGTCTGGATGCCGGACCGCAGTCTCCGTTTCCTCCGTGGGCCTGAGGGAGACTTGAAGCAGAAATATCTGCACGTGCACAGTAGGGGTCCGTCACGGCTGTAGAAGGGTCAGGGGGCCTGCGTTACATCGCCGGCGCGTGGGGAAGGGGCTCGTTCCTGTTCGGGCGCCATTTATGTGGTAAATAAATAAATAAATACCGGTACTATTTTTCTATGCATTAACTGAAAAGGATAGCTCAATAAATAAGAGGCAGAATCCGTGGTATCTGAGTCATACGGGCTTTAATCAGATGGCTCGAGCCAATGGACCATCGGGTTCCATCACCTGCTAAGGTTCAGGAAGGGACAGGAATGACAGTCTCGCTAAAAAGGGACAGCTAATATCTCATTAACATCATACAGTATATATAGTAAAACAGTACAATTGCATTGCATACAGTAGGCGTAACAAGTGACAAACGGAAGATAAGAACACATGGGCGTAAAAAGAAGGCGTGCACAGGGCGTGCACGGAGGCATGTGATGTAAACGTCACAGAAGTGTCATAAATGGGTGGATACATGGAGGGGGCTTCCTGGGCAGCTGGAACCTTTAACCTACTGGTGCGCGCAAACAGATCATGACGTGTAACTGAGGAGAGCTGGGGGCTCTGACTTCTAGCATTAGAAGAGGAGACTAAAGTCTGGGATGTCAGAACGACCTGTACCTATAGCATATCTGATATCTCGTGTTTGGAGTACATGTTGCTCGAATCTAAAAGTCATCAGGGCAAAGGCTACTTGTCACTAAGGCTAGTGCATGCATATATTTCTTAGGGTATTGCGTGTGCTATGAATCTTCTATGGATACTAATTCAGTACTTCTCTTGCATGGAGACAGAAAGACTAGACTATAGATGAAGATGTTTATGCGGTTCGTTAGCTAGGAATGTGAAGCCGGGGAGCTGAACTGATAACTGCAAGCATAACATATTGTTGGCAGACAGGCAGGCCAGGCCGGGCACCGCGCTGCTTGGCAGGAAGTAAGTGAAGGGTCAGGGATGCGGGCGGGGCTGCATCTCTCCTCGGAGTGGTTCAGGAGACTTGAGGCTTGAATCTGGTGTCCGGGCCCTGTGAGGCCTAGAAACGGGTGCAACTCGATGATTTAACGTGCACAATGTAAAGACGGTGGCAACATAGGCCTAGAAGCCTAATTCACGTTGCTTTCAAGAGGGACTGGATAACTGACATAATAACGTTGGACGCAACTGTAATTGCGTCTTTATTCGGTCAAGGGGGTAAATATGCATATTAATCATGCACATATAACATATAATGGGGAACACGTAGGGACACATGACAGGGCAAAATTCAATTTTCCTCAGCCTGGATAATGAAGTCCGCAGAGACTGGCATTTTGCCAGTTCACTTCTGAAGGACTTACTAGTTTGAGTTAATGGTCCGAAACCCACCGTTGGGATGGTATGGCTTGGGTATCTAATTCAAAGGTAAGGAATCTGCAGCTAGACGTCTCTATCAAAGGAACAAATGACTTACCTTCGGTAACGCATTATCTGGTAGCGACTCTATCTAGCTGCAGATTCCTTATAGCCCCAACCATGCCTCCACGCTGTGCGGACTAATGTTGTAGAGCCAGGGTTACTCCCCTGTTTAAGGCCCTAGTTTTGCATACGACTACGTCAGTTACTTCGTGGATCTGTGCTTCTGGCATGGAAAACCAAAAAAAGTACTGACGTCCGCACGTCTGAGTGGTGCCTAAATAAGTACTGCGAAACAACAAGGGTTTTGGCTTCAGCACAGTAAGGCTACGCCCAGATTATAATAAACAAACAAAATGCCAATACTGTGCAACAATTCAAGAAATCACAAGGGCAATGAGCTAAAAGTCACTCATTCCTACAGACCACTCTTTCAGTCAAGGTTTTATCAAAAATCAGTTTATTTTGAGTTTTTATTTTTATTTTTTAGAGCAGATTATTCTAGTCTTGTAAAACACAACAAAATAAATATATAACTTTGACTCTAGTCCAACATATTTATCATGAATGAAATGGGAGAGGAACAACAGGCCTTTGAATTGAATTTTTTTTTGGAAAAAAGCATGAAAAATTTGGGAGTAAGGAGAAGTGGGGAAGGAAAGATTGTCACACTCAAAACATTCGACGCGTGAACATAGATTAACGACAGACAACGAAGGATGGTGAAAACATTCGACGCGTGAACATAGATTAACGACAGACAACGAAGGATGGTGAAGGGGGGGAGGTTTTTTTTAATTTTTGGAATGTGGAAGTTGTTTTTTATTACAGGCCCTGCGTGTGTCCTATTTATATTAGCAGGTAAAAACTAATCCACTTAATGGAGGAATACGACAATTCAATTCTAATCATAGAATAGACCATCAACAGTTTTACATTTAGAGCACAAATTTGCAATAGATTGGTCTACACAATCAAAATGACAAGGTCGACGCCTTTCGAATCCCTTAGAATAATGGGATTCTCTTCATTCTCTTGTGTTTGGTCCTGAAGAGAATCCCATTATTCTAAGGGATTCGAAACGCGTTGACCTTGTCATTTTGATTGTGTAGACCAATCTATTGCAAATTTGTGCTCTAAATGTAAAACTGTTGATGGTCTATTCTATGATTAGAATTGAATTGTCGTATTCCTCCATTAAGTGGATTAGGTTTTACCTTTGTTTGGACAACATAAACTAAGGGCTTGGTGTCTAGGTGGTTCGGACACTCTTGCAGGATATGTTGGTCTATTGGCCAGCTAGCTCACAGTGCCACCATAAGCCCCCCTAATCTAGCAGGGAGTGAATGGTTTTCTGACTACCACTGAACATGACAACCCTGACCCCTCGGGGATCATGGAAACAGTACAGAACCTTTCGCTCAGTCACTCATGCTTACTTATTCTCAGAGAAATATACAGAGAATACACAGTGGGACGTTTTCAATACTATTTATTGAACCAACGTTATTCTTGCATAAAATGCGTGTGCTGCAATGATTAGTAGACAGAAGCATATAAACGTGATTACAGGCACCAAAAGCGTAAGTAGTGGATATAGTTCTACCGTGGTGCTAAAGAATGTATGTATGTATATTAACAAGGCAGTGATTTATCGTACATCTACTATGCAAACCCTACTCTGTTTACCTAGAGTGTTTGTAGTTGCAAAGCCAAGAATCTCCCCAAGGGACGTTCCAACCCCATTACCTGATGGGATAGAGTGAAAGACCCTGTCTTGGTCACGAACAGGACATCCCTCACAAGATGTCAGGCCACTGCATGGTGATTTCTCAGCATGCAACGACACTCAATGTCCGCGGAAGTGCCTCCTCTGCTAATCTATTGGGATGCTCATCTTTTATAATAGAAATCCGCCTTGAGATGTGCGCATAGATTAGTTATGTTATGGATTTGTAGATAGCCCTGTCGCCCAATGGATGAATAAAGTGATGACATTTGTAGGAAGTGCAAAATGAGACCTTGTACATGATGTTCAGGGCCCTGTGATAATTTTGTGCAAAGCTAGATGTAAAAACAAGTTTCGTTTCTGAGAATCTAATCCAACATTGGCTTGCAAGTAAATATGTGCAAAAGGTCACAGCTGGAAATGATATTTGTGAGGACAATGTAAGAAATAAGCTGCTTTGCTACTTGGGCCTAACTCGGGAATATAACAGTTATTCACATACACTCTGACCTTGGGGCCACGTCTAATAAGCGATAAAAAAAAGTATTTGCCAAGGCCGAGTGTCCATAGCGTTTCCATCATGAATGACCAATCTAAAGCATAAAACACTTTCTCAGCATCAAGCGGAACTGCAACCAATGATATCTGTGGGTCAACCCTATGAAGAATGCCCATTAGCGTGCGAAGATTAAAAGGTAAAGCATTGTGGAATGAAACCAGACTGTTCCAGACGACCTAGAAATTGCATTATGGGCTGGTGCCTCTGAACATCTTGACAAATATTCAGTTGCCAGTATTTAATAAAGACAAAGATCTGTATGTTCTCATTACGCTTAAGGAGGACCGTAATAATGGCTTCTATAGTGGAGTGCGTAAGGAACCCCCTGGTGATTTCCTTGTTGTACATGGAAAAGACATGAGGAGCCAGACAATCAGCTTAGGATTTATAGAAATAAACAGGTAGGCCATCAGGCCTCTGTTGTGATTGGGGAGTTTCGGATTTGCCTGGACTTCCTATCTATTCATGCCATAGCAACCTGGTCCATATAGTCATATCGGAATACTTTCTATGCGGTCTGGAAGCATTAAGTCACTCCATGAACGGCCTCACCCGGGCTCCATTTCACAGATAGAGGATCTCACGCTCAGCCTCTTCACTGCATTCCTTAGTGTATCATATAATTGCAGCAAGAGCGCCATATCTTTCATGACAGAATAATTAGATTCCCAGACATTTGAGTTGAGACTCAAGTCAGGATCTAATGGATTTAAAGATCCTGGGTCTTTTGGATATACAGATGCCGTGGATGTAGGCCTTAGAGCCTCCTAAAGTGTGGCAACGTCGCCAACAGAGTCCTCGTTTAACTGAAAATATCTGCGAAACTATGTCACGAAGCTCAGAATCATGTAATCACTATGTATTGGAAGGCGGTGCAGGGATTGATTGATGGAGTGACAGTTTTACTGGAGAGTGGTTGGATATAGTACAGGGAAGGATGTCCAGGTTGCTCATGAGAGCATGCAAGAGTAGCCACATATCCAGCCGTTAGGGAATGTTGTGTACTGGGGAGTAAAACTTGTGTTCTGCTTGATGAGGATGAAGGACTCGCCAAGCATCCAACAGGTCGAAAAGTTGCAATATGTGGGTGAGCACTATGCAGGTACGTGGTGTCTCGTTGGAGAGCTTTGAGGATCTATTGTGCACCTCAGAAAGGGTAAGATTGAAGACACCCTCCCAGATAGTGGGCCAGTCTGTATACTTGGGGCGTATCTGTATAATAGTGTAAAAAAAAAGCAGAATCGTCCACATTTGGGCCTTAAATTGTTATCAACAGTCATAATCCCCATTGAGCTTGCAAGCTAGTGCTGCCAGACTTCCTTCAGCCTGAGTGACTCGATCTATCAGAGTAATTGGCTGATTTCCGAATAAGAATGACCACCCCTATGGAATATGAGGAGAAGTAGCGATGAATGAACACTGGTGTGCCCAGGGGGGAATACTGTGTCTCCTGGAGCATAGCTATGGCAATTATGTGAGGCTCAAGATAGGCCATCACCTGCCTGGTCTTACAAGAGATGTTTTGTTCTCTCACATTCCATGTCAGCAAATAAACCATGGAAGGGTATGAAGTCTTGTGTCCGAGCGTAGGCGTAAACAATCCAAGCCATACCATGATCACTTGTAGCAGGAGAGTAGAAGCATGCATTGGAGTTTCTAGGTGTGACCGCGAAAACCATAAAAAAAAAGAACAGCCCAAAACAACTGCAAGACGTACATTGCCCCCCACCCACCCCAAATGCCAATCCATGAACCTAAAAATACCAGCAGATAACCCAGAACAGAATTAAAAGGGACATGTAAACAGTCAAGGGAAAGTATAATCAATATCATCAATGAAAACCCCAAGGGCAAAGAATCGCCTCACGCAGGGGGTAGAACCCAGAGAGGTTAGCATTACCCCGAGCAATAAATCATTGTCATTGACCTAGTCAGCAATGCACCAGGCTACGGCTAGACAATTTGTTGACAGTGGGGCCATTCTTATGCAGCACTGTGGGTGCAGTAACAGACAGGTAGGCCACTAGTGAGATCAGAGGTGCAGACGAGGCGCACATGAACCCCACAAATAGGGTGGAGGGGAGTATTTCCGAGGAGTGAGGTTTAGAACACCAGGTAACATGTACGCAAAGAGATAGTGTTAAGCAAATAATGCAGTGATCAGCCTCTACCAGGATGGGAATGTCACATGCATGTTAAACTCAGTGGCGGCTAGCATATACGGGAGGGTGCGCAAATAAAATAAAAAACTTACTGAACACATCCTTCATTCTGACGTCTTCAGTCGACTGCAGTGTGGGCACGAGCAAACTCCTTGACCAATCCTGGTGCAGGTCACATGCTGTTAACCAGCATGAAAAGTGCCCTGATTAGAGGGAGGAGCCTCTCTCGGCGCTTGCGAGCGCACTGTAGGCCTGCACTTGCTCTCAACTCAGCTGTCTAGGACAGCTGGGTTGAGAGGTTTAAAGTGTACATGTCTGGCTGGACATGTGCTTTTTAAACAGTGCACGTGCAGCCCTCTGCCCACCACTGCTCCCTACTGCCACTCAGCAGGCCATTTAAGTGGGGCGACGCTCCTCTGCTAAAATGGAGGAGCTGCACCTTGGGTAAACTGGGGTCAAAAGCCAATCAACGTATTTTTAACTGCCTATAAAAAAACTATTTTCGCTTATTTACTTCAAAAATAAATCTTTTGTAAATGCATGCAAATAGTCACTAGAAATTACAATATTACAGGAAAACTTTGACAAAATTTTAGTTCTAAAGGAAGCACCAGAAAGTGGGGACAATGTAGTCCAGGTGTCTCCAACCCCGAGCTGCTTCCAACCAGTCGATCAGAAGCTCCCAGTAGCTCCCAGACACCTTTACAAGTTCATTTTTTGCTTTTAAAGTTAAGGGAAGGCTGTGTGTGTTTTCTTTTATTCATAAGACTGCAGATAGCAGGGACTCATAATGAGCAATCAGATGTATAGCTGCTGCTGGGTAGAAAGGTGAACAACTGAAGGGCTGAGGTATTTAACTCTTAAATAAAAGTCCTTGTCAACTAAGTTTTGGAGCTGTGAACAGAATGATGTTTCTGAATGCTTGCTTTAAAATGGGGGAAAATTACAATGAAAAGTTAACTTTAATGATTAAGTTAACTCTTCATTTTAATTTCTCTAATTTCAAAGTGCCACATTTACAAACAGAAGGCCCCTCACTCCCAGTGACCAGCAGATACTGTCATAAGTGTAACTGAAATACACAGCCATTTTTTTTAAATGAGACATAGGTAACGTGCAGAAAAAGTTTACTTATTATCAAAATGTTTTAAGAACACTTTTCTGCACTTTATATTTTTCCTGCTAACAAAATGATTGTATGTTTGTGTTATACATGTAATGGTGGCACGACATATGATAAAATGTCTGTCCTGTGCTGCAAGTACATGCAATACAGGCTCTCAGTCACCCCATACAAATATATATCCCATTCATACTCACATGTTCATACATCCCCATGTGACACACTTTACAGCCCTGTCATAGTGTCCTTAGTCACAATATGCTGATGAAACCATAGTACATGGCTCTATGGGCACTAGTCTTTAAGTCAAGTGAAGTTGATCCTGGGGGTGTCTGGTAACAAGGCACAAGTTGTTTAGCCTTCAGTAGCTTACAATGATTTTCACTGATCTGAAGTAGCTCTCACTATAGAAAAGTGTTGAAGACCCCTGAATTGTAATCTAATAGACTGACGTCTGAAAGGCTGGAAAAACTGCCTCTGCTCCCTAGAAAAACATGGTCGCACATATGTATATATTTGTATTTATATATTTTGTAGAAAGTGTTTTGCCATCCCGCATGAGGGCATGACACTTTGTGCTTATGAACATACTGGTTTACCCTGGAGGAGAACTAGGATTGCAGGTAAGTAACCATTTCTTATAAAATGCTAGAACTTGAATACGTGTTGATCTGTAGATTATTTCGTTTTGCTGTGATAATCAAGTACTTTTTTTCAACTTAAAGATCAGCACTGGGCTGGACAATACGTTATTATGTCTGTTGGTTGACTGTTAATGGCGGAGTGCTTGGTCCCCACCCTACCTCTTTGAGAAGCCTTCGAGTGCTCTCCCTTGCTACTCTGTGAGTCAAAAGCAGAAAGGGAGTACTTGGCCCAGTGTGCAGTACCGTAAAAGGACAGACAGATGTTTCCGGGACACCAGAGACAAACTACTCTAACGAAAATGGTTGTGTCTTAGTAGCCCCTGGGTGTCCTGTACTCCACCCACTACTTTGGAATGGGTCTTGACAGGTTCTCCCATGTCACTCTCGCATTTGTTACTAAACTGTGATTTGTTTTTTTATTGTTCCTCTATTATAGAAGGCAGATGTTTAATTCTCTCTCTGTTAAAAAGAAAAAAAACACACTATAGGCAAATTCTTTTTTGTGGGCGAGATTACTGAAAATCTCCAAGATACTTGGCATGAAACCATTTTGTGTACGGGGACTAAGTGTGTGTTAATCCATTCTATTTTTTTGTAAACTATTTTATTGGTTTTCTTACATCGTTTGTACACAACATTCAGCTTTCCCCTTCTCACCCCCAATCCAATGGGAACCTCTCCATTCACTTGTATACCTCTGCTTCTTTCAGTGTTGGGGCACCGTCATCTTTGAATTCTCTAGTGTTCATTAAATTACGTTGCCTGTCATTCCTCTTTACAGGTTGTACTTTTTCCGGGTATCTAGTTGTCAATTCGTATCTGAATTCTGGCCCTCCTTTTGTGTCCCAGTCATCTTGGTTTTCCAGCTCAATCAGTACTGTTTCTCACACTAACACTCCATTTTCCTCACGCCTTTGGTGTTGTAGTTTTTTTTTCTTATTCCTATTTATGTGGCTATCCACTTAATCGTATCCACTTTCCATATTTTGTACTTGGTACTAGTTGTCCATTCCATTGAATCGCTGTTCCTTTGGTCAGTATAAGTCCTATTTCAATTACCTTAACCAATGCTTTATTCCTCTTCTTGGTACCAACCCCAGCAGACCTATGACAATAGGTAGATTGCAGTGCTGTAGCAGTTAAGGTACTCAGTCTCTGCACCATTTCTCTCCAGAATTCCTCAGTACCTCTGCGCCACATGTATATATGTTCCCATGTTATCTCTACTCTTAGGACAATGATAATCTTTTTCAGAGCTTATTCTGTTTATTAACAGAGATGTCCTAAATAATGTGTGTAGGCAATTGTAGTCGATCAATTTCATCAGGGCATTTCTGGTGACCTGTCAGCAGTTAGTCTATATTTTCCACCATTTTGTTCATCTATCTTTCCTCCATATCTTAAACCCAGGCCAGCCTTCTGCTAACTAGTTTCGGTTTTCTATTTGTTTTTAATTCATTTTAATGTTGCCTAGCATGTATTTGCCATCAGAAGTCATGTTTTCCATAACCCACCCTCATGCAAGTTGTTGTCGTTTGTTCTTAATTGTGTCTGAAACGCTCAGGCTAAGAATGTCTAGCATCAATGCATTCTCATTCTTGTAGAAACAGTCTTTTGTTCTATAGTATAAATGGTTTCAAGCAATGTTGACACAGGTGACGAGGATAAAGGTTCCTTTATAGTAACCCGTCTATTAATGTGGTTAGCACTTCTTTCTGGTGGGTGGCATTTTGTGCCAGGGAAAAGCTGTGAGTACAGCACACACCTTTTCGTTGAGACCTGTTCTTTCTTTTGCCCTTCAAGGCTTTTGCAGGCTGACGCCGCACCCACGCTCGCCAGGTACTTGGACCATATATTTTGAAGGTGCAGACTATGAAAGCCAATTCTTACATGAAAATGCGGAGCTGGTGAGTAGTATCCTGGGGAAACAGAACGACTGCCTAATCGCTTAAATTTGTAAAAGTTGTTTTTGATTTTAACTTTAGTCCCTTAAGAAGGTTATTGTTCAGATAGTCGTTTTAATTTAACATGTGTCAAGGTTCTGAACCGGTTTTTTAGTTGTCTGAAGTGGGTTGAGGGAGGTAAAGAAGGCGACAAGGAATATTTAGATCTTTTTAACTTAATGCTTAATATACATCTTTAAGTTGCATATGCTGTTTTATTTTCATTTAACCAAGAGGACCTAAAAATGAAAAGACAAGGTTTAGGAGAGGTTGCTAGTGGGATCTAGGCGGTGAATAGATTGCATCTTTGCTCTTTCTTTCTGCCCTGTCTTGTTTGCTTGAAGACAAACATACACCGAGCATCGTCTCCTAAGCTATGCGTAGTAGTACTCATTGCTTTAGACCTCAAAGACCTTCAATGAGGTCATCCTTAGCCCAGAGTTGACTGTTAATTGTTCATTTTTCATATGCGGTTTTCTTTGAAGAAAAAGCAGTTAATACATGTGACTTGTAAGGTGCTATGTAATGTTGCAAGAATGTATTGGTGCTGGAGGACAAAATAGTCCTTTCAAAACATTTATTTTATGCCATTTATTCTCTTTTTTCAAACTGTACAGTTATCTGTAGTATTTTTATTTGACAAATTTAGCAAAACAAAATGCCTCCTACTTTTTCATACGATGTGTATATGTAACCGATTTCTAATGAGGATCAGCAAATAGCATCCACATTTACTTTGGCTTGTTGAAGGGGCCAATTACAATCTTTAAACTGACGGTAGTTGAAAGGAAACCTAATTACAAACCGCAGTCGTTAAGTGTTTCAATGGCAATATACTTATTCATGCAGGGAAAAAAAACGTTTCAAGACCATACACAAAGGTGAGGATGTGCTAGTACCAGTAGTACTACTCAAAGGCCAAAACGTAGGCAGATTAAGGAATTGAAAAGATGAGGGGGAGGCTCGGGAGTAAAGGGTAGATTTAACCTAATTGTTGAGGGGATCAGCACTCCTATCTGGCGATGCTCTTAAACGTGAAATGTTAGCCATTTGAGTGACACTTGATGTATTTTGCCTTAATTGGTTAAAGCAAGATTGAGAGAATGTGGTACTTTAAAGCAATATAAAATCAAGCGTTGCTGTGGTTCGTCAAATCAGATGGGCTGAGGCCCATTCTAAAGTAGTGAGGAATTGACAGCTTTTCCCCTACCTCTAAATGTATTTTTTTGTTTAAACTTTATTAAATAATTCTAAGTTACTTAACCCCTTCGATCCTCATGACGGAACGGTTCGGTCATGAGCGTCGGTTGAGCTGTGCTCATGACGGAACCGTTCCGTCATGAGCCCGTTGGCTCATTAGAACGTTCAGCACAGCGCAGGAATATGCGCCGCGCTAAAGGTCATCAAACCAATGCAATAAATAGTGGCCAGGATATAGTTGCATAGATCGATGTCTTACATAAAAAATAACATGTTTAATATTTAGTAATTGCATTCATATTTTAAAATATCAGTTTGTTAAAAAAGCGGGGTTCAGAAGTATAGTGACCAGAATCTGCCGCAGTGTCATGCTGTTCCTGAAGAATAGTGTGCCCGTTTTCTTTAGGTTGCAGATTGGGTCTACTGGGCTGGAGGATTTGTATTGCTACACAGTTTTTGCTCAACTTTCAGCAAAAATTTAACAAAGCAGCAATTTAGCTGGGGTCCCTTGGGTCAAAGCAGGCCAGAATCTTCTGACTTCTTGAACGGATTCTTCTTTGATTAAAAGTCCTAGTTAATAGCTGTCTCCTTTCTTCGTGTACAGAATTGCAGGAGCAAACTAAATGGGTCTTCATTACCGGACCAACAGAGGCCGCAGGCACTGTGGAGATTTCCACGCAGCCAAGGTGCTAGGTTATCTTTTACTGGTTGTAGCCCCAGACGATATTTTAAGAACTGCAGCTTGATAAAGGCTAGGTAGCCAGTTGTAAAATATTTTTAGAGAGCAATGGCTTTATTTTTTTTTTGTTTTTTTAAACTTTATTTGTAATTTTTTACATCAAACTGAGCGGTCATATACAGAATTCTTCAAGACAATATCCATCGACTTGTTTTCACTTCACACATTAGAGTCGCGGACACATAGCACAGCTCATTACACTTTTCATGGCTTAGCAGCAGATACAGCCTCATATACATTTAGGGTGACCCAGGCACCAACATTTACATACTATAATCACCATTAGTCTCGGCAGTCTGTTCCCTACCTCTTCCTGTTGAATTTAACAATTTTCTGCATAGCTCTCTCCAACTAGCTCTATCCTCATCCAACCTTCCGTCCCTGCTGCAAGCTTTCATGTGTAGCTCCTCCACTAAAGACCATTCCCCACGTCTCTCATCCAATTTACAAAAGAGGGGGCCCCCTCACCCATCCAGCAAATGGCCAACACCAGCGCCAACTGTAGTAGCTTGTTGGCCATTTTCCTCTTCTTGCATTCCGGTACCAGACCTAGAAGGCACTACTTAAGCGTAGCCTCCAGCACAATTCCCACCCCTCCACGGAGCCGTGCTACTACCGTAAGCCAATACTGATGTACTTCTGGGCATTCCCACGCCAAATTCATGAACCCAGTATGGGCCTCATGATATCTAGGACATTTATGCGAGCGGGAGGCATCAATACGATGGAGCCTCGCCGGGGTCATATACACCCGTTGCAAGAAGCTATAGTGCAGCAACTTCAACCGGGCATTGCAAGACACCTTGCGTGTTAGCGTACATACTCTGACCCACTCCCTCTCCAGTAACGGCACCTGCAAATCCTCGTTCCAAGCATCCCATGCCCTAAGCGCCAAAGACCCCGAGTCCACCTTCACGGCCTTGTACAACAAAGACACCAATCTACGCCCCCCTCCATATGTTAGCAATATGTCCAAGGTCTCAGTGGTCCAGGGCATATCTGGATATGTGTGCCATGTCAATTTAGCCACTTCATCAGGCCAGCATATTGTAGATATTGCCCCTGTCCCAAACCGAACACTTCACACGCCTGCTCAAATGTAAGGTAACCATCATTTATATGTAAATCTGCCAATTCCATGCAACCACCCTCACTCCAAGCCTGGAAAGACATGTGTTTGAGGCATATGAGCTGCAGATTACACACTATGCATATATGGCCACCTAGCGTTGGGCCCGGATGTTTGCAGTTTATTTTGTTGTAGAAAAGTCTTTGGAAGTCACGGGATAGGTGACTCCTCCTTTGGATGATACTGCGCATGGGCATCGGCTCCATCCCCAGATTGTTTTTTTCCGCCACCGGGCTCGGATGTGTTTCCAGCGCTCCGTGTTGGAACCGATTTCCTTCGGCCCGCAATCTTCACCAACTTACAAAGACTTAGTTTCGAACGCTTTCCAGTCGACGCTACTCTTCAATATCGAGGATCTCGATTCCGGTCGTCGCCGACGGCCTTTGGGCCTAGCTAGGCCTCGACTCCAGCTCAAGGAAAGGACGCCATTTAAAAAGTGTCCTTAATGTGGGTCGAAGTTTCCCCACACCGACCTTCATGAAGTGTATAATCTCTGCCTCTCTCCGGAGCACGAGGCGAAAGACTGTTCATCTTGTGCCTCTTTCCGCTCCAAAAAGACTATCCGGGACCGAAGAGGAGAAAAATGGCTCAAAGATCTTCAGGTCCGATTCCGGACGACATCTTCGAAGAAGGCGTCATCGTTCCAGAACAACACAACGTCGACAGCAGCTCCGAGGCAGAAGATTCCGATGTCGAGGACATCACTCCAGCGCAGCGTGTCGTAAGTAAGACCGTCTACCCCGACCCTTCCTCGACACAGAAGGCCCCGGTCACACTCTTGGGCTCGGGTGCACACCGTCACTCTGCTTCTACTGCCCCACCTTCGGGCCCGGCTAAGAAGCTTATTAAGCCTTCAGGCGACTCGGGCTCGAGTCGGCCTTTACACGGTGCAGGCGCACATCTACCGGCGCCGAAAAATACAATGGTACCGACTACACCTACATCCAAACAATCGGCGCCACAACATACCACTACTCCTTCGGCACCGAAATCCTGGTCGGAACCAAGCAAACCCGCTTCGGATTCCAAAAAACCACCGGAACCGAAAAAAACATCTGATCCGAAAAAACCATCGGATCCAAAAACCATACCGGAACCGAAAAAAATCATCGGAACCGAAAAAAGCGTTGGAGTCGAAAAAGACTGCTGCTTCCCCAGTGAAAGAGATTGTCAACAAACCAAAACAAGCCATTTCGGTGCCCAAGCCTTCCTACCTAACAATCAACCTCCTGCAGAGGATTTACCCTATCCAGACCCTGCTCAAAAGACTGTAGCTAAGGATCCAATCACTGGACACTTAATTTTGGCTTCAAAAAAGCGACCACTGGACACACCAGCTCCAGCTCCGCATTCAAAGAAGAAGGACATGCCTACCTCTCCCCTAAGACTGCCTTCCCCTTCTCTTTCACCTGTACCATCACCACATCCTCCCATACCACAGCATTCCCCAGCATCCTCTATCATACCAGACGATCACAACCAGGATGATAGCTCTGATGATATGGGGGGGTAACATACCTGATCCAGCCACGCCTACAGGATCCCCTGACCCATGCGATGATTATACCACCCCAGATGTCCCAAATGTCCCTCAGGATGACTTATACCCCTCAAGGCCTTCCCCAACAGAAGACAGTATAGGGTTTAATGAATTAATTCACAGGGCTGCACATTATCATGGGGTAGACATACCCTGTTGAGGAAGACTTCCTAATGGATACCTTTGATAACGCACAAAGGTCCTCATCCATTTTACCGATGCTTAAAGGAGTGATCAAGCATGCTCCTGAAGTCTTCAAGGACCCAGTCAGAACTCTGGTCATTAACCCTCTTATAGAGAAAAAATATAAAGCTGCCCCCTCAGACCCAGCATATATTAAAGGTCCAGTACCACTAGACTCACTTGTAGTTTCCAATGCACGCAAGAGAGCAAACTCACAAACATCAGGTGAGGCTGCACCACCAGATAAGGAGTCTAAGCTACTTGACGCATCAGGGAAAAGAACAGCGTCTCAAGCAGCAAACATGTGGCGTGTCGAAAATACACAGGCATTATTAGCCAGATATAACAGGGCACATTATGACGAGCTAGAGTCATTAATGAGGCACCTCCCTGAAAGGAACAAGGATAGAGCAAACGAGCTTATCCAAGAGGGGAAAAACATCACAAACACCTCTATTCCGTGTGCACTCGATGCAGCAGATACTGGCTCTAGGGCAGTTACCACCAGCGTTTTACTACGCAGATACGCCTGGCTACGTATATCAGGGTTCAAACCTGAGGTACAAAGTGCCATTCTTAATCAACCCTTTGATGACCAACACCTATTTGGACCCAACGGAGATGTATCACTAGAGAAAATGAAAAAAGATACAGACACCTCCAAATCTATGGGAGCCCTGCAGTCGCCGCTCCCAGACGTTCATTTCGTCGCTCATCCTATCAAGGTGCCACCAGGGGATATACTTCAGACACAGCTTCTACCTCGTACAAAGCCCCTACACAGTCCACTTACAGCAAGGGCTACCAAAGGGGTGGTTACAGGGGTAACAATAACAAAGGCAGAGGTAAAAATAACAACTCACGCTCTGCCTCTACCCTTGCCCAATGACTACCTTCCCCATCCCCCGTCCCATTCCACTCCTGTCGGGGGAAGACTCCAACAATACCTGCCAGCCTGGGAAAACATCACATCAGACAGGTGGGTGCTACAAATAATTCAATCAGGTTATTGTCTGGAACTATCATCTACCCCCCCCCCCCAAACATACCACCCAAGCAGCGTCCAATGTCACAGGAACATTTAACATTGCTCAGACAGGAGGTAATATCCCTCCTGCTGAAAAATGCAATAGAAATAGTTCCAGAGCATCAGAAAAACAAAGGAGTACACTCCCTATATTTCCTAATACCAAAGAAGGACGGATCTCTAAGACCCATCCTAGACCTCAGACCTCTAAACATTTACATACAGTCGGATCATTTTCATATGGTCACACTCCAACAAGTCCTTCCATTGCTGGTACTGAATGACTTCCTTATCACTTTAGATCTCAAGGACGCCTACTTCCATATTCCCATCCACACAGCGCACAGAAAATATCTCAGATTTGTGCTAGACGGGCAGCACTACTTCAATGTGCTCCCATTCGGAGTCACAACAGCGCCAAGGGTGTTTACCAAATGCCTAGCAGTAGTAGCATCACACTTAAGAAGACAACAAATTCACGTCTTCCCATATCTGGACGACTGGCTCATAAAAGCCAGCTCATACAGCAAGTGTGTGCAACACACTCACGCTACTATTCAAATGCTTCAGGAGTTGGGATTCACAGTAAATCACACAAAATCGTATCTGCAGCCCTCGCACATACAACAGTATCTTGGCGCTACAATAAACACCCAACTAACACTAGCTTATCCCTCTCCAGCCAGGATAACAAGTGTACAAACTCTCCTAACAAAATTCAAACCGCAATACTCGCTACCAGCTCCAGTGTTCATGCAGCTCATAGGGATGATGGCATCTTGCATATTTGTAGTACCTCACGCAAGATTGCAAATGCGTCCACTTCAAGAGTGCCTAGCACGCCAATGGAACCAGGCTCAAGGTCAATTAACAGACCCAGTGTTGGTAGACGGTCGGACTCATCGTTCTCTGCAATGGTGGAACACCAAAAACCTTTCCAAAGGACGACCGTTTCTAGAGCCAGTGCCTCAAATAGTCATGACAGCTGACGCATCGCTCTCCGGCTGTGGAGCTCATCTACTGCATCACGCCATGCAGGGCAGGTGGACACCGCAACGAAAGGTACTCCACATCAACCACTTAGATTTGCTAGCTGTGTTTCTAGCCCTAAAAGCATTTCAAACTGAAGTGTCAGGCAAAGCTGTCGTAGTCCGCACAGACAATATGACAGCTATGTACTACATAAACAAACAAGGGGGGACATACTCTGCAGCTCTCTCAGTTAGCACAGCAGATATGGAGATGGGCTATACCGCTAAAGATCTTCCTCGTAGACCAACACGTCCCAGGAGTACAAAACACTATCGCAGATCTGCTAAGTCGACAAACACAGCAGATCCACGAGTGGGAACTTCATCCGCAAGTTCTTCATCCGTTCTTTCAAATGTGGGGACAAACCCAGATAGACCTCTTTGCCACCCACGAAAACGCTAAATGCCCAAGCTTTCCCGCCAGATACCCACACCTATTGTCCAAAGGCAATGCGATATGGATGAACTGGTCAAAACTATTTGCGTACGCTTTTCCTCCTCTCCCACTACTTCCGTTAGTGGTACGCAAAATACAACAACATTACCTGACGCTCATTCTAGTTGCTCCAACTTGGGCCAGACAACCATGGTACACCACGCTATTGCAGATGTCTGTAGTACCACACCAAAAACTAAACCTATCTCCACGCTTATTAACACAGAACCATGGAGAGATCAGACACCCGGACCCAGCTCAGCTCAACCTAGCGATCTGGCTCCTGAGGTCATAGAGTTTGGTTACCTCAGCCTTCCTCCAGAATGCATGCACATTATTAAAGAAGCTAGACGTCCCACTACTAGAGCATGTTATGCTGCCAAGTGGAAACGCTTTGTCATATACTGCCAAAACAACCAAATAAATTCCTTAGACGTGTCTATTCAACACATCGTAGGATATCTATTACACCTTCAAAAGTGTAATTTAGCCTGTACGTCTATCAGACTACACCTTGCTGCCATTGCAGCATACTTACAAAATAGACAACATCTATCTCTTTTTAGAGTACCAGCTATAAAAGCTTTCATGGAAGGACTCAAAAGAATAATTCCTCCCAGATTGCCAGCGGCACCAGTGTGGAACTTGAACATTGTTCTTACAAGGTTAATGGATCCTCCCTTTGACCATTACATAAATGTGAATTGCAATTTCTAACCTGGAAAATAGCTTTCTTAGTTCCAATTACTTCTCTCAGAAGGGTTAGTGAACTACAAGCATTTACCATTCTAGAACCTTTTTTGCAAATGCATCATAACAAAGTGGTTCTTCGTACTAATCCTAAATTCCTTCCTAAAGTCATTTCACCATTCCATCTAAATCAATCAGTTGAGCTGCCTGTATTTTTCTCGCAGCCTCAAACAGTCGCAGAAAGAGCTCTACACACCTTAGACGTCAAAAGAGCATTACTGTACTATATCGAAAGGACACAACCTTTTCGTAAAACAAAACAACTTTTTGTGTCTTTTTCACCGCCACATAAAGGCAACCCCATATCAAAATCAGGGATCGCCAGATGGATTGTTAAATGCATACAAATATGTTACCAACTAGCAAAACGTACGTTAACAATTCCTCCAAAAGCCCACTCAACAAGAAAGATAGGGGCTTTAATGGCATTCTTGGGGAACATTCACCTAGATGACATATGCGGTGCAGCTACATGGCTTACACCGCACACATTCACAAACCATTACTGTGTAGATGTGCAAACTAAACAACAAGCCACTGTGGGCCAGGCTGTACTAAAAACACTGTTTCAAGCAACTGCAGCAGAAACTGGTGGTCGCTGCTAGGTGTGGGTACTGCTAAACAATCTATGCATAGTGTGTAATCTGCAGCTCATATGCCTCGAACGGAAAATGCTACTTACCAGTATGCATCTGTTCTTGGCATGTAGAGCTGCAGAGTTACACACGCCCACCCGCCTCCCCGTCTACCTTTATCTGTTCCAGTATTATCTTAATTAAATACAAATCACATGGACATCACTACCTCTTGTACAGCTCCATCACTTCCCTAATGGCGAAAAAAAATCTGGGGATGGAGCCGATGCCCATGCGCAGTATCATCCAAAGGAGGAGTCACCTATCCCGTGACTTCCAAAGACTTTTCTACAACAAAACAACCTGCAAACATCCGGGCCCAACACTAGGTGACCATCTATGCATAGTGTGTAACTCTGCAGCTCTACATGCCAAGAACAGATGCATACTGTTAAGTAGCATTTTTCTTTCCACCATCCTGCGCACCGGGACCAACTGCCAAAAGGACAATTCCGGGTGGATGGGAGCCCGCCCCAGCACTTGTTCCACAACTTTCAGCCATATATATATACCGTTTGCCTAACAACATATGGCAACTCCACGCTCACCCCAGCACCCTCCATAAAAATCATAGGGATCCTCTGGCTGCACTCGTCTGGCTAATAAATGCTTTTCCCAGTGATCCCCCTCATCCAACCACTGCACCACATACTGAAGGTGCGCCGCATAACCATAAAGATCAAATCTGGGTATTCCTAGACCACCCTCCTCATACCGTTTCTGGAGCACCTGCAGTGCAACCCTAAAATGCTTTCCTGCCCAAAGCAGGGTCACCAGGAGAGAATTTAGTTGCCGAAACACTTTTGCAGGAATCGGGCACCAAACATTCTGCAAAGCATATAGACATCTTCGCAGCATTACCATCCTTGCCACCGCTATTCTACCCATTAAGGACAGCACCAGCGTATTCCAGAACTCTACGGAGTGCCTCCCCGACTCAACCACCCTGTTCATAATCAGCTGGAGCAGCTTAGCGTCCCCATGGGCCACCTGCACCCCTAGGTATAGAAAATGGTCCATCTCCCATCTCAATCCCTGGCTAGGCAGCTCCCCTGCCCCACTGTCTCTCAGTCCTGCTAGGGGGAACACCAGGGTGTTACGCCTATTTATGCCTAGTCCTGAATAAGTACCCCCAATCCACCGTGTCAAATGCCTTTTCAAGGTCGATGGACATCAACGTCATCTCCTTAGGGGCCTCCTGCGTTACATGCAATACATGCGCCATCCGCCTTATGTTCATTGATGTACTTCGGCCCGGGATAAAAACACACTGGTCCTCGTGGACTAAATGGGGCATATATGGTCCCACCCATTTGGCCAGCACTTTACATACATTTTTTACATCTGAATTACTCCTCATCAGTAGTCGGTATGCTGCCGGATCCTGGACATCGCTGCCCAGCTTTGGAATCAGACAGATTTTGCCCTCATGCATTGTAGGTGGCAATATTCCACTCTCAAATGACTCTTTGAAAGTTTGCAACAACCGCCGAGCCAGTACTGCTGAATATGCTCGATAATACTCAATAGGCAACCCGTCCCCTCGGTTATAGGTATGTCTGCTATCTCCTCTATCAGCTCCTCAGTGATCTGCGCATCCAGATCCGTCCTAAGCTCATCAGATACCTGCCTCAACTGTAGATCCTCCGAAAAGGGGGTATAATGGTTCTCACTTACCAGGGGATATGCTTTGTACACTGCCTGCAGGTGTTGGCAGAACACCTCCAGCATAGCTGCCCGAGATTAGAACAGGTCGCACAACTGTGCTCGAAGACTGATAACCAAAGGGGGGGCCTGTTCCTTATGCAGTATCCATGCCAATAACCAACCAGATTCATCTCCCTCTGCATGTAGCCGTTTGCGATATTTCGTAATGGTATACTTATTCAGCCTATCCCAAGTATCTGCAAGCTGCTCCCGTAATACACTCTCTTGTTCCGGCATGTCATCTTGCCCCTGCAACCTTGACTGAAGCTCAGCTAACATTTTCTCCCTATCCTGTAGCTCATACTGTAATTGCCGCCGAATGCCATATGTCAGCCCCATTGCCGCCCCTCTAACCACCACCTTCATCGCATCCCACTGGTGGGCTCTATTGCTTGCAGTGCCCCAATTAAGGGACATATACACTATTATCGCGTTCAAAATTGCCTCCTTCCCAACCGGATCCACCAGAATATCAGCAAGGAGCCGCCATCTATGGGAGCACTGCTCCCCCATTGCCCACAGCACCGAGCTGCACAGGGACATGATCGGACAGAAAGCCCGCCAGTTCTATAATCTCTGCTGCCATAAATGCTGGGTGTTCTGTTGCTAGTATCCTATCTAGACGAATGTGTGTGTTATGAGTGGGTGTAAAACAGGTGAATATTTTCTGAGTCTGGTGGTGCCCCCTCCAAACATCCCGGATGCCTAGGTCACTCAGTAGTTTTTGCAACTGCTTAGTCATACGCGGCTTGGTGCCCCTTCGAGGGGAGCATCTATCCAACTCAGGATCCACCACACAATGAAAGTCTCACAACCATAGTAGTGGAGTGTCCAAGTCTACAGTAATCAAATCCTGTAAAGCTGCAGAGAAATTTGGCTCATCAATGTTAGGGGCATATGTGTTTAGTATACTGATATCTTCACCATCTAGCTTGCCCTGCAATTGCACGTAACTACCTTCTATGTCTGCTTCGGTGTACTGTCGTGTAAACGAGGCCCCAGATGCCACCCAAATCAACACCCCCCTGGCATAGGTAGAATACGACGAGTGGAACACCTGCCCCCTCCACTTTTTGTCCAGGCACCCAGCCCCAGCATCATCCAGATGTGTCTCCTGCAAGCACAAAATCATTATGCTATGCCGCTTAAGGAATGAAAGGACCGTAAGCCGTTTGGCGCAGGTGCCTAAACTCCTAGCATTCCAGCTAAGGAACTTTACCACATCCGCCATGGTCAAACATTTGCACTTCCTGTCTAGCAATGCACCAGGACTCAGCACTCTTCTGCAACGACTCGCTCTTGTGCACACCACCACCAAAATTCACACAATAACTAAACCAACAAAAAAACCTCCTCCCCCCCCCCCCCCACCCACGGACAATGCTCGACAACCGTCACAGACGATTTTGCCCACCCAGCACTCGTTCCAGGACGTGCACACCATCCCACTAAGCCCAAAAGGGGCAAGAAGAAAGCATTGCATCCCCCGTCCGCCCACCCACCACAAATCAATGACCCCGCTGCCATTCTGAAAAACACTTTATTCATATATACTTAATCCAGACAACATCCCCTCTCCTGGGTCCCGTCAAACCCACAAGTAGCGCTATTCTCTCTCCCCTCCCCCCCACCAAGTCCCAGAGCGACAAACAACACCATACAGCATTACCGCACTCCTGCGTAGTAGTCCTGAATCTGCGAACAGTGCTGTAGTCCTGCAGTCAATGATTAACTACTTTCACTGACACCCCGAGGAAGATCCTCCAGCAAGGTCTCAGGCACAACGTCTATTGTTAGAGAGTCTGATCCTGCATATCCGGCTCAGCGGAGGCAGCTTCCAGCAAGTTGGGTCTCCGTAGCACTCTATACTAGAGGATCAGACTGCAGCGTTCCATCATCTCCCACCGTTATCCTTCACTGCGACACCTCCGGAGCATTTTGCGATTCCATCAAATTCTGCTTCCGTCGCTGGGCCCCGTCTGGCCGTGTCCCCCATTGTCGCTTCTGACCCCTTGCTTCTCCAGGCGGCAATCCATCACCACGGATCTCCAACCACTCCCAAACATCTTCCAGGGAGTCAAAGAATTGCGCCTTACCCCCGAAATCAATTTCAGCTTGGCAGGATACAGGAGCACATATTGCATGTTCAGGTCTCGCAGCTTACGCTTCACACCCAGGAATGATTTCCAAAGTTCCTGAGCTTGCTTAGTATAATCCGGATATATAGTCACTTTATTGTTGTCATACTGCAGATGCTGGTGTTCCCTTTCTGCCCTCAGAATGCAGTCTCTATCCCGATAATTGAGAATTTTAGGTATGATAGCTCGTGGCTGCGCCCCCGGGGCGGGGGGAGGGAGGAGAGCCCTCTGCGCTCTCTCAATCACAAACACATTCGACAAACTCTCGGGGCGCAGCTGGGTACGAATCGAGCTCTCAAGGAACTTCTAGGCCGCCCCCAAGTTTCGCTCTTTTTGGGATGTCCAGCACCCGAATATTGCTGCGTCTCGCCCTCCCCTCCGTCTCCTCAGCACGATTCTCCAGTGCTTTTGTAACCACAGGCATCTGCGCCACCTGCTGCTTGAGGGTATCCACCTCTCCTTTCAATTCTGCTATATGCCCCTCCGCACTTGTGACTTTATCAGCTACCTTCCGGAGGTCCGCGCGTAGTAGGTACACATCCACAGAGACAGTATCTATTCTGTCCTCCAGCGCCTTCCTGGAGCCCTGTATGGCCACCATGAGTTCTGCCTTGGTGGGCTCCGGGCTCTCTCCTCCCGAATCCCGTTCCGTCCCCCTTGTCTGTCTATCCAGGCTCTTGGGGTGAGAAGGGGGCTTAGTATACTGCTTGATAGTATTTGGCCCAGTCATCTTCTGAGGCTTGTCTTTGCCCATTGCGACTGCCGGCACGTGCACCTGGGGCACCCGCCAACGCGGCGCACACACCAAGAGTCTCCTCAGTGAGGGTCCACTAATCAATCCAGGCCAGCAGGCACAATAACACACAGTGACAGCAATTCAGGTGAATGGCATACACTGCCTCTCTGTTCCAGCACAGAAGCCAATGCCAATTCCCTGCCCTAGCAAGTCCACACATGCAGCAATTCAGATCGGCAGGACCAGAGCTAGGGCACAACAATCCACAGAAGCCGTGAGCGTGGAGAGGGCAAGATGATGCGCTGCAGCTCTCAGGTTGCTCCCTGTCGTGCCTCTCTCCTTAGGCTTCAATTATGCGCTGGTGATTTTCTTCAGGTGCGGATGTGGTTCCCAGACACCCCTACCAGGCACAAAGCGGACCACTCCGGCCTTCAGACCCCGACCGGTGGAGCCACGCCACTCACCAGCACCAGCCAGACACCCAGGCCACTTAGCTTCTCCACAGTCTGCTCCCGGACACCAATAACAGGCAGTGCGTCTCAGGAGCGCTCCACCTACTCGCCTGGGTTTCAAGATGAGGCCGCTCCGCTGTCAGGCTTTCAGGCAGGCCGTTCACTTCTCGCAGAGCGTGCTGCTCTCCTCCGGCAGGATCTCGATGCCATTAACCGCAGCAGCCACTCAGTCAGGGGGCACAAGGAGGAGGCTTAAGCACCCGCGCCTACTCTCCTTCGAAGCAGATCACCCTGACGAAGCATTCAGTCGCTGCAGTTCTTCCCGCGTAGGCCCAAGCGGCACTTTGCACTTGGCGCATGGCGGTGTGTTGGAAGTGCGTGCAGTATCCATAACTAGAGAGATTGCTCATATGTGATCATGCTGGATGACTTTAGAAACCCTGTCTGATTGTATGGTATAAAGGCATTGCTGTAGACCCATGCTGTTAGCTCATCAAGCACAGTTCTGGCAAATTATTTAGTGTCGCTGTTGATCGGAGTTATTATGTGATAGTTTGCTAGAAGGGACCTGTCTCCACCCTTGCAAATTGGAGATATGATTGAGCCTTTCCACAATGCAGGGAGGTTACTTGTGCTTATGATCTAAGTGAACAGTGGTGCTAAAAGTTCTGCCTAGAAGTCTGAATCCTGTTTGAACACCGCAGGAGGTTTACTGTTAGGGCCCGGGAATCCTTCTTTTCGCCCTTTAGATATTTGCTTTTTGATGCTCTAAGCATCCTCCTCGGGCTGCCCTGCGGCTTGTGCTATAATTGAAGTTTCCCAAGGATCCATCTCGGGACTATCTGTTGCTTCGTGGTTGAAGTTGTTTTTTAGGTATTGTACCCATGTAGCTTCAGTGATGTAAGAGTCAGTGCCTCTGTGGCCTTGTTTGAGATGGTGGTTCATAGTAGCCCAAAATCTAGTACTCTTATTGTGTTTCAAGTCTGTGTGTTGTTTAACCTAGAGTTCATCTTCCTGATCTCTTTTTATTGACCATTTTAATTTCTTGGTCTGTGTTTATGTTGTCTTAGAGCCACGATGGTGGTCAGGTTTCCTGGTCTTTACCGCAGAATTCAAAGAGCTTTGTTTATTTCAGTTTTATGCTCCCAGAATCTAGGATTGTGTGTTGCACAGGTACAATTGGTTGGCAAAGTTGAGTTTGTTAGCTTTTGCATGTATTTCCCGAAGTGTTTCTATGAGGGTTTCCCACATTTTAACCGCATCAGATTCTATACCCCTGAGATTTTGGAGTATATCCCCTGTGATTGCAGGCAGTTGATGTAGTTATAATGTGGCTGTTGTTTGTAGTGTCGATTTTGTCCATTGTCTCAACAATATGTTTTGAGATAGTGAGGTTTGAAGAAAATGAAACCTCTTGTGGGAGGTGATCGCTGCCAAGTCTCTCTGAAATTTGAAACAAGTGGACGTATTGAAATACGGAAAGAGATACAAAGGTGTATTCCAGATCCCAACATGTGCTGGTTCTGTTGGAGTGGAATGTGGTGGCCGGAGGGTTATCTTCTGGGAACCTGCCATTTACAGCCCTGAGGCTTAGATGTTCGAGTTCTTCCAACAATCGGCTCCCACTATTTATTTGGAGCCCAGTCGGGTATTTCACATAGCACGGTTTGGGGCTATTGCTAGGTCACCAATGGATGTGTCCAGTAGATGTAAGTTGAAGACCCTAGATATAACAAAGTGCGTCGAGTCTTTTTCTTCCGCTAGCCTCGTTAGGTCTTGCATTATCTCTTTCCAGTCTTTGGGCTTGCTTTTGGGGTGAATGTAGATGTTAATTAGAATTAGATCAGCGACAGCGCCTGTGATAAAGATGGTACATTTTGTTGCATTAATTCATATGGATTTGATGTCCAGGGCTATTGCCGAGACTAAACTGACTCTCGAGATGTAATTAGCCAGCCCACATGAAAGGTGCCAGTGGTTTGCTCGCTTCACAGCTGGTGTGAAAAAGTTCACATAGCCTTTGATGTAGATGGGATCGGCCAGCCAGATCTCCTAAGGAAAATTATATTGAAGGACCTCAAGTAATTATACAAATCCAGGTCACTTAGCTTTGTGTTGAGGCCATTATTGTTCCAAGAACACATGCAAAGTAAATGGGAATTGGCTCAAACTTGTGGCTCCTGTGCCGTTTGTGGTCATGTTGTAATTTGAGAACATCTGATTGTTCAGACTACATCCCTTATGCCTCCTGTGTTGTCTTTCATGGACAATATGCTCTTTTGTCCTGTGAATTGTGTATTCTGGGGGTTCTTTTTACCCGCTTTCCTTTTCACCCTTGAGCACAGATGTGGTTTCTCTTTGTCACTGATTTGGCATAATTTTGTGGACTTTGGGGAAATGGGGTGAGGGGTAGCCTGACACTTGGCATGGGATGACCTTTATTCTTAATTAAGAGCTGTTCCTTCTGTGAGGACACTTTTTGTGATGTCTGTTGTGGTCCATGTGATCATAGTTAAATCACCGCTGGGTGCTTTGTCAGAGCTTTCAACACTGTATTGCCATGAGGTCTTTTGATGTTATGTTGCTAAGTCTTGGAGTTGCTGCTGGTCATCAGAGAATATTTCCCCTATTTAGAACGTCATAGCTTCCTCTAGAGATATACTCTGAAATAAAGATTAGTGCTAAAGTATTGTCATGATCGTATTCGGTGTTTGTCTTGGAGAAGTGTTGAGGTAGTTGAGGTGCATTCTTTCGGTGTAGCAGCCAGTATGTTGGTTTCTGTGGGACCCCTGGGTGCTTTATTGTACCGAATGTTGATTTGGGTATCTGAACTGGACCTACAGTTGTTGAAACAGTTGATGGTTTGCCAGTTTGAGTTGTGCAATTATTCTGTGAAGTGATGGTATTTTCAATTCTTAGAGTACCAATTTTCATGTGCTGGTTCGGTTTGTCTATTTGAAATCTGTAGAGCATCCAGTTGTAGTTAGATCAGTGAGGTTCTCTTCTGCATGTTTGTGTTGATGCAGACATTTTAAAGTTGATGTTTGATGAAGTAAATAATCCAGGCAGATCTCACAGCAAGCTTGCTACTGGCGAGATTTGGTGGGGCACAGCCGGCTGTTTGCCAGGGCAGATGTGGTCCAGATCAAGCTATCTTGCAGTTTGCTCATCCCCTTTTTCTTCTGGATGGGCGGTTTGGACCGCTGTTATGAACGGTCTTGTTTTTGTTTTGAAGAGGGGATAAAATTACTCTTGGCTGACAGATTTTGTATTCTGCCCCTTTCTCCTTTGTGCCTGTCTGCGTTTGGTGTTTTTCTTTGTTCCGAGTCCGCTTGGCCAGACTTGAGGGGTTTCTGTGTCTTGCTGCTGCACTGAGGTGTGAGGTTCCCTTGATGCTCTCATGTTAGATTTAACATGTTCATATTTGTCTAATTCTTGTTGTTACCCTGTTTGCATAAGAGTAAGTCAGGATGGGCAGTGTTCACGAAGGGGAAGCTTCAAAGGCATGCAGCCTTTGTGAGTCTCTCCAGACCATTTGCTGCTTTGAGGATGGGGGGGACCCAGCCAATCAAGGACAGGCTCCTGCCCCCATTCCCACTGGAGAGTGACAGAACAGGGGTTGTACCCACCCCAGGTAAGGGACCTATTGGTCCCAGCCCTTTACCTCCCTGTAACACCCCTAAATTTAGTATTCAGGGGCACCCTGAACCTTCCTTCCTTAGATCCAGCAGTGACAAGAAAAGAAGAAGGACGAGAAGCCGTGCAGAGCTAACAAGAGGACGATGCCCACTGACTTGGGCCCAGCCCTACAGGCCTGTCTCCCCTCGAACCTGCTCCTGTGAAACCCCAGTGTGTCCAGCGGCCAGCAACCTCAAAAACCCCAGAGGACCTGCCTGCATTCACTTACCAAGCTGTTTCTCTCGTGACCACCCGACATGTTTGAACTGCAGCTTCTGGTGCCAGCCAGAAACCGCGAATCCAGCACACTCTGCACCTGCCGAGCCCGGACGGTGTTTGAGTGAACAAACACCACGAGGAGGTCCCCCCGGTGATCCTGACCCGAGATCCGCCGACCCCTGACCTGCCTCAAGCCTACAGACAACGCCAGCAGCCTCAATCCAGAGGGCCCCCCTTATGCGACCAGAGCGGGTAAGAAAATCTGACTTCCAAAGACACCCCTGCACCCGATGCCCCACAGCCTTGTGTGCCCAACCCACTGGTGCCTAAACATCCCTCTACATCCCAACTTACCACTCGAGGTGGTGGTCACTCCTGGAAGATCCTCGTCCCCGAGCCTGAAGTGTTTCTTTGTCCCGGAGAATTTCCATTGAAATCAACAGGTCACCCGACCTCAAAACAGCACCCTGCACCCAGCTGCCCTAGCGCCGCTGAGGGTTCCGCTTTGGTGCTAACTTGGTCCCCAACGTGCCCTGAGCTTAACCCTAGGAGCTTTGCTTCAACAACCCTGTATCCTGCTTGCCAGCCGCCACCAACGGAGCCCCCTATCCCCATTGTATAACATTGGGCCTCAACACTCTGCATCCGGCCGGCCGAGTTCAGCTGAGGGTGCAACAACAGTGCATCACTGACCCTGGGAGACCCCAGAGTCTAACCCCAGAACCCTAACTCAAAAGACCGATTACTTACCTTGAAACCGATAACTAATTTTTCCTCATAGGATAACATTGACACTTTTTCTCCCAAAAAGTTTCTAAATGTCGACTTTTGAAAACTACAAATATTCCGATTAACCACAACACATTTTCTCAACTGTTTTCAGGAAATTTCCCAGTGCTGACTCCAGGATCCAGCATAGTGTAAGAAAAAGTAACGATAACCTAACTTACCTGCTAAGTGAATTTCCTCCCATAGGATAACATTGGTGATTCTATGTGAATTTTTTTTAAGGTGTCAACTTTTGAAATGCAATAATATTGTTTAAAAATCGTACCTTTAACCAAAACGCATTTACTCACCTGTTTTAAGAAAATTTCCCAGGACTGAATCCAGGATCCAGTCCTGTGTTAGCAAAAGTAATCTGAAAAGTAATTAACTGCATTTTACTTAAAAAGCCCATTCAATTGAATGTACTATACCTTCAATGTGCTGCAAAGTACTTTCTTAAAACTGTAACCAAAACCAGTACAAGTTACATTGTTATTTTGATCTGTGTTCATACAAGTAATTTACTACTGAAAATTATTTTTATGCATACCTGCACCAGGCTTGCTTGGTTCTAGAAATAAAACAGAATATTTTTTATACAAAATAATTGGCCTAGAGTTCAGTTCTTGAGTGTGTGAGACCATTTGCTGACTGAGTGGGTACATCAAATGCTTTACCCTGTCCTCTGATACTGCCTTACTGCTCGACCAAGCTCCCACTTTAGAAAGTAAGGTTCTATCTAACTTTAGCCTCTCCCAAATCTCTGGAGACCCTTGGGCTCTATACACACTGTACCTCACTTTGGTGCAGTATATATAGAGCCAGTTTCTTACATGGGTCCCTTATGTTTTTTGTTATCAGTACCCCTGCGTGTCGAAAGTTGGCGTCGGTCAGCTCCACGTTCGTCGTTGGCGTCGTGGTTGCCGGGAGGACGTCTTCGTAGCTACTTAGACGCCGCCCTCGATGGCGGATGTCAGTTCTTTCTTTTTCCGCGCCAGCCAGCCCAGATCTGAAGAGAGCGGTACTTCCAGTCACATTTTGACTGACTTTTTGTTGACTTTTGTCGACACTGTTTTTGAGTCTTTGACTCCTGGTGCACGTCAGGGAAGCCTGGTTTCAAGGCTTGCGGCCCTGTAGCCGGCTGTTGTCGGTGCGGAGCCTATTTTGTCTGGAGCGCAACCAGGATCCCAAGTGATGCTCCAACTACTGGACCATGAATCTAAAGTCTATGTGGTAGCAGTCCCGAAAGCTTCTCCAGGCCCGGTTGTCGGCTCCGTGCCTTTCGAGGTCCCGGTCGCATGGGAGGTCGACGGACCAGTTGCGTAGCCACCACCACCAGTCTTCTTCAGAGTCTTTGCATTCCTAGGGTAAGTCGAAGCACTGGAAGAAGTCGAAGACGCATCGTCACTCTTTGACTTCTAATCGTCGGTCAGCCGACGCGACGACGGATGAGGGTGGTGCTCCTCCCATGGCTCCACATGCAGAGCCTGAAGGGTCAACTCCGAGTTTCCCTCCCTTTTTGGGACCCGGAGCGACCCCTGCCCACCTTCGCACCTTTTAGGAAGCGATGCATGAAATCTTTGGGCAGCAAGCCGGTTTAGCCGGCGCACCTTTCACGCCCCGTGGACTCGGCTTGGGGCTCTTCAACGCCAGCGGCTCCGGCACCACAGAGTCCCCTTGGATCCAGTACTGGATCCGGATTGACGCCGGTCGACCTGATTACACCTCGCTCTGCGCCGATTCTACTGGCACCACGTCCACAGCCGACTCCGGTCGTGTCCCCAGCTGACGTCGACCCCGGCCTCCTCCCTGCACTGGACACGGAGCTGGACCGGCGCCGACCGACGCTGGATCCGGTGCCGATGGGTACCTTTATGCACTTGTTGTACACTGGTGCTCAGATCAGGTCAGATTGGCAACCAGAGTAGAATGAGGAGGACTGGGAGGGGTCTGAAGACCCTCTAAATGACCAGTTGAAGTATGAACCGGACTGGAGAGAGGAGCTGGGGAAGCCAGTGGTCTAGATACTTCCCCAGATCTTGGCATGTTGTCTCCTCCTACCGTGGCTACGGAGGAGGGAGCTTCTTACAAAGTGGTATTGCATAGGGCGGCCGAGGCTCTCAACCTTGAGCTTCCTTCGGTGACAGTCAGGACTAACCTCCTGACAGAGGTGCTTCAGCGGGCAGCAAGCGCTTCGGAGCCCCTGCTGCTGTTCAATGAAGCCCTCACCAACATCCTTTTGGGCACCGCCAGGCCCCTGGCGAACCCACTTTGCTCTCCCAACACCCCACCCCTGAGAGCTTGGTGGTCCAAGCCTCCACATCCAAAGGTGCATTCTCTAAAGCACCACGTGATAGGGAATCCAAAAAGCTGGACCATCTTGGGAAGAAGATGTTTTCTTCTTCCATCTTGGGACTGCAGTCGGTAAACACTGAATGTCTGTTCGGCCGTTATACCGGCTCTGTGTGGGATACGGTGGTGCAGGTGCTGCCTCAGTGCCCGGAGGAGGCCCAGGCCGTACTCTCCCGTGCAGTTACTGAGGGGAGAGACGCAGTGAAGTTTACCATACGCTGTGGACCGGACACCGCCAACTCACTAGGTAGGACAATTTCAGAGTCGGAAGCACATCAACGCTACGTCTGGATGAGGTCCACTGGCTGTTTTGGGGATGTCCAAGCTACCCTTATGGACATGCCCTTTGATGGCCGTCACCTGTTCGACAAGGCAGACCGCGCACTTGAGGGCTTCAAAGGCTCATGGGCTAAAGCCAAGTCCTGGGCCTGTCCACCACTCGCCCCGCGCAGTCTGCTTTTTCCCCCTTTCGTGGCTACGGAAGGGGTGCCCTACCACGTTCCACATGCCAGCGTAAGCTGTTAAGCCTCTGTGCGGACGGGGACGTGGAAACCACCGCCGTGGGTCTGGGGGCCAGCGAGGGGGCCAGTCCACCACCGCCCCATCTGCAACAGCCTCCAAACTCTCCTAGTCCGACCTTCCAGGGCCACAAATCGCTAGTGGGCAGCAGGATTAGCCATCATCTCCCCACTGGCCACCATCACGTCGGACAAGTGGGTTATGCAGATAGTCCTAAGGGGCTACTCCCTCCCCTTTGCCACCTCAGTACCATCACATGTCGGAGGATCATCTGGCCCTTCTTCAACAAGAAGTTATGGCTCCCTTGGCCAAGGGAGCCATCGAGCTAGTTCCTGCCCCAGAAGTAGGTCGTGGTTGCTACTCCCTCAAACGGACAAAGGCCTGTGTCCCATCTTGGATCTCAGGAATGTCCACTGCCTCCTCTGGAAGGAGAAGTTCAAAATGTTGATGCTAGCTCAGGTCCTGTCCGCCCTGGAGACTGGATGGTATCAATGGACCTGCAGGACGCCTATTTTCACATCCTCGTCCTGCCGGCCCACTGGCACTATTTGCGGTTCATGGTAGGCCACGAGGGTTTTCAGTTTACTGTGCTCCCCTTTTGCCTTACCAGCACCCCTCAGGTGTTCACGAAGGTGATGGTGGTGGTCGCAGATTATCTGCACTGATCAGGGGTTCTAGTCTTCCCCTATCTCAATGACTGGCTGTGAAGGCAGGTTTGCTCCAGGCTGTCGTCTCCCACCACCAGACTACGGCCGACCTCCTGCATTTGCTGGGGTTCTCTACCAACATGCCGAAGTCAGACCTGACGCCCTCTCAGAAGCTCCTCTTCATTGGAGCGGTTCTGGACACGATGCAGTTTCGGGTCTATCCTCCCGAACAGCGAGTCCGGGATATTCAGGGTATGATTCCGATCTTTCAGCCTCTATCCAGGGTTTCGTGAGGATGACCCTCCCTCCGGCTACTGGACCTGATGTTCTCATGCTTCCTGCTGGTGGATAATGCCTAATGGCATATGCGCGGGCTCTGCAGTGGGACCTGACTTTCCAGTGGACATAACATCAGGGGAACCTGTCAGATTGTGTCCAGATCTTGGAGGGCACTGCACACCAATTGCAGTGGTGGCTAACGAACCAGGATTGGGTCGACGGCAGATTCATCTCCCTTCTCCATCCAGAGTTCACAGTGGTAACCGATGCATCTCTTCTGGGATGGGGCAGCCACATGGGGGAGACGGAGATCAGAGGCCTCTGGACTCTGGCAGGGTCCGGGTCCCACATCAAGCTTCGGGCGATTCGTCTTGCACTGAAACCATTCCTTCCCTCTGTCCGGGGAAGAGTAGCGCAGGTCTTCATGGACAATACCACCGCCATTTAGTACTGCAACAAACAAGTCGGGGTGCAGTCGTGGACCCCATGTCAAGAGTACCTGGACATGGATGGCTCGTCAGGGCATATCCCTGGTGGCGCAACACCTGGCAGGCTCACTGAACGCCAGGGAAGACTAACTCAGCCGCAGGTGCATGATGGATCACGAATGGCCTCTTCATTCGGAGGTGGTGCAAGGTCTCTTTCAACAGTGGAGAGAGCCTTGGTTAGATCTATTCACCACCAAAAAGAACGCGCAATATCAGCAATTCTGCCCATTGGAATTTCCAAGGCAGCACTCGCTCTGCGACACTTTTCGTTGCGAGTGGAATTGCACTCTTCTATACGCCTTTCCACCTATAGCACTTCTGCCCAGAGTGCTGAAGAAGATCAGGCGAGACCGGGCCCAAGTCATTCTTGTGGCTCCGGATTGGGCACGAAGAGTTTGGTATCCCGAGCTATTACACATGACCATCGATCCTCCGATCCAACTGCCTCTTTGGTAGGATCTTCTGTCGCAGCAGCAGGGGACGGTCCTCCACCCGAACCTACCCAGCCTCCATCCTCCTAGAGATTGAGTGGCGACAGTTGACAGCTTTTGACTTTCCTCCCGAAGTCTGTGATGTTATCTTGACAGCCAGGTGTCTCTCCAGTAAGACGGTATACGCCTGCAGATGGAGCACATTTGTGGCATGGTGCACAGCAAATTCTCTGGATCCCCTTTCCGCCCCTCTGTCTGAGGTTCTATTGTTCCTTTTTTCTTTGACCAAGCGGGGCACTGCTCTGGGAACTTTAGGAGGCTACCTCTCGGCCATTTAAGCCTTTCTTAGGCTTCCTGATCAGCCTTCTCTTTTCAAATCCCCTGTTGTAAACAGCTTCCTTAAGGGCATTACTCATCTTTTTCCTCCTGTTCCCTTTGTAATGCCTAATTGGTACATGAACCTGGTTCTTACGTATCTTATGTGCGCTCACTTTGAGCCTCTACATAACTGTCCTCTCAGACTTCTGACTTTAAAAACTGCCTTTCTGGTGGCCATCACCTCTGCGAGCAGGGTGAGTGAGCTCCAAGCTTTTTCTTCAAAACCTCCTTTTTTGGCTGTTCATCCGGACAAGGTTGTCTTTCGAATTTGTCCTTTCTTCCTTCCCAAAGTGGTTACTTCTTCCCACATTGGACAGACCATCACTTTGCCCACCTTCTTTCTGCCTCAGCATCCTTCCAAAGAAGAGGAGAGGCTCCACAGTCTGGATCCAAAACGTGCGCTTTAATTTTATTTGGATTGCACAAAGCAAATCCAGGTGGATGACCAGCTCTTTGTTGGCTAGCTAGGCGTCAAAAAGGCCGGGCAGTGCACATACGGACCATTTCTAGATGGATTGTTTAGTGCATCAAAGCTTGCTATTCCTTGCAAAGAAGGAGCCTCCAGTGGGGTTACGCGCCCATTCCACCAGGGCGACTGCAGCTACCACTGCTTTGGGACTTGGAGTCCCCCTTAATGACATCTATCAGGCAGCTATGTGGGCATTGCTGCACAGGTTCACAAAACACTACTGCCTGGACAGCCAATTCCGGATAGATGGCACCTTTGGCCGTTCTGTTGTCCAGGACTTTGTGGTGTGAACTTGGTTCGCAGACCCACCTCCCGGCTTGGTATTGCTGGGGTATCTATTCTAAGGTAAGGAATCTATAACTAATTGTCTCTTTCAGAAGAACAAGTTACTTACCTTCGGTAACGATATAATCTGTAAGAGACATAGATTTGTTATAGATTCCTTTCCGCCCCAACCATCCTCCCCGTTCTGCGAACTGATTTCTAGGGTGAAGGACTTCCTTTCCGGGTCCTAGTTTTGTGCACCAGTGGTCAGTGTCTTGCATGGCTCTTCGCTTCTGGCGTGGAAAGACGTGTACAGAACTGACGTCAGCACGCGCGGGCAGCGTCTAAGTAGCTAACGTGACATCATCCCTGCGACCACGACACCAACGACGAACATGGAGCTGACTGACGCCACCTTTCGACGCGCAGGGGTACTGCTGATGAAAAACTTTCCGGATCTAGTCTGACCCCTGGGGGTAATTGTAACGTAAGGAATCTATAACTAATCTGTCTCTTACAGAAGGTAAGTAACGTGTTCTTTTTTCTGCGACCTTTGTGGTTTGTCTGTACTGGGTGCTGTGCCTCGCTTTACAGCTGTTGGGCCTCTTCACAGGCCAGGCCAAGTCTGCTGTCTCTGTGGCTTGTGCTTGTATGGGCTTCGCCCTTGTATTCCTATGCAGGGTGTCAGTTCGAGAGTGCTGACATGCCTCCTCTACAAGGACTTCTGTTGATGAGGTAGAGGGGGGGCACGAGTACACTGTTGCATCTTTATGTCTTGTCTTTCCCCCCTGAGCTGGGTTCTCTCCAGGTCCTCCACACTTATCAAGGATCACCTGGGGTATCCCAGATATGGATTTAGATGGATATGGCGTAGGAGCGCCATAGGTGTTAGTTGATGTACTAGATTTTGAGGTCTGCAGTTGAAGTATAAGGTGAAAAACCCAGCTCTCAAACCGCTCCCGACCGATCAGGCCGCTTCCAGGAGCTGGGCTGCCCACTGTCAGTAGCTCCAGCTACTTTTCCCACCTCATCTGTGAGAGCAGGGCCTGAGTGGAAATGGTGCGATCCTGAGGGGCGTGGGGCACATGAGCCGCCTGCTGGAGAATTCCATCGACTGCCGCATTGGTGGTGTGTGCTGCTGGTGCTACTGACCTGTCCTCCCGAAGTGGGGGAGTGGGCGGCGGTAGACTATAGCCGCCGATTTGCGGCACCCGCACCTGTTGTCCTGTGCCGCTGTTGCTACTGGCCCTCCCGCAGAGGCTTCACACGAACCTGCATAAGTCAGCGGGACGCGTGGCTGACTGACGGTGCCAGGAGATCAAGGAGCAGTCAAGATGCAGATTCTGGCTCCCTGCCTTGCCTCGCCGCATGCTGCTCGTCCTCAAGGTTCCTCCTCTTCCCCAAGCAATTTGTTTTACCAAGCAGTATATTTCAAACTGTGTATTGTTCCTCTTTGTCGTTGTGGCACTACAAAAGTGTGAGAAGTTGGCCTGATGTGCAGTGCTCACTATTCTAGTGATCACTATATATCAGTCCAAACAACCCTTATTGATGATTGGTTGTAAGTCAACCTTATAGACCAGCTATCCTAGTAGCATGGATACGAGCAGTCTAAGGCTAAGACTCTAGAGGGCGTGTTAAGCCAGCTGTTTTACCATCACATTACCCCTTGAACACCCAGTGAAAGGACACCACACAAGTGTTATGAAAATAAACAGTGTATTTATTAGAATCACAACAACCCTGTACTCTTTATGAGGACAGGGTGCTAGGCACACAACAAAACTCTTACGAAAATACTTAAGTTAGCACAGTATATACAAATGCCCGAGGGGCACGAAAAACCATATACTCTAAAAGTGGAATGCAAAATTACTAGCAGGTAGGTACAGTACTAATAGGCTTTGGAATCGCTAGGACTTGACTATGGAATCGTTAGATTACTTCTAGGAGGCCTAGGGGACTCGGGTGCAGAGTGTGCACTCTTACGCGGGATGCGGGACAAAGTCTATGGTAGCTAGTAACGTTAAAGTTAGTGTTCACGGGCGAACCCGACCTGGTAGGGAGAAAACGACAGTGGATCCTGACCCTTGGATAGTGAGGCTATGCTGGGGCACCGAAATGCCGAAGTTACCTAGCCCAGGGGCTGCAGCTGCATATGTCTCAAAAGACGTCGGGAATCCTCGTTGCCGGACCAGGAGCCTGGAAGAAAGATGCTGGCAGGCGACCAGTGAAGAGAGTTCGAAGTGATCCAAGCCTGGATCTCGAAGATGGATGACACCTGAAAGCAGAGGGGACCAAGTTCGTGAATACTAGCCAGTAGTCAGTGGGCACCAGGAGGGCACCGGATGGTAGTCACCTCGACTAGGTGAGTGGGCGACGCTGTGCTCTGCAGATCTCACGGACCAGGAGGCGTTGTCGGCGACCAGGATGGAGAGGCGAGCTGTCCCACGATGGATGAAGCTGTCGGCGTCGAAGTACCCAGGATTGGGCAACAAAGCCTTGGCTAATTCAAGCCCACGCGGTGGACTCAAAATGGCGTCTTGAGTGGACCAGGAGGGTCCGGGGTGCTCCTCTTCTGGAAGGGGGCAAGAGCCAGTCTGGAGCAACCAGACCAGCAGCAGTGATGTCGTCGGGCGTCGTTCAGAAGGCCACAAGCCAGCGGGCTAGTAGCCAAACAACGCGGTGAGCAGCAAAAAGCAGAAGGGCCCCACGCCGATCGTGGAGATGCTGGGGGGCTGCTCTTCGGTGCTGGAGCTGCTCAGGGTCGGGGCTTCTCGGACCCCAAAGCACTCGCCAGGAGATTACTCGGCGGGCTTGCTGTGCAGAAGTCGTGCAGTCTTGGCAATAGTCGGTCCCTTGAGGTCTCGTCGCACTCACGGTTCTCAGCTTGGCTGTAGAGGTGAGTAGAGGTCGGAGGTGCCAGGGAAGCCGGGTCTTGTCGAGCTGGGCAGTCGGATTCCGGAGGAAGGACTTACAGCAGACCGCAGTGTTCTTGCGATGGTGCCTGCGGATGCAGGGTGACTACTCCTTAGTCACAAGGGAGAATCTTGAAGAAGGAAATCTTGAAGTCCTTTCGCAGAAAGTCGTGTCTTGATTCCAAAGATGATCTAATTTGGAAGGGGGCCTGCTCCTACCTTTATCTGGGAAAAGGGGGCTGGCACGCGACTAGGTCCTGCCCTATGGGTGGGACCAGGAGGGGGGTGGTTACACTCACTTCCTTGGCGGGCTTTTCCCCAGCTCAGGGTCTGGAGTGTCCCTGGAACTGGTTCAAGCCGGCCTATGCATAGTGAGCACCGGGGTGCCACTTGCAGTCACCTTCCTCTGAAGCCCTGCCTACCTAGGATACACAAAATCCTGTCTGGGACGGTGCTGGCACCGCCCCTGGCAGGAAACCCTTTGTCCTTATCTCCTGCTCTGGGAGGACTCCCAGCAGCAGGAGGGCAGACTTGTGTCTCGGTGGCAGCATCCATTTTGTGGAGCTGAGGCTCTGTTTGACTTTAACCGGGGTTAGGGGTTACATACATGTCGTGTCCCTCTAGAAGGGTGGAATGCTAACCCCGTCGCCAGAATTGGCGAGGGGTTAGTATTCCAATTCGTATGACACCTTACTCGACATGTTTTGATAAAGCGATACCAGAGTTGGCATATAACCGCGAGGGTTATAATGCACTTAAGAGTATATGGTATGCGATATCATGGAAACGGCTAAGGGATAGATCCCGAAAGCCGCAGACAGGCTCAGCTCATGCCAGAGCACCATCTCACACGATTCCAAGCACTCTGCCTTCAGGATTGTTAAGGCCTGCCATAGGAGTGACTGATAGGAGATCTGTGTGTCCATTTTAGGGTTAGATATAGGTATACTATATCTAAAGCAAAGGGTGAATACACCACCTTGCCCCAGCTGTCGTGCAGCCAGTTGTGTCAGTTTAGTTAGTCAATCCAGGGGTGGCACAATACATGCTTCAGCCCCTGGGAGACTTCTGGGTGCACCTCAGCCCTGGGTACAGGGACTTGGAGAGGGCCCAGTGCCAATTCAGTACCTGAGTACAATTTGGATAGAGAGAACAGCTAGGCTGTGGGTCTGATTAGCAGGCCCACAGCCAGGGAAAGTCGTAAACCAGTGCAGCAAAAAGCAAAAATCTGGGTGATCATAGGATTGCAGACCCTACTCTCCTACAAAAAGCAATCCTTTATTTTGGTTTAGCTCTCATCCTCCACCAATGGAATATGATCACTCATTAATCCATCAATGAACTCTGAACTTTCAATAGTTTATTACGTTCATGTAAAAACTTGGAAATTAAACCAGTAGAACAACCTGGGAGTGATTGTCCTGGGCCCCACTGCATTGGTGACCAGACCCTCAATATATGCACTAAAAGTTCAAGCCAGGTGGGGCCTTTTCTAAACTAAATACGCACAGTATTGCCAATGGCAATCAAACCTCTAGCAGGACACTTTGGAACTAAGGATTACTTCAGAAATCATTTGAGAAGTTTGTGGGCCCCAGTGACAGTCCTCTACACAACCTCTTTCACAGATTCCCACATCCCTCCTTGATGTAATGTTCTATAGTAGTTTTAAAGCATGACCCAGTTACTTGAAAAGCCACTGGACTAGATCTAGACATGCATTCATTCCCCAAAGATCAGGAAGTTTTAAACAATAGGATCGCCTCATGTTTTGGGCAAATAAAAACACAAATTATACCTTAGAAGGGTGCCTTAAGACATTGCCCAAATCTTTTCAAAGGTTTGCGTTTAGATTCACTTGAGGAATCAATTCAATTCAATTCCTTTATTCGGTTATTAAAACAAAACAACCATAAAAGTTCAGATAAAATCACAGTTATTAAAAAGAAAAAACAGTACGTATCAAATTCATCCAATGCACCAAATTCAGCTAATCACATTTCAGAATATAATAGATTTTCGAGATTTAAAAACATTTTTTAAAAACGAAGAAATATATACAACCGTTAAAATATTATCAAGTTTCTGTACAACTAAAAAGGCAGGGCGACAGCGATTTATTTCCATGGTCTTCAATAAGGGGACATCGCATCTTCGTCTAGGAATTGAATCAAATTTACAGAAAAAAAGAATATGTATGTCTGATTGTTCTGACAAATGATCACAAGGACATTTTATTCAGATTTTTCGACCAGTCATTCATGGTGGGGAAGCTAAGTGACCTAAATAACAAATTAAATCTAAAACGGGTTAATAAAAACCTTTCATAGTCACTCATTTGCAAATTAACGTATGGCTGCATTTTACTGGAAATCACAATTTGCTCGTGTGCAACCACTGTTTTTTTCATCATTTCTGTGGTGGTTCTGCACTCATACAGGTAATTCATACACATTTCCTTCAGGACTTTCCTGGGGATGTTACACAGGGAGGATGGTTCATCATAATAATTTGCCAAACCAAAGTCAGTGAAAAACCTCTTCACATAACATAGCCAACCAATTTTACCACCATTATCTAGTCTAGTCACATTGTTCACAATGGAACGATTTAATCCACATTCCAAAGTGGTCCAGATCCTATGCCATAGCAGTACCGGGGCCGCCTTTATAATGTCTTCTAAATACGGTTCCCCGAGTTCTGCATGGCAAATATATGTGGAGACACTTTTTGGAACGGCTAGAAGGTATTTCATGAAGAGGTTTTCCACCACCTGTAATGGTTTTGTGTTTGCATGTCCCCACAATCCTGCGCCATATGTCACAATTGCTACGCAAGTAGCTTTATATACTACTAGCATCTCCCCAATAGGGTTCTTGCCAATTTTTTTGTCAACATTTTTTAAGGCCATTATTGATTTACAGAACAATAGCTTTCTGGTCTTGATTGTGTTATTTCACAGACCCGTGTGGTCGAACAGGACTCCTAAATAAAAAAAAGTTTGGGTAAAGTCAACTGAAGTATCACTAAACACCAAGGGGTACATTGTAGCCCCAGACACGATTGTTCCTCATTCACAACCCACTGCCCACCCTATCTCAAAAGCCAACAGACCAGTATATTTTGAGTCAACAGCTGTAAGATGGCCAGAACAGGAGTCAATGACTCTGACTCCATTAGGGGAATCAAATCACAAGTTAATGTGTCATTAGAAAGAGGAAACACCATCTCGTTGCCGGCAAAAACCTTCATATCTCAAATCCTTTTATTGGATGTTAGATAGACTGCGATTCCCTGAAATATGCATTTGACAGCAGTGATTAGGCTGGTGCTGTTTGTTACTTACTTTTACCCAGTTGCACCAGCGCAAGGAGCTGGTAAAGCATTATCTTTTTTTTTGTTTTGCTGAATGAGTAGTCCATCAGTAGGCATGTTGAAGCAAAGGTTAAACAGAGGCTCAGTAGATGTGACTCAGAAATTAGATTAATAATTATTCCTAAATTAATTTAATTAAGACTTTAAAGGGCCCAGTTAGGAATAGTAGCAAGAGGATTGCTCTATTTTAGAAATGTAGCCAAAGTAGGTAACCCTGCTTCTGCTTATCTGACAGTGTTCTGCAAACAAGGATACTCCAGCAATCTGATTTGCTGGTTTCTGACTTTAGCAAAGTGTTCATGTTCAGTATCAGCGTATTGAATTCAGGCAAGTGTGATCATTCAGACTGATTTACACTCACAAGGTTTTTCCTCATCAGGAGTTGCTCATTGGAGTTGCCTATTTTGAAGGCTAAGAAAGTCCACTAACTGCTCTGCAGAATATACTGGTGTAAGCTACATCAAATCATCTCCCTGTTGGTTTTGAACAGACATGAAACAGCATCTTTTTCCCTCCTCAGCTTCTTAAAAAGGATCCAGAAATCATCACTGTGACACTGAAGAAACATAATGGAATGGGTCTGAGCATTGTCGCTGCTAAGGTAAGGCAGACATGCATTATGGAATGTCTTGAGTTAACTGAAAACTTTAATTGTGGTGACAAGTGAACATCAATACGAAATCTTTTAGCGATTGAAACATTTTGTGGTTTTCAGAATGAACAAATAAGTAGTTGTAAGGTCTCTGATATATGGCTTTGGTGAGAGTTTTAGGATAGTGAATACATTAATCAAGTTAATCTGGAATCATATTCAGCATTACAACAAAACAATATGCTCTCTTTGCATGCACATTGATATTATAATCCTAGGAATGTGATGGTTCTTTTATATTCAAAGTAGTTTTGATTTGCACTATGTGAACTCTCTCATAAATGTGGCAATACAAGATAACATTTCTGTTGATTCTTGAGCTTTAGCCAAACAGCACTATCATGTATGTGATGCTGCAGGCCCATTACGTATAAACATAGTTTTGTGAGCATACTTTTTTTCTCAATGTCTTTATGCACATTTTGTCAGGTATTACTAGACCTAGTGTTGTATGCACTCAACAAATCACAAACAATGTCACATTCAAGTGTGCAGTAGAGAAAATCCAACATTAGTTGATGGGAGAAGTGTGGGTGGCCATATTAACCCGAACAGGGGGTGGAAGGGATTTGAGATCTTCCCGTCAATGGGGGAGAGGGGTATCCATAATCCATCAGAGCCATACATGGAGTTGCATGCTACAATTTAACACCTGATCCACACTCTGTACAACCTAAACTTATCCAGGTCAGTCAGCTTTTGTGAGCAGATGTACAGCTACGTTGTCACTGAAACCCGAATGCATATGCATTTTATTAGAAATTTCTTTTCACCTCAAAGAAAGTGGAACCAACCCCAGAGAACCTATAGACACCTTTCCATATTGCACTGCCACATATGTAATTATTATTACTGTCCCTGCTCATTATCTGTTACTAGTAAAGCACTTTGTTGCCCTTGCTGCTAGCTCTGCACTATATAAATACATTTAGTAAATCAATAAAATAGATGTAAACTCTAACCGGAATAACAAAATACCTACTGTCCATCATAGATAGATATTTGTAGGAATATGGGTGTTTTTGAGGTGTTCAGTGAGGTCTGGATATAAAAGCAGGAATGTGGCTATTGGAATTGCAGCGAACATCCACAGAAACGCACACCTAATTCATTTTATGAAACTACTCTAATGACCCCAAGTATTAAGGGTGAACTTTTACTATATAGAAAATTCCATGTAGGAGAAAAAAACTAAATGTGCAAATGCATATTTTTACAATACTGACTTTTGTGGAATATCTTCACCAGTCAGTTCACAGGAATAATTGTACCTAAGGTAATATAAAGTATTTGAATATAAGCTCATTGTCAAGGAAAAATGTCATCACATGGAGTGAGGAATTTACCATTATCCTACAAAAGGGCAATTGAAGGGCATTTTGGAGGAGTTGGTTGCTAAAGGCATTATTGAACTTATTGAATCTTTCCCTAGGGTGTCTCCAGTTGTAATTTTGCCAGTTCCTATCATCTGGTAGTTTTAGAAAAAGGTTTGAGACTTCTCAACACATTTATAACACCCATAGTAATTTATCAATTTAAAAGGATGCCTTTTGGTCTGGCAAGTGCTGCTTCAGTAGTCCAGTACATTATGAAGGAGACGTTAAGTGGTTTGGGAGAAGCATTAGCCTTTCAAGATGATATTAGTTTTTGACAAAGAAAACTATCAACATGACAATGGTTTTCAAGCATTAACTGATAAGGTTAACTCTTAAATTGAAGAAGTGTCATTTAAAGTGCCATTGTGTGGTATATTTTGGTCACAATATCCTGGGAAGCAATTAAACCTAAAGAGTCGCATCTCAACGCCATTCTGGGGAGTGCCTTGGTTAGATCTGTTCTCCACCGAAGAGAACAGCCAATTTCAGCAATTCTGCGCGTTGAAATTTCCAAGGCGACACATGCTAGGCGACGCTTTTCGTGAGTTGCCGTCTGTTGTTTGCCTTTCTGCCTATACCACTTCTGCCCAGAGTGCTGAAGAAGATCAAGCGTGACAGGGCCAAGTCATTCTGGTGGCTCCGGATTGGGCACGAAGAGTCTGGTATCCCGAGATACTCCACATGACCATCGATCCTCCGCTTCGACTGCCTCTTCGGGAGGATCTTCTGTCGCAGCAGCAGGGGACAGTCCTCCACCCGAACCTGTCCCTCCTCCACCTCCTTGCATGCAGATTGAGCGGAGTCGGCTGATTTCGTTTGACTTGCCTCCCGAAGTCTCTGATGTAATCTTGGCAGCCAGGCGTCCCTCCACTAAGATGGTACACGCCTGTCGATGGAACAAATTTGTGGCATGGTGCGCAGCAAAGGCTATGGCTCCTCTTTCTACCCCTCTTTCTGAGATTCTTATGTTCCTCCGTTCTTTGGCCCAGCAGGGCTCTGCTCTGGGCACTATCAAGGGCTATCTCTCGGCCACTTCCGCCTTTCTAAGGCTTCCTGATCAGCCTTCTCTCTTCAAGTCCCTGGTTGTGAATCATTTCTTAAAAGGCATTACTCATTTCTTTCCTCCTATCCCCTTCATAATGCCTCAGTGGGACTTGAATTTTGTCTTGACCTTTCTGATGTGCGCTCCCTTTGAGCCGCTTCACAATGTCCTTTACGACTTTTAACTCTTAAGACTGCATTCCTGGTAGCCTTCACATCTGCGAGAAGAGTGAGTAAGCACCAGGCTCTTTCATCCAAACCTTCTTTTCTGGCTGTACATCCGTATAAGCTTGTCCTAAGAACCCTTCCATCCTTTCTTCCCAAGGTGGTCACCTCCTTTCACATCCGGCAAACCAGCACTTTGCCCTCCTTCTTTCCGCCTCCGCATCCTTCTAAAGAGGAAGAGAGGCTCCACCGTCTACACCCAAAACATGTGCTTTCCTTCTATCTAGATCGTTCAAAACAGTTCCCATGTGAATGACCAACTCTTTGGCTACGTGGGCGCCAAGAAAGGTTGGGCTGTACACGAACAGACCATCTCTAAATGGGTAATTATGTGTATTAAAGCCTGCTACTCTCTAGCTAAAAAGGAGCCTCCAGTGGGGCTACGCGCCCATTCCACCAGGGTGACGGCAGCCACTACTGCTTTGGGACAACGAGTCCCTCTGAATTACATCTGTCAGGCAGCTATGTGGGCTTTGCTGCACACGTTAACAAAACACTACTGCCTGGACAGCCAAGCCGGGAGAGACGGCTTCTTTGGCCATCCTGTTCTCCAGGACTTTCTGGTGTGATCTTGGTTTGCAGACCCACCTCTGGGGTCGGTATTGCTGGGGTATCTATCCTAAGGTAAGGAATCTATAACTAACGGTTTCTTTCAGATGAACAATTTACTTATCTTCGGTAACGATATATCTGTAAGAAACATAGATTAGTTTAGATTCCTTACCGCCCTACCCATCCTCCTCGTTCTGCGAATTGATTTCTAGGGTTAAAAACATCCTTTCAGGGCTCTAGGTTTGTGCACCAGTGGTCAGTGTCTTGCATGGCTCTGCGTTTCTGGTTCGGAAAGTCGCGTACAGAACTGAGGTCAGCGTGCGAGGGTGGTGTCATAGTAGCTACTGCGACATCATCCCGGCGGCCACCATGCCAACGGCTGACGCGGAGCCGACCGACACCACACCTTCTGACGCGCAGAGGTACTGCTGACGAAAAAACTTTCCGGATCCAGTCTGATGCCTGGGGGTAATTCTAAGGTAAGGAATCTATAACTAACCTTTTTCTTACAGATATATTGTTACCGAAGGTAAGTAATTTGTTCATTAAGGCACTTTTGAAACTTCCCTCAAGCTCACTTGTTACCCCAATGAGATGAGACTTAGCCCTCATCCCTATTCATTTAATCATATTATTAAAACCTTGGTTATACTGGTTTAGACTATGTTCCACCCACGAACTGGCAATAGAAAGAGACTGGGTAAAAGATCTGCTTTTTCTCGATAGAGACCAGAGTACTCCATGATTTAAGAATATCAAAGTAACATTATATAGAATATGCAGTGAGCTATGGACCTCCCCTGAATTATTTGTTGAAGGAGATGCATTAAGAGTAACACATTGTATTGGGAGGCATTCCTGCTGCAAACGTGGAAAGCTTACCAGGACACCAGCTTAAAAGGTACGTGTTTGAACTACAGGTGTGCACTAAGGTTCAAACCATACATGGACAGAATGTATCCATTCCGGTCCAAAAGCTTATATGTGCAATTTAGATGCAGGCTACTCCCTTTGAGAACTCACACTTCAATATGGCCCAATGTATCTCCTGACTCCGATTCTTGTCCAAACTGTCCCAACGTAGAGGAATCAGAGCCTCATTTTATGTTTGTTTGCCCCTCATATAGGAATGCGTGAAAAAAATGGTTGTTAGCTTTAAGTAAACTTATGGGAGTGAGGCACTACTGGGAAGCCACAAGACTCTTTAATAGTGATACCAGAACACTTTTAGCCTTCGCGGTGTCCCTGTACCTGTATAGTGCCTGGAACCAAAGGAAGAAGGCCCTACCCAATCGCAAAACAAGATCAAGATAGTTACATTGACAGAGTAAGCCAAAGTAGGTTATTTAGGGCTATCCATGGTTTTATTCTTTACTTTTTTATCCATTGACTAAACAAATGATCATGAAATGTTTTTATATATATTTATATAACTATTTTAGATTTCTATTTGCACATGTCCCCTTATGTAATCACATTAATTTTTCCTTGATTGTTTGTTGCACCAGAGGACATGCTTTTATCTCCGAGATTGATCGCAATTGTTCGAACTATCGCCTAGTAGCTACTAGTAAGCAGTTCGGTTATTAAGGGTAGCCGCAGGAACCTCACCAAAGCAGTTTATAGTAATTACTAAATTGCACTTTAACCGATTGTCATACGTGGCCAAACTTTTGAGTAGATATTACAATGTCTCTAGATTCATTTCTAGCATGCTTTCATAGTGTGGTTACTGAAACCAAGATGTACTGTATTTTGTACAATTTATTAAAGTATCTATGAGTGTCTCTGTTGTTTTAACCTTGATGTGTTTTATAGGCTCTGCCCGAAATAAACGTTTCATATATATACTAAGGAAAGCAGTTTGTGATTTAAAAAAACCCCCAAAAAAACAAAGATGCATTTCCGACACCATTTCTCAAACCATCCATTATAGGGAAACCTTGTGTTTGTGTAGCTGTAGATCCACATGCTGTGCATAATTCTGCCACCTAGTGTTGGGCTCGGACAGTTACAACTTGTTCTTCTTCGACTGAAGTCTTTTTGAGCCAAGGAGTCTTGTGACTCCACTTATTAGTGGTATTGCGCAAGGGCATTAGCTCAATTGTTATATTGTTGCTTCTCCGCCATCCATTTCAGACGTGTCATTGTGAACTCCGGTTCAACACCATGTTGTGTTCTTTCTGGGCCCTCGGATCCTCCCCCTCGTCAGTTTTACAAAATAATACTGCTTTTGCCGGTTTTCAACTGTTGTTGTTCGTTACAGCTTATTTTTGGCTGCATACCTCTCGACTCCCACCATCTGGGTTGAAAATGTTTTTGTGATGGAACGGACTCCAGTCCGATTCTGTCCTACTTGCCACGCAACGTACTCAAGGTCTGACCTTCACAAAGTTTAGAATCTCTGCTTGTCTCCTGACCACTGAGAAGACTCCTTTTTGATGTGTCATGCATAACATTCCATAATAAAAAGACTCTACAGAACCGACGTGCTCGTTGGCTTGCTTCGAGGACCATGGCACACAGACAAGAAGTGAAAGACACTCCAGACTTCTTTGGAAAGCATGAGGAGTCTGATATGGAGGAGTCCGGTGCTCTGGGCGTTAAAACTGAACCAGCCTTCGGGTCGAAAAGCGGCTACTCTGAAGCGTATATCGAGACCGAACAACCTCCACCTTTCCAGCAGCAACAAAAGGTCACAATGAGTACTCATGTTTACCCTACTCACCTCCAACAGGCGTCAGCCTCGAGCTCCTGTGCATGTCCCGTGCCATGTTTCTTCTTTCAAAAATATATTTGGATGCAAATGTGATAGTTATTAATCCAACAAATGAAAAAAGGGAAAAACCATTGTAAATCTGTGACTACTGGGTCATGCTGTAGAAGAAATGCAAACTATCTTCTCTGTGCTATCATACGCGTACAACTCCCCCCCCCCCCCCCCCCTATTTTTAGGGCTCGGCCTAGCGTACACTGTGTCGCGCTGCCGAGATTTTATGTTTTACAGTATGGGGGCTTAAACCCGCCCCTCTTCTCCATTGGCTGGTCTCGTAAATGCTGGCCAGCCATTGGAGGAGAGAGGCGTCACTCCCTTTAAGCCCCGTCTTTTTGGGACTCAGGGGTGTGTTTTTTAGTTTTTTTCTCTCTGTGACGTCTTCAATCACTCAAACCTAAAAACACGCCCCCCCCAGTCTGAAAAGGACGGGGCTTACATCATCGGGTTGCAGCGCTGTGGTTTGTTCCTGCCCCTAGGGATTGCGGCAGCGTCATCGGCCTGCCGCGCTGGGATTGGCTCCCGCCTGCAGGGACTCCCACCACGTCATCGTGGGGCCTCGCTGGGATCTAGAAAAGGGACTCGTTATCTAAGACGCTTGCTGTAAAGTGGTATCAGAACTGTGGATGCTAGGCGGGCATGTCAGAACGTGACTGGAAATGCGCAACAGTAGTTGCGAAAAAAACAGAACGTTGTTTAGAAAACAGAATTTATACAATGTATACACATCAACATGCGTTAATAAGTGGCAGCTATCTATTTTAAAAATGTGGAACCTTTTCAAATATATCAATGTCGAATTGTTATTTATACCTGAATATAACTAGTTAATTGAAATTCAGTTTACATTTAATTTGATTTGTAATTTAATAAAATGTTTCGTTTTGCGCCTGTTGTCGATCATTGACTTGTCAAAAATGGCGCCTTCGCAGGGGAGAGCAGTGGCTGCAGACAAGGCTCTAGTCCGCTCTCTATGTCTACATCGCGGGCTCTACTCGAAGTGTTGTCGGTTGGGGGTGTGCTCGAGCGCTGGGCCCGGTCTGTGGTGGTTGCGAATTGGGCAAGGGGTCGGGGACTAACGGGAGACAGCAGGAGTGGACGCCCGGGGGAGTGGGCCACTCCGCACTTACAAGCGGCGTCTGTTTCAAGGGGGCCAGTGCCAGCAGCCTTCGGGCGGACATGAACGTACCCCGCGGCATGTGCGGGATGAGAAGTGACCGAGAGAGAACGGGGCGGACAGCAGCTTTTGAGTGCTGCTGGTGACTGAGCCGCCAGCATAGCCATAGCCATGTCGGCTATCTCTGCAGCGGGGAAGGTGGACAGATTCACGTGCAAATCTGTGCGCAAGGCGCAGCGCCAGAAGCGCTCCCAAGGCTCGTCGCAGTACCGCAGTCAGGGCAGTGTGGTGGAGCTCTCACCACTGCTGCAGCTCCGAGGTGAGGGGGCCTTGTGCGTGTACTGTGCAGTGTGAGAGGAGGCTTGTAAGGCGCTTCCACTCAGTATAATACTGCAATTGTACATCCCCTCTAGTACTCTTCAATATGTAAATTCAGTATGTGGTGTGGGAGTAGTTTATCCAGCCTCTGTTCCCTCCTTGTGATCCGTTTTTTCTGTGCCTCTGTTCCCTGCTTCAATTCACTCCCCTCCGTGTGGCTCGGTGTGTGTGGCTCTGCCTGTGTGTGTGTGGCTCTGTCTGTGTGGCTCTGTCTGTGTGGCTCTGTGTGTGTGTGTGGTTCTGTGTGTGTGCGTGTGGCTCTGTGTGTGTGTGTGGCTCTGTGTGTGTGGCTCTGTGTGTGTGGCTCTGTGTGTGTGGCTCTGTGTGTGTGTGTGTGGCTCTGTGTGTGTGTGTGGCCGTGTTTGTGTGTGTATGTGGGGGGCTCTGTGTGTGTGTGTGTGGGGGGCTCTGTGTGGATAGCTTTTTTTGTAGGTGGCTCTATGTGTGGGTGGCTTTGTCTGTGAGGGTGGCTCTGTGTGTGAGGGTGGCTCTGTGTAGGTGGCTCTGTGTGTGTGGGTGGCTCTATGTGAATGACTCTGTAGGTGGCTCTGTGTGTGTGGGTGGCTCTATGTGAATGACTCTGTAGGTGGTTCAGTATGTGTGTGGGTGGGTTTGTGTGTGTGTCTCTGTGTGGGTGTAAATGCAATAGGTCATGCATTTGCGACCGATTAAGCAATTGGCATTGTAAATGACAATGCCATTTATTTATGTTTTAAAAACCAAAACATAAATAAAAATAATGTCATGAACAATGCCAATAGCTCTAACTTTAACAATGCTTGTTTTTGATTCCGTGGAGGGCGAGCGACTAGATAGTTTCTCCTCTGGCGCCCTATGTACCCTACCAATTCTTTCATGTACATGCAATGATGGATTCATTGTAAGTCCAGAGTATGGTGTGTCTGGTGTTCAGTGTTTGAGCCTTGCTCTCCTACCACCTGTGAGGGATTAGTCTCGACCCCTCTGTCCGTACACTTTAAGTCCACTAATATTGCATCTCAGTGTTGTGCAATGGGGTATTTACGTAGTCCCGCTATTTCCTCTCTATGCAATGACGTACTCTCTGCCTGGGCCCATACTGTAAGCAAGTTTTTCCAGCTATTAAGGGCGGTGGTTCAGTGTGTTTCCATCGTTTTGTGATCAGTCTCTAAGCCACTGAGGCCCAGATCAGTAAATCAAAATCAAATCAAAACAACTTTATTCGGTTTTTCAGTAAAAACCAACAATCAATCAATCATTTGCATTTGTAAAGCGCGCTACTCACCCGTGGGGGGTCTCAAGGCGCTGGGGGGGGGGGGGTCAGTGCTCAAAAAGCCAGGTCTTGAGCTGCCTTCTGAAGGAGAGGTGGTCCTGTGTGGCGCGCAGGTGGCTGGGAAGAGAGTTCCAGGTCTTTGCTGCCAGGTAGGAGAAGGACCTGCCCCCGGCGGTGGCCCTGCGGATGCGGGGCACGGCTGCTAGGGCTTGTCCTGTCGAGCGTAGGGTGCGAGGGGGGCAGTAGAAGGAGAGGCAGTGGTTGATGAGTTTTGGTCCGAGGTTGTGAAGGGCTTTGTGTGCGTGGGTGAGGAGCCTGAAGGTGATCCTCTTGCTGACTGGGAGCCAGTGAAGTTTCTTCAGGTGTCCGGAGATGTGGTCGTGGCGGGGGATGTTCAGGATGAGTCGTGCGGCTGCGTTCTGGATTCGTTGAAGTTTCTTCTGTAGTTTGGTAGTGATGCCGGCGTACAGAGTGTTCCCATAGTCCATGCGGCTGGTGACGAGGGCGTGGGTGATGGTCTTCCTGGTGTCGGTGGGGATCCAGCGGAAGATTTTGCGGAGCATGCGGAGGGTGTTGAAGCATGCCGATGTCACCGCATTGACCTGTCTGTTCATGGAGAGGGACGAGTCCAGGATGAAGCCGAGGTTGCGAGCGTGGTCGGTGGGTTGGGGAGTGCTGCCCAGGGCGGGGGGCCACCAGGATTCGTCCCAGGCGGTGGGAGTAGGGCCGAGGATTAGGACCTCCGTCTTATCGGTGTTGAGTTTAAGCCGGCTGTCTGTCATCCAGTCCGCTACTTCCTTCATGCCTTCGTGTAGTCTGGTTCTTGCTGAGGTGGGGTTGTTGGTGAGGGAGAGGATGAGCTGAGTGTCGTCGGCGTAGGATATGATGTTGAGTCCGTGTTTGCGTGCGATGTTCGTCAGGGGGGTCATGTAAATGTTGAAGAGGGTGGGGCTGAGGGAGGATCCTTGTGAGACGCCGCAGATGACTTCAGTGGCTGTAGATCTGAAGGGGGGAGACGGACTCTCTGTGTTCTTCCGGAGAGGAAGGAGGTGATCCATTCCAGGGCCTTGCCTCGGATGCCGGCGTTGTTGAGGCGCCGTATTAGAGTATGGTGGCATACCGTGTCGAAGGCTGCGGAGAGGTCCAGGAGTATGAGTGCCACGGTCTCTCCTTTGTCTGTCAGGGATCTGATGTCGTCTGTGGCTGCGATGAGGGTGGTCTCGGTGCTGTGGTTAGCTCTGAAACCGAACTGTGAGGGGTCGAGTGAGTTGTTGGATTCTAGGGCGGTGGTGAGTTGAGTGTTGATGATCTTTTCAATCACTTTTGCGGGGAATGGGAGGAGCGAGATGGGCCGGAAGTTTTTGAGTTCGGAGGGCGTTGAGTTCGGCGTGTTTCCAGTTTTCGGGGAAAGTGGCGGAGGTGAGTGATGTGTTGATGACATCTTGTAGGTGGGGTGCGATGATGTTGTTGGCTTTGTTGAATATGTGGTGCGGGCATGGGTCGGATGGGGATCCTGAGTGGATGGAGTTCATGATGCGGGTGGTTTCCTCGGTGGTGGTTGGGTTCCAGGTGTGGATGGTGGTGTTGTCAGTGCCGCGAGGGAGTCGCAGAGATCCTGAGGGGGGGGGATGTCGTTGTTTTCAGCATCGGGGTTAGAGAGTTCCCTGACGATGCTGAATAGTTCCTTGCTATTGTGGGCGTTGTTTTCGAGCCTGTCTTTGAAGGATGATTTTCTTGCTGCGCGGAGTAGTTGGTGGTGTTTGCGGGTCGCGTTCTTGAGAGCAGACATGTTCTCGTCGGTCTGATTGAGGCGCCAGGTTTTTTCGTGGGTGCGACATTCTTTTTTGGAGTCCTTGAGGGTGGGGGTGAACCAGGAGTTTTTCTTGTGGTTGTCTTTGTATACCTGGGTTTTCAGGGGGGCCAGGAGGTTGGCGCAGTCTGAGATCCAGTTCGTGAGGTTGGTGGCCGCTTCGTTGGGGTCTGCGGTGCTGGTGGGTGGGTTCTGGGAGAGGGCTGTGGTGAGTTGTTCGGTGGTGACTCGGTTCCATTGTCTTCTTGGTGGTTGTTGGGCGTGGTGGTGTACAGTGGTTTTTTTGAAGCTGAAGTGGACACAGCTGTGGTCCGTCCAGGATAGTTTGGTGGTGTGGCTGAAGGAGATGTTTGCTGGAGGAAAAGATCGGGTCGAGTGTGTGTCCGGCGTAGTGGGTGGGGGTGTTGACCAGCTGTTTCAGTCCGAGGTTGTCCAGTAGGGTGGTGGTATTGTTGTCGGCGTGGTTCTCTAGGTGGAAGTTGAGGTCCCCTAGGAGTATGTAGTTGGTGGAGGGGAGTGCGTGTGGGCTGATGAAGTCTGCAATGTCTTCGCTGAATTTTGTGCGAGGTCCTGGTGGTCTGTAGATTAGGGTGCCTCTGAGGGTGGTCTTGGGGTCGCTGTGGATTGAGAAGTGGAGGTGTTCGGCGTCGAGGAGCGTGTTGTCGTTGTTGGTCGTTATGCGGATGGAGCTCTTGTGGACGATGGCGATGCCTCCTCCGGTGTGGTTAGTGCGGTCTCTCCTGATGATTTTCTAGCCGTCGGGGATGGCTATGGCGATGTCGGGAGCCGAGGAGGGGTTCATCCAGGTCTCAGTGAGGAAGGCGATGTCCGGGGTTGCGGAGTCGATGAGGTTCCATATTTCGATGGCGTGCCTGTGGACGGATCGGGTGTTGATCAGGATGCATTCGAGTTTTTTTCCGGGGGAGTTGTTCGTGTTGGGTGTTTGTAGGCAGGTGAAACGGCAGTTTCGGCAGGAGAAAGGTCCTGTGTCATTGGTTGAGGGCGGTGAGGGTGGCGGAGTTGTAGGTCCGGCGGGGGGGGGGTGGAGGCCAGGGGTCCTGGCGCTGGGTGCGGTCCAGGCGCGGACGGGCGCAGACGGGCTTGCCTTAGGCGCGCCAGCGGCGCGGCCGCCATTTATGGGGTAGCTGGGGGAGGAGAGGTCAGCTGGGAGGCGGGCGGGTAGGCGGGGAGAAGGCCGCTTTGCGGGCGAAAACGGCGGGAGGGGAGTGGGGGAGCGGAGGGAGAGCGAAGGGGGATCCGAGGGGGAGAGAAGAGAGTTTTTAGAGGATTGTAAGGATGGCAAACAACGAGGGGGAATCTGTGGAGGGAAAAACAGAGGCACAAAAAAGAGGTCAGACAACGAAGGGGAATCTGTGGAGGGAAAAACAGAGGCACAAAAAGAGGTCACACAACGAAGGGGAATCTGTGGAGGGAAAAACAGAGGCACAAAAAGAGGTCTCACAACGAAGGGGAATCTTCCATAACAGTTACGCCATGTCCACACCTCGATTAAAACTAATGCTTAAGGAGTTTTACAGTTTACAGCAAAAAATAAAAACAAGTGATTACATATAGTTAAAAAGAGAAATTTACAATTTATATCCACAAATAGAATACAATACAAAACACAGACCGTATTTTGAAACGTGGATACCTTCTCCCTCTGATATGACTAAAATTCAAGACAAGATCAGTAAATCTAGCAGTGACTTTATGCTTCTTTGGTCTGGGGTAAAAACCAAGTATACATGCCTCTCATGTCTGCAGAGGTCGTCTTCCAGTATACTTTGCTAGCACTTCTGTAATTTCCTGCCAATATGTACTCGGGGAGGTGCATGACCACAGCATATGGAGGAGGTCCGCATTTGTCTGCTGACAACGGGGGCATGCTGAAGTGGTCGCATTGAAGTACTTGTTCAGTTCGTCTGGTGAGAGGTACGCCCTATGTGTGATATATGTTTGTATAAGGCGGAATTTAAAGTTTCTTGGTATGTGTGTGGGGTTAGCCAGTATTATATCCCATTTGCTATCTGTTCATGGGTTACCCCTGTCCTCTCCTCACCATAAGCGCAGGGCCGCCATAGGCTTTGTCGTATGTATTAGTAGTGCCTCTGCTAACCAGTGCACAATGTGCGACCCACTGTCCATCACATGCAGATATTCTATCAAGAGGTGCATCTCCGGCTCCGTAGTTATGTCTCTCCAAACCGCTGAAAGTGATCTCGTGAATGAATTATGTAACAGGAATTGGCCGACTGGTAGACCATTTTCCTCTGCTAAAGTTTCGATTGGTATCAAGTGTCCATCAGCATATAGGTCTCCCATTGTGTGTGCAGCTCAGCTGTGTGCCAATGTGTAAGTACTCCACAGAAGGTGCCCATCCTGCCTCTGGGGGTCCCCAAAAGTGGTAGCACGGAGCATAAGGCACCCTGTGTCTGGTAAGGTATAGACTTCTTCTGTAGCATTGATGAGCTAATGCAAGACAAGTCTGTGGGGGTCTTGTAGGATGTGCGATCGGGTGAAACAGGTGGTATATCTGAGATTGGGACCATGGTGGTTGCACGGAAGCTGTGTCATTTAAGCCAAATCCAGTGAGCCACCTTGTCACCGAATGCAGTTGAGCTGCCAGGTAATATAATTCCAAGTTGGGTACATGGCACACACTCCTGATCCGTGTTTGCAACACATATTCGTTTTCAAATCCTTCATATTCCCCTAGGCCCCTTTTGAACACACTTTCAAAATCTACCTTTCTTGTCTGTGGAAATAGTTCCAAATTAACTTGACTGCTTTGATCATAGTTAATCTTTCCCAATTTAATAAAATAAACTGGTGACTTGCCCTGTTTCGATGACCATAGAACCATCACCCAATGGTAACTCACATGTCCCGCACTTAAAACAAACTAGTTTGCAGCACATAGTGATTGATTCTGTGGCCAAGGCAGCGGCCCAGAATCAACCTTGTTCACCTTTTATCTCTGAAAAGGATTTAAATTCTAAACCCGATACTGGGCTGTCACCAGATAACGAGGGTCACAAAGGGGGTGAGAAAAAACCGTGTCTTACAGTTTTATTCTGGAATGTGGCAGGGCAACGTTCCAAAGTGACTAATGACGAATGGACGGTCTTTATTCCCAAATTCTACATTATAGCATTACAGGAGACCTGGTCATGTGATGCGATACATATGGAGGGTTTTAAAACTTATTTTTCACCTGCCCAACCATCCATCTCAGGCAGAGCAAAAGGAGGTTTAACAATCTATGTTGCAAACCTCCTTAATACAATGGAAGTAGTCCCCATAAAACTAGATCCTAATTTTCAGATTCTTAGGCTACGTCTTAACACCAAGGATAGCTTCCTTATAGTTCATTTCTACAATAATTTGCCCGACGCTGAGGCATTGAATGTGGGAGTCTTGATCCGCTCCATATTGATAACTCAAACAAGAAAGGTAACCAAGGAGGAGGTAATTATCTGGGGGGGGGGGATTTCAACCTGGGACCATGCCTTTTTGGCAGAAATGACATCTGTGGCATACTAGATACATTTGGAATTCCCATTACACATTTTAGGCATTCCTCCCTAGGTAACCTTCTCAACGAAACTCTGTTCGAGCTAGACTTAGTCCTAGCAAACAATCTGAACAAGGCAGACTTGTCACTTGCCCCTACATTTCATGGGAGGGGCATCAAACAGTTATAGACTACATTTTAGTCTCAAATTGAGAAAGGACAACAGATGCAGTGTTTACCACACACGCAAACGCACTAAGTGATCATTGTCCTATTAGTATTTCTATGTCATTGTCCCACAAGCCATCGAGCGGCTTTAGTTCCATCTTAGCACAAAATAACATGGCTCTAAATGGATTAAATTGATACGCGTTGAAATGGGAGAAAGTAGACCCCACAGAAATAACAAAGTTAGTGGTAGTAAGGGCCTTCTCTTCCCTCATAAAATGTCTTGCTCCAGACGCAACAGACTTAGAAATCATTGCTAATTTTGAGATAATTACTAAAGTGATTAATGAGGCTTTGTGGGTTGAATTAAAACATAAATCTAAACAGAAAAAGGGCTGGTTTAATCCCGACTGTACGGTTGCCTACTCCAATCTAAAAACTGCTTTGAGAAAGTCGGTTAGAGGAAGCTATATAATTCTGCATTGAAAACAAGGAAAAAAGAACTACAAAATCAATTATGGGAACAACTGCATGAAAGTTGCACCTATACAAATTCGGCTGCTTTTTGGCAAGTGGTCAAGTCTCCCTTTTTAACAGATAATACCAATCACCCAAAGTTAGAGGTAGCAATAGAGGAGAAGGATTGGGTCCTCCATTTTTCTAAGATTTTTTCTCACAGTCCGGAGCCTCTTAACCCCCAGGACCTAAAATTCAAGGATTCCATACCTCGGGATGACCCAGTCAGCCCCTATCCTATTGACTTACAATTCACAATGAACCAAATTGAACAGGCCCTGAAAGCTAGTAAAAATGGAAAGGCACCGGGTCCAGATGGTGTTCCCATTGACTTGTTCAAAGCCCAAATGGACCTCTGGACCCCTCTTTTAACTAGAGTCCTAAACGCAACTTGTAATGTTGGTTTAATGGAATCATGGGCGAGGTCCATACTAGTTCCCATTTTTAAAAAAGGAGTTCGGGGGTCGGTTACCTGCTATCGCCCAATCTCCCTTTTAGACTCCCTTGGCAAGGTGGCTGGTCGAGTCATTTTAGAACTATTGCAAGATTGGGCAGATGACGGCATAATCGTCTCAGACCTTCAGTACGGGTTTCGCCAGGGCTTGGGGACCATTGAACAGGCCTTAAATCTCTCACTCCTGATTGACAAGTATGTTTCCATCAAAGGAGGAGACCTGTACATGGTCTATGTGGATTTATCGTCTGCATTCGACTGTGTCTCTCACTCCAAACTTTGGTCATTACTGATGGATATGGGGGCACCGTCGAATGAAGTAAAGTTCCTGAGAGAACTTTACTCAAATGCCACAGCAAGAGTGTGCTATGGGGTAGAGGGGTAGCTGACGGCAGAGTTCTCAGTAGAAAGAGGGGTGAGGCAAGGGTGTGTCCTGGCACCCTTCCTCTTCACATTATATACGAATGAGTTGGAAAGAGAGATGCTGAAGGGGTGCCAGGATCTCCCAATGGTAAACAATCGCCCAATTCCCGCACTCCTTTATGCTGATGACACTGTCATATTAGCTCGTACACCCCTTGAACTTCAAAAGAATCTGGATCGATACTCCACATTTATGGCAGGTCTAGACCTGAAAATAAACATCAGTAAAACCTTTGTTATGAGGGCAGGTTCAGGTCATAAAAGTAAAATGAGGGGTATCTACCTTAATAAGGAAAAAATCGCGACTACACATAAATACTCCTACTTGGGCATAACAATAGATCATAAACTTTCCTGGAAACCAGCTGTGGAAACACGCAAACTGCTCTTTTTAAGAACTACAGCAGCTTTTGTTAATTTTGCCAGGAAGTTGGGAAAGAGAGCTCCCCCTGAAATCATTATGATCTACAAAGCTAAATGCCTATCTGTGGCCTTGCATGGGGCTGGTCTCTGGGGTTTTGTGGCTACGGAAAGTATCCAGAGGGTAGAAAATTCTTTTTTGAGGTTCCTACTCGCAGTACCTGGTAGTACGGGTACCTTTGCTTGTCACACTGAGTTGGGTCTCGCATATGTGATGGACTTAGCTAAAATCGAACCTTTATTATTATGGCGAAGGATTTGGCCCTCGGACAAAGCAACCTTCACTCAATCCATTCTTTTAGATTGCCTAACCATGGACAACGCAAATAACTCTAGATGGTTGCGGTACATTGCAAGGTTTTTCCATGATTTGGGATGGGACCAATATTATCATAACCCCACCTCAATTCGTGAGGTATCAAGGAAGGATTTAAAAAAGAAATGTCTCGCACATCTTGAGGATTTAAGATTGATGAGCGAGGTCATTAAACCTTCCGTTATTCACACTCTGCTGATACAGTCAGTATCCACCATTTAGCCGTACCTTACCTATAACACCACGAGTTATGACCGCTACCTCCTGGTAAGGTTTAGGATGAACTTTTTTCATAGAATGGTTGCATTTCCTACTAGAAATAATTGGGCCAAAGAGCTTACGCCCTGTCCTTGTGATGATACCTCTTCTCAGTCTACCCTGCATACCATTCTTTTCTGCAAATTTTATTGTGAACTTAGGAAAAAGTGGCTTGTTTCTTTCTTAAGACATAATGGTTTTAGACCATGTCGTCCGGCTTTGCTTTTTTTACAGCTGTTAGGGAGAGCAGTTAGTATTTTTAGTGGTTAGTTTTCTTAAATGTCTTGTTCGACACCGCATGAATTTAGACTGTACATTGCACAGCAGTCAGTCTTAAATTTAATACTCAAATAAGCAACGCCATATTTTTAAATGTATTCACTCTGCTGGTTGTTAGTCGCCTTATGTTTTAACCTGTAAAGAGTGTTCTATTATCGTATTGTACTTCTGTATGATTATTTAAATTGTATTTATATGTATGTTTATTTTTGTATGCTTTTATGATTTCCAACCAAAATCGAAATAAAGCATGAATTGAATTGAATTGACTTGCCCTGTGTTGAGTTTGATTCCCGTCTCCACTTGGTGTGGCCTTCCTAAAATCACATCTCCTTTGTCAACTACATATACTTTGGCTCTGGTCCTGCAATTTTTTTAATTCAAATAACTCCAAAAATGTCTTAAATGTTTAATATGACCAGTATAGCTGCCCGGCTTAATGCCAGTTGTAAATAGTTCTTTCTTACCCCAATGTTCAAATAGTTCTTGACTTATCAAAGTGAATCAAGCCCAAGAGTCTACCATAACTCCTGCTTCTTGTTCATCAACATTTGGGTAACCCTTTGAGTTTGTACCAGATCCTATACTCTGAACTACATTTGGATCGAGATCATCACTTTGGTCAACCCTGTTGTCAGGAATCATATTAATCTTTTCTCCTTCGCGCACTCTGCTGTTGTGCACCTTTTTCTTATAGCGATTACAAAACAGCTGCTGGTTCTAGCGGTAAATTGGACATAGCCCACAACCGTTCTTGATATTTAAAAAAATGTATATTATTAGTTTTCATCAATATTTGATCATAATTTATTGATTCAAATCGGCACTTTGCTGGCAGGGTCCTCATTTATGGATATATATTTTTCAATACTTTTACCAATTTCTTGAATAAAATATGTACCTCTAAATGACAGTGTTTGATTTATTACTATACTTTATTTCCAATTGCTTTACTACATACTCAAAACCATTTAGATTACGCACATTTTGTAAGGGGGGGTTATTGAAATTGTCTTTAGCCTTCACTGCCGAGTGAATGTTTTTTTTAGAAAAGATAGTTTTCTATTTGGGCAGCAATCATTTCCTTCTAACACTCGACATAAGCTACAAAAATATTCAGCCAAACCTCCCATTTTATTGATGGTTCTCCTGATATTGGTAGAAAGAAGGTGGAATGTGAATACCTTGTATGATGAAACAACTGAAGTTAAAATAGAATACAAAAAGTAAAGTAGTCACCATTACATATATGAGGGCAGTTTGTGAAGTTTCTAGACTCTGCCATACTCTACCCCTCCCTCCATCATTTAACACCTCATTTACTATACGAATCACCCAAAACAAGCCTTTCTAAACTCTTCCCTCCGACTCTTCCCCTCCACAACCCTTTTCACTCATCCGTGGACCAAATGTTCCGGCAGAAGCAGCCCACACCCTTAGATGTGTTTTTGTATGTGCGATAGAGGCAGGGGATGAAAGGGGTCATCCCAGACTTCCCACGTGAACCGGAGATTTCTGGGCCGCTGCATTACATGCTTAGTTCCCCGGATGGGAAGCATCTAGTGTCGGGGTTATATAGGTGCAAACGCCTGCATTCACGGGATATTGGGGGTTCTGCCCGCCTACATTGGAGTGAGGATTTAGGAGTGGAAGTGACGGATGAACAATAGAGCTATTGCTGCAGACTAACAGAACATATATCGGCTAGTTGTCGGTTCAAGGTCTTACACTATAAATTCCTGCAGCGAGTGTATTATACGCCTGCCAAGAAGTTTAGGTTTCAGTTATCGGATAATGATTGCTGTGATAGATGTGGGAGACCAGAAGCGGGTTTTCTGCACTTGGCTTCGGAATGCCCGAGGGTGTGGGAATATTGGACACAGGTACACACAGCTCTTGATACTGTCCTAGCAAAAGATCCGTTGGTTATGCTGTTGGGATATACCGCACAAATACCCAAACAGCATAGAAAATTCCTTGATCTTACCCTTCTTCTAGCCAAGCGTATGGTGACCTGTCGTTGGGGTAGGGGGCGGGCCCCAAAGTTTAAGGAATGGCTGCGCGATGTTGTGTATTGCCAGGGACAACCCTCTGTATATGCAGAAACACAGCCGGTGGCCTCTAGACCAAGAGATGTTTGGGGACCACTCCGTGCATACCTTGCTTGTGGTGGAGAAGAAGGATCTGAATCCACTGTGGAGAATGGCTTGTGATTACTAGAGGATGACTCTTGACCGTGGGCTTAGTGAGGTGTAGACTATAACTATGTACAATGGTTGATTAATGGTGGGCATATATGAGAAACAATGATATGTTGGATTGATATATTTCTGATCTCCACTTGTTCCTATGTCATCATTTCTGTTGATTGCTGCACTTTGTTTATAACACTACTGTTGCTGTCCAGAAACCCTCTGGCTCTGCCGGGACGTTATGATGCACTCATGGAGAATGTCGAACAATATTACCATTGGTTTTTATTATAACTGACTATTTGGAAGATCTGCCGGAACATTATAGTGCGCTTCTGTAGACTGCTGTATGATATTGTCATTACTTTATTTTGTAAATGAATTTTTGAATGTCAAGCTGTCTGGATATGTTGTAATGTATGGTTTTGGAAAAAGACAAAAATAAATTTTAAAAAAAACAACAAAAAAAAACCTTTTTACCTATCCCAAAGCCTCTTCCTACTGCTATGACCTCCCACAAAAAAAGTCGAAATCCTTCACTCTTCTATCTCTCCACTATCCTTTTCAATCAAAATGACAGACTAACTTGTTCACTTCTCAAATTTAATATTTCACTATACTAATTCACCACTAATCCTTATGGGTTCCGGAGTAGCGTGCTACGTGCCAAAATAAGCTTCAAAACTCCATCAGGGGTAGCAAGCGCTATATAAATGCAAACCTCTTTTCCCTCTTCTATCCCTCCGCTATCCTTCTCACTCCAAATAACTGATTCATATCCACCACTCAAATCACTTTAATATTTCACTGTACTAATTCACCACTAATCCTTTATGGGTTCAGGAGTAGCGTGCTACTCACCAAAAAAAAGAGCTTCAACACCCCATCAGGGGTAATACGTGATATATAAATACAAAACTTTTTTCCTTCTACTATCCTTCCGCTATCCTTGTGAATCCAAATAATTGACTAACCTATCCACCACTTAAATCAATTTCATATTTCACTATACTAATTCAACACTAATCCTTTATGCGTTCCGGAGTAGCGAGCTACTCACCGAAAAAGCGCTTCAACCCCTCGTCAGAGGAAACAAGCACTATATAAATGCAATTACAATACAATACGTGGGAAACATGCCTTCTAGCTATTTGCCATGGGGACAAGTAACAGAGGGTCACTTACTGCTTTCTTGATCTAGGATTGCTGACAGCCAAACGCCTCATTCCTGGGCAATGGAAATCATATGAGCCCCCAGCTCTTGCAGCCTGGACGCAATTCCTCATTGCATGGGCACAGGCAGAGAGTGTCGCCCCTGCACAGGGAAGACTACATGTGGCTGCGCAAATTTCCCATTGCCATAAATTCGGATACTATCCAGAGCGATTCTGAACCGCCACACAACATGCCACTGAGGCCCCAACTGGCCCATTAGAGGGTGGGATGGGGACGACAGATGAACAGGACCTCATTTAATTGCATTGCACCCACGGGCCGTCTGGCCTGTCTCTGATCCAGGATCTAGAACTCTTACATTGACTAGTTTAATCATGTGTTCTCCTGACTAAACGCAATGTAGTTGTAGAATGGGGGGGGGGGACCTGGGTTTCTTTGATTATTGTATTACTCAAAACTGGAACCGTTTGTCTGTTTCTTGATGCATATGTTGTTGGCTCTCTTGGTAGGCTACTATATTCATATTGAATCTTATTTCCTATGTAGTTGCATTCAATCTTACGGCACTGTTCTTCTGTGTAGAACGTAATTTGTAGTACGCCACAGCACTCGGCTTCTTGGGAGCTATAACCTATATGTAACTGCAACATGCCTTGTTATTTGTACGATTTGCTATCAACCCAAAAAACCAATAAACAGATTCAAACAAAAAAATGAGTGCATTGTGCGAATAATATGGTGTCTGTGGCCAGTAACACGCAATTAGTAAGACTACATTTGATATAGTACTTCTTGAACGTAAATGTCCATAGTGTGGGATGATTTGTGTGTGATAGCAAGTTAAAATGGTTGTATGTCGTTACAATGCATTTCGTTGCAACGCATGCCTTTACCACGCATGCGTTACAACGGAATGATATTTTCACGCATAACCTTTACCATGAATATTCCTTTTACCACGCATACCTTTACAACGATTTTTGTTGTAAATTTATGCATGGTAAGGGCATACTCTTGATAAAGGTTATACCCCTCCCCTGTACCCTTACGTGACCCCCCAGCCCCCAATCCTTCTTATAATTACCCCTGTCCTGAACCTTCAATCCTTATTTATTTATTTTTTAAACTAAAATTCCCCTTACCTCTTCACGTCGTCTCCTCTCCTTCGTCTTCCTTGGTGACGTTGTATGTCATAAAGAGGAAGCAGAAATTTCTTTCCGTTTCCTCTCAAACTACGCTGATTGCCTCCACTTTGCGACGTGACATCAGGTGCGTTTTCTTTGGGGGGGGAGACACCCCCAAGCCCCCTTTTTAGGTCTCGCTGAACCAACGCGCATGCGTTGTTCTGCGAGAGTATAGTAGGCAAAACAACTCTTGAAACCAGAGAGGATTGTCCCCAATGCATGTGAAGTACTCAAGCGCGAAGCTTCCCCAGCGCGTGCTTGGCCTCACTTCTCAATCACGCCCCATATGGTGTTCCCTCCCACTCGCTCGCACATCAAAGGCTGCTGCTCCCCCGCCAGTGCGCTCCCGCCCCGACCCCCCACAGCAATGCCAAGAGCTTGTTTTGTGCCCTCGGCTTTCATTATTCAAGCCCCTTGAGCATTTAGGTCGAGCCAAAAGCTGAAACCTGACCCTCTCCGCCTTTAGAAAAGCCAGGACTGACCTCCGACCTGCATGCTTATCAGCAACACAGCCACAGCCTGAACAAGCACTCTCTTGTGCTCGTGGTCACTTGTGCCCACTACAAAGCTGTGTGTCTTCCTCCATTCCATCCTTTTGTTCGCTTTTATGAACTAATATTCTGACTCTTTTACTTTAAAAAAAAATGACGCAAAGATATTCCTACTTAAACCTATTTTGGGCTCTGCTTACCTTTACCATAACTGCCACGTTGCCTCTTGCTATGTCCGACACCCTCTGTTTGTCAGGTTGTTTTAGCCACGGAAGTTGCAATCTGGGAATTGTAGTTTCATTTATTTACGCTGTAAGAAAACAGTTTTCTCAAAAGTCCCAAAATGTGTTACGGGAATACAATGCTGCCATTGACCCCAGAGCGAAGCACACAGAGGCAGCTTGATGTCACAGCCATTGTTTAAAACACTTTACTCTTACTGGCTGGCGCCAGGCCGTCACGTGACCAGATTCCTCTGGCTTGCTCCAGCTGCTCTGTAACCTAGGAATGGGTCACAACCATTGAGCACGTCGCCCAAAACACAATTGGAGCCTCAGTTCGAGCATCTGCTGGCACAGGGAGGCTCCTAGGGCAGTGTGTCCCAGTACTGGGCTCCACGCAACAAGGCTTTTTCTGGGACAGAACACGCTACCTCTGCAAAACAAACACAGACAAGGCTGATCAATATTCTGGTTTACTCTTGGTGTTTTTTTTAAGCTCAGTCATTCGCTCAGACTGTAAACATGTCACCATTTATTTCATGTGCTTGGTGTCCCCAGACACAGAGATTGTAAATACAACACTATTTGTGTTGTGTGCACACCGGAGACCAGACAGCCAGTAAACACAGCCCTGTTTGTATCATGCACGTCAGCAAAGCCGCAGACGAGAGAAGGCGGTGCTACGCCCATGGACTAACTGTTATGATAAAGTTTTCCTTTCAGGATTTCATGTTATCTAGCAAACTACCTTTCCTGCGAGAATATATCATATTTAAGGATTCGGTGATCAAGCCTGGTATAGATGATGAAGGGGAAGCCAGATCAGTGAGCAATCAAGAGCCCAGGAAAGGCTTTTAATTTCCTTTCGCAGCCGCTTTTTGTTCATGTTTCTCTCCCAGCCCTCCATTGACTATATATCACGCACTTCTACTAAACTATGGGCAATGCCGAGAGCATTTCCCGGCCGCTTTTAATTTCATTTCGTGTCCGCTTTTTTTTTCCATGTTTCTCTCCCAGCCCTCCCTTGAATATATTTCACGCACTTATGCTACCGTAACCAGGCTATTTTGACACCTCTCTTACCAGCCTGGGGCATCTCTTTTATTCCCAGTCATCTTCTGCTAGGCATCACAGCATCACTCAGCACCACCACAGCACCACTCAGCACCACCACAGCATCACTCAGCACCACCACAGCATCACTCAGCACCACCACAGCATCACTCAGCGCCACCCCAGCATCACTCAGCACCACCACAGCATCACTCAGCATCACCACAGCATCACTCAGCTCCACCCCACTATCACTCAGCACCACCACAGCACCACTCAGCACCACCACAGCACCACTCAGCACCACCACAGCACCACTCAGCACACCACAGCACCACTCAGCACTACCACAGCACCATTCAGCACCACCACAGCACCAATCAGCACCACTCAGCACCACCACAGCACCACTCCGCACCACTCAGCACCACCACAGCACCACTCAGCACCACCACAGCATCACTCAGCACCACCACAGCATCACTCAGCAGCACCACAGCACCACTCAGCACCACCACAGCACCACTCAGCACCACTCAGCACCACCACAGCATCACTCAGCAGCACCACTCAGCACCACCACAGCATCACTCAGCATTTACAAGACCAATAGCTGAAAGTTTCCTAATTCGAGACCTATTGCATTGCAAATGCTTGTTTTTATAGCAGTTCCTTTCCTCTAGCGTGAGCAATAATTCTTAAATATTGCATCCCCCTAATTAACAGATAAACAGGTATTTAGGGGCTATAAAGGAGAGAATCGGGACTAAGTGGGCATTCTCATGGAGATAGTTAGCAAAGTCAGCACAAAAGGCTTCTTTGCAAATTAGGGAAAAACACAGGACTTGACAAACTCCCACTGTCTAATTTTTTTTAAGGCGACGTCCTAATAAACCCCGGATTTTTTATGTATTTTAAATCCAACACCCTTTGGAGTGCATGTTTCTTCTTACTCTCTCCCCTGTCTGCTACTCAAAGTTCAGATCTACCCCTCTACCCTCTACATGTGGCACCCCGACTCCCCAAAGTTTATTACTTCCTGTGCCCGCCAATGTGTTATTTATTTATTTATTTTACCCGCAGCTAAGTCAGGTCCTACCTCGCTGCTCTTCAAGATGGGTGTCTAACCATCTTAAAATGGTAAAGTAAAACATAGGGGACACCATGTCCTGGTGCATTTGCACATATATATATATATACTGAAAAATAAACCCCTATGTGTCACCACGCTGGTGCCAGCCACTTTCCTAAAGTTTGCAGGTTCCACATTCTATGTATTTGCTTTTAAATGTGTTTTATTATTAAATAATAGGTAGTCCCTGTCACCTGCTACACATTGCACCTTGCATTTTAAGATTATTTTGGGTATTTTTATTCATCCATTCACACCCTTTACGTTAATATAGCCATAGCTTTACTGTATATTTGCTCTAAAAGCTCAGAGTATGATATAGTGTGCACTTTTTTCCTTTAAATAATCACTCCACTGCAACAAAAACAAAATTGCCATTAACAATGCCAATAGCCCCAACTCCAACAAATGCGAGACCTATTGCATTGCAAATGCTTGTTCTAATTTTAGCCTTTACCACATATGCCTTTACTACGTATCTCGTAGTAAAGGTATGCGTGGTAAAGGCTTTCGTGGTAACCACGCATGCGTTGTTGTAATGCATGCGTGGTTAAGGTTTGCGTGGAAACGGCCGTGTTGTAGTGGCCGTTTCCCGTTAAAATAACATTTTAAGTGCTATTGCACCAGAATAGCAGAAGCGTTTCCAACCCCTCAAGATGGCTGCCACATATGCTCGGTTGGGTTGTTTTTATTTTCAGTTGGGTTTGTTTAGTAATGGGATGTTCTAATTCAACAAATTTGTTAAAAAGCCACAGCTTCACCCACACTTTTGAAGGGGGGCTCATGATGTATCAATTATGCAACACACTCATAATTGGTGTTAAGGGGAATCACTAGATTACTAAGTAAACACACCGGCTGATGCTGCGTTATAGAGTACAATTTCCTTACATTTCCCATAGCTTTTCAGTATGTTCAGATAATCTGGGTATACAGTTTTCATCTTTTTTCACTAGTTCATTTCATGTCCTTCCATATTAGCCAAGCAGATTCTCTGTCATAAGACATGCCTTTCGATCTATTTTGAAGTGATATAATGAAAAAGTCGATATTACACAAAACGGAACTCACAATGACATTGGAGATTAGAGCTATTATTCAGGATTAGAAACGTTTCATGTCAGAACTAGGACTTAACTATAAAGTGACACTAACCTTTCAGGTTTAGACCCTACAGCAGTAGTACTGGTAATGTAATGAAAAGCTATGACAATATATTTTTTAATGTTTTGAGCTTGTCATTAAATAATGCCAAAGCAGCAAGTTCAAGCTGGCTCAAGGAAATGACATTAATGAAAAAAGTATTGCTTACTCGGCATGAGTTATAATTCAAATAACAGTGTTGACATTATTTTAGATCTGATCTCAATTTGTATCCACTATCAGCCTTTTATTTTTCCCAAATACTAGATGTTCATATTTAATACAATTAGTTTCCTGAACTTCACCTTTCCATTTTCTTAAAATATATTAATCCTATAGGCTGTTATGTACCACAGATTCCTTATCAGTAAGTCTTCCCAGCAGCATACTCTATCTGGAAAATAATTTCAACAATTACTATTCGCTGGCATGAGGTGAAGCTAGTTCTGTATAGGCCACTGACCTGACTAATGGCATCACATTAAATGACAAAGCTGGTTCCTCAAAGTAGAAAAAAGCACCTGTAATCTCAGATGTTTTTCTTTTGTGATTCCTATAAACTGGGATTCCAAATGTACAAAGGCCATTATTTTTTCCCTTTTCCTTAGTTTGGTTGGGTTTAAACAAGTTTTCTCCTGTGAAGTTTTCAGATTTCAAGCACTGTTCACGTTGTTGAAGGTAAATATCTCGTGCAGATCCACTTTTGGGTTGCTTCTGATGCTTAAGTGCCAGCACAAGCCGCCTTGTCTGATTTCTATACCTTTTTGCCTCCCTATGCCATTTGCCAAAATGAGGCCAGCTTGTCATTGTTTCACACAGAAGGGTTATGAAATCTAAGTCCAAATGGTAATCACGCTATCCTTGTCTGAGCAAGTCTACATAATGAAAATCTTACAAGAAAATAAAAGCACTTTGCCTCCTAACATTGTGGTTAGATTAGTAAAAAGCATAGAAAGATTATCAAGAAGGAACACATATGCTGTATCCTCTGAGAATGTCCCAATCTGGAAAAGATGAAGTTGCCCTTTTCTTTCTTAGCGAGCATCAAGTGAAAACATGAGTCTTTTAAAGTATTACCAGGGCTCTTTTCAGTGCATGTTAGTCGCCTACCTCTACTCTGCCTCAAACTCATTAGCAGCTCTCATCCTTTGCATTGCAAAGTAGGACATTGTAAAGAGGTTGAGACCAAAGACTCTTTTGAAGCTATCAAACCTTTTCTTATCTGATGTAAATGCCTTAGGCTTACTTTATTTGACAAGGAGAATGAAGTCGACAACTTAATGCTTACTTAAACAAAACTTTTTGACTCTGGTTTTACCTGCAGAACAGTGTAAGAAAGAGGGCAAGATGGCGTCCGTAGGTTCGGCTGTGTGAGCTGGCGCTCCTTTCACCCGGATGAATCTCCTCTTGTGAAGCGGAATCGTTAGGCTATCCCTCCGTGGAAAGTCGGGAGATCGGATTGAATAAGCGGTATGCTCAGAGTTATTACCTGGCTATCGACTCCGGAGACCTGTAGCAGCAAGCATTGGCTTTTGCATTTCTCAGCACGGTACCTGTCATCAACGCTTTATCGCTCCGGAGTTCAAGGTGTCTGGCGGCATCGGAGTGGGAGTATGGCTCCAAAAGTGGTATCCAAGGCAGTATTGGCGGCAAGGGCTCAATCCATGGCAGCGGCTGCTGCCGCAGCACCAGCAAGCAGCCCAGAGGTCGTGAATGGGTCTGGAAAGACCTTACAGGTGGGGCGGAGTGGTGAGAAAGCAACCGAAGACGAAGGCGCAGTCTGTAACCGGGTCAGTTCCAAAGGAAGCGGTAAGACAGTACCGGCTTTGTTTAAACAGCACACTAACTTAAAGCTAAAAGCCTCTGCTGTTTCTGCTGCGGTGGCAGCAAGCCAAGCATCGGCGGGTACAGTGAAAGTTGGTGAAGTGGAAACAGGGGGGGCGCCATCAATATCGGACCCTGTACTTCTGGTAAATGCTATCCCCTCGCATGGCAAGAACGGCGAGATATCGCTGATTGAGCAACAGGGGATTATTTCGAATTGTCCGGTATCGAGCCCTCAGAAAAAGGATTCCGGTTTAAGTTCAAGTATCCTGGTGAATGGAATTCTGGGGACTGTAGTCCAGCCAGCTAATAAAGTCTCAAGCTCTGTGTGTTCCCCCTCTGTAGTCAGCATTTCTGAGGCTAAGGCAATTGATGGTGCTGCTCACTGTGCATCTGATGGTAATGAGTCCTCTAAAGAGCTTGAAGGGGATAAGTACTTCTCTCTCTTTGAGGATGAGCACGACCCAGAATGGACGGATGATGGCAGTGACATTGGGGACTGGCGGCAGAATGATGTTCTGAGTGAGGATGTGTCCCCCCGGCACCCCCGTACAGTTCGAAAGATGGATGGTCAGAATGCTCGGGATCTTGTGAGAGAGGGCCCAGAAGCGCACGGACTGTCATTTACTGATAATTCCTTTACTGCTTCACAGGGTCCATGGGTGGGCAAACTAGCTACAGCTTCTATAATGTAAAATATTCAGTCTGATTTGCCACCTTCTGAGATCACACTTGCGCTTATCTACCAAACGATCATGGCGCATCGCGAGGAGTCACGCCAGGAGAATGTTCGTACTCAGGGGGCCTGCCGTAGAGTTCAGAACTCCATTCGTAGAATCGCAAAAACTTGTACGGATATTGCAACTAGAATTGGAGAGGCCGAGGAGAGGATCTCTAATCTTGAGGATGCCCTAGCAGTACTAAAGAGTGCGACTGACTTGATCGGAGCGCAGAAAGAAGACATCTTATGGAAGCTTACCGACTTGGAAAATAGGGCCAGAAGGAACAATCTTAGGTTATTAGGGGTCCCTGAAGGTCGTGAGGGAAGCGATATGAGACAATTTGTTTTGGAGCTGTTCAGCGAGGCATTCCCGGAAGTTACACAGTGGGACTTGAAGCAGGAGGTTCTGCTTGCCCATCAATTTCCTTTTAAACAACGGCAAAAGTCTGGAACTGTAGGGGATTGTAGTGTAGTTCCTATATTCCCAAATTGCTCTGCGCATTGGAATAACATAAACGATAGTTTAGACGTAGGACTTAGGTCGACTAGGTCTCTATTGAATATGTTAGACTTAATTATGAATGGCAGCTAGCTCAGAGGTTACTAGAAACTTTCTCGAATTCACAAGAAGGGATTAGTTTCTGACAACCGCATAAACATGACAACTTTGCTCCCTCCAGAATAAGGAGTATACCTCCAGTCGCGGAAACAATAGATAACTATTTTACTCAGTCAATCGTGCATGCTTAGTTTCACCAGAAGTGCAGAGAAACAGAGAGACGGGCGTTTTCAATAAAAGAGGTTATTTATTGAACAGTCTTCTTTCTCATTCAAGAGAAGTGAATTGCTACAATTGCAATACTCGTCATAAAGTAAAGTGCGTACAGTAAAAGGAGTATTATAAAATAATACTGTAAAAGCATGGTATGGTTTCTAAATGGATAAAATATATACAATGATAAAATCATGACTAAACGTACTCAACTGGTGCTTCTAAGATACGCCTACCCTGGTGTACCTAACCTAAGCCTAGTACATGGGAAGGAGTAAGTGAGATGTAGTTTGAGTTAAGATAGTTTCTGCCAAGAATCTAAATCAAGAATTTTCTAAGGGTCTAATCAGCTCCGTACCTTGGTTATAGAATGAAGGAGGTCTTGTATCTCTCTCTCAGGACTCGATCTCCCAGCAACCCGCAAGGGTGACAGGGAAACACTGGAGCTGGATTTCTCGGCAGGAGAATAGACAGCGTCTCTCTCAGTGCGTCAGCGGGAGGGTCGGCTTCCTTCGGCACTTGCTACAGCAGGGCGTCGGGCAAGTAGATAGTCGATCTGCTCCAAACCACCATGTCTTTTGCTAGGGCAGATGCTGGTATATTTATACCTGGAAGGTGCCGAGTTTGACGTAAGTTTGGACATAAGACTTCACTAAGAACTCGCAGTTCTTTCAGGACTCCGGGAGTTCTAGGACAAATCAATACAGAAGCAGGGGGAATTCCCGGGCTGCTGGAGGCTTGGTTTGTTTAAGAACGCGTTGTGCTTTCTAGGAGTCAATGGGAGTAGCCTTGCCGTATTTGGACTGCATTGGCTATGTCTTAATATGGGTATGATTCTTATGCCTATATAAGGATATGATTTGATATAATGACATAATGACATAAGGGCATAAATTGGGAATATTTACTAGAGTCTTAGATTCGTCTACAACAGGATAAACCACGTGCTATATTGATTTGCCTTAATAACTTTCTGGCAAGAGAAAGGATATATGATATAGCCAGACCAGACAGAAAAAGGCGGGGAAAAGAGTGTGATTTTTTTGTTAGGCCGGACCTTTGTCCAGCCACAGTGGAGCGGAGGTGGCAGCTCCGCCAGCTGATCTCCTCTTTTCAGGCGAAGGGTGCACAGGCATTTCTGCTCTTTCCCTCTAAGTTGAAAATTATTTATCAGGGGCATACAAGTTTTTTCTTATCTGAAATTCAGGCCAAGGAATTTCTTGGCACGATATAGTTAAGGTGGGGGTAGCCAGTTTGAGGTACTTAGTTTGCTAGTCATGGCTGGAGACGGGGCAAGCGCAAGTGTCATAGGAGGGGGTATTATTTTCTCTTTTTTTTTTTAGCGAATGCTTTCGTCTCTAGCCCTTAGGGTTTGCTTCAGGGGGGTGAGGGAGTCCGGGTGGGAGTGGTAACCAGCTCTTCCCATCACAAGGACCCAGGTCCTGTTGCCATATAAGGATGTTGTAAGGGATGGGTGGGTGCAGGGGGGGTGGGGTTTGGGGGATCAGGTTAGTGTGGGGAAGGGGGTGTGTGAGAGGGCATGGTTACGTAGGGATTTAAAAGGTATTGTAGTCATGGCTTTAAATCTTGATCAATGTTGTTATATATTGGTGCTTAAGTCTATAAATTGTGAAAGGTTACAAAGGAGGTGGTTTGACTTTTTTGGTTTCGATTGGGCAGGATAAACTTATCATAGGCACTTGGAATATTTGTGGCCTTAATGACGACAAAAAGCGGGCATTATTTTCTAAAATTGTACATTCTGTGCACCTAGACATACTATGCTTACAAGAGACACACATACCATGGGGGAGGCGTGATTGTCTGAGATTGCCAGGTTATGATCTGATAGTATGCTCTAAGTAGACCTCTATGATTAGAGGAGTGGCCATTGTTTTGAAGAGAGGAGTAGGGGCCTGTAAAAGGGTTCGGGAAGATCGAATGGGGGTGGTCCATAGCTGAGTTATTAGTTGGAGGGAGGTAGTTAACTATTTGCACAGTCTATGGTCCAAATTTAGACGATCCCGAAGTATTCAAATATTTAAATGTGGAATTGGCCACCTGGCCTTGTCCGCTCCTTCTATGTGGGGATATGAATATTAATATTGTTAGTATAGTTTTAATTTGGCACGGGATGGCAATTATTGTGGAAGGAAACCTAAAGTGTTTATGGCACTCCAAACACTGTTACAAGAGCATGGGGCTATGGGGTTATGGTTCCGGCATAACCAAACTGAGGGCGGATATACTTATTATTCTGCTCCCCATAACAAGTTGGTTAGGCTGGATTACTTCTTCGTTTCTGACCAGCTTGCTGAAGTTTCCTCTATTTATGCTCTTCCCCGGATTCTATCCGACCACAATTCATTCATTGTTGAATGTCCTTGGTCCCGTGTTAGAAAGTCCCCTCGTGAGTGGACTTTTGACAGAAAGCTTTTGCTGGATGAAACTTATCAAGCACATATCAAAAAATGGTTAGTTGAATTTTTAGATATCAACAGGGGTACGGCGTCTGACCAAGTGGTCTGGGATGCTTTAAAAGCCGCAGCACGCGGGGAGACTAAAAGTTTTTCCTCATTTAGGTGGAAGGCAGGACAAGAGCAGCTTAAGGGTCGTATGGAGGAACTCAGAGTCGCAAAGTTAGATTTAGCTTCTAAAATTCACATGGTCATAATATAGAGGAGTGTCAGCAGGTGGTAGCTATAATAAAAGCCAAATCCTTGGAGTCTTTCGACCGGGACCTTGCCACTAAGTATCTCCAACACCGCACAATGATGTTTGAGTACGGTGAAAACTCTGGCAGGGTACTGTCAAAGAGGCTCCATCAGAGAAGTGTACAGGGTCGTGTTATTACAATTCTGGACGATAGAGGGATTCTGCAGGATACGCAGGAGGGGGTGAATGGTGTGTTCTTAAAATATTATGCCAAATTGTATACCGACGATATTTTGAGTGCTCAGTTAGAGTTAGAGATTGCGGATTTTCTATCTGGTATAGATACCTCTAAGATTTTGTATGAGCAGAACAAATTATTATCGGCCCCTATTCTTTGGGAGGAGCTGTAGACGGCTGTTAAGGCCTTAGCTAATGGTAAGGCCAGTGGCCCAGATGCGGTGCCCCTGGAGTTTTACAAGACATTCTAAGGGGAGATTCGGTTGGATATCCTTATGGTGCTCAGGGCAGCACAGAAAGGTATTGTTCCGGACTCATGGCAACAGACTATTATTGTTCTGTTCAAAAAGAAGGGTAAGCCGGAGACGAGCCCGTCATCCTTTCGCCCTATTTCACTTATTAATAGTGATTCTAAGATTTTCCCCCAAATTTTAGCTTCTAGGTTAGTTCGGGTGATTGTCCCATTAGTATCTTTGCGTCAACATGGATTCATTCCAGGGAGGGACCTCTGACCATGTTCGGTGAGTCATTGCTCTGTTAGATTGGGCGCAGGTCACGGCCTCTCCCCTCGGGGTGATCCTGTTGGACGCCGAAAAGGCGTTCGACAGGGTCTCCTGGGGGTTCTTGTGGGCCGTGCTCCGGTGGAAGGGCTTCAGTACTGAATTCATTCAGTCAATTCAGGCATTGTATTCCTCCCCAAGAGCAGCGCTTCGTATCTCTGGCCAGCAGACCTGTTATTTTAACATAAGTAGGGGCACTCGGCAAGGGTGCCCGTGCTCACCCTTGCTGTTTGCCCTCTGCATTGACCCATTTTTTAGTAAAATTGAAGGACACCAGGGTATTGCACCGATAAGGGTTGGTGACACAGAGTACCGGGCCTTAGCGTACGGGGACGACATTGTGGTTTTAACATCGGATGTTTCTTCTACATTTAGTGTACTTAAGGAGTCCGCAGCGCAGTTCGGGTTATTATCAGGATACAAGTTAAATGTCACCAAAACTCAGGTTGTTCAAATGTTAGATATGCCATACTCGGAGGCTCCAGTCGTTACCGAAGCAACTTATTTGGGGGTTCGGATTACCGCTGCAGTCGAAAACATTCCGGATTTGAATATCCTTCCGGTAGTAGATGCGGTAAACACTAAATTAGAGCGGTTAAATCACCTACACCTTTCCCTCTATTGTCGTTGCAGTGTTCTTAAGATGCTAGTACTTCCGAAGTTCTTATATCTTTTTCGGACAATCCCCTTGGAACTTTCACAAAGCAGCCTGATAAAGGCCGAAAGGATCTGCTACAGGTTTTTGTGGGTGTATAGGCGCTCTCGTAGGGCAGCTAAGTGGATGTGCCTTCCCCGGTATTGAGGTGGCTGGTCGGTACCAAATTTGGTACTGTATTACTGGTCGGTGATGGTCCAATCTCTTGGAGTACCATTGTTAGGGGACAATGTAGTGGTGCCATTATGCAATCGACCTACCATCTTCGAGATTAACTTAGGCACTGCTGCTAATGGTATTTTGGTGGAGGTGTTAGAGCCGAGCTATTATAAGAGAACCAGATTTAAGGTAATCATAGCTACGTTTGCAATTTGGCAGAAAATTAGGCGGAAATTGGTTATTCCTAATCTTAATATATATACACCCTTTAAAGCCGCCCGACTCTTACCCTGTATATTTCAGGATCAGACAGTGTTTAGATGGCAAGCGCAGGGATTGCGGGTCATAGGGGATCTAGCTGGGGATGGACAATTATTGTCTTATGTCTCTTTAAAGGATACATTTCAGCTGCTTCCCCATGATTTTTTTAAATACCTTCAGGTTCAAAGTTTCATGCATAAACATTTGGGCGGGCGGCTTCAATATTTGATAAATTACCTATATTCGAATTTATTCAAAAGAGAGCTAGAATAGGAATGGTGTACCAGTATTTATTGTCCAGTCTGCCGGATGACTTAGTGGCCCAAAGTGCTAAATGGGAAGGCAAACTTGGAAAGTTGGGTATTGATTTAAAGCCGGCATTGGAGCTTACCAGCGAGGTGCTGGTGTCTGGAAGTCTTAGGACCCAAAGCTATATGGCACTGTTTGATTTATATTATACGCCGGCAAGAATTGCGAAATGGGGCAGTAGAAAGGGAGATCACTGTTCAAGGTGCGGGCTCTTTGCAGCAGATGCCATCCATATGTTTTATTCCTGTCCGCGCCTTTCTGATTTTTGATCAGATATTGAGCAATTTATTAATATTACACTTAAGATTCAGTGCATCTTGACCCCAGAAATGGTGATAATGGGTTATGACTCAGGGATTATCGGAAATACGTGGCACATGACTGCTTTTTTGTTCATAGCCATGTCTCAGATCCGATTGTGTATAACTTCGCAATGGTTATCTCCTGAGGCACCGACATTCATGAATTGGAGAGCTAGATTGCTTGCTATATATAAGCTGGAATTTTCAGTTTTTTCTTTAAAGGGCAAGCAGAGGATGAAATTGGCGTCTAAGATCTGGGCACCGGTTGAGGAGTGGATAAATGGTTAGGATTTGTATTAGGTTCCACTGGCCAATTGCAAATTAGTGTGGTGTATGAAATGCCTAGCGCAGGCCTATTTCTATGGCCTTCATAGTTTGTTTGTTTGTGTTTTTTTTGTGTGTAATTTTCCGAGTCAAGCACCCCAATTAAGATTAGAGTACTTTGTAGATTTCTTGGTATTATTTAAGTTTGTTGGATTCTCTTTTCTTCCTTTGTGTTTTAATTGTTTTAATTTTTTTAAAAATCTTCTTCATATGTTTTTGGATAATGAAATCGGATTTATAAATGGATGTATTTTTGTATGGAACGCCATGACTGCATTGGTTTGTATCAAATGTATACAAAATAAAAAATAAATAAAATAAAATAAGGTTTTACCTGCAGAACATAAGTGGCATGGATTTGTCGTCTGTATGAAATTTCACAACTTCTAACAGTCCTGGCTGGGGCAAATGCCTCATTCCCAACAATAATAAAGAAATCCAGGGAAATTGGGATGCCCTTGTAATCAGCCCAAGGTTTAAAAGCAAAACTCTTCACCAAGAGTCTTATAAGCACCAAGAGGGTGAAACAATGCTAGCCTTTAGCAAGGTGTTGTTGGATACCATCCAAACTGTTTGGGAGCAGCCTCTTCTGCTAATGTTATTAACAGGCTGTGAAAAGCATAGACACCCTTCTTCCCATCCTAGCGTCTTAAAGTTGCATCATACACCAGAGAGCCGTACGATGCAGCACTCCAGTGAAACAAAAGCTTAATATATTTTTGACCTGTTCCCCAGATAGAGAATTGAAGAAGCTGGACATGCTGTCATGGAAGTTCTATCCCTTTAGCATGCCTTCATATCTCACATTCAGGACTAGCTGCCTCATGCTTTCCTGAAAACATCTGCATCACGTGTCTACTGTTATTGCATGACAACAAGGATGCAGGAAAAGGGGTAATGAGCAGCTGGACTAGAACTGGGAATGCTGTCGCACCACTGATTGAATCAAGCATATAGCTTAAATATCAAAGATAATGTGTTTAAGCATTCTTCTGGTGACATGCAACCAGTTTGGTGGTTTGTTTTTTGAATAACAGCAGCTCTTTGGTGGTAAAGATAACTTCCTGGAGAGGTAGAGGCAAAGCAGGTCCATTGCTTCTCTAGTGAGGCACGTGTCTCAAAGTTAAAGTTGGCAGTTCAGTCTTGGGGGCAGAGAATTAAGCAGAGGTAACCAACCCCAGTCTAGAGAGATATCATGCCACACTTATATGAGGTTGTGTGAATACTTCTTAAGCAGATGAATATGAAATTGGACCAGCAGGTCCTGCTGATTAATACATTTCGGAACTCCCCTTTCATTCAGGAACACCTTCCTTATGCTCCCCCTCACACGAACATCTTGGTGAAAGACGTTTTCTTAGTAGTCCAAGATCATTTGTAGAACGAGAACCACTCTTGGAGAGAGGGAAGAGGCTTTATATAGTCCTGAAGATAAGCAGAGATCTTAAACCAAACCTTCACCTTTGTTTTCGTAACCGGCTCCTGGAGAAAGCGAACTTCAAAATGGTTACATGCAATAGATTATGCAGACATGTCGCAGAGACGGTGAACAAAGTTTGCAAACCGTGCACATGCCTCATTATCGCTATAGGTATTCCCTATATCGTGCACCATCGTGAGCCTTGATACTTTAGCTTGCCATGAGAATAACCCCTCCATCCATTGACAACGGAGGAAGCCCTTTTCTTCATTTCATGTTTCCGTGTATACCAGGGTCCACGGGCGGGGCATCACCCCTGTTCACTGGGACAGTGGTCCCCAGCCTGGACGGGCGGGGCATCGTCCCTCTGATTAACTTGAATTGCGGTCCTTAGTTCAGACCCACAGCTACCTCTCAGGCATTTAGATTGACCTGTCCTGATGATGATCCCATAACATTGTTGGAGGTCGAAATGTTGTAGACAACTACATCTTAACTCCGACTCCTAATTCTTGATGTTTGTGGAGTACAAGATGTGTTCTCTCTAACGTGACTACTGTATTCTTTCTATCACTTAAAAGTCACTTTACCACTACATGCCTGAGGTCAGGAAATCTTTTGATTTCCAGAACCCCTGCATTTGTTGCTCACTTTATTGTATGTTCATTCATGTTTTTTGAATAAACTAAATAAGTTCCATTGGGACAACAGTATGCCTGACGCTGATTACAGTTTTGTGGTTATAGCCTCATACCTCCTGCATCTGAAAGAAACACGTTAGTTATTGATTCCTTACCTTAGAATTACCCTAGGTGTCAAACTGGATATGGAAAGTTTTTTCGTCAACAGTACCTCTGCGCATCGGAAGGTAGCATCGGTCGGCTCCACGTCTGTCATCGGCGTAGAGGTAGCAGGGATGACGTTGTGGCAGCTACTTAGACGCCGCCCTCGCGCGCTGACGTCAGTACATTCTTTTTCTGCGCCAGCCAGCGCAGATCTGGGAAGAGCGGTACCTCAGTCATTTTGTGACTACGTTTTTCTCGACTTTTGTCGACGTCTTGTTTCGGGTCTCCGACTCCGAACAGGTGCACGAGGGATGCCCGGTTTTAAGGCCTGTGGTTCCTGTACCCAATTGATGTCGGTGACGGATCAGCACCGCATGTGCCTCTTTTGCCTGGAGCGCGACCACGACCCCAAGTCGTGCTCCGACTGTCAGTAGTTGACGCCAAAGGCTTTGCGAGAGCAGTCCCAAAAGCGGCTTGAACGTCGGCAGTTGGCTCCGCGCCATTCGAGGTCCCGGTCGAGAGGGAGATCGAGGAGCCACCATCAGTCTGGCTCGAAGTCAATCGAAGTCTTTGCACTCTGGGTCGGGTAAGTCGAAACATAAGAAGAAGTCGAAAAAGCATTGTTGCTCTTCGCCTTCTCCTAGTTGGTCTGCCGACTCACCGAGGCGCGCGGTTTGTGCTAGTCCCGCGGCTCTGCATGCGGAACCTGAAGGGTCAACTCCAACCTTCCCTCCCTTTCGAGGACCTGGTGAGATCCCGCCCAGCTTTATACATTCTACGAGGCGACACATTCCATCTTTGAGCGGACCGACCCTGTCGGCGCGCCTTCAGGCCCTTTGGACTCGGTTGGGGGGCCTAGGTCTTCGCTGCCGGTGGCTCCGGCACCACAGGCCCCCCCTTGGATCCAGGCCTGGATACGGATCGGCACCGGTTGACCTTATTACACCTCCACTGGCGCCGCTTCCAACGGCACCACTACTGTGCCCGACGCCGGTCAGCCCCCCTGCCGGCGTCAAACCCAGCCTCCTTCCCGACATGGAAACGGCGCCGGTCCGGACCCGGCGGCCGGTGGGGTTTTCATGCCCCTGTTCACTCCTGGGGCCCCTTTCCAACAACAGTAAAATGTAAAAAAAATGTAGGAATTTGTAAAGCGCACAGCTACCTCCACCGGAGGTGTCCCGTCGCTGTCCGTATACCGCTTAGGAACCCTTCCTGGCTTTCCTGGGGAATGTCCACTCCTGAGCACCCCCAGGTGCAGCCAGGCATCCCAGCGTTTTGGGGCCGTTGTGGAGACTAAGCAAGCTATTGCCCAGAGTTGCAGCGTGGGACCCATGATCAGAACAGGCACTGAGGCGAGAATATCCAGTCAGGGGAATTAATGAGCCGGAGACCCGCCGAGGCGGGAATCGAACCCTGGTCCCTGGCCAGAGCTCTGCATCAAGGTCTGCCTGCTCTAACCATTGAGCCACACTTCTCCACAGTGGCACCCAGAGGAAGATGAGGAGGACTGGGAGGGGTCAGGTGACCCTTTAACTGACCAGCTTGAGCCTGAGCAGGACTGGAGAGAGACTGGGGGATGCCAGTGGTCTTGACATTTCACCCGACCGTTGCATGTTGTCTCCTCCTACCGTGGCTACGGAGGAGGGAGCGTCATACGCTGTGGTGTTGCGTAGGGCGGCCAAGGCTCTCAACCTCGAGCTTCCTACGTTGGTGGTCAGGACTAACCTCCTGACTGAGGTGCTTCAACCGGCGGCGAGCTCTTAGGAGCCCCTGCTTCAGTTTAATGAGTCCCTCACTGACGTCCTTTTGGGCACCTGGTACAGGCCCAACATGGGGACTCCCGTAGACCGGATAATCGCCTGACGTGACCGCCCGGCTCCGGGCAACCCCACTTTCCTCTCCCAACACCCCACCCCGGAGAACTTGGTGGTCCAAGCCTCCACCTTCAAAAGCGCCTTCCCTACCTCTCCACCGGAAAGGGAATCCAAGAGGCTGAACCATCATGGGAAGACAGTTTTCTTTTCCGCCAGCTTAGGACTGTGGTCCGTAAACACCGCATGTCTCTTGGGCCATTATTCGCACTCAGTGTGGGATACGGTGGCGCAAGTGCTGCCTCAGTGTCCGGAGGAGGCCCGGGCAGTGCTCTCCCAGGCTGTCGCCGCCGGTAGAGATGCACAAAGTTTACAACCCATTGTGGGCTAGACACCGCCGACTCTCTGGGCAGGACCATTTCAACATCAGTACTGCTCCGTCCCTACGCATGGATGAAGTCCACTGGCTTTTCGGGGGATGTCCAGAACGCCTTGATGGACATGCCCTTTGATGGCCGTCGCCTTTTTGGCGACAAAGCAGACAACGCCTTCGAGCACTTCAAGGTCTCACGGACTACGACCAAGTCCTTGGGCCTCTCCTCCCGTCTGGCACAGTCTGCTTTTCGCCCCTTTCGTGGCTACGGAAGGTGTGCCCCGCTACATCCCACCCAGGGCCACAGGCCGCAGCAAGTTACCCAACCTTTGCGTAGCCGGGGACATGGGAACCAGCGTCGTGGTTCATGTGGCCAGCGGGCGGGCCAGTCCACCAACCCCCACTCTACAGCAGCCTCTAAACCCTCAAGTGGCCAGTGGGCGTCAGGATTCGCAATCACCTCCCCCACTGGCGCGCCATCCCATTCGGTCAGGTGGGTTTTGCAGATAGTCCGAAGGGGCTACGCCCTCCCCTTCGAGCTTACCCTTCCAGCCATGCCACCTCTTTACCACTGCATGTCGGAGGATTATCTGGCCCTTCTCCAGCAGGAAGTTACGGCTCTCTTGACCAAGGGAGCCATCGAGCGTTCCCCAGTCCCAGAAGTAGGTCGTGGTTGCTACTCCCACTACTTTCTGGTTCCCAAGAAGGACAAGGGCCTGCGTCCTATCTTGGACCTCAGGGACGTCAATCGCTTCCTCTGGAAGGAGAAGTTTAAGATGTTACCGCTTGCTCAGGTCTTGTCTGCCCTCGACCTGCAAGACTGGATGTTAGCGTTGGACTTGCAGGACGCTTATTTTCACATCCCTGTCCTGCCGGCTTACCGGAGTTACCTGTGGTTCATGTTAGGCCACGAGCACTTTCAGTTTATCATGCTCCCCTTTGGCCTTATCAGCGCCCCTCGGGTGTTCACGAAAGTGATGGTGATGGTCACAGCTCATCTGCACAGATCAGGGGTTTCAGTCTACCCCTATCTCGACGACTGGCTGTTGAAGCCCGGCTCGACCCAGGCAGTAGTCTCCCATCTTCAGACTACGGCCGACTTCCTGCATCAGCTAAGGTTCTCCATAAATGTGCCAAAGTCACACCTGATTCCCTCTCAGAAGCTCCTCTTCATCGTAGTGGTTCCGGAAACTACGCAGTTTCTGGTCTATCCTCCTGAACAGCGAGTCTGGGACATTCGGGCTATGATTCCAATCTTTCAGCCCTTTTCCCGGGTTTCGGTCAGAATGACCCTGAGGCTACTGGACCTCATGGCCTCATGCATCCTGCCGATCAATCATGCCAGATGGCATATGTTGGCTCTGCAGTGGGAGCTGAAGTTCCAGTGGGCGCAGCATCAGGGGAATCTGTCCGATTACGTCCAGATCTCAGAGGGCACTGCTCAACAACTGCAGTGGTGGCTCACGCACCTGGATTGCTCAGTGGCAGGTCCTCTCCCTTCCCCAACCAGACCACACTGTGGTGACGGATGCCACCCTTCTGGAATGGGGCAGCCACATGAGAGAGGCGGAGGTCAGAGGCCTCTGGTCTCTAATGGAGTCCGGGCTTCACATCAACCTTCTGGAGCTCCGGGAATTTCGTCTTGCACTGAAGACATTCCTTCCCTCTGTCCAGGGAATTGTAGTGCAGGTGTTCACGGACAATACCACAGCCATGTTGTATTGCAACAAACAGGGCAGGGTGGGGTTGTGGACCCTATGTCAGGAGGCCCTCCACCTCTGGACATGGCTGGAACATCACGGCATTTCCTTGGTGGTTCAACACCTGAGCAAAGAAAGAGAGCATTGGTAAGCACACCCTTACAAGGTAGAAATATCTTCAGGTATTAGGAAGATATTTCTACCTTGTAAGGGTGTGCTTACCAATGCTCTCTTTCTTTGCTCAACTTATACACACAAGAGGTTTCTTTTGTATTAAATCACTTGTTTAGTAGTAGATGTGGTAGAGTAGCAACAGCACCCCGAATCCTAAATTGATAGATATTGCTATGTATTCACACTATATTTTTGTGTATGTTGATACAGAATGAATTATTGAGATCTGATAGAGACTACTAGCCGCAGATTCCTTCACGTAGAATTGTCCCCAGGCGTGAAACTGGATCCGTAAACTTTTGCCACAGCATCCCTGCGTGCCGAGGGTGGGGCGACACCACGTGACTCCGCCAGGCGTCGTCCGCGTACGTGACGTCAGCGAGGTCACATAAGACCCACTCCGATGCGCCTATGTCCGTTTTTTTCCTTTTCCGCTTGCAACGCGGATCCGGTCCTTGCTACAGGCCTGTTTGGGGCCCTTTTTTCTCCCCATTCTCTCTTCTTTGGTGGAACAGGGTGTGAATGCCTTCGGGCTTCAAGACTGTGTCGTGTGGGCATCTTATGTCGGCGACGGACCCTCACCTCATTTGTATTTGGTGTTTCGGGGAGGATCACGGCACCACTGACTGTGAGGCATGCCAACAGTTGAAGCTGAAGTCGCAGCGAGGGCACCGGATAAAACTACTCTTGGTGCGTCTCTCCAGGTTGACATCCTCCCCTCAATCAGCTTCGGTGGACGGCTTCAGATACGGCCGTGGTCGTTGTCCTCGCCCTTCTCCGATGTCACATGAGCGTCGCTCCCTGGTGGGTAAGTGTCGCAGTTTGTCCTCGGGGGCTGGTTTCAGGCCTGCCGGGGGCGTGGGCTCTCCGCGGGTGATGCGCCAGCGTGTCGTCGTATCCACCATTTACCAGTGTGGGGCATCGAGAGTCCTGATGGAGACATACGTGGCGGCGTTGCAGGCCTCGCTGGCGTCTCCTCCTCCCCTTCCTGGGGTGTCAGCGGATCCCTTGCCTTGCGCGGGGCCCTCCGCAGCGCCGCCGGCAGCTCTGGCCCCGGCGCTGATTGGCTCGGATCCAGGCTTGAAGGATGTGGGACTGTTGTGGTGCGGTCCCTTGGGGGGTCCCTCCTTCAGACCACGGTGCCTCTGCCTCGCCGCAAACTCTCGCGGGGGTCCCTGTGCTGTCGCGGGGGCTCGGGTCGCATCCCCGAGCCCCACTCGGTCCTTTGACAAGGTGGTCCTGTCTAAGGCCGAGGTGACGCTGCTACGGCGCCGACAGCGGCTGGACCCTGCAGAGCCACAGGGGTCAGTGGACCCTCCTCGTCCCACTCCGGGTCGAGGCTGGGTTCGGACCCCTCGTCCCTCTCCGGGCCCCTCTCGTCCCTCCCCACAGGCGGCTGCCTCATCGGAGGAGGAATCCTCCCTGGTGCCACCCCATGGGTTGCCGGGCGACCTCCGCTACAATCTGGGCGCGGCTGGCGGAGGGCTTCGTGTCACTCCCCAGGCCCTCCTCGTTTCTCCACGCAGGTGGCTGCCTCGGCGGAGGTCCAGTCTCCATCGGTCCAGCGCTGCCCTGGAGCCGGTTCGGCTCCGGTTCCACTCTCGTCCCCGGTGCAGTGTGACTTGGAGGGACCCTGTCCGGCGATGCCGCATGGTGTCGACGTCCTGCCTCAGGTGGCAGACTCTGCGGCTCCGCGCAGGGGTCGTGCTGCGGATTAGTCTTCGGACGCTCCTTCTCTGGAGGTAGGCTGTATACTGGTGTCGTCCTCCCCGAAGACTGGTCGCCGTGTGGTATCTTTTTCACTGGCGTCGTCGAAAGGCGGCTCCCCGCCCTTTCTAAGGCAGTGGTGTTCGCCGGAGGAGCGGCAGGTCCCTCATTCTTCGGTTCCTTCTGACTTCCAGGTCTGGCCCTTACCCGTCCCGCTTGGCTTTGGGGACGGCCGCGTTAGTTTGCAGCCGCCGCCCACGGAGGAGCTGCTCCCAGGAGACGGTCCAGGTGGACTTACGGCATCACACTGTGGATGGCCGGGAGCTAGCGGCGTTTATTCTCCGCTCCGCTCTGGACATCTCGGAGGTGCTGGGCCGGGCCATGGCTTCCTCAGTCGCCCTCCGTCGCCATGCTTGTCTTCGGGACGGCGTGTTCCCTGAAAATATTCGGGAGAGGCTCATTGATCTTCTGTTTGACGGTAGCCTGTTGTTCCATGCCCCGGTTGACTCCGCCATCCAAAGGTTCCTGGCAGGGCTCCGTCCTCCTCCTCCGCCTTATCCTCCTCCTCCTCCTTCCCCTCCTCCTCCTCCTTCCCCTCCTCATTGACTGCTGATTTGGGCTGGTTCTGGGCCTTCTTAGGCCACTTGTTCGGACTGTGGAGTGGGTTTTCTGGTCATTGAGTCCTCCCCTGGGACTTTGGCATTGATGGCTGCTGGACGGCCCTTTGTGCCTATGTGTGTACGTGTTTTGCTAGAGTTGTTGGGCAGACTTGGCCCTGAGATTAGGCCTTCTGCTTGCTTGGGCTGCTTGTCAAGCCTTCTGAGGGGTGTTTTTTCCCATGGCCCTTTTGTTTTTTCCTCTGCTGCGGAAGTTCTTCCAAAGAGGGTTCCCATGTCCTGGGGCTTAACGTACCCTATGTGGGGTAGTGGTAGCTGTTATATAGCTTGCGCTCTGCTTGGGAGTTCTGGTCGCCGTCTGCTGCCGGTTCTCCATGGCGTTCCTGTATGTTGCTGTGCTCCTGAGGTCGTGTGCGCGGCCCCTCGTAGTGGTGTGGCTGGGCATTATCTCCCCTTCCTGCGCCTGTCCTGAGGGCTGGGGTGATTCTGAGTGCTCCATTGTCAGGCGTCGACTGCCTGGTCTTTCTGGAGCCCCGGGCTGTTCTTCTTGATTCTGGCAGCTTCTGCCTGTTGGCGCTGTTCTAGCTGGCCTGTTGCCTTACATCTGGGGGACTCACCTTCTTTTCCCTCATTTCCTTGGGCCCTCTGGGCTTCGTCCTCTTCCTGTTTTAGCATTGGATGGAAGCTCTGTTGCCTTGTAAGGGAGTGAGGTGCTTCGGCCTTTCTAGCCTTGCTCTTGGTTCTTCTGCTGTGAGGGTACGGGCCTCTTCGGTCTTCCTCTTCCGCCTACACCCTCTGGAGTCGGTGGTGTTCTCCTTGTGGGAGTTCCTCTTGCCTGGCAGGGATGAAGTTTTCACTTCTGGCCCGCAGATCTGGTTCCCTGTGGGACCTTCTGTTCTGTCGAGGCTGGTGGGGTCCTTTTGCAGACCCTCCTTCCCCGTGGGTATTGCTAGGGTATCTATTCTACGGGAAGGAATCTGCGGCTAGTAGTCTTTATCAGATGTAGTAGTTACTCACCTTCGGTAACGATGTATCTGGTAGAGACGATTCTAGCCGCAGATTCCTTCACGGCCCGCCCTTCCTTCCCGTTTTGTGAGGACCCTTGGGTTGGTCTTCGGTACTCGCCTCCCGGTGGGTGCCTGTGTCTCCTGTGAGTGCCTTCTTTGCTCTTGACGGGTGGCTCTGCCTGGTTGCAGTTCATTCCTCCTCTTGGTTCCTGGGAGGATGGGGTTACGGTGCTCCTGTGCCCTGCTGCTCTGGCTACTCCAGGTTTGGGGGGGGTTGCCTTCAATCTCTGTCCTCCCTTCCCTTCCTCTTGCTGCTGAGGTTCCTGGCCCCTCTGCTAACATCCGAATAGGGGTCATTTGGCCAGGCTTTGCCCTTGTTTCTTGGGGGTTGGTTGCCCTCTATGCTGGGTGGCTTGGAGGTTTGTTGTTCCGGTCTGTCTTGGGACTGGCTCCCCCTTCCTTGTTCTGGCTGGGGGTGGTAGGCCTGCTACATGGGTCATGCCTTCGGCATGTTCCTTGCCTCCGGGACATGGTGGAGAGGAGGGGGAAGGCTGTCTACATACTGGCAGGGTGGCTGCTCAGGGCTCTGCTCTGTTCTTTCTTCTACCCCTGCCTTTGGACACCTCAGTGTTTCACTGTTCCTTATGGTGTAGTTTGTCTCCACTCTCTTTTTCCTTCTCTTTCGCACACTGTTCCCATGCTCCCTCAGTTTTTTGTCTGATGGCTCCTCTTTGGCTCCTCTTTGGGATGCGGAAAAGTTCTCCAAACAAAAACTGATCTAGCCGCTCCGGGGTGGGTCTTATGTGACCTCGCTGACATCACGTACGCGGACGACGCCTGGGTGGAGTCGTGTGGTGTCGCCGCGCCCCCGGCACGCAGGGATGCTGTGGCAAGAGTTTCCGGATCCAGTCTCACGCCTGGGGATAATTCTCGTGAAGGAATCTGCTGCTAGAATCGTCTCTTCCAGATACATCGTTACCGAAGGTAAGTAACTCGTACGTGTGGTTCTGTTTCCTATAGAGGAAAACACTACTACCAATGTGTTTGCAGTTTGTGGTTCAACACCTGGCAGGTTCTCTGAACGCCAGGGCGGCCAAACTCAGCCGCCGGTACATGATGGATCACGAATGGCGTTTTCACTCGGAGGTGGTGCAAGGTCTCTTTAACAGTGTGGAGAGCCTTGGTTAGATCTAGAGAATTTGCAATGTCAGCAATTCTGCGCGTTGGAATATCCAAGGCGGCACTCGCTCTGCGTCGCTTTTCGTTGTGAGTGGAGTTGCGGTCTGTTGTACTCCTTTCCGCCTATACCACTTCTGCCCAGAGTGCTGAAGAAGATCAGGCGCGACCAGGCCCAAGTCATTCTTGTGGCTCCAGATTGGGCTTGAAGAGTCTGGTATCCAGAGTTGCTCACCATGGCAATTGATCCTCCGATCGAACTGCCTCTTCGGAGGGATCTTCTGTCACAGCAGCAGGGGACGGTCCTCCACCCAAACCTGTCTAGTCTCCACATCCTTGCAGGGAGATTGAGATGCGGCAGTTGATGTCTGTTGACCTGCATCCCGAAGTCTGTGACTTTATCTTGGCAGCCAGGTGTCACTCCACAAAAACGGTATACGCCTGCAGGTGGCATGGTGCACAGCAAAGGCTGTGGATCCCTTTTCTGCCCCTCTCTCTTGTTCCTTCTCTCTTTAGCCCAGGAGGACTCTGCTCTGGGCACTATCAAAGGCTACCTTTCAGCCATCTCTGCCTTCCTTCTGCTGCCAGATCAGCCATCTCTTTTCAAGTACCCAGTAGTTAACCGTTTCTTGAAAGGTTTAACGCATCTCTTTCCTCCAATTCCTTTCATTATGCCTCAGTGGGACTTGAATCTTGTACTGAGTTAATGTGCGCTCCCTTTGAGCCGCATCATAACTGTCCTTTACGTCTCTTAACACTTAAGACTGCTTTCCTGGTAGCCATCACTTCTGCTAGAAGGGTGAGTGAGCTCCAGACTCTTTCCTCAAAACCTCTTTTCTTGTCTGTTCATCCGGATAAGGTGGTTCTCCGGACCCGTCCGTCCGTCCTTTCTTCCTAAGGTGGTCACTGCCTTCCACATCGGGCAGACCATTACTTTGCCCATCTTCTTTCCGCCTCTGCATCCTTCAAGGAAGAAGAGAGGCTCCAACATCTGTACCCAAATCGTGCGCTCTCCTTCTATCTGGATCGCACAAAGCAGTTCTGGGTGGATGATCAACTTTTTGTTGGCGACGTTGGAGCAAAGAAGTGTCGGCCGTACGCCATTTCTCGATGGGTCGTGCTGTGTATTAATGTATTGTGGGAGCGCAGGCTTTATAAACAGGCGAGGAGGCTTTATATATGGTCCAAAAGAAGGTGGTTTATTGGCAGTAAGTGGATTAGTCAGCGATACAGAGTGTCCCTCCTCTTGGTCCTCTTCGAAACTACTTGGTGATGAGGTGATAATAGAAGATGCTCCCGGCTCCTCCTCTTCGGTCTGGATGGGGTCTCCCCGGAGGCGCATAGAAAGAGAGATACAAAGGGAGCCGTCAGTCACTCTGTTAGGTTTTTGGGGTTATTAAACCTTCACCAGTCACCGCACCCAGAAGTGAGGGGAATGAGTCCAGAAAAATGTGCTCGGGGTTAGGTGGGAAGGAAGCAGCCATAGAGGAAAATAAAGAAGGGTTCAGTGGGCTTCAGTTGTTGTAGTTACGTAACAAGAATAACCAAAAGAAAAGGGGGTCTCTTAGTTTCGCTTCACTAAGTGCAGTTTTGTCCATGCAACTACAAACGAGGTGCAGCTCGTGACATTCAATTATAACCAATACTCTTCATCCAGGTCAGGGAAACTCGCAAATAAGGTGACATTCAAGGGCACAAAATCTGACACCCCTATCTCACTCCTTTTGTACCCGCCTCCCGGGTACACACCTCCCGCTTCCCCGTTCCCTTATAAATCCCCGGTGACAGCCCCACTCATCGGCTCCGCTGCAACTCTCCTGAGTCGCGGCCGCTCTCCAGCCTCCTCCGGTGGATGCCACCACTCTTCCGACCACCGGTCCTCCGCCTCGTCGTTTTCCTGCTCTGGTTCAGGTCCCGCTTCCGTCTGGAACTCCACGGTGTCCTCTTCAGGTTCGCGTCGATGCTCGGCGTCTCCTCTCTTTCCTGGTCCGTCCTTTCTCTTCATGGTCCGTTGTCCCGCCTTCGCTTTCATTGGATCCTCGAGATTGATTCCTGTTTCCTCTCCCTCAACTTCCGGGTTACTGATGGTGCCTCTCTGTGAAGAAACGGTATACGGGGACAATTGCCTTGCGCTAAGTTCCTCCAAGTCCCAGGATGCATTGGGCAGTCGCGGCAATACTGTAGGGAAGTCCTCGTCACGATCCCTAAAGGTACGGCAGCCCTCTTCTTCCTCACAGGTATGTTACTCTCAGGCTAAAAAGGAGCCTCCAGTTGTGCTATGTGCCCATTCCACCAGGGCGACGGCTGCCCCTACTGCCTTAGGAAGGGGAGTGCCTCTAAATGACATCTGTCAGGAAGCCACATGGGCATCACTGCACACGTTTATGTAACACTACTGTCTGGATAGCCAAGTCCAGAGAGACGGCTTCTTTAGCCGTTCTGTTCTCCAGGACTTTCTGGTGTGATCTTGGTTCGCAGACTCACCACCCGGGGTTGGTATTGCTTGGGTATCTATTCTAAGGTAAGGAATCTATAACTAACGTGTTTCTTTCAGTTGCACAAGTTAATCTGAAAGAAACGGGTTAGTATTAGATTCCTTACCTTAGAATATCCCCAGGCGTCAGTCTGGATCCGGAAACTTTTGCGTAGCAGTACCCCTGCGCGTCGGTAGGCGTCGTCTGCAGGCGTCCCCTGCGGCTCCGCGTCGTCGGCGTCGTGCGCCGTGATGACGTCGCTGGAGTATATAGACGCCGCCTCCGCGCGCTGACGTCAGTTCTTCTTTTTTCCGCGCCAGTTAGCGCAGATCCGAAGAGCAGTACTCCGGTCTTTTGACCAAGTGTTTGTTAACTTTCAATCTTTCTACGGTGCCGGTAGGATGCCTGGGTTTAAGAGTTGCGACGAGTGCGACCGCATGATGTCGGTCACCGACCACCATCGACTCTGCCTCCGGTGTCTGGGCGCGGACCACGACGTGGAGTCCTGCGTCGACTGTCGGGCCTTGACTGGTAAAGCTAGGCGGGAGCGGTCCCGCAAGCTTCTCGAGCTCCGAGTGTCGGCCCCGCGTCGAGAGCGGTCCCGGTCCGGTCGGAGGTCGAGGGAGCGGTCGAGGGAACGATCGCGGAGCCGCCATGAGCGCTCCGGGAGTCGCCACCATTCCTCCGGTTCGTCAGGTAAGCATCACAAGAGGTCGGGGCGTCGTCATCGCACCCCCGACTCCCCCCGACGCCCGCGTGATGCGGCCGGGGGCTCGGGTGGCCCCACCCCCGCGGCCCCGCGTGGGTCGTTGGCGCCCTCTACCCCATACCCGTCGGTCCCTGGGGAAGGCGCGTCGCGCGAGGAGATTGAGGAGTTCCTCATGGCTATGAGGGCGAGGTCTCCTCCGGCGGGGCCTACGGCGCCTGCGGGCCCGTCGGTCCCGTCTGGGGGCCCGAGCGGTTCGGGTGCTCCTGCCTCGACGCCGCCGGTGGCTCCGGCCCCGGCGCCGCTGGGCCCCTCAGGTTCGGCGCCGGCTGGTCTACCGGCCTCTCCGGCGTCGGTTCCTTTGGGCCAACCCGTGGTACCGCCTCCGCGCGGCACAGTGACTCCGCCGTCGGTTCCGGCCGGCGTCGGGTCCCCGGCGCCGCGCGGCGCCACCCCTATTCCCCCTCTGACTCATGACGCGGAGTCGGACCGGCGTCGTCCGACGCCGGATCCGGCGCCGATGGGGCCCATTGACCCCGAAGTCTATATCGTCGACCCAGACTACGGCGATGAGGACGAGTATGGAGAGGGTTGGGAGGGGTCTGAGGACCCTTTATCCCGTGCCTGCCAGTATGATGTTTACTGGGTAGGTGACTTGGGTGATGCCAGTGGTCTGGACGAGTCACCCAACACTGGGTTTGTCTCGCCGACCCCTGTGGCGTCGGAGGCGGGGGCTGCCTATTCGGTGGTCCTGCTGAGGGCTGCCAAGACCTTGGGCCTTGAGCTCCCCGTCGCTAAGGTCAAACCAAACATTCTGACCGAAGTGTTTAAACCGCAGTCATGCCCTCAGGAGCCTCTGCTGCCGTTTAATGAGGCTCTGACGGATGTCCTTTTGGGCACCTGGTCTAGGCCCGCTTCCGGTGCACCGGTTGACCGGAACGTTGCCAGGCGTCACCGTCCGTGTTCGGACGACCCTGCCTTCCTCTCCACCCATCCCTCCCCGGAGAGTCTGGTGATCCAGGCCTCCACTTCGCAGTCCGCATTTCCATCGGCCCCGCCCGATCGGGAATCAAAGCGGTATGACCAATTTGGGAAAAAGGTTTTTTCCTCTTTGAGCGCTGGACTGCGGTCTTGTAATACCGCGTGCCTCTTGGGCCGCTACACCCACTCCCTGTGGGATACGGTCGCGGAGTGTTTGCCGCAATGCCCGCAGGAAGTGCGGGACAAGCTCAACCAGGCCTTGGTTGAGGGCCGGGATGCGGCGAGGTACTCGATCCGGTGTGGTCTTGACACGACCGACTCGCTGGGACGGGCTATGTCCACGACTGTGGCGATTCGGCGCCATGCTTGGCTGAGATCTGCCAACTTCTCACCGGACGTCCAGAATGCCCTCATGGACATGCCATTTGATGGCAGTCGCCTGTTTGGTGACAAGGCGGACCACGCGCTGGAGCGCTTCAAGGACTCCAGGGTCACGGCCAAGTCCTTGGGTCTTTCGACCCAGCGCCAGCAGACGGGTTCGTTTCGCCCCTTTCGTGGCCAAGGAAGGGGCGGTCCCACACGTGCTGCCAGCCACGCGCCGCAGAACGCTCCCCAGCGCGGTGGCGGCCGTGGATTCCGCCGTGGTGGCGGTAGAGGGCAGCGGCGAGGTCAGTCCACACCTCCCCCCGCTGCAGCCTCCAAGTCTTCCTAGTCCGAGCTTTCGGACTCACGTGACGCCAGTGGGTGGCAGGGTTCGCCATCACCACTCCCGCTGGCGCGCAATTACATCGGACAGGTGGGTGCTGCAGCTCGTCCGAAGGGGCTACTCCCTCCCCTTCGAGTTCACTCCTCCAGCCATGCCACCGCAGAACCACCGTGTGTCGGGGGACCACTTGACACTTCTGCAGGAGGAAGTTACGGCCCTCTTGGCCAAGGGGGCCATCGAGCGCGTTCCTGGGCCAGAAGTAGGGTGTGGTTGCTACTCCCACTACTTTCTGGTGCCCAAGAAGGACAAAGGAGGCCTGCGTCCTATCTTGGACCTACGGAACGTCAACGGCTTCCTCCGGAAGGAGAAGTTCAAGATGTTGACTTTGGCTTAGGTCTTGGCTGCTCTAGACCCACAAGACTGGATGGTAGCGTTGGACTTGCAGGATACGTATTTTCACATCCCCGTCCTGCCGGCCCACCGGCGTTACCTGCGGTTCACGGTAGGCCACGAGCACTTTCAGTTTATCGTGCTCCCATTCGGCCTTACCAGCGCCCCACGGGTGTTCACGAAAGTGATGGCGGTGGTCGCAGCTCATCTGCGCCGGTTAGGGGTTTCAGTCTTCCCCAACCTCGACGACTGGTTGTTGAAGGCGGGCTCGCCCCAGACAGTCGTCCACCACCTCCAGATGACGGCAGACCTCCTGCACGAGCTGGGGTTTTCCATCAACGTGCCGAAATCACACCTGTGTCCCTCTCAAAAGCTCCTTTTCATCGGAGCGGTTCTCGACTCGGCGCAGTTTCGGGTTTATCCTCCGGAAAGGCGGGTCCGGGATATTCAGGCTCTGATTCCCATCTTTCAGCCGTTATCCCGGGTTTCGGTCAGGTTGACGCTGCGGCTTCTGGGGCTGATGGCCTCCTGCATCCTTCTGGTGCATCACGCCAGATGGCGGATGCGGGCTCTGCAGTGGGACCTGAAGTTTCAGGCGGCCCAGCATCAGGGCAACCTGTCCGACCATGTCCTGATCTCGGAGGGCACTGCGAGACAGTTGCAGTGGTGGCTTACGGACCGCGATTGGGTCAGAGGCAGATCCCTCTCCCTTTCCCAACCGGAGCACGTAGTTGTGACGGACGCGTCCCTCCAGGGCTGGGGAGGCCACTTGGGAGAGGCAGAGATCAGAGGCATCTGGTCTCCGGCGGAGTCCCGGCTCCATATCAACATGTTGGAGCTGCGGGCGATTCGCCTAGCACTGAAGGCATTCCTCCCCTTTGTCAACGGGAGTGTAGTGCAGGTGTTCACGGACAACACCACCGCCATGTGGTACTGCAACAAACAGGGCGGTGTGGGGTCGTGGACCCTTTGCCAGGAGGCTCTGCGTCTCTGGCAATGGCTGGAACGTCAGGGCGTGACTCTGACGGTTCAACACCTGGCAGGTTCTCTGAACGCCAGGGCGGACGAACTCAGCCGTCGGTGCTCGGTGGATCACGAATGGCGTCTGAACTCGGACGTGGCGAGAGGCCTCTTTCAGCAATGGGGAGAGCCTTGGTTAGATCTATTCGCCACAGAAGAGAACGCGCAATGTCATCAGTTCTGCGCGTTGGAGTTTCCAAGACGGCACTCGCTCGGCGACGCCTTTCGGCGCGAGTGGAGTTGCGGTCTGTTGTACGCCTTTCCGCCTATACCACTTCTGCCCAGAGTGCTGAAGAAGATCAGGCGCGACCGGGCCCAAGTTATCCTTGTGGCTCCGGACTGGGCTCGAAGATACTGGTATCCCGAGCTACTCAGCATGACAGTCGGTCCCTCGATCCGCCTGCCCCTTCAGGAGGACCTTCTGTCGCAGCAGCAGGGGACGGTCCTCCACCCGAACCTGTCCAGTCTCCACCTCCATGCTTGGAGATTGAGCGGCGACAGTTGAGGCCATTTGACTTGCCTCCTGAAGTCTGTGATGTAATTCTGGCAGCCAGGCGTCCCTCCACAAAGTCGGTATACGCCTGCCGGTGGAACAGATTTGTGGCATGGTGCACAGCAAAGGCTGTGGATCCCCTTTCTGCCCCTCTGTCGGGGTTCTCCTCTTCCTTCTTTCCCTTGCCCAGCAGGGCTCTGCTCTGGGCACTATCAAGGGCTATCTTTCTGCCCTTTCCGCCTTCTTGAGGCTACCTGATCAGCCATCTTTATTCAAGTCCCCTATTGTGTTAAGATTCTTAAAGGGCATCACGCACATGTATCCACCTGCTCCGTTCGTGATGCCTCAGTGGGACTTGAACCTGGTTCTGACATTCCTGATGTGTGCTCCCTTTGAGCCCCTTCATTCCTGTCCTCTCCGTCTTCTCACTTTAAAGACGGCCTTCCTGGTTGCCATCACCTCTGCCAGGAGAGTGAGTGAGCTCCAGGCTCTTTCTGTTAAACCTCCTTTCCTGTCTGTTCATCCTGACAAGGTGGTTCTTCGGACTAGACCTTCTTTCCTGCCCAAGGTAGTCTCTGCTTTTCACATTGGGCAGTCCATCACCTTGCCCTCCTTCTTCCCGCCTCCGCATCCTTCAAAGGATGAAGAGCGGCTCCATCGTCTGGACCCAAAACGTGCGCTTTCATTTTACATGGATCGCACACGCCAGTTCCGGGTGGATGACCAACTGTTTGTTGGCTACGTGGGTGAGAAGAAGGGAAGGGCGGTACAGAAACGAACCATCTCTCGGTGGGTCGTCCTGTGCATCAAAGCATGCTACTCTTTGGCTCGGAAGGAGCCTCCTGTTGGGCTGAGGGCCCATTCCACTCGGGCTACGGCGGCTTCTACTGCCCTGGGCCGGGGAGTCCCCTTGCAGGACATTTGCCAGGCGGCTACGTGGGCCTCGCTGCACACCTTTGCGAGGCACTACTGCCTGGACAGTCAAGTCCGGAGGGACGGCTTCTTTGGCCGTTCGGTCCTCCAGGACTTTCTGGTGTAGGTTGTATTGGTTCGCAGACCCACCTCCGGGGTTGGTATTGCTGGGGTATCTATTCTAAGGTAAGGAATCTAATACTAACCTGTTTCTTTCAGATGAACAAGTTACTTACCTTCTGTAACGATATATCTGTAAGAAACAGTAGTTAGTATTAGATTCCTTACCGCCCCGCCCATCCTCCCCGTTCTGCGAACTGATACCTAGGGTTAAGGACATCCCTTTCAGGGCCCTAGTTTCAAATGGCACCAGTGTTAGTTCTCACATGGCTCTGCGTGTTCTGGCGCGGAAAAGCTGTGTGCAAAGAACTGACGTCAGCGCGCGGAGGCGGCGTCTATATACTCCAGCGACGTCATCACGGCGCACGACGCCGACGACGCGGAGCCGCAGGGGACGCCTGCAGACGACGCCTACCGACGCGCAGGGGTACTGCTACGCAAAAGTTTCCGGATCCAGACTGACGCCTGGGGATATTCTAAGGTAAGGAATCTAATACTAACTACTGTTTCTTACAGATATATCGTTACCGAAGGTAAGTAACTTGTTCCTTACCTTCGGTGACGATATATCTGTAAGAAATAATATGATAGAGACTGCTGCACGCAGATTCCCTAACATAGAATTATCCCCAGGCGTGAGACTGGATCCCAAATTTTTTTTGACACAGCATACCTGCGCACCGGGGGGACGGCATCACGCGACTCCGCCCTGGCGTCCGCCTACGTGACGTCAGCGATGTCACATAAGTCCCACCCTGGCCCGCCTACGTCAGTTTTTTCCTTTTCCCTGTGCAGCGCGGATCCGGATCGTGCTCTGGGCCTCTTCAGGCCTTTCCCTTTCGCTATTTCGTGTGTATGGGAACAGTGTGCGAATGCCTTCGGGCTTTAAGTAGTGCTCGTCTTGTGGATCACTGATGTCGGCGACGGATCCTCACCCCATCTGCATGTGGTGTTTGGCGGAACACCACGACTCTACTGATTGTGAGGCGTGCCAGCAGATGAAACTGAAGTCCCGGCGGGAGCGCTGGATGAAACTTCGCTCAGCTCGCTTGTCCAGGTCGGCATCGAAACCTCGCCCGGCCCCTGCGGAGGGTTCTCAAAACCGCTGCCTCCGTCTTCGACATCATCCTTCTCCCAGGCCGCAAGAGAGTGTCTCACCTATCGGTAAGTGTCGCAGTTTGTCCCTGAGGGCTGGTATCTGGCCTGTTGGGGGCGCGGGCTCTCCGCGGGTGGTGCGGCCCCGCGTGTCATTCCCCCTATCCGCCATTTCCCGGTGTGGTGGCGACTAGAGCCCAGATAGAGACAAATGCAGTGGTTTTGCAGGCCTCGCGGGCTTCTCCTCCTCCTCCTCCTCCTCCTCCTCCTCCTCCTGGGACATCAGCGGATCCCTTGCAGCGTGCAGGCCCTCCGCGGCGTCGCCGGCGGCTCTGGCGCCGACTGGTTCGGATCCAGGTTCGGAGAATTTGGTGCCGTTGGGGTGCGGCCCTTCGGGGGTCCCTCCTTCGGACCACGGCGCCTCTGCTTCGCTGCAAACTCCTGCGGGAGTCCCTTTGGTGTCACGGCAGGTCGCCGGGGCTCGGATCGCATCCCCGAGGCCCTCCCGGCCCTCTGGACAGGCGGCAATCTTGTCCGAGGCTGAGGTGGTGCCGCTTTGGCGCCCGCGGCTGCTGGCCCTGGCGGCGCCACAGGGGTCGGCGAAAGGCCCCTCGTGTCTGTCCAGTCATGGGTCGAGGCAGGCGGGGGGCTCCTCGTCCCTCCCCGCCTCCTTGCCCTCCACGCAGTTGGCTTCCTCGTCGAAGGTCAGGTCGGCGCATTTCCGGCGCCGCCATTCGCTGCATCGGCTCCGGGCCAGCCCCGGTCTCCTGCGCCGTGGCAGAGGCCGCCCCGAAGTCTCCCCTGGCACCAGACGATGATATCCTGCCTCAGATTGCGGACTCTACGGCACCAGGCCGACGTTGGGTCGCTGACTCATCTTCGGACGCCTCCTCTTCTCCAGAGGTTCGGCGCTTGCTGGCTGCCGCGTCATGGCTTTTTCTCCAACGTCTTCTAAGGACGGCTCTTCGTCGTCGCCGCGGTCTTCACCGGAGGAGCCGCAGGTCCCCCACTCCTCGGTCCCTCTTCCTCCTTTCCGGACCTGGACCTTCCTTCCTCCGGTTGGCTTGGGGGATGGCCGCCTCAGCTTGCAGCCGTCGCCTACCGAGGAGCTGCTTTCCCCTCCGCGGGGCCCTACGGAGGCGGATGCAGCCTTCGCCCACGCTGTTTCCACGGCTGTGGGAATTTTGCGCATGGGTGATCCAGCTGCCCATTTCCCCACGTATCATCTTCTGGAGGTTCTCCATCAGGGCTCTATTGGTAGGGAGTTGCTGCTTCCCTTCGAGGGTTCGCTCCATTCTTCTCTTTTGGGGACTTGGGGCCGTCCCGCTAAGGGGGACCCGGTGCCCCAACACTTTCTACACCGCAACCATCCGGTGCCGCGTGATCCGGTGTGTCTTTCCCTCCATCCCTCTACCAGAGGCTCCCTTTTGCAGAATGCCTTTCCCTCTCTGCCGCCGCTGTTGTTTCCCCCGTCACGGGAGGCACGCTGGCTAGACTCTTGGGGGCACAACATGTTCGCTATGTGTTTTGGCTAGGGCCACTTCTTGCTTGTGGGACTCGGCCGAGTCCGTTATGTCTGCCGCTTCTCAGGAGGGTGCCTGTGTTGATTTGAGGCACCATGTGTTGGATGGCCAGGAGCTGGTGGCATTTATTCTTCGCTCCGCTCTGGACATCGCGGAGGTGCTGGGTGGTGCCATGGCTTCTTCGGTTGCCCTTCGTCGCCATGCCTGGCTTCGGGACAGTGTGTTCCCAGAGAACGTTGGGGAACGGGTAGTGGACCTTCCTTTCGATGGTGCTCTTTTGTTCCATGCCCCTGCAGACTCGGCCATTAATAGGTTCCTGGCGGGGATTCATCCTCCTCGTCATCCTCCTCCTTCTCCCCCTCAGTGACCTGTGAGTTGATCTGGTTTTTGGAGGTGTTCTTCCGTTGGGGTGGGTCACCCCAGTTGTGTGATCTGTGTGCTTTGTGGCCATTCAAGTCCTCCTTGTTAGGTCTGTGGTTCTGTTGGCTGCTGGCTGGCCCTGTGTCTTTTTGCTTTGGGTTTTCTACACCATGCTGGCCCTGAGACTGGACCTTCTGTGTTTTTCCTCTTTGGCTGCTTGATGAGCCTTCTGCTGGGTTTTTCCGCAAGTCTTTTCTGTTGTCCTCTGCTACGAATGTTTTTCCTAAGAGGTTCCCATGTCTTGGGACGTGAAATGCCCTATGTGGGGTAGTGGTGGCTGTTATATAGCCCTGTCATGTGCTGGGGGCTGTGGTCGCCTTCGGGCCTCTGCTCTCTGTGGTGTTACTGTATGTTGCAGATGCAATCTTCTTGCTGATGGCTTGGAATGGCTTGAGTTGCACCCTAGGGTGTCCTTCTCTGGGGTCAATGTGCTGTTTGCCTGGTCTGGCCTGCTGTCCGCGGCCTGCCGTCATGGCTCTGTTCAGGTCCACTCTTTTTGGGCCGTGTGTGCGGACTCCTCCCTGGGGCGTGTCCGGACCCTTCTTCGCCTTCCTGCTCTCTGTCTTCGGTAGCGTCTGGCTTGCCCTGAGTGCATTGTTCCGTGGTGTCCTTGGCGTCTGGCTGTGCTTGGCGGTGCCGACCTGCTGTTTTTCTGCCCCATTGTGCCTTCTTGGGGCTTTAGTGGGACAGTCATCCTTGCCTTGTCCGCTTTTCCAGTGGGCCTTGCACTCAATTCTACCTCTCCTCCCTGTGGGATGAGATGGTCCCTCAGTTCTTGTTCCCTTTCAGGCGCAGTCTGTCCCTGTGGGGCGTTGGACGGTTCTTCCTGGGTGACCTTGAGCTACCCTTTCGGCTTCCGCCTGCTTATTGCTGACGGCGCCGTTCTGTCTGGTCTTTGCCTTCTGGCTGTGTTAGGCTTGGCTGCCCCCTTCACTGGGTATGTTCCTATTGGGGGGGGGGGGGGCTTGCCTTTGCCCTGCCTTTTCTCCTTTTAGTCTCTAGGTTGCTCTTCTCCTTCGTGCTCCTCTTCCTTGCCTTGGCCTTGGGTGGAGGTTTTGTTGCCTTGTATGGGCGTGGGGTGCTTTGGCCTCATTTCGCCTTGCCTTGTTTCCTCTGCTGAGTGAGGACGGGCTACCTCTTCTCTTGTTTTTTTCGCATCCCCTTGGGGGTTGGTGCTCTTCTGCTTGCGGGAGTTCTCCTTGCCTGGGGGGATGGGGCTCTTCGTCCTGTCTTTGGGACTAGTCCCCTGTGGGACCCTCTGTTATGACCAGGCTGGTGGGGTCCTCTCGCAGACCCTCCTTCCCCTTGGGTATGGCTAGGGTATCTATTCTGCGTTAAGGAATCTGCAGCTAGTAGTCTCTATCATAGGTACGAGTTACTTACCTTCGGTAATGATGTATCTGGTAGAGATGATTCTAGCCGCAGATTCTTTCACGGCCCACCCTTCCTCCACATTCTGCGAGGATCTTTTGGCTTGGTCTTCTGCTTTCGCCTCCTTGTGGGTGGCTATGTCTTCAGTGTGTGCATTCTGTCGCTCTCTTCTGACAGGATGTTCGTCCTGTTTATTTGTTCCTTCCTTCCCTTTTGGTGCTTTGGAGGATAAGTTTGTAAGTACTTCTGTGCCTTTGTGTTCTAGTTGCCCCAGGTTGGGGCCTACCCCACCCGCTTCTCTTGCCCCTTCCATTGCTTGGCCCCTTTGCTATCCTCTAGGTTGGGGTATTTTGGCCGGGCCTCTGCCCTTGTTCCTTATAGTGGTTGTCACATTTTATGTTGGGGCTGTCTTGGAGTCTTGTCGTGCCTTGTTTGTCCCGGACTGGTTCCCCTTCATTGTAATTGTTTGGGGTTGTGGTCTTGTTATATGTTATCATGAGACTTTTCATATGTTTTTGACTCCAAGGGTGACTATCTTAGTGTTGGCAGGGTTGCTGTTCAGGGCTGTGCTCTGTTTTTTATTATTTTCCCTGCCTTGGGTGCTGCAGTGTTTGGCACTGCTCGTTGTTATGTTAAATATTCTTCTATAGGGCTCGACTCACCAGGGGGCATCTTGGCGCTTGACTAGAAATATTCCTGAGATTGAAAGAGGACCGAAGGAATTAGAAAAGAAAGGCTTTTAGCTGTTTTCTAAATGTGCCATATTTGTCAATTTTGCGAAGGGGATCTGGTATCTCATTCCAGTATCTTGGCGCTAGATACGAGAATGCTTCCCCTCCAGAGCGACACAGCCTTATACGTGGTACTTGTACGAGATCCCGCGTCCCAGACCTTAAATTCCTGTTGGGTACGTGTTTGATAAGTCTCTTTTGTATTAAAGTCTTTTTATTTCAGCCCCGCAAGCGGGGTTATCTTAATAGTGACATGAACACAGCGGTAAGCCTACAACCCTGCTAGGGCCGGCCGCGTCAAACAAAATGCAAGGAGGCAAAGCAGGAATGCACAGTTATGTAATCTTCAAACACAGTAGAATGCCTACAACCCGAAAGGGCCGGCCGCGCAATACATCGCCGCTTGCACACGGAGCAGTCACAGCCAATGATCGCTCAGCCCCAAGGGCCAGGCAGAACCCAGGAACAAGAACTGGTGTAACCATAGGACCAAACGGGTCCAAAGAGTAATGCAGCGTCCGTAGGAGACACAGCAGTGCATAACAGAGAAAGGGAGAGATTAGAAAGGAGGAGGGAAAGAACAGAAGAAAGTAGAAGTGTCAGGGCCAAGGGGGGGATAGGGCCGGCTCACCATATCCCAGTACGTATTTGCAGTCGCTGGCCTGGTTTGCAGCACACTCTCTGGAGTCACTATGGAGGGAGCAGCGCATCCTCTACCAGATGGTGTCCGCAACCTAGGGGGCATGTGGCGTGCATGTTCCACTTTACATAAATACTTCACCAGGGGCTGCCATACCTTGTTGAAGCGTGTGTCGCAGGCCTGTAGTCTAGCTGTAAGTAGCTCCATTGCTAAGACATGCCAAGGGCGCACGAACCATGCCGCCACAGGGTGGCGCTTCCGCCTTTTTCCAGTAAAGGGCAATGAGTTGCCTGGCTGCCCCCAGCATTTGGAGCGCTAACATCCAGTCATTCCGGGTGAGCGCCAGCAGCCCTGTTGGTTTGACCCCCAGTAGGATTGTGCTAGCGGCATCAGGCAGAGGAAACCCCAGGACCCCCCGATATGGCTCAAGATCTCCTTCCAAAAGAGGGTTAGCAAGGGACAGATCAACCAGACGTGTAAGAAATCCCCAGTCGCAGATCGGCACCTCCAGCACTCCGGAGAGGAAGCCGGGAACATTTTGTGGAGGCGCTGCGGCGTATAGTACCACTGGGTCATCATTTTGTAAGCGTTTTCTTGTTGTGGTACGCTACGGTAAATTTTAGGTATGTCTCGCCACAGCCGTAACCATTGCGCCGACGTAATGTCAGTGCCCGAAATAGATTGCCATCGGTGCTGGTATCCATGAGAAGGCGGTGTCCGGGGGTGTTGCAGGATATGGTAGATTTTCGAGACCAATCCTTTTGAGTCAGTGAAGTAGCGAGCTAACTTCTCGAACGGGGTGAAGGCACGAGTAGCTGCCTGATAAGTCTCATCCGCCATTACTCAGTGCCTCAGTTGGATATACTGCATTTCAGCGTCGGGTGGCAGTCGAAAGTCCTCCCTACAATGCGCAAAGGTTTTAAAGGTGCCCCCATCGAAGAGGTCTGTAAGCACCCTGCAATCGCCCTGGGACCATCTTCGAAAGGCTCTGGTGCGAAGGGCTGGCAGGAACCACGGGTTCCCTTCAATTGGAGTGTGCGGTGAGGGAAAGGTAGTAAGGCCCCGGCGTACTGCCACCCGATCCCATATTTCCAACACCGTTTTCGTCGGTATCGCCATGTAGGCGCTCGGAGAACGTCCCGCCCTGTGGTTCCATGCCAGATCCCAGATGGTATGACCAGCCACAGGTCTATCCATGTGCAGCCATCCCTTCTCGCTTTCTGTAGTACCCCATTCGACTACGAAGCGAAGATGAGCAGCCCAATAGTACTCTACCAGATTGGGGCATGCCAAACCCCCCCGATCTCGGGGAGCCAGGAGGATTGCCTGTGAGAAGCGGGGCTTCTTACCCCCCCAGACAAAGTTGGTTAAGTCCCTCTGCAGGGTTCTTATATTGTGCAGCGGAATGGGAGTGGGGAGGCACTGAAACTGGTATAGAATTTTGGGTAGAATGGACATCTTTATTGCATTGATTCTACCCAGCCAAGATGTTATAAGCGGTTTCCAGTTCCGCAAGTCCTCCAGCACCGCTCGGCGGTAGTCCCTCCAGTTAACCTGTGTCCAGCCATCGAGCGAGGGAGTCCACTGCAAGCCAAGGTATCGTATGTGTTGTGTCGTCCAGCGGTAAGGTGCTATCTGTTCCAAGTGGGGAATTTTTGTCTTCGGGATGGTGAGGTTGAGCGCCCAGGACTTGGCATGATTGATTTTCAGGCCTGAAACGCGTTCAAAGAGGCAGAGTGTGGAGTGTAGCGCTGATAGGGACTCTCGGGGTTTCGTGAGTGTCAGGATGAGATAATCCGCAAAAAGCGCTACTTTATTATCAAGGCCCCCCATCGGGATACCATGAATGTCAGGGGCCCGACGAATCATGTCCGCCAACGGTTCTATCGCCAAGGCAAATAATAGAGGCGAGAGCGGACATCCCTGCCTGGTTCCCCTCCCTATTGAAAACGGTTCCGTGAGCTGCCCGTTCACTCGAATCCGAGCCCGCGGCGCAATATAGGGTGCCATAATTCTGGCGATCATCTTTGGGCCGAGCCCTATCCTATGGAGGACTGCCCTGAGGAAAGACCAATCCACTCGGTCGAACGCCTTCTCGGCGTCTAAGGAGAGGAGACAGGCCGGGATCCGCCAGTGGTGGACCTTGCCCACAAGATGTGCCCGTCTTCGAACGTTGTCGGCTCCCTGTCTTCCGCGGATAAAACCTACCTGGTCGGGGTCGATCAGGCCCGGCATGTGGGGGTCCAATCGTTTCGCCAGTACCTTAGTGTAAATTTTAAAATCGGTGTTCAATAGGGCTATCTGGCGATACGACGAGCACATAGCGGGGTCCTTCCCTGGCTTCAGTATCAAAGCAATTTCAGCCAGCCCCATATCCGGGGACGGCCCCTGTGCGTCAGTGAAAGAATTAAACAACCGGAGCAGGTAAGGCCCCAACTGCGCCTGGAAAATGCGCTAGAAGGATAGGGGGAGGCCGTCAGGCCCGGGTGTTTTCCCCAGGCGGAGCTCCTGTATCGCAGCAGTTATTTCTTCCTGCGTGATCACGTCTTCTAGGAGATGGGCAAAATGGGGGTGTAGCGTCGCGCCGCCATAGTTCTCCAGCACTTCTTCTACAAGCTCAGGGGACGGTCTCTCTGCCGTATAGAGGGTTGTGTAGTAATCTCTGAAGGCCTGACACTTATCCTCCGCCGCCGCCACCCCGGACCCGTTTGGCAGTTGCACGTTTGCTATGTGCGCCTTAGCAGCTCTAGGCCTCAGCCGCCTCGCCAACATCCTCCCCTCCTTGTCTCCTCCCTCATAATATTTTTGTTTTAAGGCCACCAGGGAAGCTTCAGCCCTATTGGTGCGTAGCATCCTGATTTGACCCCTAATGTTGACCAGATGCCTCCTCGACCGCTGGGTAGAGACGCTCTGGTCTTGCGCCTCTGCCCTCTTTAGATCTTCTGTCAGTTTGTCCTCCAGTGCTCGCGCCTCCCGCGCCCTCGCTATCGAAAGGGACGTAATATGTCCCCGTATTGTTGCCTTGAAAGCATCCCAGACTATTGGGAAGGGCGTCTCAGGCAGGTCATTATGTTCGAAGTAGGAAATAATGGCCCCTCGGATGTCCTCAACATCTGCAGCGTCCCGTAGGATACTCGGCGGGAGTCGCCACTTCCGTTCCCGGGGAGGACAGGCCACCGGGTCCTGCACGAGCAATTCAACGTGAGCATGGTCGGAGATTGAGATCTCAGACATCCCTACCCCTACGACGTTGCGGGAGAGATCGTGGGACATAAACAAAAAGTCAATGCGAGAGTAGGAACGATGAGCGTGAGAATAGTATGAGTATTCTCTTATGTCTGGGGAAAAATAGCGCCAAGAGTCCAGGATCCCAAAATCCGCAAATTGCTTGCGTAGTTCCGAGGACATCGCCCCAGCTCCACTAAAGGAGCCCTCGCTCCGATCTAATTTCGGGCTCCAGACTAGGTTCAGGTCCCCCCCCACAATAAGCGAGGAGCCATTCTGCGGCACATGCTCTCTCAGGAGGTCTCCAAGGTAGCGGTCCTGCGCCTGATTGGGAGCATAGATGTTACACAGGGTGAGACGTCCTCGCCCCACTTCCACACTCACTCTGAGGAAACGCCCATCACCACTCCGAAAAGGCCTGTCTGCTCCCCGCCTGTGCCAGCCCTGCACAAGATCGCCACCCCTGCTGTCTTTGTGTCCGTAGCCGCCCAGAACTGGAGGGAGTACTTAGGGTGTGCCATACGCGCAGTGTCAGCTTGCAAAAGGTGAGTCTCCTGCAGGAATATGATGTCTGGATTCTGACGGAGGAGATAATGCCACACCTGTTTGCGCTTATTAGGCGAATTGAGGCCCTTGACGTTGAGGGACAGAATCTTTAGGGGGCCATGCGCGCTCCCAGCTGTACTAGGCACCATCATAACTTGCTGTTATTCCCACCACCGCTAGTCCACACGCATCGCACACACCACAGGCACGGGTCCGCACCCACTCACTCCCCCTCAACATCCAGCATTCCCTCCCCAGGTCCCCGCTAGGAGAAAGTAAAAGCAGAAGGAAGAACAGTAGGAAAGAGAGGAAAGAAGAAAGAGAGAAAGAAGAAGCTTGCAGCCAGAGAGGCCGTCCATTTAGACAGAACAATCGCGGCCAACAGGGCCGAAAGCCTCTGACCCCATTACAGGGCATCCTACACCCACAGGTTTGGACGCTCTCCGGGATGTCACTCCCTAGGGGGCAGGTCAGGGGGGGTTGCGGCGGTTCCAAAGTACAGTTAGGCATGGGGCTCCCACTGCCCCCGACCCCAGTAACCCGAGTCAGGGCATCAAGCGAAGAGACGCCCCACAGTACTACTCAAGGTACAGCACCGGCAGGTGCGAGACCATCGCAATAGGAGGAAAGTGGTACGCAGAACACACTTCAAGGCGTAAGAGAGCCCCCATCTGACGCCGTCTTGTCCCCTTCGAGGGATCGAATGTGAGCTATAATGTCATTTTTGGCCTGAATTTGCGTGGCTTCTGCCGCAGGGGGGCGGCGCCAGCGCCTCTGCACTGTAGTCCAGTCCGGGCCAGCTGGCGTCCTCTTTTGGCTGGGAGGTCGAGTTGGGCTTGCCGGGGGAGATGTCGGCATGCGGAGGAGTTGCGCCGCCTCAGTGTAGGATCTCAGGACTCTGCGTTTGCCCTCCCATTGGAAGATAAGGGCAAATGGATGCCCCCACTGGTAGGCGATGTTCATGCCCCGCAGCTTTTCAGTCACAGGTCGGAATGCTCGCCTTCTCTTCAGAGTGTTAGGTGCCAAGTCCTGGAAGATTTGAATCTTGTGGCCCTGATAGCACAGGTCTGATTGAGCACGTGCACTCTTCCATATAGCCTCTTTTTCCACAAAGAAATGCACCCTGGTCAAGATGTCTGGCAGGAGTCCCGGCTTCCCCACCGGAGCCGCCACCCGGTGCGCCCGGTCTAGAGTTGGGGGTGAGGCATCCTCATCTCCCCGGACCTCTTGGAGGAGTTGCGCCACATAGTCCATGATGTCCTCCCCTTCTTCTCCGAGCGGAATTCCCCGGATGCGGAGGTTGTTGCGCCGACTTCTATTCTCCAAGTCCTCCTGCTTGATCTGGAGGTCGATGTTCTGCTCCTCAAGGGCCAGTAGGCGCTGCCACAGGTGTTCCTGAGCCTCCGTGCGCTTGTCCATCGTTTTCTCCAGTCCATCAACTCGGTCCCCAAGCTCCGTCACCTCCTTCCGGAGTTCGGTTACACAGGAATGCACCTCAGCCCGCAAGGACCCTATCTCCACTTTTAGCTCAGTCATAAAGGTGGTCATGAAGGCCTGTGTGACTGGCGGGGATTCCGAGTCAGCCCGGGAAGGGCCCCACCGGCCGCAGGCGCTCCCGCTTTACCCCACATGCCCACCACAGTGTTATCCTTGGGGGCCGCCGCCTGCTCGGATTTGGTGCCTTTATTAGAGCGCGTCATCACTCCCCACAGTTGGGCAGGTCGGGGGGAAGCACGCCCTTGCTCGGGGAGCGGCTAGTAGACCAGGGGCCCAACACACCACAGCACAACTACCGTAGGCCTCTCCACTCGATCACAGGGTCGCACGCCAGGTAAGCGCAGGGGGGGAAACAGTCTCACTGAAATGATCACACTGTCCAGAACGTCTGAGGGCAAGAAGCAGCACAGAAGGCCGGGCTCACCCAGACTGCCCGAGGGACCCCCAGTTCAGATTGCAGGCCTCCCCCTGTAGGTAGACGACGGAGGGCTCCTCCCCCCCCCTCCACGCCAGGCTACTGCAGCTCACCTCAAGTTCAAGACCATGCCCACCTCCACAGGACCTCCTGGAAGCTCTTCTTTGGCGCTGTAGATCACCACACCCGGTCTGCACCAGTCCAGTGGCAGTTCCGCAGCCACCCCTCCGCGCCTGCCAGCCAGCCACTCTCCTGAGACGCAGCGCTGTCTGTCCAGGGATAAATCGCCCCAGACCCTGCAGGCAGAGGTATCAGTCGACTGCCCTGTCGCTCCTCCAGGACGCCTCGCGCCCCTCAGGCCACTCTGTAGATTCACCGTCTGCCGTGAGCTGTCCCCGCTGCACTCAGCCGGTCCTGCACCCCATCCGCTCTCAAAATGGCGGGCCCAGTATGCCACGGGCCCTCTCAGCACCGTATTACACCTACCGACAGGCCGATGGCACCTCCAGAGACCCCTCGCCGGATCGTCACCGCTCCACCACCGCCGGACAGACGCTGTCAAATCCCCGGCAGGCTCAGATGGCCAGGTCACCGCCTCAGATCTCCGGGCACCGCTAAGATGGCGGGCCTCCGAGCGCTAACGTCCCCCGGCGCCCGCGAGCCTCCAGGGCGCAGAGGGGTGTGTGCTCCCAAGCACCCGTCAACAAGTGCCGCTGTGTAGGGCGATCCGGGTGCGCAGCCGTGTCCTCTCGGCAGGACGCACCCCCAGTACAGCAGGGGCAGGCGCTGCTGCCACCGGGCCTCCGAGACGACGGGACGCTTTTCCCGAAGGTCCGCCCGCCTCTGACGAGTCGCTTACCACTGTTCCCCGTGCAGGCCGTTGGTGGGACACCGGACCCAGACGCGCCCACACCCCAAGGGCACCATGGGTGGGCACAGAGCCCCGTCACCGGCAGATCGAAAGAGGGAGGTCACCACCACCGCTGGTCTCCGGGCATTCCAAAATGGCGTGTCCCGGTCTCAGGCCTCGCAAGCTGGTCCCCTCGTACTCCAGTGCCCACAAGCCCCCAGGGCCTCGGTGAAGGGCCCCCGGCACCCGTCAGCAAAGGTCGCTACACAGGGCGTCCCGGGGCCAGCCGCTTCGTCCCCGCTGAAGATCTCACCCTCCGATCGGCAGGAGCAGGGGCCGCCGCCGCCGGGTTCTCAAAATGGCGGGCGCCGCTCCCGAGGATCTGCCCGTCTGCGCCAGGTCCCGCTCCGTAGCTGTTACTCGTGCGGGCCGCCGGTCAAACGCTTGACCACAATATGCCCACACCTCCAGGGCACCCAGGAGTGAGGTCAGAGTCCCCCTTACTCCGCTTCAATAGCAAATAAAGGCCGATGGCAGCAGGAGCCCCTCTAGAGCACGTCCGCTCACATCGCCGCTCAAGCCACGCCCCATAAGTCTCTTTTGGAGGTATTTAGGACCTCTTCCAGTAAGTGCTGTGTAAGTGAGACAGCAGATCTTAAAAAAAAATCTCTTTCTCACCGCTAGCCAGTGGAGTTCTCGCAAAAGGGGCGCCAATGCGGAGCCCACTAGACAATTCAGAACCATCCTAGCTGCAGTGTTCTGGATCACCTGCAGCTTGTTCAGGAGGGTCTCTCCTACCCCAGCCAACAAAGCGTTGCCATAATCCAATTGACTGATAACCATAGCCTGGACCAAGGTTTTGCGATGAACTGTAGGCATAAAAGGGAGGATTTTTCGGAGCAGACACAGGCTATAATAGCAGGAGCTGGTCGTGGTGGCAATATGATCTTTCATTGATAGGGACGGATCTAATTTTAGCCCTAAGTTTTTGACACAATGAGTAGGCACCGGAGCTGCTCCCAATTGAGCGGGCCACCATTCATCAGACAAGCTTGCTGTGGCTTTGCCCATTAACATTATCTCGGTTTTTCCAGGGTTCAGCTGGAGACAGTTCTGCGTCATCCAGCTGGAGATCTCAAGTATACCTCTGGCAAACCGTGCTTTCTCTGCTCCTAAGTCCGTACCAAGAGAGAACATGAAATGATCTCAAAGCCCAGTTCCGCTCTCCTTGCTAGTGGGGCCATATAAATGTTAAATAAGGTAGGACTTGGGCAGGAATCCTGAGGGACCCCTCTGTCTAAGCTGATTGCATCTGACCTGTATGGACCAAGCATGATTGTTTGATATATGTGACCTTATGGTGTTGTTCCTCTCCATTCCTTTTTCAGCTCTTTCGCACACTGTTCCTATACTCTTACAGTTTTGTCTGATGGCTCCGCGTTGTGGCGCGGAAAAGTTCTCCGAAGAAAACTGATGTAGGCGTGCCGGGGTGGGACTTATGTGACCTCTCTGACGTCACATTTGCGGACAACGCCAGGGCGGAGTCGCATGATGCCGTCCCCTCGGCGCGCAGGGATGCTGTGGCAAAAAAAATTCCAGATCCAGTCTCGTGCCTGGGGATAATTCTACGTTAAGGAATATGCGGCTAGAATCGTCTCTACCAGATACATCGTTAAAGAAGGTAAGTAACTTGTACATTAATTGTGTTGACACTTGTATGTGGATATTTAGAAGAAGCTATCATGTCCGCTTGTAAGGAACGTAGAATATCAGTGTTTTTCTGTGTCCAATGATGCACTGAAATATCAGGTCTAATTAAGTCGTAGAAAGGTTTCACCCTTTCTGCGTAATCTGAAATGTATGTCCCACCAAAATTTAAAAATACTAAAATGGATTGTAGTCTTTTCAGAGTTGTTGGAGCAGTGCACATTTTTCTAAAGATTGTGCCGCCAGCTTTTACTTCACTTGGCGATTCGTACCCTAAAAATAGAACACTGAGGTGGGCAATGTTTGATTTTTTTAAAAATTACATTTGTATCCCAAGTGGGCGAACCCAAAAATTATGTGGTTCCATTAATTCATCGTCCAACAGATAGATGTCATTTACATAGGACAATGCCTCTTCATCAACATTTTGAAGTAACTCCGTAGTTATAGATTCCTTACCGCCCCTCCCATCCTCCCCGTTCTGTGAACTGATTTCTAGGGTTAAGGACATCCTTTCAGGGCCCTAGTTTTGAGCACCCACGGTCAGTGTCTTGCATGGCTCTGCGTTTCGGCGCGGAAAATGTGTACAGAACTGACGTCAGCACGCAAGGGCGGTGTCTTAAGTAGCTGCCGCAACATCATCCCGGCAACCACGATGCCGCCGACGGACGCGGAGCTGACCGACGCCACCTTCCGACGCGCAGAAGTACTGCTGACGAAAATACTTTCTGGATCCAGTCTGATGCCTGGGGGTAATTCTAAGGTATGGAATCTATAACTAACTAATGTTTCTTAAAGATATATTGTTATTGAAGGTAAGTAACTTGTGCGACAGGGACAGTTATTTCTATTAATATATTGCTACCCTTGGTTCCCTTGCAACTTAGTTTTCCCTTGTTCCTTTTCACAGATAGACTGTACAATGGCATCTGTGAGATAGATGGAATAACTATTATGCTCTCAGGCTCCCTGCTATTTTCGTCCACTGGCTGCCGAGGTGCCGCTCAATTCCCAGGACGACTCCAGGCTCTCACGTATTGTCCGGGCCACGCTGCTTCAAATCAGGCCCAGCTGCAGCCGCCGCTTTGGTTTTGCGACGCTGCAGGGGGCAGGGAGACGCCGGGGGCAATCGGCACTGTGGCGCTGGAGTACTGCTGCCGTCGCTGGATGGCACACACTTCTGTGCTAGCTGGCCATTAGTTCACCTCCGATGCGGCCGCCGGCCGCCCTGCAGCGTCCGGGCCGTTCCTTGATAATTTACTCCCCTTGGCCGCCGGCTCTGTAGGCCCTTCCCTGCACCGCGGACTCTTCAGGGCTGTAGGCGGTGGGGAGACACCGGCATTACTTCAATCGGCGCCGCTCGCTCTCCACTGCATTCAGGCTAACTCTGTGTACAGTTTTATCTGTGGATTAATGCGCGGATGGCTGGGATGTCGATCTCACCCCCGGAGTCCCAATAGCTTGCGGCCATCCTGTTTGGTAGCAAGCCACGCCCCCCTTTCCTAGCTTTTTGAGGAAATATATTCTCTTTACATTTGTTTTTTTTCAGTACGTTAAATATATAAAAAATTATTTAGGAGCATTGAAGAATGAGGAGGTTAAACCTCCTCTGGAGTTACAGTCAAGATACATTGTCAGTGCCCTCTGCCCAGGATAAAAGGTAATTATACAACGACAAATGAGCTTTAAACAGGTCTGTTGAAATTACCACATGCACAACAAATAGCCAGAACTATGCTTCAGACAGTAAAACACTGACCAATATGTAAATCATATAGCTGGAACTAGGTAGTTATTAACCAGATAGGAGCTATTCAAAAGGCTACTTCTAGATTCACTTACAGTACCTGCTGGAGATGTCTGGCTGAATAAGGGAATGCCAATGAGTGACTGACAGCATGGCATGCAATGTGAGTCAGTGGCCAGGTGCTTGGCCGCACATTTTTCAATACTTTTCCATGCCAAAGGACGTAATGACTTCTTCGAGTAGGCAAAGTGCAATTTGCACAACATGATCCTGCATTAAACCAAGTAGCGTCTGAAAGAAGGGCCATGCTTTACTGGAGGAACAAGTCTCAAAGGCATAAAAACCTCCAATAAAGTAAAAACTACGAAGGCATGAAGAACAAGGATGAAAAGGGTATCCAATAGTTAGGCAGGTCTACCAGAACTGGCAGAAAGGCAAGGACAATTGGAGAATGTAGAAACTGCAACAGAAAAAACGTTATATATTAAAGACAAAAATAATGCCTTACTGGACGACGTTCACACTGGTAAAAGGGAACCAGAAGAGATTTATATGCATGTGCTTTCTCACTTTAATGGACAACAGTTCGCAAGTGATCAGAAGTGCAGTCATCATCCTAAAATGGGATTATGGTGGTGTCTTATCAGGTGGTCTGTTCAACTAATTTCTGGGGAGCCACAGAGACAAATGTAGTTTGTGCAACTAGGAAAAACAGTTAATACCAGCCAGATGCTTTTGGATTCCCGCCAATTACCAGGAAAAAGGTAAAGTGTATCAAAGTGGAGGGTGAGGCATCATGCTACAGTAGGGAGAATGTTGTACTGCTCTAAAGCATCCAACCGGCTTGCTGTAGCAGTGTGAACAGAGGGGGCAATAAATATGTGAGGCAGCAAGATGGTCTACAAAATTAAAAGTGGCATAGTAGGTATACAGTTCCATGAATACCTTTGTGACAAAACAATATAGTATACATGTAGGGCTTTACATTTGGAAAATTTAGATTCTCAGAAGAACATTTATGAACTTGGGCTGTGCCTTGTTCTCTTCAAAATGAATCCTGCTTGATGTTCCTGAGGAATAAGGACATCACTTCTATCAAAGAGACTAAGCTTTAACTAGTCCAACGTAATATGCATGAAACAGGTAGATCCACTTTCTCCTTTTGACTTTTTGCCAATGCATCTCGGCATACCACCACCCCAGCTCCACAGGGTAATAGATGCCAAGACGACCACAGCATAGTTTCTTAGTAAGGCTACTCCGCTTGGGCATTCTTCTTTCTACATGGGATCTGGGGTCAGGCTTGCATTGAATCTACAATTTGGAGCATTTCAAGCCTCACACTGTCATGGGCTACACTGACTACTCCCATGTTTTAGAACCTACAATTAGAACCAACAGCTGCAACCGTCCTTGATTTAGAGCTCCCATAGAGCTCAGAGACACTGCCATTCTCAAGATGGCCTAGTCAACTTGTATCAATGTGTAGGTTAACCCCATTGAATTAATGATTAAGTGCATCATGTATTGGACTAACAACTGTCACTGGGACATATTAGCTTTAATAGTTGTGGGGGCCAGGACTCCTGCTGTGAGCGTCTGTGAAGGAAGATACCCTGCACACTGATAGACTGCTGCAGTGTTGGCTGCTGACAGGTGGCGGCAGGATTTAATTGTGTTGGGTGGGCAGCGGTGGCCCATCCCCCGCACCGGACACTAACCGGAGGCTTGGAAGCTACGGACATATGTGATCAGACTGCGAATTATCCGTGAAAACCACCGGTCAAGCACGTTGCCTGCAGTATAGAATAGTGGCCTGAGAAACCACGTGGTTGGGCAAGGATGAGCGGCAGAGGAAACCGCATGTCCCAGCAGGGGAAACTGGACAAATTTGCATATGGTAAAGACTTTCCGCCGTTGCCGGAACGTACTGGGCGCACAGACAAAACTCCAGAAGAGGCGGGGGCGCCTAAGGTGACGCTGGAGGACATAATACAATATTACAAAAGACAAAGGTCCTTAGCTTTTTTGGAGGATCAAGGAAAGAATTCAAATATAGGCCATGATAGGTAGCTATATTAGTCCTCTGTCCAGCCGGACAGGGTATTTATTTTTAAGTGATTCTTACAATTGAAAAGGAATAACAGTGAGGCACAATCCTGTACCGTATTAGGGAGGGAAAGGTTGGGGAGAGAATAAACAACATAAACGGGGGTTCTTTACAGGCAAAAAAGTGAGCAAGGTTGGCCACTTTTAAATCAGTGTATACATGTCAAGTATTTCCAAATACGTGCTAGACACAACAAGGTTCAACACATTGGTCAGTTGTGAAAACACTAAAAGAAGTCGACGTTTCGATCCCTTGTGCTCTAATTATTTGGGATCATCATCAGGACTAACAATTTAAACCAATTGCCTGGCATTAATACAATACAACCGCCTCTATATAAGGGTAAAAACTGGAGAAAAACAGGAGAAAAAGGCCCATGACCTGAGAGACGCCTCATGGAGGTCAGGGACACGTTGCAGATGGCTCCACGAGTTGTAGTTCTGTTGGTTATTGGTTCCTTTGGGGAGATCAGTGTCCTCTAGTACTGGCCAAAGGTTTAAAAGCTCTTAATTGCCACTTGGGGACTAGGACTCACTTTCCCAAAATGCACCTGTGCATTCCAGGAAAATCCAGGTCAGTTGGAGTAGTCCTCTCCTTGTGCTCTTGCAGGTGGCTTCTTCCAGCACTTTTCTACCTGCTGCTGCTCAGGGAGTTCACTCCAGATCCTTTAAGACAGGCACAGTCCTTGCTTGTGCGAAGCCTTGAGTGTGGAGCAGGTGCAGTCCTTCTGAGTGCAGGCCTTCGGTGATGCCATTCAAGGGTTCAGCAGGGCAGTATTTCTTCTCAATATGTTTCAAGCAGGGATCTGAGGTGCTCCTACAAATCTCCCATGTTTATTCCCTATTCTGGGCTTGCAAAAGGAGTAGACACCCCAACCAGTGGGGTTAAAGTTGCCTCCTTCTGCTATGACCATTTACTGGGAAGTGTGGGATATATTTGACCCAGAATGCACAGTTCTCCAAAAATCAAAATGGAGAAATTCTCACCTTGGAGTGAAGGTCTGGCTAACCCAACCCACAGGTGTGGCTAACTTTGCCCGACAATCCCCTTCCAGCCCCTCATCTAATCTAATTGTGGGGCTCCCATCTTGCTAGGGGTCAAGGAAGTGGGAACTGGCCTGGGTCCTGTCACATCAGTTCTTCTACCTTTGAAGTACAGTTTATCTCCCCAACTCCCTTCCTGTCCCTAGCTTCTCCAGGAAGCAAATCTCCTCCCACCAAATGGTTGTATTGTTTCAGTCCCAGACCTCTTCACACTTACTCGAGAAGCAGCTTGGTCAGGCTGTCGAAGGCTGGCCTATCAAAAGAGACTGCTACAGGGCTGGTTTAGGTAACTTCAGGATAGTAAATTCTAAAAGTGCTTTCCTGCAATAGTTTTAATAAATCCGACCATGGCAGGTTGTTGGATTTATTGTAACTATTATTTTGATACTTTGAATTATGTTGCCAGCTACTTCCAATCAAAAGTTAGACTTTTTAAAAGTTTAATAAAGGCATCCTATGTTAGCTTATGGAGCTAGGATCACTACAGTAGGGAAACATAACTTTGGATGTTTTTACCTCACCATGGCATTTAAAGCATATTGGAAAATGTCCCTACTTTTTATAACAAGGCACTCTACCCTTGGGGCACCAAGGGCAGGCCTTAGTGGTGACTTGTATGTAATGAAAAGGTAGTTTGGGACTTTGGAAGTACATTTAGTTTCAAAGCCGAATTTGGACACAGTTCTATGTTGAAAACAACCTGATAGGCAGACCTGCCTTTAAAATGATACAAGACACCACCGAAGTGCATACTTATGTGCTTCAAGTCAACTGGGCTCTCTAACACTATAAGCCCTACCATGAACTAGGGACTTACAGGTAGGTTATCTTGGCCACTTATAATCACACCAATTACCATAAAGCATTTAGGGACAGAGCACTGACCCTGGTTAGCAGAGCCCAGGGCGCTTTCAGAGTCCGGAACCACCAGTATCAGTCAACAAATGGAGGTCATCAAGGCACAAAAGAGAACTTTCCTACATGATACAAGTTGGGTAAGGAAAGATACCCCTCCCCAAAACAATATCAATTAAGTCTGGCGCACACCCAAAGAGCAAAAACAAAGTGTAGAGAAGTAAATGTAAAAGGTTCTTATACTGGACCCTGAGACGTCCTTTAGAAACCCTCGGCAGACCCCAATGGTCTCCAGAGCTACTGTCTTATCTCCCTGCTCCCGTTCTCTGCCATACTCTGGAGAAGGCCATCAACCTCCAACTCACCAAACACCAGGAGAGAAACAAAGTATGAGACCCCTCCCCATCAGGATTCGGAACCAACCACAGCACAGAGACAGCTCTGATCGATGCATCAGACAACATCTGCACCCAAATCGACAGAGCTCAGATGGATGATATCTTTTCTCACAGGATGCTCCCATAAAGTCTGCCTTCCTCCCTTACCATCACAAGACAACCACATCATCTGTGGTGTTCCCCAAGGCTCCTCCCTCAGCCCAACACTCTTCAGTGTCTGCGTGACACCACTCTCAGACATCGTCAGATTGCACAACATCAACATAATTTCCTATGCCAATGACACACTGCTCGTCCCATCACTCTGTGCTGTCCCCACCTTAACAAAGTCTAACTTCCACAACTGCATTAAGAGTGTTTCAGCATATATGAAGGACAACTGCCTAAAGCTCAACATGGACAAGGTGAAAGTTCTCATCTTTGGCAAACACCGCCCTCTGGAATGACTTCTGGTGGCCATCGGAACTAAGGCTCGCCCCCACGCTGAAAGACCATAGAACTCTCCATGAAACGTTAGATCTGAAAGAGACACGTTAGTGATAGATTCTTCACCTTAGAATATCTCCAGGCGTCAGACTGGATCCGGAAACTTTTTGTCAGCAGTACCCCTGCGCGTCAGTAGGTGGCGTTGTGCAGCTCCGCGTCCTTCACTGGCGTAAGCGCAGAGATGACGTCACAGAGACGACTTAGGCGCCACCCATGCGCATTGACGTCGGTTCTTTCTTTTTCCGCGCCAGCAAGCGCAGATCCGGTTAGAGCATGTACTTTAGTCACTTTTTGACTAACTTTTTGAGACTTTTGTCTCTACTTCTTTTGGGTCTTTGACTCCTGGTGCCACGTAGGGATGCCTGGGTTTAAATCCTGCAGGGCCTGTTGCCGTACGATGTCGCTGGCTGACCCCCATGGCGTCTGTCTGGAACGCGACCATGACTCCCGGTCATGTTCCGACTGTCTGGCCATGGCTCTGAAGGCTTTGCGGGAGCGGTCCCGAAAGCTGCTGGAGGCCAGGCAGTCGTCTCCGCACCGTTTGAGGTCCAGGGGTTGCTCAAGAGTCTGACCGCGGAGCCATCATCATCGTCAAAGTCTTCACCCTCGAAATCGGGTAAGAGACGTCGCAAGAAAAAGTCAAAGAAGCGTGTACGCTCTCCGACGGCCCCCCATCGGTCTCCGGACGCGGAAAGAGGGGGCATGGGGTTCTTCCCCCGCTGGTCAGGTGGACCCTGAGAGTCCTGGGGCCTACCCACCTTATCTGGGTCGTTGGCGACTCCGGCCCAGGTGCAAGAGTTTCTTGCCGCCATGGACTGCCTTTTCAGGCTTAGGGCTTTTGCTTGCCATCGGCTCCGGCACCGCAAGGTCCTCCGCCAGCGGCTCTGGTCCCGGCGCCACAGAGTCATCCTCCGGCGCCCCCTGCGGCTCCGTTCCCGGTGCCGCCATGGGTTCCGTTCGTCCCACCTCCGCCTTTGCCCGAATTCCCGGACATTTTTGCTCCGTCTTAGGACCCTAATTGGGACATGGAACCGGATCACACCAACCGCCGTTGGAGCATTTGTTTTCCCCTGTGCCTCCCCCGCTGCTGCCGCCTGTGCCACGGGCTGTGGAGGAGGGGGATGACTGGGAGGGGTCGGAGGACCCTCTTGCAAGGCAGTGCGAGTCTGAGCATGAGTGGGCGGAGGACTCGGAGGACGCAGGTGGCCTTGACCTCTCCTCCGAGGCTGGATTTATGTCTCTTTCCGCTGTCATGGAGGAGGACACCACCTATACTGTGGTGCTCCGTAGAGCAGCTGAGGCCCTTGACCTTGATCTGTCTACTGTCACTCACAAGACCAACCTCCTTACTGAGGTGCTTCAACCGGCGGCAAGCTCCATGGAGGCATTGACAGATGTTTTCATGGGCACTTGGTCTAGGCCAGCCACAGGGGTTCCTGTGGATAAGAACATGGCCAGGCGTCATTGCCCGGCACCGGGTGACCCGACCTTTCTGACAAATCATCCGACTCCGGAGAGTCTGGTTATTTAGGCCACCACTTCCCAAAGTGCGTTCCCTACTGCCCCGCCGGATAAGGAATCGAAAAGGCTGGAGCAGTTTGGCAAGAAGTTATTTTCCTCTGCTAGCTTGGGGCTGCGGTCAGTCAACACCACATGCCTCTTATGCTGTGTGGGACACAGTGGCGCAGACACTGCCCCAGTGCCTGGAAGAAGTTCGGGCGATACTTTCCCAAGCTGTTGCGGAGGGGAAGGATGCAGCAAAGTTCGCCATTCGGTGTGGGCTGGTCACCACAAATACTTTAGGGAGAGCGATCTCCACAGCAGTGGCCCTGCGTCGCCATGCCTGGCTCCGGTCCACTGGGTTTTCGGGGGACGTCCAGTGTTCCCGCCATGCCACCTCAGTTCCACCGCATGTCGGGGGATCACTTTGCGCTTCTCCAACACGAAGTCATGGCCCTCTTGGGCAAGGGGGCCATTGAGCGCGTTCCTGGGCCAGAAGTAGGACGTGGTTGTTGTTCCCACTACTTTCTGGTCCCCAAGAAGGACAAAGGGGGCTTGCGCCTCATCTTAGACCGCAGGAACGTCAATCGCTTCCTCCGGAAGGAGAAGTTCAAAATGTTGACTCTGGCTCAGGTCTTGGCTGCCCTCGACCCTGGAGACTGGATGGTAGCATTTGACTTGCAGGACGCATATTTTCACATCCCCGTCCTGCCGGCCCACAGGCGTTACCTGTGGTTCATGGTAGGCCAGGAGCATTTTCAGTTTGCCGTGCTTCCCTTCGGCCTTACCAGCGCCCCTCGGGTGTTCACGAAAGTGATGGCGATGGTCGCAGCTCACCTGCGCAGGTCAGGGGTTTCAGTCTTCCCCTACCTCGACGACTGGTTGTTGAAGGCGGGCTCGCCCCAGACAGTCGACACCCACCTCCAGTCTCCGGCCGACCTCCTGCATTTGCTGGGGTTCTCCATCAACGTGCCGAAGTCGCACCAGAGTCCCTCTCAGAAGCTCCCCTTCATCGGCGCGGTTCTGGATTCAACGCGGTTTCGGATTTATCCTCCCGAGCAGCGAGTCCTGGATATTCAGGCTCTGATTACGATCTTTCAGCCTCTACCCCGGGTTTGTCAGGATGACCCTCCGACTCCTGGGCCTGATGGCCTCCTGCATCCTGCTAGTGCAGTGGGACCTGAAGTTCCAGTGGGCACAGCATTAGGGCAACCTGTCAGATCATGTCCAGATCTCGGAATCCAGTGGTGGCTCATGAATCGCGATTGGGTCAATGTGCGCCTCTGGACATGGCTGGAACATCAAGGCATTACATTGGTGGTTCAACACGGTGCTTGATGGATCACGAATGGCGCCTGAGCTCGGACGTGGCACAAGGTCTCTTTCTGCAGTGGGGAGAGCCTTGGTTAGATCTATTCACCACAGAAGAGAACGGGCAATGTCATCAGCTCTGCGCATTGGAATTTCCAAGGCGGCACTCGCTCGGCGCCGCTTTTCGTCACGAGTGGAGCTGTGGTCGGTTGTACACCTTTCTGCCTATACCACTTCTGCCCAGAGTGCTGAAGAAGATTTGGCGCGAGCAGGCCCAAGTCATCCTTGTGGCTCCGGATTGGGCACGAAGATACTGGTATCCCGAGCTACTCAACATGGCGATCGATCCCCCAATCCGACTGCCTCTTCGGGAGGATCTTCTGTCGCAGCAGCAGGGGATGGTTCTCCACCCGAACCTGTCCAGCCTCCACCTCCATGCGGGGGAAAGAGCGGAGACAGTTGACTGCTTTTGATCTTCCTCCCGAAGTATGTGATGTCATTCTGGCAGCCAGGCGTCCCTCCACTGAAATGGCATTCGCCTGCAGGTGGAACAGGTTTGTGGCATGCCCTCTTTCCGAGGTCCTTCTGTTCCTTCTTTCTTTGGCCCAGCAATGATTTGCTCTGGGCACTATCTTTCAGCCATCTTCGCCTTTCTACGGCTTCCAGATCAGCCTTCTCTTTTTAAGTCCCCGGTTGTTAACGGTTTTCCGAAAGGCATTACGCACACATTTCCTCCTGTGCCGTTCATCATGCCTCAATGGGACTTAAACCTTGTCGTGACATATCTGATGTGCGCTCCCTTCGATCCCCCTCATAACTGTCCTTTGCATCTACTCACTCTCCAGACGGCTTTCCTGGTAGCTATCACCTCTGCCAGAATAGTGAGTGAGCTCCAGGCTCTTTCCTCTAAACCTCCTCTCCTTTCTGTTCATCCGGACAAGGTGGTTTTAATGACCCGTCCTTCTGTCCTGCCAAAGGTTGTCACGGCCTTCCACATCGGGCAGACCCATCACTTTGCTTACCTTCTTTCCGCCTCCACATCCTTCAAAAGAGGAAGAGAGGCTCCACCGTCTGGACCCAAAACGTGCGCTCTCGTTCTATTTGATCTTTTTTGAAAACAAGGGGGGGCCCATTAGGTAGCAAAGGACCATGGGTATATACTGTTTTAGAAGACAAAGGTCCTAAGCAAAGTAAGCGATGTTACAAAACCAAATATTATATAGAACGCAATGGAAACTATATAATTCTCCTGTCCAGCCGGACCAGGGATTTATTGTCAATGAATAACACAATAAACAAGAATGCAACAGTTAATCATCAAGGAAAGGGCACAATCCTGTGCCGTACTGAAAGAATAGAGAAAGATAAAAAGGGAGACAAAGATTCCACAGGCAAAAGGAAAACAGAGCAGCCTGGACAATAGTAATATCAGTGTGAAAGAGTGTTCTCCAGAGTAGAACACACACAGTTTATACACAGTGGTTTGCATGTATGTCTACTAGTACAAGTCGGCGACGTTTTGATCCGTTTGCTCTAATGTAAAAGGATCATCCTCAGGACTAAGAATTCAATTTTACTTTGCCTGAATTACACCATACGCCTCGCAATGGAGGGTGGCCGTCAGGAGGCAATGCAGGCTAAGAACCGCGGATTGTTCGTAGTCACAATTCCGCGAATAAAATTTCAGGCTGCATTTAAGTAGGTATGGGATTAGCCTTCCATTGAAGCGGTTTCTGGATGCGAATTCCGCTAGCAAACAAGTTAGTTGATGAATGGAAACCTATCAATGGGTTTCATGGCAAGGTCCCTGGCAGTCCGACGGGGTGCACTCGCCGAGTGGTGAGCCTAAAACTCGTTCTATTTGAAGCACACACAACAGTTCCGGGTGGATGTTGGCTATGTGGGCGCCAAAAAATGGACGGGCCGTGCACAAACGGACCATCTCTCAGTGTGTCGTTCTGTGCATCAAAGCATGTTTCTCGTTGGCTAAGAAGGAGCCTCCTGTGGGGCTGCGTGCCCATTCTACCAGGGCAACGGCAGCCACTACTGCCTTGGGACGCGGCGTTCCCTTGCACGACATTTGTCAGGCAGCTACGTGGGATTCGCTGCACACGTTTACCAAGCATTACTGCTTTGACAGTCAAGTCCGGAGAGACGGCTTCTTTGGCCGTTCTGCTCTCCGTGACTTTCTGGTGTGATCTTGTTCGCAGACCCACCACCGGGGTTGGTATTGTTGGGGTATCTATTCTAAGCTAAGGCATCTATCACTAATGTGTCTCTTTCATATGCACAAGTTACTACTAATTATATATCTGTAAGAGACATTAGTTAGTGATAGATTCTTTACCGCCCCACCCATCCTCCCCGTTCTGCGAACTGATTTCTAGGGTTAAGGTCATCCCTTTTAGGGCCCTTGTTTCGTGGCACCCTTGGTCAGTTTCTTGCATGGGTCTGCGTTCCTGGCGCCGAAAGTCGTGTACAGAACTGACGTCAGCGCGCATGGGTGGCGCCTAAGTTGTCTCCGTGAAGTCATCTCGGCGCTTACGACGCCAATAACGGACGATGAGCCGCACGACGCCACCTACTGTCGCGCAGGGGTACTGCTGACCAAAAACTTTCCGGATCCAGTCTCACGCCTGGGGATATTCTAAGGTAAGGAATCTATCACTAACTAATGTCTCTTACAGGTATATCTTTAAACAAGTAGTAACTTGTGCATCAAGCTCCTAGTCAGGCTGCGCCTGTTGAACATAGGTCTGTATCAAAAGGCACCCACGTGGCTGTCCTGTTTCCAAAGGGAAGTGCAATGAGTAACAATGTGGTTTAGGGCTGTGAGTTAGAAAGTTATTTGTGTGTTTGGAAAACTATGTAATTACGCTTTTTTGTTTTATTTGGGTGCTTTTCTATTATTCCTTATGTTATGGGGTAGTCGGAAAGCTATACCTTTGGGGATTTCTTGTACTTTTAGCCTTGTTTAAGTTTGTTCTCTATGGAGGAGTAATGCACTGTTGTGTGTTAAGGGAAGATTTGTGATGTCTAGATTACTCAGTAGACACTAAACTGTGAGGTCACTTCTGGAACCTTTCAAAGCCAACTCTAGACTTTATCCATACAACTTATCATACTGTAAGGCTTTGCTTAACACTCTTAAATGCCACCAGAAAGTAAAGAGATTGGCCTACGCTACAGCACATGTGCACCCCGCACAGGTTTCTTTGCCTTGAATGCATTATAATTATAATTATAAGGATAGCAAACAATGTCCGGTTATTTACTGATTCAGTGGTAGTTCATGTCATTCTTAAGTTCTTAAGTTCTTAAGTTCTTTTGAAGTTTATTATTTATAAAGTTTTGTATAGCGCAAACAAGACCCAGGAGGATTACCAGAGGGCATGACAACAAAATGATTCAGAACATTTGAGAACCAGATAGGACAGTTCCAACAATAGAAAGGCATAGGCAATGTCCATAGTAACAGTAGTAGCCTGCCAATCCTGTTAAACACCAGATTACACAAAAAGAACAGATGGCGATCAAACAAAGGGAGAGCGACATTCCATAAATAGCATACAGAGGTGTGGAATGGCCTGTTCCCACTGTTGAACTGGAAAGTCATATCATCAGAGAAGAGAGCTGTATTGAGGCAACGGAGCCAGGACTTTATGGCAGGAATTTCAGCATTAGAATTCTTTTCACTTCGTTTTTGAAGAAAGCGGTTGATGGGATTTGGCAAACTTCCAGTGGAAGGGAATTCCAAATCTTCGGGCCATGCTCAAGAATGCTCTGTTACTCGTTTTCTTTTTGTGGAAGATTTGAGGTTTCAGGAGGAGTGAGTTTGCACTTCGAGGCTGACGGCCACCCCCGGATAATTCAAGTTTGTGAACCAGATAGATGGGGGTCTTGAAGTGCAGTGCTTTGTGAGTCAAGCAAGCGATCTTTAGTTGAATTGTATCTTCATAAGGTAACCAGTTTAGGGATTTTAAGGCTAGGGATATGCGCTCATTTCTTTTGTCCCAGTATTCAATCTGGCTGCGGCATTAATGGAAGCTGGAAGTGGAACCAAGCTTTGTTGGGGAGACAGCAAAGAGTTTAGCTGCCGTAATTGAGCTTTCGCAATACTAAAGCTTGAACCGCCCATTTGAAATCTTTCTGTGGGAGGAATTGTTTCAGATTCCTTAGTAGCCTCCCCTGAGTTTAGCATGTTCAGGTGCCTGTCTAGGGTGATTCCAAGAGATTTAGCAGAGTTGATAATGTGGGGGAAGCAGTTGAAGCCAGATAGGTGATGGATCCAGAGGTCAATCTTGGGGGCATGGTTAGGAGTAGCAATAAGGAGGATTTCTCTTTTGGAGGTGAAGATCATGAGGTAGTTTTCAGTGAGCCAGTTTTGGGTGTTCATCAAGATGCAGTTGAGTGAAATGAAGTCTACTGGGGAGGGAACTTTCAAATAAAATTTGGTGTCATTTGCGTACATGTGAAAGAGAATGTTCGCTGAGTTCAGAAGTCCTAATGTTAAGCGGGTAAGTGTTTTTGTACATACAAAAGAGGCAAGCAAAGCAAACAGTCCAGCCTGAACTACCAAGCCATGTCTTCATGGGACCGGAGAGAAGCATCCTGGGACCGGTTTCTGGCTAACAGCCGTCATCAGCCAGGCTAGCATGAATCCAGTGGCAAAGTGGGCAGGGGCCCACGTCTGGGCATACCCTGCCAACTTAGGGCGAGCAAAGCAAACACAAAGAGATGAAGGACGGAGTGCTGAAACTTTTCAGTGCTCCGTCCATCATCTCCTTGTGTTTGCTTTGTTTGCCCTAAGTTGGCAGGGTATGCTCAGACGTGGGTCTCTTGTTCACTTTGCCACTGGATTCAAGCTAGCCTGGCTGATGAGGGCTATTAGCCCGAAACTGCTCCCAGGATGCTTGTTTTTCCGGTCCAGGGAAGACATGGCTTGGCAGTTCGGGCTGGACTGTTCCCATGAGGCACAGGGTCAAGACTGATTTGCATATAGCTGTGTCTGAACTGGGTTGGCAAAGTGAGCTTAAGAACGATGATGGATTCAACCCAGATCTGTGACTGGGGGTGAGTGTCTGACAAGTTTCAGTGCTCCGTTCATCATCTCTTTGTGTTTGCTTTATACAAAAGAGGCAACACAAATATTTGGGAAGTTGCATTATCATACTAACAATCCAGGGGTTGATTAGGAAGAACCATCAATCATGATGTATGTTCTGTGATATTTCATAGACAGGTAAAAAGATTAATTTGTGCCTGGTTTCTTTCTCTATCTCTTTCTTTAGGGTGCAGGCCAGGACAAGTTGGGGATCTATATCAAGTCGGTTGTGAAAGGAGGTGCTGCAGAAATGGTTTGTAATGCGGAAATACTTTTACATTTTTCTGTCAAATATCCCTTTGATTTTAATTCCTAATAATTTTGGACTTAAAAGGAGTGTTAAATCATAGTCTTAATTCGTTTAGGAATCTGGTCACTTTTTGACCATTTTCTAAGGGGATGCACTTAGAGATTTAGCTGTGCGATACCAAGGAAGAAGTTCATTAATATATTCAATATATTATGTGATCTTATCAGTGGATTGTTCCCTTCTTACACAGCCCCGCCTGGTAGCTGCTTCCCCGAGCTCCCTGCTGCTGACCATCTGTCAGTGGTGAGAGGCCCTCCTCTGCCCCGAGGTTCCCACCTGCACCTCATCCCTGGTGGTCTAGTGATAGAGCACCTCTGCTCTTCTGACCTCTATCTCCCTCTTCTACCTTTCTCCTAATCTTTTCTGTCTTTTCACGTCTTTCACCTTTTGCAACTTTGTCGCTGCTGCTGCTGCGATCCACTGCAGCCTACCCCCTCCAGTGCAACTTTCCCACTCCCCACGTTTCCTGCCACCCAGCTGTCCAGTCCCCCCAACCCTCCCCCGCACACTACTTAATGGCAGATGCTGCACGGGTGCTGAATGCTCACCAAAGGCAAACCTGTCTGCCCCCGGACGCGCCCAGCGCCACGGACCCTCGTCCTCGGACCTGCCGCTGAAACGTCTGCACCCTCCGCATCCTCAACACCAGATGCGACACTGCCTTCCTCCTGGCAATGCAGAACAACACCCATGGCCCCTACTTTTGACACCACTGCTGCCGCACCCTCACCCACCTCTGCACTCCAGCTCCTCCCAACACTGGGTCGGCCCACAGGGTACCCGACCGTCTCAGCTGCATCCTCCTCAACACTCGCTTCCTCCACAAACAAGCCATAGGAATGTGGGACCTTCTCAACTCATTCTCTCCTGACATGGCATTCCTCACAGAAAACTGGATGAACTCCAGCACAGGCTCGGACATCGCCACCCCCATCCCCGACGGATAAATGATCACCCGCAAGAACCGCACCAACGAACCAGACGTGGGCATTGCTGTAGTCCACAAAAACACCCTCCGCCTTACCACCCACTCAGACGACCCAACTACAAGCATGGAACACCTCCACCTCCACGTCCAGACCAACCCAAATGCCACCTGCCGTGGCACGCTCGTCTACAGACCTACTGGCCACCTGCCCGCCCTTCACCAACGCCATCATCAACTTCATCTCACCCCATGCTCTAGGATCCACCAACTATATCCTACTTTGGGACCCCAGGTTTCATCTGGAGAACCCCAATGACCAGAACACTGCATCCCTTCTGGAGAACCTCTCCAGCGTAGAACTCAAACAGCTAGTTATTGTAGGAAAGTGCCCCTTTTTCCACGGTTGCCCCCTCACCTTTTGACTAATGTTGATGTACTTTGACCGACTATGCCCTGAGTGCCTGCCAACCAGGTACCCAGGGCCTATGTTTTTTCCCTAAACTGAACTGTTTCAAAACCCAAATGGCAACTCTCTGGCCGCATGTAAGTCTCTTGTAAAAGGTACCATAGTTACAAAGGGCACTGTACCAGGGAAGGCCTCTAATGGCCTGCAGCCATTGTGCCACCCTTAGAGGCCCTGCACCTTTTTATTTTTTCTCTCTCTCTCTCTCTCTCTCTCTCTCTCTCTCGCTCTCTCTCTCTCTCGCTCTCTCTCTCTCTCTCTCTCTCTCTCTCTCTCTCTCTCTCTCTCTCTCTCTCTCTCTCTCTCTCTCTCTCTCTCTCTCTCTCTCTCTCTCCCTCGCTCTCCCGCTCTCTCTCTCCCGCTCTCTCTCTCGCTCTCTCGCTCTCTCGCTCTCGCTCTCTCGCTCTCTCGCTCTCGCTCTCTCGCTCTCGCTCTCTCGCTCTCTCTCTCTCGCTCTCCCGCTCTCTCGCTCTCTCGCTCTCTCGCTCTCTCGCTCTCTCGCTCTCCCGCTCTCTCTCTCTCGCTCTCTCTCTCTCTCTCTCGCTCTCTCGCTCTCCCGCTCTCTCTTTCTCTCCCGCTCTCCCCAAGTGGTGAGGGTACAGTCGCATGAGCCCTGTACCCCTACAGCGTCTAGGTCAATTCTTAGACATTAAAAGTGCACTAATGCCATGAAGAGTATATGGTCTGGGAGTTGGTTGTTACGAACTCTACAGCACCATAATGGTTTTACTAGGAAGTTTGGTATCAAACTTCTCAGCCCATTAAACCCACACTGATGCGCGTGTGGGATTTAATGAAGAATGCACTCAGAGAGTATCCTGTAGATGCCCCCTGAAAAACGACCTAACTCTTGTGTCCTGGCTGAGTGACTGTCGCCCGCTGCCACCACCAGACATGTTTCTGGACCCCTAGGTCGAGAGCGTGCAGCTCTCTGCGTCTTGAAACAAAGCACATCCTGGGTCAAGGTGCCAAGCCTCCTCCCCCAGGATTGGCAGGTTCCACGAAGGTGGAAGCTTCAAAGGCTTGCCACCTTTGTGAGCTACCCCAGCCATTTGCTGTTCACAGCAACTGGCCCCCACCAGTTCTGACCCCTACTTTGGGCGGGAGAATCGGCGGGGAAAACCAAGTTAGGAGGAGAGGTGTGCCCACCTTTGCCAACCCCACCCCTCAGGCGGGGAAGGTGAGGTGCAACACAACTCTGTCCCCGCCGTCTTGAACATGGAGGAACCCAGCCAACCAGAGTGAGGCTTGTGCCCTACTCCCACTGAATGGTGGCATAATAGGGGGTGTACCCACCCCAAGGAAGGGACCCATTGGTCCCAACCAGTAACTACCTGTAACACTCCAACATGTAGTATTTATAGGCAACCCTGAACCTTGCCTCCTCAGACAAAAAGAGCCATGAAGAAGGACTCAAGAGCTGTGCCTGAGAAGAGGACACCAACTGACTTGGCCCCAGCCCTACTGACCTGTCCTAACCTCGACCGACTACAGCAAAGTCCCGGTGTGTCCTGCAGCCAGCATCCCCCAAGAACCTGGTGGACCTGCCCTACCTTCCCAAAGCAGAATTTGTCTCCTGTAAGCACCGGATTTGCTCACCCACAGATTATGGCTCCAGCCAAATCCGTGAGTCTGCACCTGACACCCACTGCCTGAGTTTGAGTTGCCCAACACCACGAGGAGGCCCCCCCCCTGCGGTCCTGACCTGGGATTTGGTGATCACTGACCTGCCTCAGACTCCAACCAACGCCCGCATCCCCTTTTTGGAGGATCCTCCCGACTTAAACCTGGAAGCGAAACCCGACGCCAAAAGACACCCCTGCCCTCAACATCCCACAGCCTTGGGTGGCCCAACCGACGGTGTCCTGGCATCCCAAGATATTCCAACTTACCTCTCCAACTGGTGGTCACCTCCAGAAGATCTTCGTCCCCGAGCCTGTAGTGTATGTTGCAAATGAAGAATCTCTATTGAAATCATCTGGGCATCCAACGCCAAAACAGCACCCTGCACCTGATCTCCCCAGTGCAGCTATGGGTGCACCTTGTGTACTAAATCGGATCCCGCTTTGCCTTGAGCCAAATGCCTGGAGCTTTGCTCCCACAACCTTGTGACCTGCTTGTGAGCAGCCACCAGCTGGAGACGCCTTATCCCCCAGTGGATAACATTAGGCCTCAGCGCTCTGCACCCGGCCGCCCTAGTGTGGCTGAGGGTGCTTTGAGAGTGTATCCTTGACCCTGGGTAACCCTGCTACTAACCTCAGGACACCACCTCCCAAAACCAAATACTTAACCGTAAACCGATAACACTGTGTTCGAGGCATATGAGCTGCAGATTGCACACTGTGCATAGATCGCCACCTAGTGTTGGGCCCGGATGTTTGCAGTTTGTTGTTGTCCTGAAAAGTTATTCGTAAGTCACGAGATAGGTGACGCCTCCTTTGGACCACATTGCGCATGGGCATCGGCTCCATCCCCAGATTGTTTTTTCTGCCATCGGGCTCAGATGTGTTTGCTGCGCTCCGGTTTGGAACCGAATTTCCTTCGGCGCACAATCCTCACCCAGTTCGACGGTATTGTTTCGATCGCGCTCCACATCGACGCGATTCTCTACCACTTTGAAGTCTTCGATTCCGGTTGTCGACGAAGGCCTTCGGGCCTACCTAGGCCTTACTTTCTGGCTCATGGAAAGGACGCCATTCAAGAAGTGTCCTCAATGTGGGTCGAAGTTTCCCCACACCGACCTACATATGAGGTGTGCAACCTTTGCCTTTCACCGGAGCACGAGGCCAAAGACTGTTCAACGTGTGCCTCATTCCGCTCCAAAAAGACGATTCGGGACCGACGAGCTCGAAGAACTATGGCTCGCTCGTCAGCTTCGATACCCGACGACATCTTCGAAGAGGGCGTCGACGTGCCAGAACACCAGCACGCCGAGGAGAGTATCGGATCCTCAGATGCCGAAGACTCCGACGTCTAGGACATCACTCCAGCTCAACGGGTCGTAAGTAGGACCGTCGACCCCCAACCCTTCGTCGACACCCACAAAAAAGGCTTCGGTCACGCCCTCACCTTGGGGCGCCCCGCCTTCGGGCCCGGCAAAGAAGCCCACTAAGCCTGCAGGCGCTCGGGTTCGACCCAGCCTATTCCCGCTGCCAATCTTATACCGACACCGAAGAAGAAGCCATCTTCCTCTACCACGCGGATCGCTGCTCCGCCACCTAAGCACACGGCGCCGAAGACTGGCAGAGGCTCATCGATGCCGAAACCACACCCAGAGCCGAGTAAAAAAACACCCAAAGCTCCAGATTCACACGTATCGGAGCCGAAAAAACACCCGGAACTGAAAAAACAGGTCCCGGTAAAAGACAATTCAAAAGGGCACACTACTAAACCAGCTACCGACTCAGTGCCGAAAAAACCTACGGAGCCGAAAACTTCGACGCCGAAGGATCTGCCCTACTCAGAGGAACTTTTTATACTGGATCCACATCAAAAAACTCTTGTAAAGGATCCTAAAACTGGACAATTGACTCTCAGCTCCAAGAAGAGACCACTAGAGTTGCCAGCACCTCCTCCCCCTCCAAAGAAGAGAGACATTGGACCCTTAATGGAGAGGTTGTATTCTCCACCACCTCCCCATACTGTTCCTCCTCCTACACCTCCTCCACCACATCATTCACCTACACCGTCTACTAATCCAGACGATGATGTAGACACAGATTCTGATGACACAGGTGGGGGTGCACATGACCCAGCAGGGACCAATTGTCCCCCTCAGTCACCTAATCCATGGGATGATTACAACACCTCTGATGTGCCTCACGTCCCACAAGATGATGTATGCCCTTCCAGACCTTCCCCACCAGAGGACACTATAGGTTTTAACCTACTAGTCCAAAGGGCTGCACAATATCATGGGGTGGACCTACACACAAATGCAGTAGATGAAGATTTCCTTGTTGACAGTTTTGACAACACACAAAGGTCTACTGCCATGTTGCCAATGCTTTAAGGTGTCATCAAGCACGCAACAGAGGTTTTTAAGGATCCTGTCAGGGCTAGGGTCCTTAATCCTCGCATTGAGAAAAATATAAAGCTGCCCCTGCAGATCCAGTTTATATTAAAGGTTAAAGGTCCAGCACAATTAGATTCTTTAGTAGTCTCTAATGCACGTAAACGTTCTAATTCCCAGACATCAGGTGAGGCCTCACCACCAGACAAAGAATCTAAGCTCCTTGACGCCTCCGGCAAGCGAACAGCGGCACAAGCAACTAACATCTGGCGCATTGCCAACACCCAAGAGTTGCTGGCAAGATATGACAGGGCACATTATGATGAACTAGAGTCCATAATGCAGCACCTACCAGACAAATACAAAAACAGGGCTAATGAACTTATACAGGAAGGTAAAAATATTACTAATACTTCCATTCGTTGTGCCCTGCCTCAAGGGCTATCAATACCAGCACCTTACTATGTAGACATGCCTGGCTACGTATTTCAGGTTTTAAACCTGAAGTACAAAACTCGATCCTTAATCAGCCATTTGATGAGACACATTTATTTGGCCCAAATGTTGACGTGTCTTTAGAAAAAATGAAAAAGACACCGATACAGCAAAATCTATGGGAGCCTTGCAGCAGCAAGCTCCCAGACGTTCTTTTCGTCGCTCATCATACAGAGGCAACACAAGAGGCTACTCCTCAGAAAGTCCCTCCACTTCCTACAAAACCCCTGGCCAATCCACATTCACTAAGGGCTACCAGAGAGGGGGTTACAGGGGTAACAACAAAGGCAGAGGCAAAAACAACACCTCCCGCTCTGCCTCTACCCCTACCCAATGACTTTCCTCCCCTACCCCCACAACATTCCACTCCTGTGGGGGGAAGACTTCAACAATTCCTGCCTGCCTGGATCAACATCACATCAGACAGGTGGGTGCAACAAATTATGCAGTCAGGTTACTGTCTAGAATTAACATCTACCCCCCCAACATGCCACCCAAACAGCGTCTAATGTCACAAGAACATCTATCACTGTTAAAGCAAGAAGTAGTATCTCTGCTAGAAAAAAGTGCAATAGAACCAGTTCCTCTGCACCAACAAAACAAGGGGGTTTACTCTCTATATTTACTGATTCCAAAGAAGAACGACTCTCTAAGGCCTATTTTAGTCCTCAGACCGCTAAACATATACATACAGTCAGACCATTTTCACATGGTCACACTCCAATAAGCCATTCCACTCCTGTTACAAAACGACTTCCTTGCTACTCTAGATCTCAAGGACGCATACTTCCACATTCCTATTCACAAAGCTCACAGGAAGTATCTCAGATTTGTAATAGACGGGCAGCACTACCAATTCAAAGTACTCCCATTCAGAGTCACAACAGCACCAAGTGTATTCACCAAGTGCTTAGCAGTAGTGGCAGCGCATCTACGAAGACAGCACATCCATGTCTTCCCGTACCTCGACGACTGGCTCATAAAAGCCAGCTCACACAATCAATGCGTAAAACACACTCATGCCACCATCCAACTGCTCCACAACTTGGGGTTCACAATAAACCACACCAAGTTTCATCTACAGCCATCCAAAGTACAACAATACCTTGTGCCACAATAAACACCTCGACAGCGCTAACTTATCCCACTCCAGCAAGGATAGCCAGCATGCAAACTCTCCTAACAAAGTTTCAACTACAACACTCCCTCCCAGCGCGAGTGTTCATGCAACTTATAGGGATGATGGCCTCTTCCATCTTCATAGTACCCCATGCAAGACTTGAAATGTGTCCGCTACAAGAGTGCTTATCATGTCAATGGAACCAGGCTCAAGGTCACTTAACAGACCTAGTGTTGGTAGACGGTCGAACTCATCGCTCTCTGCAGTGGTGGAACACCAAAAATCTTTCCAAGGGACGACCGTTCCTAGAGCCAGTTCCTCAGATAATCCTGACTGCAGACGCATCGCTCTCCGGCTGGGGAGTCCACCTACTGCAACACACCATGCAAGACAGGTGGACACCGCAACAAAAAATTATTCCACATCAATCATCTGGAGTTACTAGCAATATTCCTAGCACTAAAAGCTTTCCAGAAGCAAGTATTAAACAAAGCTGTGTTAGTCCGCACAGACAACATGACAGCAATGTATTACATACAGAAGCAGGGAGGCACACACTCCCTGCACCTCTCTCAACTAGCACAGGACATGTGGAGGTGGGCTATACCTCAAAACATGTTCCTTCTAGCCCAGCATGTTCCGGGAGTACAAAATACTATAGCGGATCTGTTAAGTTGTCAAACGCAAGAGACCCACGAGTGGGAACTTCATATGCAAGTTCTTCAGCCATTCTTTCAGATGTGGGGACAACCTCAGATAGACCTATTTGCCACCCACGAAAACGTAAAATGCCCAAGTTTCGCCGCCAGATCTCCACACCCACTGTCCAAAGGCAATGCAATATGGATGAATTGTTCAAACAGATTTGCGTACGCTTTTCCACCTCTACCACTCATGCCACTAGACGCAAACAACAGCAGCATTCTCTGACCCGCATCCTAGTTGCTCCAACGTGGGCCAGACAACCGTGGTACACCACACTGCTACAACTGTCTGTAGTACCGCACCAAAAATTGCACCTGTCTCCACAGCTCTTAACACAGAACCGTGGAGAGATCAGACACCCGGACCCAGCTCAGCTCAACCTTGCGATCTGGCTCCTGAAATCCTAGAATTTGGATATCTAAACCTTCCTCCAGTCTGCATGAATGTCATTAAAGAAGCTAGACGTCCTACCACTAGGGCATGTTATGCAGCCAAGTGGAAACGATTTGTAATATATTGTCACAACAACAATATTAATCCCCTAGATGTGTCTATTCAACACATCATAGGATACTTACTGCGTCTCCAAAGATGTAACTTAGCTTATACATCTATTAGACTACATCTTGCTGCAATAGCAGCATATCTACAAAACAGATAACATCTATCTCTGTTCAGAGTGCCTGCCATTAAAGCCTTTATGGAAGGCCTTAAAAGAATAATTCCTCCCAGAGTACCACCTTCACCTGTGTGGAATTTAAACGTTGTTCTTACACGGTTAATGGGACCTCCCTTCGAACCCTTACACAGAAGTGAATTACAATTCCTAACATGGAAAGTTGCGTTCCTAATAGCTATTACTTCTCTGCGGAGAGTTAGTGAACTACAAGCACTAACCATTCAAGAACCCTTCTTGCAAATGCATCAAAATAAGGTAGTTCTACGTACTAATCCGAAATTCCTGCCCAAAGTAATTTCCCCATTCCATCTCAATCAATCTGTGGAACTGCCCGTTTTCTTCTCGCAACCATAGTCAGTAGCAGAAAGAGCTCTTCACACACTAGATGTCAAAAGAGCGTTGCTATACTACATAGAAAGGACACAACCCTTTCGTAAGACAAAACAACTTTTTGTGTCTTTCTCACCACCACACAAGGGTAATCCCATTTCGTTTCGTATCAAAACTTTTAATTGATTGGCACTTAGCAGAATCATAAAAAGTACATCATAAAATTACGGTACATAGTTAAAACACAGTATTATGATACAAGTAAAAACTGATTGACATTAAAAACTTTTAGTAAAAACAATTATTACGAATTGTATACAAGAAGGCATGGAATCATGAAAACAGTAATCCCATTTCAAAATCTGGGATAGCTAGATGGATTGTCAAATGCATACAGATTTGTTACCACAAAGCTAAACGTACGCTATCTGTTACTCCTGAAGCCCACTCTACAAGAAAGATAGAGGATTCAATGGCATTTTTAGGGAACATTCCCCTAGATGTCATCTGCAGAGCAGCTACATGGTCTACACCGCACACATTCACAAAACACTATTGTGTAGATGTGCAAACAAAACAACAAGCTAATGTGGGCCAGGCTGTTCTCAAAACACCATTCCAAACTACTGCAACAGATAGGGGTGGTCGCCGCTAAGAGTGGGTACTGCTATACAATCTATGCACAGTGTGCAATCTGCAGCTCATATGCCTCGAACGGAAAATGCTACCTACCAGTATGCATCTGTTCTTGGCATGTAGAGCTGCAGAGTTGCACACGCCCACCCGCCTCCCCTTGTCTGTTCAAGTATTATCTTAATTAGATACAAATTACATGGTCATCCTTCCTTTTTCTTCAAAGCTCCATCATTTCCCTAATGGCGAAAAACAATCTGGGGATGGAGCCGATGCCCATGCGCAATGTGGCTACGCCTGTGTCAAACTGAAATTCCTCAGGAAACTACAGAACATTCAAAACACAGCAGCCAGACTGGTCTTCAACATACACTGCCGCAGCCACCTCACCGAACACCTGCAAGAACTCCACTGGCTCACAGTCAACAAAAGAGACACTTTCAAGCTCCTCACACGCACCTACAAAGCCCTCCAATATGCAGGACCTGCATATCTGAACCACCGCCTCTCATTCCACATACCCATCAGACACCTCTGCTGCGCCCAACTGTTCCAGGGCACTGTCCCACGGATCTGCAAGACCTGGACTGGAGGAAGATCATTCTCCTACCTCACTGCTAAGACCTGGAACACCCTTCCTCTCCACCTCAGACAAGCCCCGTTGCTGACACAATTCAGGAAGGATGTCAAGACCTGGCTCTTCAACTGAACCCCTGTGTCCAGATGGATCAGCAGCCCCCCTACCCCTCCTCAGCACCTTGAGATCCTCATGTGTGAGTAGTCATACTATATCAACCTTGATTGATTGATTTCATTTTGGGATATGACTTATTCGAATGCTTTGCATGTTCCCATATGAGTCAAGGTTTTAACAGTTTGCCAAACGTCATGAACCTTCGAAGTCCAGGAGTTGTTGCATAGAGCACTTAAGTGAAACTTGTTGGTTGTGTGCCTGTGCAAGCTATCCTAAAGTAAAGGTTTGTGAATGTAGTGGTTTCATCAGTGGTCTGACTGATAAAGGCATGGTTATGTCTGCAGGTCTGAAACACCCTCCATACTCTTTGAAAGTCTGATGATGCTCTAAATGAGTGGGCTGAGTGATTAAACGTGTGATAGATTAGTCGCAGCTAATCCGTTGGTTGAGTGTTTAATATATCATCTATTTCAGGAATTTTGTAGAGAAAGAATTAAAAGTCCTGGATGAAGGTGTTTTGAAATGTTATCTGGAAAACATGTTACTTACAGACTCTAATGGAGGCTGTCCTTTTCCCTACCTAGGCGACCCTTGAATGTTGCAAGTGCTCAGTCCTGTTCTATTTCACTTGTGTCTTCCTAACTGGGACCTCTGCTTGTGTTCATTTTGCCCTGTTCAGTGTGATCCATTAGAAAAACAGGATACGATACAGGCAGCATTGACAAGCCAGTGATGGGCTGGGGCAACTATGTCATATGGTCTGTTTGTGTGAGTGATGATTTAACTACCTTGAATAGAGAGGGATTTACTCTATTAATTGTACCGAGCCATGGAGCTCGTGGTTCCTGTTGTGGGTATGTTGGGATAGGAATGTCCCCTGATTGCGAAATGGGCTTATACCCCTGAAGAGCCCAACCACTTGTGAAACTAGTATCCTGGCTTTTTTTTGGGTCCTTGCGTCATGCTAATCTGACTTGTGCACAGAGGTCTGTCCCTCGTGCTGTGAGGTCCAGAACCTTTTCTGTCATCTGGGAAGGGTGCACCTTGTGTGCCATCAAAGTGGAGAATGAACTACGGCCCAGTCCCAGGGTGCATCACATACGAAGGTGGCGGCAGCGTACAGTGTTTTGTAATTCAGAAGTAGGATCGAACTATTTCTCTGTGTCAAAGAGATGGGAGTTTACTGAATCCTCACATTTAATGGTTCACTGTTATGTAAAACCCAGAACCTTGCTCTGACATTCCGTTTGCTTGTGGAGTGCCTGTGTTTAGCATATGTATGGTAGTATGGCTCTGTGTATTGAAAGTCTGAGTTCTAGGACCAGTGGGATCCATTCTGGATGGTCCTGGTTTAACGTAGTAGATAGACTATGGGCATAGCTTCCCGACAGTGGAAGTGTATTAGACTTAAATTTTGTCCAAGGGAAAATCTGGGGTGAGAATTTACCTATGCCCTCATCATTCCGGGGCATAGTTGATATTAGACATCTCTTGGAACAGGGAGAGAGGGTATTGCAAGAGGGTGGAGCATGTTAGTGAAGATCATAACTGTAATTACAATCCTCTAATTGTTATTTATATTGAATTGTGTAATATTGTGTTTTACTGTGTGATGAAAGTATTTTCTTTAATAGAAAAAGAAGAGAAACACTAAGCTGGACAGTACATAATTGTATCTATTGGTTGACTGTTGAGTTCTGACATCTTTTCCACCCATGCTAACTCCATGAGATGCCTTTGGCTTCTTGACCTCCCTAATGTGATAACCAAGTTTGGAAAGAGTTGTACATGGCCCAGCAGTACGATAGTAGGATGGACCTTAGAAAATCGGTGGGAAATGACCTCAGCCAGCACTGTTGGGGCCTAGCCTAGCTCACTTTAAGGCACATGTTTTATTTATAGATCAGGAGTCAGAATTTAAATGAACATAGTTTTCCCTTTCTGACTACGATATGAATCACTTCCCAGGTACATTTATTTCTCCCCATTGTTATTTTCTTTACGTGTGGAATGGTGTGTTTTCAGTGGTGCTTGATATGTTTAGTTGTGTGTTTTTGTTTTCTGTAAAGATTGTAGTAGGATGGAGGTACATTGACAATTATTTTATATTCCAATTTGGGTAACCTCTAGCAGATATGGCCACCGCTGATCTGCTCACGTATAGGAACACATCTATAGGCCCAAATACTTTCTAAACATTTTTTTTTTTTTTAGGATGGCCGCCTTGCTGCTGGTGACCAGTTATTAAGTGTAGATGGGCGCAGTTTGGTCGGATTGTCCCAAGAAAGGTATTTATTATTTACTTAAAAGTTTCTAAAACATGAATTGCATAGTGATTGGCACAAATCATTTTTGGTTTTCCACTGCAGGTCAGAAGTTCAAAACTGTCTTTTTCTGTAAGAATCGAAATTCTTGACTGTGTGGCATTTTATCTGCTAGAGACTACTAGCTGCAGAATCCTTATGTTTGAATTTACAAGGCATCAGACTGGGTCTGAAAACCTTTGCTTGAGCAGTACCCCTGCCCTCCGTGGGATTGCTTCGTTCGGTTCCGGGCTGTGTCGTTGGTGCCGAATGTGACGTCGCGGTCACCCAACAGGCGCCACCCAGACATGCGGACGTCAGTTCTTTTCCCCTGTGCCAGTGAGGCTTGATCTGGAGAAGCGCTACCCCTCTGTCTCTTTTTGACAGACTTTTCAGCATTTTGTCAAAGATTTTTCAGGTCTGTCGAGAAAGTAATGTAGGAAGGTAGCTTTTAAGCTGCGTGGGTCCTATCACTTCGCCATGTCGGTTACTGACCTGCACCTTGTGTGCTTAACTTGTCTTGAGCGCAACCACAACTCAGTCGTCCTCGAAGCGCCGGCCAAGGCTTAGAAAGCTTTGAGGGAGAAGTCCTTCAAGTTGCTTGCTGTCCAGCAGTTGATGCCGTTTAGCATGACTCATAGGAGGTCTCAGTCTTGATCGAGAAGGTCGTGGGATCGCTCCGGGAGCCCCAAGTCCTCATCGTCACACTCGAGGTCCTCAGGAAGAAGTAGTCTAAACGGACTTTGACTTCACCTTGTCCATTGAGAATTAACAACACAAGTGTCGGGGGAGGCCACATAAGGTTCCATGCCAACGGCTTTGTTGGGGTCTCATGGGTCCGAATCAGTGGGGATCATGCCAATGTGACCTTCTCTTTTCTGAAGAACAACGGTCCAAAGCAATTCAAAAGGTACAAAGTAATAATATACAGACCATAATAGGATACTATATATTTATCCAAGTCCAGCCGGACAGGGAGTTTATTTTTAGAATAGTCATATGAAAATGTAGCAACTCAATACATGAGCAATGTTTCAAAATTGTAGGGCACACTCCTGTGCCATACTCAAAGCAAGCAAGGTTTAGTATAAAGAAATAGAAAATAGTTCAAGTGGAGAAGGGAATTTCCACAGGCAAGGAAGGAGAGAGCTAGCTGGACACTTTTAAGATCAGTGTTACAAGTGATCTCCAGAGTAGTACATACATCGGATAATAAACAATGATTTCACTGTATGGCTACTTTAAAAGGTCGACGTTTCGTTCCCGTGCTCTAAATTACATTGGGATCATCATCAGGACTGTACACATTTGTTATGCCTGGGAGAAACAAAATACCGCCTGTAAGGTAGAAAACAGGGAGAAAGAGAGAGTTTCAAAAAACTTTTTAAAAAAAAGAGAGACATGAGAAGTCAGCGTCCTCACAGTACATTTGGTTTTTGTCAATAATCGGAATCACGGTGAACAGCTACTATGGTGCTGAGCAGCATGCGGTTGGCAGTTTTGAGATCAGAAAAACTCAGCCACAACACGGTACAATTATCGGAATCGCAGTGAGTAACCATTGGTTTTTGTCAATAATCGGAATCGCGGTGAACAGCTACTACGGTGCTGAGCAGCATGCGCTTGGCAGTTGTGAGAACAGAAAAACTCAGCCACAACACGGTACAATTATCGGAATCGCAGTGAGTAACCATTGGTTTTTGTCAATAATCGGAATCGCGGTGAACAGCTACTATGGTGCTGAGCAGCATGCGTTTGGCAGTTGTGAGAACAGAAAAACTCAGCCACAACACGGTACAATTATCGGAATCGCAGTGAGTAACCATTGGGGGGCTAGACGGCGTGACAGTGAAACGTGGGCCAAAGTGAGGGTTCACATAATGCAGTGCAATTCACATGGTCGTCGATGAGGTGAGGATGCGTGAGTGTGATGCATCGCACGCAGTGACAGTTGTCAGATTGGAGCCACCAAGAGTCAGAGGAAATTGGCATCACCACGGTATATTCGATCTTGGACATTTAACGGAATCACAGTGAGTGGTCACTGAGGAGCTAGGCGGCGTGGCGGTGAATTGTGGCACGGAGTGAAAATACGCCTAATACAGTTGTCATGGGTGACGTGAAGGCATACCATTTGCGGGGGGATCGGGGATCTCATTGACGCATTGGTGCATGGAGTGATTTTGAGGAATTGCGCCATTGAAAGACACGTCAGGTTGGGGCAGCCTGGCTGGGCTATGGCGACGGGAGGCTTACCTAGGGTTCAATGACCCAGTAATTGGCGGCGTGAGTCCGCTTTGGCGAGTCCGAGAGAAGCTCAGAGATCCGGGACTTGGTTTAATGGCCACCTTGTGCAACAGAGGCCGGTTTTCTGTGGGGTAAAAGTGACATCAGAAGCGAAAAGTGGGGAATCGTGCCGGTGTAGGTGGCGGCGAGTCGCGCTGGTACACACCGCATTTGTTTGGTGCACAGGCTGGTTGGGAGCTAGGGGGGATGGGTCATCTCGGGTTTCAAGAAGCGGTCCTTGGTTAAAGCTGGATCCACTGTGGGACAGAGCGCAGCAGTTAGAATGGCAGCAGGGAATCTGAAGTGTTCGTTAGCAAGCGGATAGCGTGATGCTAGACTTACCAATGGGGGGGAAACGATGTCCGTGGAATGCTGCGGTCTGTCCTCGGCAGCCACTGGATTGTTGCTGCTCGAGGCGAGGGGTAGGGGCCATGATGTTTTCAAGGCCGAGACCACGTGATACCTAGACCAAGGATACTATATGGCAGCGTTAAACTTGCAGGATGCGTATTTTCACATCTCCATCCTGCCTGCTCGCAGGTGTTACCTGCGGGTCAACGTGTAGGCCACAAGCACTTTCAGTTTACCGTAACTCCTTTTGGCCTCACCAGCGCCGCATGGGTGTTCACCTTAGTGAGTGACGGTGGTCATAGCTCATCTGTGCAGGTTAGGGGTTTCCGTCTTCCCCTACTTCAAAGATAGGCTGTTGAAGCCAGCCGTGCCCAGACTGTCATCTCCCACCTCCAGACTATGACAGACCTCCATCATTTGCTGGGGTTCACTATAAATTTACTGACGTCACATCTGACTCCTAAGATGCTCATCGTAGACATATGGACACAGTGCAGTTTCGGGCTTATCCTCCCGAGCAGAGAGTCTAAGATATTCAGGCTATGATATCGAGCTTTCAGCCTCAATCCTGGATTTCAGTGAGGAGGCTGCTGGGCCTCATGACCTGTGCATCCTGTTGGCAAATCATGTCATATGGCATATGCAGGCTCTGTATTGGGGCCTGAAGTTCTAGTGAGCGCAGCATCAGGGAACTCTCTCCGACATGGTCCAGATCTCGGAGTGAACTTCAAAAGACCTGCAGTGGTGGCTTACGAACTGCTATTGGGTCAAAGGCAGACTTATTTCCCGCTTCCTTCCCCAACCAGTTCAGATGGTAGTGATAGACGCATCACTCCTTGGATGGGGCTGTCAACTGGGAGAGTTGGAGATCAGAGAAATCTGGTCTCATGCGGAATCTGGACTCAACATAAACCTGCTGGAGCTCCAGGCAATCTGACTAGCATTGACTAGCATTGAAAGCATATTTTCCCTCAATCCAGAGGAAGTTAGTGCCAGTGTTCACGGACAACACCACCGACATGTGGTACTGCAAGAAGCAGGGTTGTCAAGTGGCTCTGCGTCTCTGGACATGGCTGGAACAGCAGGGCAAAACCCTGGTGATTCAACACCTGGCAGTTTCTCAGCCGTTGGTGCCTCAGTTTGCAAGTGGCACAAGGACTACTTCAGCAGTGGAGAGAGCCTTGGTTAGATCTGTTCGCCTCCAAAGACAACGTGTAGTATCAGGAGTATTGTGCATTGGAGTGTCCAAGGCGGTTATCGCTCTGAACCCCTTTTCGTCACGATTGAATCTCAGGCCTCCTGTACTCTTTTCCGCCCATACCGCTTTTGCCCAGAGTTCTCAAGTAGATCAAAAACAACCTGGCCAAAGTCATTCTTGTGGCTCTGGACTGGGCACAGAGATTGTGGTATCCTGAGCTTCTTCGAATGAGCATTAATCCTCCGATCAGGCTGCGCCTTCAGGAGAATCTTCTGTCAAGGCAGCAGGCGAGGGTCCTCCACTCGAACCTGTCAACTCTCCACCTCCTGGCATGGAAATCGAGCTGCGACAGTTGATAGCTTTTGACCTTCTTCCCGAAGTCTGAGGTTATCTTGGCGACCAGGCGGCTCTCCACCAAAATGATCTATGCCTGCTGTTGGCAATTAAAAAAATATATATTGTACAGAAAAGTCTATTGACCTTCTTTCTGATGCTCTTCTCTTCATTCTTGCCCTTGCCCAGCAGGTCTCTGCTCTGTGCACTCTCAAGGGTTATCTTTCTGCTCTGTCCACTTGCCTGCGGCTTCATGACCAACCCTCTTCTATTTAAGTATCTTATTGCACATTGGTTTCTGAAAGGGCTTGTACATATATGTCCCCCTTCATCCTACATAATGTTGCAGTGGGATTTTAACCTGGTTCGCACTTACCTCATGTGCTTTCCCTTTGAACCACTTCACAATTGTCCCCTCTGGCAGCTTACCATCAAGACCTCCTTTCTAGTGGTGATAACTTTTGCCCAGAGGGTGAGTGAGCTGCAGGCTTATCATCCAAGCCTCCCTATCCAATGGTATTTCCAGACAAGGTGGTGCTTCACACCTGTGCCTCTTTCCTACCTAAGGTATTGATCCCTTAAATTTGGGACAATCTGTCACTTTGCCTGCTTTTTATCCTTCTCCCTATAAAGAGGAGGAGCGACTCCACCATCTAGACCCAAAAAGAGCATTGTTGTTCTACCTTAGCCACACAAAAGAGTTCCGGTGGATGACCAACTTTGCATGGGCTATGTAGGATCTAATAAAGGTTGAGCAGTTCAGAAACTGACTTTTTTGCTCTGGATCATTCTTGGTGTTAAGGTCTGCTATGTCCTGCCTCCTGAAGGCTTATGAGCCCATTCTACCTGAGGAAAAGCTGTGACCACAATGTTACCTCACGGAGTTCCAGTCTTGGACACCTGCCAGGCAGCAATGTGCACACGTTTGCCAAACCTACTTCTGGACAGTCAGGTCTGCAATGACTGGCATTTTGCCTGTTCGGTCCTGCATGACTTTTTGGTATAGCCAATTTGTCCGCAGCCCACTGCCAGAAGGTATGGCTTGGGTAGCTATTCAAAGGTAAGGAATCAGCAGCTAGAAGTCTCTATCAGATGAAAAAGTTACTTACCTTCGGTAACGGATTATCTGGTTGAGACAATATATAGCTGCAGATTCCTCACAGACCCACCCATGCCTCCTCGCTTTGCAGACATATTTCTAGGGCTAGGGTTGTTTCCCTTTCAGGGCCCTAGTTTTGACACACTAGTCTGTTTTCTTTAATGACTCTGCGCACCTGGCGTGGAAAGTCTTGGAAATAACTGATGTCCGCATGCTTCAGTGAAGCTTATATAGATGGCCGCAACATCACATCTGGTGCCAATGACGCTGCGTGGAACCGAAAGAAGCCACCCGACGGGGCACAGGGGTACTGCTCACGCAAAAATGTACGGATCCAGTATGACACCTGGGAAATTTAAAGGTAATGCATCTGCAGCTAGATATTGTCTCTGCCAGATGTATTACAGAAGGTAAGTCACTTGTTTGTTCAGGTGTCAACACAAAATGGTTTGCCATCCCCTCTTAGAGGGCAGTGTTCCACTTCACCCAGCAAAACACAGTGGCTAAGATTTTAGAGAATTTTTTGTATAAATGCCACAGACTAGCTGATAATCATGTTTGACTTACCTTCACTCTCTGCAGCACACAGTTATATAATGCTTTAATTAGCTATAAAGTTGTATTCCTGGTACTTGTAGTTTATGGTGGTTAGTCGCTAGGTCTGACATCGTTGTTTGATCTTGAGAATTAGTACAGAGGTTAAAGCTTAAAGAACTGTTGGAAAAGATAGCAATGGCAAGGGAGTAGAGTGAGATAATCTTTGTTGGAAACTGTGAAATTGTTTTCTACCTGTTCGTTTAAATATTAAGAGCCAGGCTAGAACCTTTTTCTTGTCACACATTAACAAGAGGGTTTAGGAGAGAAGAAACCTATGTCTCATGCATAGCTCAATGAGCACTTGTATTAAGTAGCATATACATAGCTTTTTCTTTGTTGAATTTAAAAGTATGACTTTGGAAGGGTTCATTTCTAGAAATTCACAGAGATATGACATAAGGATGGCCATGGAAGCTCTGGCAGTCCCAGGCGACAGACTGAGCCAATTTTACTTTAGGGCACGGCCACCAGAAGGTTTGCAGACATCACTTGCAAAATATATTAACCCATACCAAGAAATGGGATACCATTATAATACATTTGTAAATTACTGTGGATGGTGGGAGAAGACTGTTCAGAGTTGCCTTTCAGTCATGTGTGAGATTCAACTCAAAGAAATGAGGAGATATATAGAGCAGGTGTAGAGTTTTCGAGTCAAGAAAAACTGCAGGTTGGGTGTCTACATTATATATGTTCAGATATTTTCTTCTACTTGACCTATATCTTTTGAGACCAGATGCTAAAGTTTGTGGTGTGCAGTTAGCCCAAAAACGGTTATGTTAAAATATTGCAAGGAACTTATAGGTTTTTTATATTTTTACAGGGCTGCAGAGTTGATGACGAGGACAGGTTCTGTTGTTACATTAGAAGTTGCAAAACAAGGAGCAATTTACCACGGCTTGGCCACTCTGCTTAATCAACCTTCTCCAATGATGCACAGAGGTGACAAAATACATACATTTTTTATCTTTACAGGGCTTTCTTTGTGATAAATTAACTCTGCCAATCAGCTTTAGCATTTGCATAATTTAAATGGGCTGCAGGGCACTGTGTAGCATTCTCAGGAAAAATCGAATGACAAGTCTTCTTAAGGGATTGTTTAGCTGGTCTGGGACGACAAGTTGGGCAGAATTACTAGCAGACGTGGTATACCTAAAGTAGAACATGTTTGTGGGATAGTTGCTTTCACAACTGTCTCAGTCCAAACATAGCATCCCTCAAACGAGGTTTGATGGCAGGCGCTGGTTTTGGGAGGTGCGCTTCCTTCGACAACTTTACATCATCTTGATGGTTGCCTGTAGTGGAACTTAAGCACCTTATGATGCTTGATTCTGGATTATTTTGAATTGGAGTGCTGGATTGGTGGAATGAAAACATACTAATAACGGATCTTGTGGAAATTATAAAACTTAGAGTGAGGGAAAGGATGGGAAGAGTCAGAGAAGTTTGCATTTTCCCCAGATCCATGTTCAGATGTTGCCTAAAAAAAGTTTTTATCTCCACAAGACTTCTTAGTGACAAGTAGATTTTTGTGGACTCTTATGTTCGAGGCATGTGGGCTGCTAAATTCATATCTATTGCATAGATCGCTGCCTAGTGTTGGGTCCGGATGATTGCACTTTGTTGTCCTGGAAGAGTCTTCGAAGTATAACGAGATAGGTGGCTCCTCCCCTGGACTACAGTGCGCATGGGCATCGACTCCATCCCCAGATTGGTTTTTTCCGCCATTGGGTTCGGATGTGGTTTCGACGTCTCCTGTTCGGAATCGATAAAACTATTTCTTTAAGGCCAAAAGGCCTTCTTTACTTCGTCGGTATTGTTCGCGTTCGGTCTCGTGTGTACTCCAACTCTTCGAGTCGGATATCTGAGGAGTCGGGTGACTCTTCGGTCATCGAGGCCCTGTCGACGCAGCAAGACCCCGACGACACTGCGATGGAACGGAGTCCGTTCAAGTTCTGCCCCGTGTGCGGTTCGAAGTACCCACACATCGACGTGCATCCTGTATGCAACAAGTGCCTGTCGCCGGACCACAACGAGGCCAACTGTATGGCCTGTTCGAAATTCAGGTCGAAGAAAACGCTCAAGCTTCGGCGCGTGGCGCGCCTCGAGGCCCAGCGATCGGCACCGGCACCTGTCGACATCTTCGTAGACCCCGAAGCAGACGAGCAAGAGCTTCACCTGCAGATCTCACCTACATCGGCGGAGGTCGAGGCCGAAGGGGAACCTGTCGGAGGCCAGGACCTAGACGAATACGTCGAGGAGGTAAGGGACGACGAGGAAGCTTATGGGGCAATGGAAGATAGCTCGGAGGAAGAGCTATGCCCCGTACGTACAATTACTAAGGCTCAGGTCACGGGATCGCCACACGGCCTTACCAACGACCCTACACCTCAATCCTCGGCCCCGCCTTCTGGCCCGGCTACGGACATACTAGCCTCCATTACCTAAATCGAAACCGAAACTAAAAACATCGGAATCGAAAACAACAAAGATGGCCGACACACCATCGAAACCGAAGACGTCTGCGACACCATCGGCGCCGTCGTCCTCGGAGACATCGACGCCGAAGAAGGCTGTCGAACAGGCTAAGGTACCGAAAGGGGTCAAGGAGCCAAGCTCGAAGAAGGTCGTCGAGCAAGTGTCAAGCAAAGTGGTCGAGTCGAAGTCAAGGAAGACTGTCGAAACGCCTTCAGCCACGGCTACCGCACCAACAGGCAAACGGGCAGTCGAAGCGAAGTCCGCGAAGGGCACCGAGCCAAAGTCTGGAGCCCCTACGCTAAAAGAAAAAGCTGTCGATCCGAAGCCTGCGGCGTCGACACCTAAGACCGTAGCAGAGGGTCGGAGTGCAGTCGTCGGGGGCGCGTCTGCGTCTCCGGCGACCAAAGAAATATCGTCGACGCTCGGATCTTCCCCTGTAGGTGGACCGAGGTCATCGGTCGGATCGACAAAGCCATCCGCTTCTTTTACTAAGCAGGTAGCAGACTCCCTTAAGGGGATACGGGAAAAGGGGTTGACGTCGGAGCCGAAAACGCCCTCGGTACCGCAGTCGATAGCCACACCGAAGAAGACTTCGACGCCAATACTTTATACTCTACCGCCGAAGGTGGCGCCGAAGGCCTTTGCACCTCGATCGGTGCCAAAGGACCCAGAAGGGTCGGGGAAAACGCATCAAAGTGGACGTTTCGATCGACACCCTTCAATAGAAGAGCAGTCGGAACATTATATCGACGCCGACACGGGAACATTAACGCTCCACAAGCGAAAAATTACTTCCAAGCCTGTAGAGTCGTTTGTAATACCTCTAAAGAAGAAGAGGCCAGCGCCAGAAACACCAGAACTCGTTGAACCCATTCCTCCAAGACCTAGGAGGAGTCCAACACCTTCTCCCACTTGCTCAGATGGAGATGGGAGTGACCAGGATGAAGAGTATAACTTTCCTGACAATGCTGACCCTGATGAGCAGCAGGACTCATGGGTAGACTCTGGTGATCAGGGGGACCAACAAGTGGTACATGACCCACAGGTTTATGGTGTGAAAACTTCTCCAACAGAAGACTCTGCGGCATTTAATGTCTTGATTGAAAGGGCGGCTACAAACCATAAGGTGGAACTGCATGCCGACCCTGTGGAAGTTGACTTTTTGTTTGACACTTTCTCTGCATCATAAAAAACTGTGAAGACACTTCCTATGCTCAAAGGGGTTCTCAAGCATGCCACAGACATTTTCAAGGAACCCACGAGGGCAAGGGTGGTAAACCCCCGGATAGAAATGAAATACAGACCGGCACCTGGAGACCCAACTTATATACGGGGCCAGTTGCCTCTGGACTCTTTGGTGGTCTCCAATGCCCGCAAGAGGGCGAATTCACAGACCACGGGTGAAGCTCCTCCCCCAGACAAGGAGTCAAAAGTGCTGGAGGCATCAGGGAAACGGGTGGCAGCGCAAGCAGCCAACATCTGGCGCATAGCTAACACACAAGCCCTATTGGCCAGATATGATAGGGCACACTATGACACCTTAGAGCAGCTATTACAACACCTTCCAGACAAGTTTAAAGAAGGAGCTGAGATGCTAATACAGGAGGGCAAGCTCATTTCCAACGCTGCAATCAAATGTGCGCTCGATGTTGCAGATACTGCAGCAAGAGCGATAAACACTAGTGTGATGTTGAGGCGTCAAGCATGGCTCTGCATCTCAGGGTTCAAGCCAGAGATCCAGACGACCATCCTCAACCAGCCCGTTAATCCAGACTGACTGTTTGGCCCAGAGGTTGACACCACCCTCGAGAAGATCAAAAAAGATACTGAGACAGCTAAATCCATGGGTGCGCTTCAGTCTCAGCAATTCAGAGGAACACTTTTCGTCGCTCAAGTTCACGAGGTGTTACCAGAGGACACTTGGCACAGCAGACGCAATTCAATAGAGGAGGCGCACAGTCCTCATACCCCAAACAGGGTAGAGGAGGTTACAGAGGAAACAGCGCCAAGGGCAGAGGCAGAGGCCACAACAGTTCCCGTTCCTCTGCTGCCAACAAACAGTGACTCTCTGTCACTGCCCCCCGACCATCTAACACCCGTCGGGGGAAGACTCCAACAGTTCCTGCCAGTCTGGAAGTCCATCACCACAGACAGGTGGGTAAGGAAACTTATCCAGTTCGGCTATTGTTTGGAGTTAACGTCCACTCCACCCAACATACCCCCAAGACAACGTCCTATGTCAGCAGAGCACTTGCACTTATTGCAGCAAGAAGTCCTTGTGATGCTGCAGAAAGGCGCAATAGAGCTCGTGCCGGTGGAGGAAGAAGGCACAGGGGTTTTTTCCCTGTACTTCTTAATCCCAAAGAAGGACGGCTCGCTCAGACCCATTCTGGACCTACGCCCCCTCAACCTGTACATACTCTCAGAACACTTTCACATGTTAACACTACAGCAGGTTCTTCCATTGTTGAACCAGGGAGATTTCCTCGCAACCTTGGACCTCAAGGATGCTTATTTTCACATACCACTCCACCCATCCCACAGAAAGTACCTCAGGTTCACAATACAAAACAGGCATTACCAGTTCAAGGTCCTACCCTTCGGAGTGACCACTGCCCCCAGAGTGTTCACAAAGTGTCTGGCGACCGTGGCAGCGCACCTCAGGAGACAAAACATACATGTCTATCCTTACCTGGATGACTGGCTCGTTCAAGCCAAGTCGGCACAGCAGTGCGCCGCACACATGTCCCACACCATTCACCTCCTTCACAGTCTGGGGTTTTCGTTAAACTATCCAAAGTCGCACCTTCAGCCAGCCCATGTGCGACAGTATCTGGGCGGGACAATAAATACTCTAACTGCTACAGCTCAGCCGAACCCAGCGAGAATCGACAACATCCAGTCGCTCATCCAGAGGTTCAGACCGCAACACTCACTCCCAGCGAGGGTGTTCATGCAGTTGATAAACATGATGGCCTCCTGCATCTTCATAGTCCCGCACGCGAGATTGCATATGCGTCCGCTCCAGGAATGCTTGGCGCATCAGTGGACACAAGCTCAGGGACAGTTAAAAGACCTAGTGTTGGTGACCGGTCAGACATACATCTCTCTGCATTGGTGGAATCCACACAACCTTTGCAAGGGCCGACCGTTCCAAGAGCCTGTGCCACAGGTCATCCTGACGACGGACGCTTCTCTCCTGGGTTGGGGAGCTCATGTGCTCCACTACACGGTGCAGGGACTATGGACGACACAGCAAAGGAAGATGCACATCAACTATCTAGAGTTGATGGCTATCTTCATGGCACTCAAGTACTTCAAGGTACATCTGTGCGACAAAGTTGTGTTGATCCGGACGGACAACATGACAGCCATGTACTACATCCAGAAGCAGGGAGGTACGCACTCTCCACAGCTGTCTCATCTGGCTCAGAGCATGTGGAAGTGGGCCATTCAGAGGAACATCTTCCTCATGGCGGAACACCTCCCGGGCAAGGACAATCAGATGGCGGACCTGCTCAGCAGGTACAGCCACCAGATGCACGAGTGGGAGATACATCCATCAGTACTCCGCCCGTACTTCCAGCAGTGGGGTCATCCAGAGATCGACCTGTTTGCCACAAGGGAAAACGCAAAATGCCAAAGCTTTGCCGCCAGGTTCCCTCACCCACACTCGCAGGGCAATGCGATATGGATGAACTGGTCAGGCAGATTTGCGTACACTTTTCCCCCAGCACCTCTCATTCCGCTGGTGGCAAGAAAACTAAAGCAACACTCGCTGACGCTCATCCTGGTTGCTCCAACGTGGGCACGCCAACCGTGGTACACCACGTTTCTAGAACTCTCCGTGGTGCCGCATCAAAGGTTGCATCTCACGCCCAGGCTCTTGACGCAGAACCATGGCGACATTCAGCATCCGGATCCGCAACAGCTCAATCTGGCGATCTGGCTCCTGAGGTCTTAGAATTTGGCTACCTTAACCTGCCTCCGGAATGCATGGACATCATCAGGGAGGCAAGGAAGCCCACTACCAGAGCTTGCTATGCTGCAAAATGGAAGCGGTTTGTCATTTACTGTACAGAACATCACATAAACCCGCTAGATGCATCCATTCCTAACATCATCTGTTATTTGTTACATCTTTACAAATGCAATCTAGCGTACGCTTCCATTCGGATACACTTATCCGCCATAGCGGCTTATCTCCAGAACAGGCAGCATCTCTCTGTTTTCAGGGTGCCTGCCATTAAAGCCTTCCTGGAGGGACTGAAACGAGTCATTCCTCCCAGAACCCCACCAGCTCCTGTGTGGAATCTCAATGTGGTTCTCACTAGACTGATGGGCCCACCTTTTGAGCCTCTACATTCATGTGAGATTCAGTTCTTAACATGGAAAGTGGCTTTCCTCATTGCTATTACATCTCTCAGACGTGTTAGTGAGCTACAGGCGCTCACAATACAAGAGCCATTTATACAGATTCACTCAAACAGGGTCGTGCTCCACACTAACCCCAAGTTCCTTCCAAAGGTGGTGTCTCCCTTTCATGTCAATCAGACTATTGAACTGCCCGCATTCTTTCCAAAACCGGAAACAGTAGCAGAAAGAATGCTCCATATGCTGGACGTCAAAAGGGCATTGATGTACTACATTGACAGAACACAACAATTTAGAAAGACACAGCAACTTTTTGTTGCCTTCTCAGCCCAGCACAAAGGCAACCCAATTTCCAAGGCAGGAATAGCCAGGTGGATCGTTAAATGTATTCAGATTTGTTATCAGAAAGCTAAACGCACTTTAACGGTCCCCCCCAGAGCACACTCCACTCGCAAGTTGGGAGCCTCCATGGCTTTCCTGGGGAACATTCCTTTGGAAGACATTTGCAAAGCAGCCACGTGGTCAACACCACACACGTTTACCAAACATTACTGTGTAGATGTGCATTCCAAGCAGCAGGCAGCTGTAGGACAGGCTGTTCTCAAAACTCTTTTTCAGACTTCTGCAGCTGGCACGGGCGGCCGCCGTTAATGGAGGGACTGCTATGTATTCTATGCAATAGATATGAATTTAGCAGCCCACATGCCTCGAACTGAATATGCTACTTACCAGTATGCATCTGTTCTTGGCATGTAGGGCTGCTAACATTCATATCGCCCACCCTCCTCCCCGGTGCCCGTAGCGGCTGCAGATTATTTCTTGCATTCAATCATTAGCATGGACATCAGTTACACTATTTCACTCCATCTCTGACACAATGGCTAAAAACAATCTGGGGATGGAGTCGATGCCCATGCGCACTGTAGTCCAGGGGAGGAGCCACCTATCTCGTGATACTTCGAAGACTCTTCCAGGACAACAATGTGCAATCATCCGGACCCAACACTAGGCGGCGATCTATGCAATAGATATGAATGTTAGCAGCCCTACATGCCAAGAACAGATGCATACTGGTAAGTAGCATATTCATTACACCAATTCAGAGCACTGGAAAAGTTTCTGGAATATTTTACCAAATGTCCTGGTTCCCTTGTACTACACTAAATAAAAGTTAATTGTTAAGCTTCTCCTGTACCAAATGGGCATTACACTTAACGTATGTTGCTCGCAGGTGTTCTTGCTTGTGAACTCTTAGCGGGCCAATAGCTTTCTCTTACCCAGTCTCCTGTGTTGGGCAGTCGAGCACACTTAGTCGCCTAGGACCTCTTCTCACACTGTCCAGGTACTAATCTAAAACTGCAACTCAGTGACAAGTGCATCATTCACAGGGTTTCTTTCCATAGCTCCTATCTGGTTCACTTTTTACAAAAAGACAACTTAAGTCATCATCATCATCCTCATAATACTTTATTCGATTTAATTCAGTAAAAAGTCATAAAGCGCAACAAATCAATGAAATCGCCTCAGAATGGTACATCAGATGTCACAAAGCTGAGTAAAACACCCCTGCTAAGAAACATGATGCATAAAAGCAAACCTGGTAACTGGATACAAGTTTAAGATATAGTAAGGCAGGCCCATACTTGTGCAAATAAATAGACCAGCGTAGGGACGTATGTACTTGTGACATAAATTACCAAATGTAGGGCAAATAAAAGCTATATGCAAAGTGTCCAGTGCAGCCGATCGTTGTTCGCTTTTCAGCAATCGTTGTGATACTCGTTGTGCAAATCCTACATTTCGAGCTGAATTTGTCACTAATTCATTGGAGAGGTGTCTCTGAAGGATTCTGATAAGGCATTTCAGATGTTTTATGAAATTGTTGTGAAAGAGGAGCAAGAATCTGAGGAAGAACAGCAGCAGCATAAAGAAACAGATGATTCAACCATTATGCCTGATGAAGAAACACTCCCAAAAGAGGAGCCAGACCTCATGGGACATCAGAGATCGACCACGATTTTGGAAAACCAGGAACTGCCAGATCATCAATCTGAATAGGATTCATTGCATTTTTTTTATTGTAATTGTTCTATTCATACAACAGTGCTGATTACAAACAACAGTTACAGTTTAAGGATCATACATCATACAAAGCAGTGCATTTGATGTGGTAAGGTGGGGGCATTTACATCTGTACGACTAATTTTAACCTGCATTGTTCAATCCTTAATGGAAATACGGCCCTGTGGTTCCCGGACCATGAATGGGAATTAGTCATTAAGATCTGGATCAGAGTCTTCCGGCGGAGGGGGGGCATATGTTTTCTCTGAATGAGTTCCAATTTCCCCATATCCGCACCCATTTACAGGGGCACCCTCTATGTGCATATACCTCTTTTTCTGCCTCCATTACTCTTAGTCTCAACACCAATGTTAGTGAAGGGGGACACCTGATGCTCCCCAGTGCTGAGCCAGGGTCCTCTTTGCCATTGTGATCCCTAGGGTCGCCCATGTCTTCGCTGCGTGAGTAAGATCGGTTGGCTCCCATATATTGAGGAGGCATCTCCGTGGTTCTGGGAGGACCTCAACGCCGCATACTCGGGTGATTATATTCATGACTGTCCCCCAGTATTGTGTGATTTTGGGACAGTCCCATAGCGTGTGGTAAAAAGTGCCTGCCAGCCCACAGCCCCGTAGACATAGAGGAGTATCGATCCGTCCTATTTTGTGAAGTGTTGTCCTGGTGTAGTATTTTCTGTGCAGTATTTTTAATTGTACCAGTTGGAGTCTGGATGGGATTTCCACTTCATTTGGGGATGCTAGTGCCTCCTGCCAGTCCTGCTCGTCCATGTCTCTTAGTTCAGCCTGCCACCTATCTCTCTAGTGGTGTGTGGGACCTTTCAGATTGTTTATTAGTTTGCGGTAAGTGAAAGAGATTGCTTTGTTGGTTAGGCAGTCAGTCCGTAGACGGTCTTCGAGTGGTGAGGACTCGGGGAGAGCAGCACCCTGGGGTATGGCTCTTGTGAGTGCATGTTTGATTTGTAGGTATCAGAATTGTTCTGTATCGGCCATTTGATATGTCGTTTTTTAACTGGACAGACTGGACCATTCCCTCTTTTTCCATAGGTCTCCTACCCTAGACATCCCAATGAGATCCCAACTATTGAATCCTTTACCGGTGCGCAGTGTACGCAGTTTCGGGGTGTCCCATAGGGGTGTGTGTTGCGTAAGCACCCCCTCCCAGCCAAGCACCCGCAGTGCCGCAAACCATATGTGCAATGTATGTGCTGTAGGGCCGATCAGTGTGGTTGTTCGAGCCCTATTGTATAGTGCGCTGAGGATTCCGTCTGTGCCAAGAGTGTGCCTGTCGAAGCGTAGGGCCGGTTCCTCCTGGGAGGCGTGCAGCCACTGGGTAACCACTATGAGCTGGGAGGCCCAGTAGTAGAGTAGGGTAGGGCAATTCCGCCATCGTACCAGCTCCTTACAAGCTGGCACATTGCTATGCTGGGGGGGCTTACCCTCCCAGAGGAGGTGGCTCACTGGCGCCTCGATTGACTTAGAGTAGGAATGGGAGACCGGGGTTGGAGTGTTATGTAAAGCGTATAAGAACCTAGGAAGAGCCATCATTTTAAACAGGGCCGCTCTGCCCAGAAGCGTCGGGGCAGAGAGTGCCAGTGTTTCACATCACTGCGGAATCTCTTCAGGGGTGGTAGTAAGTTACGTTAGTAGAATTGAGTAGGATTTGGCGTGATGTGTATGCCCAGATATTTGAAGCCATCGTTTGAGATTCGTATCGTGACACCCCTGGACAGTCCCGGGGGGACCATTAAGAATGTATAAGACCGACTTCGCCCAGTTAGTCATATATCCCGAGACTCTGCCGTATGACTCGCAAATATCTAACAGGCAACTAATTGAGCGCCCGGAGGATGCCATGTATAACAAAATATCATCGGTATACAGGGAAATGCATTCCTCCCACCCCTCGGTCCATCGCAGTCCTCGTATTACGGGGGCTCCCCTTATCCACGCCGCCAGCAGTTTGAGCACCAGAGCAAACAAGAGTGGTGATAGGGGACAGGCCTGTCTGGTCCCTCGCCCCAGGGGGAAGTCGTCGGACACTCGCCCGTTCACCACTACATGGGCCATTGGCTGTGTATACAGGAGCTGAACCCAAGCACAGAATTTGGGGCCAAAACCAAAATGCTGTAGCACCGCAAATAGAAAGGGCCATTCCACCCAGTCAAAGGCCATACCGGCGCCTAGGGAGAGGATGACCGCCTCCTCCTGGCTAGTAGTTATGCGAGCCATCACGCCATGGAGCGGTCTCAAGCTCATCGTCGTATTTCGGCCCGGCATAAAACCAGATTGGTCGGGGTGTATAAGAGTATCTGAAAGAAACACGTTAGTTAGATTCCTTACCTTAGAATATCCCCAGGCGTCAGATTAGATCCGGAAAGTTTTCGTCAGCAGTACCCCTGTGGGTCGTAGGCGTCGTCTGCGGCTCCGCGTCCGTCGTCGTTGTCGTGATCGCCGGAATGACGTCGCCGGACTACTTAGACGCCAGCCTCGCGCACTGACGGCAGACCTCCTGCATCAGCTGGGGTTCTCCATCAATGTGCCAAAGTCACACCTGTGCCCCTGTCAGAAGCTCCTCTTCATCGGAGCGGTTCTCGACTCGGTGCAGTTTCGGGTTTATCCTCCCGAACAGCGGGTCCGGGATATTCAGGCTCTGATTCCACTCTTTCGGCCTTTATCCCGGGTCTCGGTCAGGTTGACGCTGCGGCTTCTGGGGCTGATGGCCTCCTGCATCCTTCTGGTGCATCACGCTCGGTGGCGGATGCAGGTTCTGCAGTGGGACCTGAAGTTTCAGTGGGCCCAGCATCAGGGCAACCTTTCCGACCATGTCCTGATCTCGAAGGACACTGCATGACAGCTGCAGTGGTGGCTCACGGACCGCGAGTGGGTCAGCGGCAGATCCCTCTCCCTTCCCCAACCGGAGCACGTAGTTGTGACGGACGCGTCCCTCCAGGGCTGGGAAGGCCACATGGGAGAGGCGGAGATCAGAGGCCTCTGGTCTCTGGCGGAGTCCCGGCTCCATATCAACCTTTTGGAGCTGCGGGCGATTCATCTAGCACTGAAGGCATTCCTCCCCTCTGTCCGGGGGAGCGTAGTGCAGGTGTTCACGGACAACACCACCGCCATGTGGTACTGCAACAAACAGGGCGGGGTGGGGTCGTGGACCGTTTGTCAGGAGGCTCTGCGCCTCTGGACATGGCTGGAACACCAGGGCATCTCCCTGGTGGTTCAACACCTGGCAGGTTCCCTGAACGCCAGGGTGGACAAACTCAGCTGCCGGTGCATGATGGATCACGAATGGCGTCTGAACTCGGACGTGGCGCAAGGTCTCTTTCAGCAGTGGGGAGAGCCTTGGTTGGTTCTATTCGCCACAGAAGAGAACGTGCAATGTCATCAGTTCTGCGTGTTGGAATTTCCAAGGCGGCACTCGCTCGGAGACGCTTTTCATCGAGAGTGGAGCTGTGGTCTGTTGTACGCCTTTCCGCCTATACCACTTCTGCCCCGAGTGCTGAAGAAGATCAGGCACGACTGGGCCCAAGTCATCCTTGTGGCTCCGGACTGGGCACGAAGATACTGGTATCCCGAGCTCCTCAGCATGTCAGTCGATCCCCCGATTCGTCTGCCTCTTCGGGAGGACCTTCTGTCGCAGCAGCAGGGCACTGTCCTCCACCCGAACCTGTCCAGTCTCCACCTACATTCGTGGAAATTGAGCGGCGACAGTTGAGGCCATTTGACCTGCCTCCTGAAGTCTGTGATGTGATTCTGGCAGCCAGGTGTCCCTCCACAAAATTGGTATATGCCTGCAGGTGGAACAAATTTGTGGCATGGTGCACAGCAAAGGCTGTGGATCCACTCTCTGCCCCCCTTTCAGAGGTTCTCCTCTTTCTTCTTTCTCTTGCCCAGCAGAGCTCTGCTCTGGGCACTATCAAAGGCTACCTCTCTGCCATTTCAGCCTTCTTGAGGCTTCCTGATCAGCCTTCTCTTTTCAAGTCCACTGTTGTAAATAGATTCCTGAAAGGCATCACGCACATGTTTCCTCCTATTCCTTTCGTGATGCCTCAGTGGGACTTGAACCTTGTTCTAACCTATCTGATGTGCGCTCCTTTCGAGCCACTTCACAATTGCCCTCTTCGTCTTCTGACTCTTAAGACTGCATTCATGGTTGCCATCACCTCTGCCAGGAGAGTGAGTAAGCTCCAGGCTCTATCTTCTAAACCTCCTTTCCTCTCTGTCCATCCGGACAAAGTTGTCTTGAGGACTCGTTCTACTTTCCTGCCCAAATTTGGTTACAGCCTTTCATATCGGGCAGTCCATCACCTTGCCCACCTTTCCGCCTCCGCATCCCTCGAAAGAGGAAGAGAGGCTCCACCGTCTGGACCCAAAACGTGCGCTCTCCTTCTATCTAGATCGCAGTCGCCTGTTCCGGGTGGACGATCAGCTCTTTGTTGTTTCTCGGTGGGTCGTGTTGGGCATCAAGGTATGCTACTCCTTGGCGAAAAACGAGCCTCCTGTTGGGCTGAGGGCCCATTCCACTCAGGCCACGGTGGCTACTACTGCCCTGGGTCGGGGAGGCCCCTTGCAGGACATCTGTCAGGCAGCTACATGGGCCTCGCTGCACACATTTGCTAGGCACTACTGCCTGGACAGCCAAGTCCGGAGAGATGGCTTTTTCGGCCGTTCCGTTCTTCGGGACTTTCTGGTGTGATGTTGGTTCGCAGACCCACCACCGGGGTTGGTATTGCTGGGGTATCTATTCTAAGGTATGGAATCTATCACTAACCTGTTTCTTTCAGATGCACAAGTTTCTTACCTTAGGTAACGATATATCTGTGTGAAACAGTAGTTGGTGTTAGATTCCTTACCGCCCCACCCATCCTCCCTGTTCTGCGAACTGATATCTAGGGTTAAGGTATCTCCCTTTGAGGGCCCTAGTTTTTGTATGGCACCAGTGTCGGTCTCTCGCATGGCTCTGCGTTCCTGGCGGGGAAAGCTGTGTACAAGAACTGACGTCAGTGCATGAGGGCGGCGTCTAAGTACTCCGACGACATCATCCCAGCGATCACGACGACGGACGTGGAGCCGCAGACGACGCCTACCGACGCGCAGGGGTACTGCTACGCAAAACTTTCTGGATCCAATCTGACGCCTGGGGATATTCTAAGGTAAGGAGTCTAACACCTACTACTGTTTCTTACAGATATATTGTTACCGAAGGTAAGTAACTTGTGCGGCAGGTCCGGAGAGATGGCTCTCTTGGTTCGCAGACCCACCACCGGGGTTGGTATTGCTGGGGTATCTATTCTAAGGTAAGGAATCTAACTAACATGTTTCTTTCAGATGAACAAGTTACTTACCTTCAGTAACGATATATCTGTAAGAAACATTAGTTAGTTAGATTCCTTCCCGCCCCACCCAACCTCCCTGTTCTGCGAACCGATATCTTGTGTTAAGGTATCTCCCTTTGAGGGCCCTAGTTTCATGGAACCAGTGTCGGTTTCTTGCATGGCTCTGCGTTCCTGGCGTGGAAAGCTATGTACAGAACTGATGTCCGCACGCGAGGGCGGCGTCTAAGTACTCCGACATCATTCCGGCGATCACGACGACGGACGCGGAGCCGCAGACGACGACTACCGTCGCGCAGGGGTACTGCTGACGAAAACTTTCCTGATCCAGTCTGACGCCTGGGGATATTCTAAGGTAAGGAATCTAACTAATGTTTCTTACAGATATATTGTTACAGAAGGTGAGTAACTTGTTCCTTAAGGGTAGGCTGGAGCCTGTTCGCCAGTGCTTTCGCTAGTATTTTCGCTTCTGCATTGAGGAGTGAAATTGGGCGATAGGAGGTGCATTTATGTGGGGGTTTGCCTGGTTTAGGGATCGCCACAAGTGTTGCTACCCTTTGGTCTTTGGGGAATATACCCTCTTCTAGGCTAGTCTCGTACATCCTCAACAAGTGGGGCACCAGCATATCTGCTTCCTTTTTGTAGAACTCAACGGGAATGCCATTAGGACTCAGTGCCTTACCTGGTTGGAGCTTTCAAATGGACGCCGTAATTTCCTCAACTGTGAGGGTCGCCTCCAGAGTTTGTACCTCTAGAGGCATTATTTTGGGCAGGCGTATATCTTTAAAAAATGCCAGGTTCTCCTCTACGGTGGTTTGTATAGTGGGTGTGTAAACTGTTTCATTGTGTTGTTCAAAAGCTGTGACTATGTCCTGAGGGTCTGTTATTGTCTCCCCATTGGCTAATTGTAATTGTGCCACCCAACGACTGGCTCGTTCCTTTTTGTCGAGCCAGGAAAGGAGGTTACCGGCTTTGTCTCCCACTTCGTATATTGTGTGTTGTGTTTTCGTAGCTCTGACCTTAGCGTCTTCCCACATGTGGTCCCTGTATGCTTGTTTCGCAAGGCCTAATGCGTGAGTTGTCGTCATTCGGGTCCAGTGTGTGCTCGCTTTCCGCCCGGTTAACTGTTTGTTCAAGCTCCCGTACCCTTTGTGCCTTGTCTCTCTTATTTGAGGTGATTTATGATCTGGCCTGTCTGTGCAGAACCGTCTTGTACTCTTCCCACAGGGTGATGGGAGAGGACATTGAGTGTATGTTTTCTTGAAAATAGTGCCCTGAGGCTTTGTGCAGGCCTTTGCGAATGGCTGGGGCCCTCAGGTATCCAGGGTATATGGGATACGTATGCCTGCTCCCGGTGTGGTGTGATGTGTATGTCACTAATATCGGGTCAGTGGTCAGATATCCCCCTGGGGAGGTGCGTGATCTCCAGGACTCTTTCAAGGCTGGTCGGGGAGGTGAGGACGTAGTCTATCCTAGACATGGTATTGTGTGCACCTGAGTGATATGTGTCCTGACGTGTTGTGGGATAGCATGTGCGCCAAACGTCCACCAGCCCGTCTATGAATTCACCCACGTGCGGGGAAGGTATCCCCTGGCCTCTCGGTGGGTGTCTATCCCATGCAGCGTCTATAGTGGCATTCAAGTCGCCCCCTATGATCAGTTCTCGTTGAGGTAGTGAAAGCTCCTTGAGGTAGTGATGTAAAAGACAGATTATGAAGCGCTGGGGGAATGTATACTGAAACTAGATTGTACGCTTGCCCTTCCCACTGACAGGAGAGCGTCGCAAAGTGTCCTTGATCGTCCGTCTGAATCCCTTGTATCACCAGTGGGCAACTCTTCCGAACCAATATTCCTTCCCCCTTCGGATCCCGATGTGAATTCGTAGTGTGCCACCACCTTGAAGCTCTATCTGTCCAGAGCCTTTGTGGCAGTCCCCGTCAAGTGTGTTTCCTGTAGGAGGGCCACTGAAGGAGCATGTCTCTTGAGGTGTTGCAATATCAGCCCCCTCTTTTTCTTATCCCGTAGGCCATTTACGTTCCATGATATTAATTAGAGGGGGGGACTCAGCGTGTGGGTGCATTCTGGTTGTGAGAGGGGACGGTCAGGAACTATGGCCCCCTGGGCATAGGAGCGATTGTTGGGCATCGGAGCCGTTTTTGCGGGTTCTCAGCGTTCGTATGCACTAACCTTGAAGTATATTGTATCAGCATTTGATGTTTTAACACAACTGAGTTGATAATTGCCAACTTAAACATGAACTAAACCCTCCCCCCACCCCCTTCCCTGCTAGATGGATTTCCAAATACCCGCCACCCCAACTTTGCAGAGTGATTTAGTCCTGTATAGAATACGTGCGTGTGGGGGGGTATGGTTTTTGGCGCACTGCGGACATCCCCTTTCTCAAAGACTGTTAAGAATTCAGTTCATCACACTGAGTATGCCATCAGACATCAGAGGCATCGGCGTCACCCACGATCTAAGTGAACCAGCTCAGTTTGGCTAGACCCATCGGATCAGTTCATGCAGTGGTTATTGGGTCTTAGTTGTGGGCGTGGAGAGTGTACCTCTTGTCAGTCTTGTGAGCAAGGCGCCGGATCACTTCGGCTTTCCTTTCCCTGGTCCCGTCTGTAGTTGGTCTTCTTCCCCACCGGATTGCCTCATGTCCTGCAATATCGCCCCGGGCAGACAACGTTGTTGTTGTTTACCATCTCTTTTAGGCCCAGTAATACGCGCCATCCCTCCAGCCAGTCATGCGCCTCCTCTGGTGTGTCGAAGAACCATGTCTTCCCGTCCGCCACCACACGACGTTTTGCTGGAAACAGCATTGAATAGGCGAGTTCCCACTGCCTGAGTTCTTTTTTGACCTCGAGGAAGCTTCTTCTCTGCTTGGTTACCGCCTCCGTGTAGTCAGGGAAGAATGAGACCACCGAGTTGTTCATGCGCAATGGTGGGCCACCCGTGCCGTCTGTAGGATGGTATCTCGATCCCGAAAGTTGAAAATTCTAGAATTGGTCTGGGGGTGCCCCAGGTTTTGGTTTACCCCCGGGTATTCTGTGCGCTCTCTCCACAGAGAAAAAAGTGGAAAGTCCCCTCGTCTGGAGCTGGGTCTTGATGAGCTCCTCTACATAAAGGTCCATTGCAGGCCCTTCATTGGACTCCGGAACGCCTGTGATTCGTACATTGTTGCGTCTGGACCTGCCTTCTTGTTTGTGCAGGTTTGACGCCAGTAAGCGGTTGTCTGCTTCCAGTTGTTGGACTTTCCGCTGAAGGGTGGCGGTGTCTTTCGTAAGGGCCGCCATTGTATTTTCTACCTCGGTCACCCTCGAATCCATTTTTTTGAAATCAGCACGGAGGAGCGATACATCAGTTGAAATAGTTCCCATTGTCGTTTAGACATTAGTGAGGGAGGACATGATGTCTTGTAGCGTGACCTCAGATTGGCCCCCAGGCGTTGATTTGGATTCAGTGGGGACAGTGTGGTCGGTTGCGTCCGAGGCGTCTTTCGAGTATGCGTATTTGTCCAGCCGGACCGGCTGGGTCGTGCGCTGGTGCCTGCCGATTCATTGCATATTGAACAACCATTGCCCAATGCAACAGAGCAGGAGTGGAGTTGCCAAGGCCAATAGCTCTATAATACCTATAGACCAGAATTTGAGAAGGTTGTTTTGAACACATTGGCAGATGATGATGATCAACAGGCCTCCATGTCTTATACTACTAGCAATTATGTGGAAGCGCGTTATCACCAGCATCCAATTTATGATTACTATGAAAAGGTTGCTACTACTAGTGGGACCTGTAGCACTTATAGCAGCATAGAGTTCAGATGCAAATGTTTGTGGTGACACAAAGAAGACCTTCATAAAAGTGAAAGGCTCCACCACAAGTAATCTTTCTAGACATTTTGAATGCGCTCATCATTCAAAGTAAGTCATATTTCAAAAGGCCCACAAAGCCTACCACGCAGCAAAATGAAAAGCAAGCCTAGCTCAGATGAGATAAACCAAAAGAGAAAGAGGAGTTGGATGACGCACTCGCTTTAATGATAGCACAAGACTTGCAGCCTTTATCAATGGTAGAATATTAAGGGTTTTGGTCTTTTGTGAGAAAGCGGAATTGCAATTATGATATCCCTTCAAGGAAGAGTTTGACATATTCAATCCAAAATGCAAAGATATGTCAAATGTGAAGCGTTTTTCGAATTGGAAAAAGCAAGTCAAGTTGCACTGACCTTTGATCTGTGGACCTTACCAGCCAATGATGCCTACTCGGAACTGACTGCTCATGTTCATCAACAACCTACGTGGATTAGGAAACAGTTCTGTTTAGGAGTGAGAGCTTTGCACGAACAACATACTTCAGAGAAGTCAGTCTTCCCATGGATCAAATCAGTTCTATCACAACAGATAAAGGTGCTGTTGTAAAGGCAGTCAATTTCCTTGGCCTATCAAAAAAGCGTATGATGTATGGGACACTGTTTTCATCTTATTGTGATAGAATCAATAAAAGATGCTAGTTGTGTGGACTAGATTTTTGATATGTGCTTGAGACCAAGCTGAAAGTAGATGTGAGCACTAGGTGGAACAGCATGTATGACATGGTAAAAAGAGTTTTAGAGCAGGAAAATTCCATCAATGATGCACTTGAAGCAGCAGCACCAATTAACGAAAGCCATTTGCCGAATATTCCACAGGCAGTGACCGCAAATGAAGCCAGTATCCTAAAAGGCACTTTCGGAGTTTGGGAGCTTTTTTAATTGCTACTGAAAAATTATCAAGACAGGCATAGCCAACATTGTCCATGGTAATTCCAGTAATTTCTGAACTGCAGGCATCACTGGTTGCTTTAATGGAACAGCACGCATTAAACAAGAGCAAAGAAGGTGAACATAATGGTGAAAAGGGCACTCAAAGCCAAGACGGAGGTACACAAGCTACTCAAGAAGCAACTCAGAGCAATCACTATTCCATTATCAGATTGCTGTGTCAGGCTGTTAAGGAGCTCACACGTGTTGGATTCAAAGACGTTGAAAACCATTGTATTTTGGGTAAGGCAACTTTTTTGAATTCTAGATTCAAAATGTATGGTTTCCTTGAACAGTATGCAGCAGATGCACATAAAGCAATTAGATTTTGAGCTTGAGCAGCTTTCACCCAAAACATCATCGACAGACAACTCAGTCCTCCTCCACCGAAAGAAAGTGTGAAAGCGAATTCTGGAAGGTACTTTCTAAAAGAAAAGCTGAATCTCAAAAGGCAAAAAAATCAACTGCATTGGAAATATATGTATACTTTGCTGAAGAGATAGAAGATTTCTCAATTCATGTCTTCTCGTGATGGGTAAGGAACTCTTTCAAATTTCCTCTCCTTTCGCAATTGGCTTGTAAATTCTTGTGTGGTACTGCAACCTTTATTCCTAGTGGACAGCTGTTTATGAATACTGGTGACAATATTACTAGTAGACGGGCTTGTTTGAAACCAAGTCACATGGAAAAACCAACTTCGTACTGTGTCACTGAAAATCAACTTATAATATTCAATACATGCTTTCAAAGTAACTAATAGCAGGCTTTTTGTAAAGATAAGCTTCCAAAACCAAATACTAGTGGCACCCTGGTCCACTCCAGATTTATGAATTTAAAACTTCTCTATAGGCCTCCCTGACTATTAATGACGAGTGTGAGAAGTTGGCCTGATATATGATGCTCACTAGTTCTAGTGATCACCTTGTATCAGTCCAAACAACCCTTATGGTGATTGGTTGTAAGTCAACCTTATAGACCAGCTATCCTAATGGTAGCATGGACAAAGCAGTCTTAGGCTAAACTCTTTTGGCATGTGAAGCCAGCTGTTTTACCACATATAACCCCTTGAATACCAGATGAAAGGACACCACACAGGTTGTTATGAAAATAAACAATATATTTATTAATAACAAACACCTCTGAACTCTTTATGAGATCAGAGGGCTAAGCACATTACAATCTCTTAGGAAAAATACGATAAGTTGCACAAAATTATAATGGTGCCCTAGGGGCACGGCAAACCATATACTAAGTAAATGGTATAAGGAAATCACTACCCTAACTTTAGGTAAGTAATAGGAGGCCCACGGGACGCGTGTGCAGAGTGTGAACTCACACGCGAGATGCGTAACAACGTCTATGGACAGTACAGTTCAAGAAAAAGGTGAGTACGGACAATCCTGACTGGTTAGGACTAAAACGACTGTGAATCTAGACACTAGGAGAGCCACTCTACCCTTGAGCACCGAAATGCTCTTGTTACCTCACCCACGGGCTGCGGGTGCATAGGTGCGAAGTCGTGTCGGGTTTCTGCATTGAAGTCTATGGAGCCTGAAAGAAAAGATGCTGCAGGCGACCAGGAGGAAGATGTCCTGTGTGATCCAAGGGTGGATCAGGGATGCTGAAGACCTGAAAGCAGAGGGGACAATGTTCAAAGTCACTAGCCAGTGACTGGAGTGGAACCAGGAAGGAACCAGATGTCGTTGTCGCGATCAGGTGAAGAGTGGACGCTTGTCTCTGCAGCCACGTGGACCAGGAGGTGTCTTCGACGACCTGGAGGCACGAGCTGTCCCACGCAGGCTCTCGCTGTCGGCGGTGTCGAATCCGGATTTGGAGTCAACAGGCCTTGGTAAAGGCAACCCACGCAGTGAGTGGAAACGGCGTCTGGAGTGGACCAGGAGGGTCCAGGGAGCTCCTCTTTTGGAAGGGAGCAAGGGCCAGTCTGGAGCAACCAGACCAGCAGTGTAGTTTTCAAGGATCGTCGTCTAGGAGGTCACTAGCCAGCCGGCAAGTGACCAGACAACGCGTCGAGCAGCAAACAGGCAGAAGGGCCCCACGCAGATCTCGTGGATGCTGGAGGGCTGATCTTCGGTGCAGGAGCTGCTCGGGGCTGGGGCTTCTCAATCCCCAAAGCACTTTGTCGAGGTTACCTCAGAAGTCGTGCTGGAAGCGAAGTGCAGTTTCTCCAAGATGGACGGTCCCAAGTGTCTCGTCGCACCCACGGATCTCAGCTGTGCTGCAGATGTGAGTTGAGGTCGAAGAGGTCTGGGAATCCGGGTCTCGTCGGGCTCTGAAGTCTGGATCCTCGAGGGAAGACGACAAAGTGAAGCCGCTGGACGCTTGATGGTGCCTGCAGTTGCAGGGTGGACACTCCTTGCCCACAAGGGAGATTCTTCAGTCTTCTGTGGAGCAGAACGTCAAAGTCCAGAGTTTCTTCTTGTAAAAGTTGTTCAGGATAATCTAATTTGGAATGGGACCAGCTCCTACCTTTATCCTGCTAAAGGGGGCTGTACTATGACTAGGTCCCTCCTATGGGTGGGACCAGGAAGGGGGGTGGTTACACCCCCTATCCTTTGTCCGGTTTCGCGCCAGAGCTGGGGCTGGAGCGCCCCAGCAACTGGTCTGAGCCGGTGTATGCACAGGGACACCTTGTGTGCCCCTGGCATGTCTCATTCCTTTCAGCCCTGTCCTACCTAATACACAAAATCCTGTCTGGGGTGGTGCTAGCACCTCCCAAGGCAGGAAACCCTTTGTCCAGGCCTCCCTCGCTGGAAGGACTCCCAGCAGCAGAAGGTCAGACTTGTGTCTGTGGTGGCAGCATCCATTTTGTGATGCTGAGGCTCGGGTTAACTTTAACCGGGGTTCACAGTTACATACATGTTGTGTCCCTCTAGAAGGGTGGAATGCTACCCCCGTCGCCAGAACTGGCGAGGGGGTAGTATTCCAATTCGTATGACACCTTACTCGACATGTTTTGATAATGCTATACCAAAGTTAGCATTCAACTGCGAGGATTATAATGCACTTAAGAGTATATGGTATAGCGTTATCATGGAACAGCTATAAGGACTTGGTTCCGCAAGCTGCAGACGGGCTCAGCTCATGTCGGAGCACCATCTCACATAATTCCAAGCACTCTGCCTTCAGGATTGTTAAGGCCTGCCATAGGAGTGACTGATAGGAGGATGTGTGTCCATTTTAGGGTTAGATATAGGTAACTATATCTACAGCAAAGGGTGATTTTTTGGGGGAAAATCTGTTTATTGGCATATTGATTAGAGCACCAGTACAAAAAAGTTATCATATGATGAAGCCACATATAAGTGTGCTCTATTAAGCATAATAACAGTAGGTATATTGTACATTTTACATTTTGTTGTATTTCTGAGGAGGTGAACAAATCCCTTAGAAACAGAAGAACTCCCACCCTCCACCCACAATAGTCCCACCCTTGACACTCTTACACCTTGCGTGCATATATCAGGTTGTACTTGGCTGTACCCATAAACAGCTCTTTTCAAAAAAGACATTCTGTACAATCAGTCAGTGACATAAGCAAAAACATTAAGGGTTATCCCATATCAGGAGCAAGTACACCAAGACTTCCACGGTACACTGTACATGCGGGCCCGGGGGGGGGGTAGGTTATAGGTCATTCTATGGGTAGCGAAACATTAGACTCATCATCACCCCCTGTCTCAAATATCCCCAGCATGGCAAACCAGTCCAGTGAAATCGGCGTTTTCCTGAGGCCCCTGCGTTCTTCGCGCTGCAGCGCTTCACCCTCCGCCTTACCCCAACGTATTACTTCCGTTTTCCACAATTCAGGATCAGGTGGCTTGGGCGACTTCCACCTCATAGTGATTGCACGTTTCGCAAGTAGCATGGCCATATCGGTGAAACGTGTCGCTACACTCCTTTTACGTGTCGCTGGTCCCAGCCCCAGTAGCGCATACTCTAAGGTGTGTGTTTGTAGCGTGGCACCTGCTCCGGTGAGCGCTTCACTAATAGTGGCACAGTAATAGCCCAGTTTTGGGCAGTCCCATAACATGTGTACCAGTGAAGCATCATCCGCAGCGCATCGGGGGCACGTGTCGACAGCGTCAGGGAACATGGCGTGTATGCGGTGTGGAGTTAAATACGCCCTATGTAGTATCATGAGCTGAATGAACTTGAATTTGGGGTTCCTAGCCACTCTTTTGGGAAATTGAAGGATACGCTCCCATTCCTTATCCCGAAGTGGCCTCCCTATGTCGCCCTGCCATCTGGTCTTGAGGAGCGATAACGAGACCGCTCTGCCTGATCTAATACCAGCAGTAAGCCATTTAGTCAAATGACTTCCCGTACCCATTAGGTACTGCATTGTCATCAGAGGGTTCGTGGATGGTTCCACTCCCTCGCGTGCCCACCTTCCTGTTACGTAGTGACGGAGGCCAGCATGCAGGAGGAACGACCCCCCGGGAACATTATGTGCTGTTCTGAAGTCTTCAAAGGACAACATGCGTCCGTCCGCAAAGAGGTCCCCTACGTGCGTCACACCCGCGTCCTGCCATGACATGAGTTTGTGAATCGTGAGCAGTCCCGATTCCAGCGGGATACCCAGTAGTGGGATTGTGGGGGCATACGATGTGGTGGGGGTCGTGTATTTTAGCGCTTTCCGCCAGTATTGTACTGCAAGTCGGAGAAGTGGCAAGGTGTCCCTCGGCAACTCCCAGCGGGCTAATAGTAAGACATGGATTTTCCCTTTGGAGCGGTCTTCCTCCGACATGTCAATTTCATGCAGGTTCCGACCCGCTAGCCAGTAGGCCAGCCACTGCAGTTGACATGCGAAATTGTAGGCTCTGAAGTCAGGTACTCCCATACCCCCAGTTCCCGGGGCGAGCTGCAACTTAGCACGTCCAATGCGCCTTCGCCCTGATCGCCATATGAGTTCCGTGAGGAGTGTGTCTAGCGCCTTGAACGTTGTGGCGGGGATCATGAATGGCAGATTAGTGAAATAGTAAATAAGGCGGGGAAGCACTACCATCTTGGAGATGGCCACTCTGCCTGTCACCGATAGGGGCAGTGATAACCAAAATTGTATCTGTGATTTGAGTGCCCTCATAGCTCTGCCGAGGTTACCGTCTATCATTTCCTCGGCACCTCTATATAGTTGGATCCCAAGGTAGCGGAAAGTGGTGTCCGCTATTTGAAAGGTGTGTGGCGTGAAAGGCAGTGGTGTAGATGAGCCAGTGGCAGCAAAGCAGTACCCGTATGACTTGGGTTCGCTTATGGTAAGGCCCGATAATGACCTGTAGTCCTCAAATAGTTGAGGTATAGGGTCCAGGTCGCCCCGCAGATCGTGGCGGTATAGGATAATATTGTCAGCGTAGGCGGACACTATATGAGTCGTCTCGCCTCTCCGAATGCCTCGGTGGGGAGCCACAGTCCGGAGTTTACAGAGCAGCGGTTCAAGCGCCAGGATAAAGAGGAGCGGGGAGAGCGGGCAATCCTGTCTGGTACCTCTTGCTATGGCTTGGGGCTCTGAGATGTATTTGGACGTGCGCACCCGAGCCGTAGGGCGGGTGTAGAGTGGTTTGACCCACGCAATATATTCGGGAGGTATCCCGAATTTTGTGAACGTAGCAAACATGAAATCCCATCTTAGGGAGTCAAAAGCCTGTTTCAAATCCAATGAGATGCAGCCCTCAGTGCCCACTTCCGCTGGGTTTCGGAGCATCAGTTGGGCAAGTCTCCTAAGGTTCATGGCTGTGCTTCTACCAGGTACAAACCCGCACTGGTCAGGGTGGATCAGCTGCGGGATGTATTGTGCCAATCTTGTCGCTAGTACCTTGCTCAGTATCTTATAGTCCGTGTTAAGGAGAGATAAGGGTCTGTAGTTGGCTAGTTGCATCCTATCTCTACCCGGTTTTAAGAGGGAAGTTATCAAAGCCTGGAGGGATGACTGTGGTAAGGAGTTTGTCCGTAGTGCTCCTAGATAAATGGTTTGTAAACGTGGGGCTAGTAGGTCTATAAATGTGGCATAGAATTCGGCTGGAGGCCGTCCGTCCCAGGGGTTTTATTCCTCGGGAGTGAGTGTATTGCCTGTCTAATTTCCGCAACAGTAATGTTACGTTTCAAGTCGTCGCTTTGCCTAGCAGTGAGTTGGGGCAGTTCTAAGTCCCTCATAAAGTCCTCTAGTGCAGTCTGTGAAAGGCGTTGGTGTGGGCCATATAGTGTGGTGTAGTAGTCTTTGAATGCAGTGTTGACTCCTATTTGAGTCGAAGCCAGTGTGCCTTCCTGATCCGTTATTTCCAAGATTGGGTGGTACGCCGGAGAGTCTCGGATAATACGGGCCAGCAGGGGGCCCGATCTATCAGCCTGCGTGTGCTGTCTATTAGTATATTCCTTGTAGTCTAACAATCTCAAGTCTTCAACCAATTCAGCGTGTTTTATACGCGCGTCTTGTAGCGGTGTGAAGTGTAAGTTCGTGCCCGCAGCTTCACTCTCTAGCAGAGCCAGCCTACCCTCCACGTCTTTCAGATTATCGATCACTACCCTCCTCATGCCCACTCGGGTGGTCATCGCTTCCCCTCTAATGAAGACTTTGAACGTGTCCCATTCTATTTGTCGGGAGCTAGCAGTGTCAGCATTCATGTCGAAGTAACTCTCAATGGTGTCTGCCATGTATGACCTGAAGACCGTGTCTTCTAGCAGTTCCGTGGGCAACCTCCAGGTCGGTAATGGTGTCAGTAGTCGGCCCCATTGCCAAGTCAACTCGACAGGATTGTGATCTGAGAGGGTCTTTTCCATGTGCTGGGCCTGGAGAATCGCTCCCAGTAGGGAGCGAGAGCAATATATGTGGTCAATTCTGGTGTGCAGTTGGTGTGGCGGGGAGAAAAAAGTATATTCCCTATCCAGCAGGTGTATACTGCGCCATGCATCCGCTAGGTCCCATCCCTCTGCCCACTGTGCTAGTGCATCCGCCTGTCTCCTGCTTTCTGTGGCGTGTAGTGGCGGGTGCGACCTATCCAATGCAATGTCTAACACAGCGTTGAAATCCCCTCCAACCACCCATTGATGATCTGCCCAATCCGCTAAGACTCCATTGACATGGACCAAAAAATCCGATTGGCCCGAGTTCGGTGAATACACACATCCAAGTACAACAGTGGCACCATCTAGTAAGCCCCTCACAAACACATATCTACCCTCCTTGTCAATTCTCTGCTCTATTGGCTTGAAGGGAACAGAATTACGAAGCCAAATAGCTGCCCCCCTGGAGAAAGCGGAGTATGACGTAGCGAAAAGTAGTCCCTTCCATTTCTTCAGTAGTTTTGAGTTCTCAGCACCGTTCAAGTATGTCTCTTGGAGGCAAGCTATCATAACTCCCCTGCGGTTAAGCTGAGCCAGTATCCTGTGCCTCTTGTGAACCGAGCCCATGCCCCGTACATTTCAGGTGCACAAGTTGTAAACGTTAAGTGGCCCCATGACTGATCGTGTAACGTGGAAATGTTGAGCTCGTGGGCGTACACACCAAGTACATCTTACAATAGGAGACGAGTGTCATGCAAACAGGTAACCCCTGAACATTAAGGTCCCCAGGCCAACGGGCTCGGGGTCCAAACCATGATACCCAACATGGGTAGAAGTCAAACAGATCCGTGTGCATGCGATGGGGGGTGCAGTCTACGAGTGCCCGACTTGTACTGGCCTGCGGTGGCATAGCAGCCCTTAGTAAACCAAACCCTCAGGCAACCCACCCAAGTGCGGAGAGTGATACGGCTCATACATTACCACCCGGATATCGTTCAAGGCGCTGATGTTAAAATTCCTCTGCCGTTTGTGCCGTGATCTTGGGGAAGAGCTGCAGGCTGTCTGCCGATCCCGACACCTCCGTATGTGTGTCAGAGTTGCTGGCCAGGTCTCTGGCTGTGCCCGCGTCGTGAGCGGCGAGCGCCTCCTCTGTCAGCTGTGCCACCTGTGGTTGTTCCTCTGAGCGGTTCTTTGTGGCTTGTCCCTTCAGTGATGACCTTGGCGAGGGGGCCCGTCCAGTGTTGGAGGCGGTGTGTTTCCGTCCCGTTGAGCTCCGACGTCCGTCGCTCCTGGCGTCCGTAAAAGGGTCTTGCGAGGCCGATGGCGTTAGCGTCACCTCCATCCACTCCTCTGCTTCCTCTGGCGAATCAAAGAAGTATGATTTGTTACCATGTAGGATCTTGAGTCGGGCGGGGAACAGGAGGGCATATTTCAAGTCTCTCTCACGTAACTTGCGTTTCACCCCCAAGAAGGTGGACCTGGCTCGCTGTACCGTCGGTGTGAAGTCCGGATATACGGAGATATTCTTGTCCTCATAGCGAATCGGTGCTTTCTCACGGGCTACGCGCAGCACTGTGTCGCGGTCCTTATAGTGAAGGAGGCGCGCGATTAAGGGACGTGGCGGTGCCCCGGGTTGCGGCGGTTTTGAAGGCATTCTATGCGCCCGTTCTACGCTGTATAGGGCAGTAAGATCTTCCGGGCCCACCATTTTCCTGAGCCAGTCCTCCACGAATTGAGTAGGATTCCTCCCCTCGCTGCGCTCCGGAATGCCCAAAATGCGGACGTTGTTGCGGCGGGCTCGTCCTTCTGCATCGTCCACCCTGCCCCACAGCTGCTTGAGTTGTTTCTCCATGCCTTACAGCCGCGTGGAGTGTTCCGTTTGCTGTGGTATGAGATCATTCAGCGCAAGTTTTTGTTCTGAGACCCTCTCCGCAAGTTTGTTATGATCCGCGTGGAGCAACGAGAGGCCCGTCGCCATGCTATCCATATGTGTTTCGAGCGCCTCCCTCGTGGCCCGTATTTCGTTCAGGATGAGGTCCAGTTTGGCATCCTGCGTTCCCTTCCCTGTCGGTGGGACCATGTCTATATTAGAGGAGGCCAGTGGGTCCTCCGAGCCGGTGGATTGCATGTCCGTTGACGCGCCGTGGTCCTAGGCCCTGCCCCTGTGCCTCCCCATCGATCTGGTATGCAGGTTGATGTTGGATCAAGCGCGCGCTCTGGTCCCAGCCCTTACCGCTTTGTGACACACAACATTCTGGGTTTAGAGCGTCTTCGCGGCCACCGACGCAACAGTGGAGGAGGCAATGGCAGTACTGGTTCCCGCGAGTTGAGTGGAGCCGCCGGCTCTGCGGCAGTGGTAGCACCTCTGACGGGCGCGGCGGCGCCCTATGCAGGGTCCTCCGTGCGGGTACAGTGCAGGCTTCAATGGGGCGGCAGGTGCGGGCTATTGCGTGGCAGGGGGGGGTCTGTTAGAGGCAGGGCAGAAGCGCCACGTACCCGTCCCAGCAGAAGTGGTCCTGGAGGCGGTGATTTGCCACGTGGGTCGCTACGCAGCCGGGCCCCTCAATGCTGCTCGGGGCTGCCACCGGCAAGGCGACTGTAGCGACCGTGTAGGCTGTATGCTGTGTCCCCAGGGCTACGGCACCTTTGCTGACTCACTGTGCTCCAAGTATTGCAGTCCGCAGCGCCGCCTGCCCAGGTATTCCGGGGGCCCGGAGAAGAGGTAAGATGGCGCCCGCCAGCACCGCCGCGGCGTTGGTCCGTGTCTTGCAGCCGCCGTGCGTCCCAGAGAGGTGCTAAGATCTTCCGGGTGTCGCCGATCTCGCCTCTGCTCCCCCGGTCCCACGCTCCGCGCCGGTCTACAGGCAAGTGTGGACACCTCCGCGCCGTAGAGGCAGGCGCTGGGCCGGTCCTGTTTCGCCGGCTGAGGTCGGGGCAGCAAGAGCAGGGCGGACCCCCCCGGACCCCCAGGGGGGGGAGAAACCGTCCGGCGTCGGAAGGAGCAGGCGCTAGGTGTTGGTCGTGGGCGCGCGGGCGAGCCCCGTGCCCTCGCTCATCTCCGGGGTACTCTCCGCAGTCCGCCGTCACCGATCAGCAAGCAGGCCTTCGGGCAAATCGAGGTCGCGGCTTCCCTCGTGTCGGTAGGCCCCAGCAACCACCGCAGTCCGCCAGGGTGTTAGGCTGCGTTTGGGGGAGGCAGCTCGCTGTCGCAGCTCACCGCTCGCCTGCTGAAGCTTCGGGTGCAAAATTGAGGTGGGTCGCGTTGCAGGTAGATAGGATAATTAGCTAGTTTCAAGGGCTATGGACGGAGCTCTGTCACTACACGTCCGCCATGATCGGCTCGTAGCCACGCCCCCTACAGCAAAGGGTGATAACACCACCTTGCCCCAGCTGTCTTACCAGCCAGTTGTGTCTGTTTAGATGGCCAGCCAGGGGTGGCATAATACATGCTTCAGCCCCTGGTAGGCTCTGGGTACACCTATGCCCTGGGTACCTAAGGTACACTGTACAGGGACTGATAAGGTGCCCCAGTACCAATTGGTAAATGCACCTAAAGTACATGGATGTCAATTTAGAGAGAGAACAGCTAGGCTGTGGGTCTGATTAGCAGGCCCACAGCCAGGGAAAGTCGTAAACCAGTTAGGCAAAAAGCAAAAATCTGGGGTGACCATAGGATTGCAGACCCTACTCTCCTACAACGAGAACCAGAAATATCTAAAATTTGCCATTCCTCATCAGTTCTGCATCATTACTAAAGCTCATACAACTCATGTTGAGTGCTCTGCCATACTTCTCTCGCTGTAACCTTGAGGCCTTCTGTAGGCAGAATCTGAAAGAGACTATTAGTTATGGATTCCTTACCTTAGAATTACCCCCAGGCGTCTGACTGGATCCAGAGAATTTTTCTTCAGCAGTACCCCTGGGCGTCGGTAGGTGGCGTTGGTTGACTCTGCGTTCGTCTTTGGTGTTGTGTTTGCCAGAATGAAGTCACGGTATGTACTTAGACTTTGCTCCTGCTCACTGACGTCAGTTCTTTCTTTTTCTGCGCCAGCCAGCTCAGACACGGAGAAAGTGGTACCCTAATCACTTTTTGACTAACTGTTTTTCTGACTTTTTGTTGACTACTTTTCGAATCATTTGACTCCTGGTGCTTAGGGATGTCACATCCGGGGACCGGCTTCAAGCCTTGTGGCTCCTGCCACAAGCTGATGTCTGTCACGGATCCACATCTCATGTGGCTCTGGTGTCTAGAGTGCATCCACGATGTGAAGTCGTGCTCCAACTGCTGGGCCACGGCCCCGAAGTCTTTGCAGCAGTGGTCCCGAAAGCTTCTGGAGGCCTGCCAGTCGGCTCCGCGCCGCTCGAGGTCCTGGTCGCGAGGGAGGTCGCAGGGCTGGTCACGGAGCCGCCACCACCGCCACTTCTTGTCGACGTCTTCGCCTGCAGGTGTTTTCTTCCGCCAGCCTGGGACTGCGGTCGGTGAACACTGCATGTCTATTGGGCTGTTAGACTCACTCAGTTTGGGATACGGTTGAGCAGGTGCTGCCACAGTGCCCGGAAGCGAAAGGGGAGATGCAGCAAAGTTCTCCATTCGCTGCATTCTGGACACCAACGACTCGCTAGGCAGGACTATTTCAACATCGGTAGCCCTGAGACGCTACTCCTGGCTGAGATCCACTGGCATCTCGGGTGATGTCCAATCTACACTTTTGGACATGCCCTTTGATGGCCATCGCTTGTTTGGCGCTTCAAGGATTCTCAGGTTTATGGCCTGGTCCTTGGCCTCGCGACTACATTTCACCCCTTTCGTGGCTACGGAAGGGGTGCCCGGCCACGTTCCTCCCAGAGCCACAGGCTGGCACAAGCTGTTAAGCCCCTGCCTGGCTGGGAATGTGGGACCCAGCGTCGTGGGTCTGGGGCCAGCGGGCGGGCCAGTCCACCCGTGCCCCCTCTGCAGCAGCCTCCAAACAATCCTAGTCTGACCTTTCAGGGCCACCAGTTGCCAGTGGGCTGTGGGATCCGCCATCACCTCCCCCACTGGCAAACCATTGCGTTGGACTGGTGGGTTTTGCAGATAGTCCAAAGGAGCTACTCCCTCCCCTTGGAGACTACCCCTCCATCCATGCCACTACGATTGCATCGCATGTCGGAGGATCACTTGGCCATTCACCTCCAGGAAGTTACGGCTCTCTTGGCCAAGGGAGCTATCGAGCGAGTTCCTGCCCCAGAAGCAGGTCATGGTTGTTATTCCCACTACTTTATGGTGCCCAAGAAGGACAAAGGACTCGTCTTATCTTAGATCTAAGAAACGTCAACAACTTCCTTCAGAAGGAGAAGTTCAACATGTTGACATTGGCTCAGGTCCTGGCTGCCCTTCACCCTGCAGTCTGTATGGTAGCATTGGACTTGCAGGACGCCGATTTTCACATCCCCGTCCTGCCTGCCCACCAGCGTTACCTACGGTTCACGGTAGGCCACAAGCATTTTCAGTTCACCCTGCTTCCCTTTGGCCTTAGCAGTGCCCCCTGGGTGTTCACAAAAGTGATGGCGGTAGTCGCAGCTCATCTGCGCAGATCAGGGGTTCCAGTCTTCCCCTTATCTCGACGACTGGCTGTTGAAGGCAAGTTTGCCCCAGGCTGTCGTCTCCCACCTCCAGACTACACCCGACCTCCTGCATTTGCTGGGGTTCACTGTCAGTGTTCGGAAGTCACACCTGATTCCCTCTCAGAAGCACCTTTTCATCGGGGCAGTCCTGGATACAGTGCAGTTTAGGGCCTATCCTCTGAGCAGCGAGTCTGGGATATTCTGGCTATGATTTCAATCTTGCTGCCTGTATCCTGGGTTTTGGTCCGAATAACTCTGAGGCTGCTGGGCCTCATGGCCTCCTGCATACTGCTGGTGGATCATGCAAGGTGGCACATGGGGCTCTTCAGTGGTACTTGAAGTGCCAGTGGGCACAGCATCTGGGGAATCTTTCCGATTGCGTCCAGATCTTGGAGGGCACTGCACACCAACTACATTTGTGGCTGACGGACCAGGATTGGGTCAACGGCAGGTGTCTCTCCCTTCCCCACCCAGAGTTCACAGTGGTGACAGATGCTTCACTTCTGGGTTGGGGCGGCAAAATGGGAGAGGCAGAGATCAGAGGCCTCTGGTCTCTGGTGGAGTCCGGGCTCCACATCAACCTTCTGGAGCTCTGGGCGACTCATCTTGCACTGAAGGCATTCCTTCCCTCTGTCAAAGGAAAAGTAGTGTAGGTGTTCACAGACAACACCACCGCCATGTGGTATTTCAATAAACAAGGCAGGGTGGGATCGTGGACCCTCTGTCATGAGGCCCTTAGTGGCTGGGACATCAGGGCTTGTCCCTGGTGGTTCAACACCTGGCAGGTTCCCTGAACGCCAGGGCGGATGAACTCAGCCGCCTGCGCATGATAGATCATGAATGGCGTCTTCACTCAGAGGTGGTGCAAGGTCTCTTTCAGCAGTGGGGAGAGCCTTGGTTAGATTAATTTGCCACGAAAAAGAGCGCACAGTCAGCTGCTCTGCACATTGGAATTTCCAAGGTGGCACTCGCCCAGCAATGCTTTTCATAACAAGTGTAGTTGCGTCTTCTATACGCTTTTCCACCTATGCCTCTTCTGCCCAGAGTGCTGAAGAAGATCAAGCGCGATCGGTTCTAAGTCATTTTCTTTTGCTCCGGACTGAGCACGAAGAGTCTGGTATCCTAGCTTATGCACATGGCCATTAGTCCTCTGATCCAACTGCCTCTTCGGGAATATCTTCTGTCGTATCAGCAAGGGACGGTTCTCCACCCGACCCTGTCCAGCCTCCACCTCCTTGCGTGAAGATTGAGCGGTAGCAGTTGACAACTTTCGACTTTTCTCCGAAGTCTGTAATGTCATCTTGGCAGCCAGGCGTCCCTCCACTAAATCGGTATTTGCCCGCCGATGGAACAAATTTGTGGCATGGTGCACAACGAAGGCTGTGGATCCCCTTTCTGCCCCTCTTTCTGAGGTTCTCATCTTCCTTCTTTCTGTGGCCCAGTAGGGCTCTGCTATGGGCACCCTTAAAGGCTATCTTTTGGCCGTTTCGGCCTTTCTTCGCCTTCCAGATCAACCTTCTCTTTTCAAGTCCCCTATTGTAAATAGGTTTCTAAAGGGCATTACTCATCTCTTTCCACCTATCCCTTTTGTAATGCCCCAGTGGGAATTGAATCTGGTTTTGACTTATCTGATGTATGCTCCCTTCCAGCCATTACATAATTGTCCTCTCAGACTTTTAACTCTGAAGACTGCCTTTCTGATTGCCATCACCTCTGCACGCAGTTTGAGTGTGCTTCAGGCTCTTCTAAGCCTCCTTTCCTTGCTGTCCAGCCGGACAAGGTTGTACTTTGAACTCAACATTTTTTTCTTCCCTAAGTGGTTACCTCTTTCCACATAGGACAGACCATCACGTTGCCCACCTTCTTCCCGCCCTTCCATCCTTCTAAAGAGGAGGAGAGGCGCCACCAACTGGATCCAAAATGTGCGCCCTGATTTTATCTGGATATTCGTGAAAGACAATTTCTGGTTGATGATCAGCTCTTTGTTGGCTATGTTGGTGCCAAAAAAGGTTGAGCTGTGCAAAAGTGAACCAACTCTTGATGGGTCGTTCTTTGCATTAAAATGTGTTATTCCTCGGCAAAAAAGGAACCTCCAGTAGGGTTGCTCGCCCATTACATCTGGGCGATGGCAGCCACTACTGCTTTGGAACATGGAGTTTCCCTTCATGACATCTGCCAGGCAGCCACTTGGGCTCTGTTGCACACGTTCACTAAGCATTACTGCCTGGACAATCTGAAAGAGACACGTTAGTAATAGATTCCTTACCGTAGAATATCCCCAGGCGTCAGACTGGATCCGGAAAAATTTGCATAGCAATACCCCTGAGCGCCGGCAGGCGTCGTCCGCGGCTCCGCGTCCGTCGTCGGCGTCGTTGGCGCCAGAATGACGTCGTCAGAGTACTTAGACGCCGCCCTCGCGCGCTGACGTCAGTTCTTCTTTTTTCCGCGCCATCTAGCGCAGATCCGGAGAAGCTCTACCCCTTAGTCACTTTTTGACTAAACTTTTTGATCTTTTTGATCATCTCTTTCTCGAGTCTCTCGACTCCTACGGTGCCGGTAGGGATGCCCGGTTTCAAACCTTGCTCCAGGTGCGACCGACTGATGTCGGTTACAGACCCCCATCGCTGGTGCCTTCAGTGTCTAGGCCTAGACCACGACGACCGCACCTGCCCCGACTGCCGGACCCTGACGTCGAAGGCTAGGCGGGAACGGTCCCGCAAGCGTCTGGAGCTCCGGCAGTCGGCCCCGCGCCGTTCCAGGTCCCGGTCCCACAGGAGGTCGAAGGACCGGTCGCCGGGTCGGAGTCCTCGTAGCTCCGGGAGTCGGCATCGGTCGTCGGGATCTTCCTCAGGTAAGAGGCATGAGAGGTCGGAGCGCGTCATCGTTCCTCCGACCCACCCTGACGCGGCCGGGGGTTCGGGTGACACCACCCACGCGGCTCCGACAGAGTTGCAGGCGCCGCCTGCTGCCCCACACCTGGGCACGATGCAACGCCGGAGGAGGTCGAGCAATACCTCATGGCCATGAGGTCCCTCCCTCCTCAGCCGGGTTCCATGGCGGCTTCGGGCCCACCGGTTCCGGCTGGAGGGCCTGGCGGGTTGGGTGCTTCGGCTCCTACGCCACCGGGTGCTTCGGCCCCGGCGCCGCAGGCCCTCACTGGATCCACTTCTGGATCCGAGTTGTCGCTGGTCGACCTCGCCGGCGCTGGCCCAGCAGGTGTCACCCCCGGCGCCGCCCCCAATCCTCCCCTCGATTCGGTTCCGGCGCCGCCCTCGAAGTCGTTTGGAGATTTCTATTTCCACGAACCGGCCCCATCCGTTGACCCTGAACTTCAGGAGATGGGTGATGAGGGTGATTGGGAGGGGTCTATGGACCCTCTGGCACAGGAGTTCCAGTCTCAACAGGACTGGACAGATGAGCTTGGGGAGGCCAGTGGTATTGACACTTCCGCAGACACTGGATTTGTCTCCCCTCCCACTCTGGCTACGGAGGAGGGGGCTGCCTACAGTGTAGTGTTGACGCGGGCAGCCAAGGCCTTGGGCCTGACGCTCCCCGTCGCAGCCGTGATTACTAACCTCCTCACTGAGGTCCTTGAACCGCAGGCATGCTCCACTGAGCCTCTGCTGCCGTTTAATGAGGCCCTGTGTGACGTTCTTGTGGGCACTTGGTCCAAGCCCGCCACAGGTTAGCCTGTGGATAGGAACGTGGCCAGATGCTACCGCCCGGCCCGGGCGACCCTTGCTTTTTGTCCACCCATCCCACCCCCGAGAGCCTGGTCATCCAGGCCTCCACTTCCCAGACAGCATTCCCGACGGCTGCACCCGATCGGGAATCCAAGAGGTACGAGCTATTCGGTAAGAAAGTGTTCTCGTCCCTGAGTTTGGGACTGCGTTCTGTCAATACCGCATGCCTCCTGGGCCACTATACCCACACCCTATGGGACACGGTCGCGGACATGCTACCACAATGCCCGGAGGAGGCCCGGGCTAAACTCGCCCAAGCCCTTGCGGAGGGTCGATATGCAGCGCGCTACTCCATCCGGTGTGGGCTGGATACCACGGACTCACTGGGCAGAGCGATGGCTACGACGATGGCAGTTCGACGCCACGCCTGGTTGAGGTCCGCCAACCTTTCGGCCGATGTCCAGGCTACCCTTCTGGACATGCCGTTCGATGGCCATTGCCTATTTGGCGACAAAGCAGACCATGCGCTTGAGCGTTTTAAGGACTCCAGGGCTACGGCCAAGTCCTTGGGCCTCTCGGCCCCACGCCAGCAAACGGGTGCCTTTCGCTCCTTTCGTGGCCAAGGAAGGGGTGCCCCCACACGTGCTGCCAGCCACTCACCGCAGACTTCTACACAGCGCGGGGGCAACCGTGGAAACCGCCGTGCCGGCAGTCGGGGACAACGGCGAGACCAGTCCACACCTTCCCCTGCAGCACCTGCCTCAAAACCCTGCTAGTCCGTGCTTTCAGGCCCATGTGACGCCAGTGGGAGGCAGGGTCCGCCATCACCTCTTCCACTGGCGCACTGTCACGTCGGACAGGTGGGTGCTGCAAATCGTCCGAAGGGGCTACTCCCTCCCCTTCGAGGCGACCCCTCCAGCCATGCCACCGCAGTACCACCGCGTGTCGGGGATCACTTGCAACTTCTGCAAGAGGAAGTATCGGCCCTCTTGGCCAAGGGGGCCATCAAGCGCGTTCCTGGGCCGGAAGTAGGGTGTGGTTGTTACTCCCACTACTTTCTGGTTCCCAAGAAGGGCAAAGAGGGCCTACGCCCTATCTTGGACCTACGGAACGTCAACGGCTTCCTCCGGAAAGAGAAGTTCAAGATGCTGACATTGGCTCAGGTCTTAGCTGCCCTAGACCCTGGAGACTGGATGGTAGCGTTGGACTTGCAGGACGCTTATTTTCACATCCCCGTCCTGCCGGCCCACCGGCGTTACCTGCGGTTCACGGTAGGCCACAAGCACTTTCAGTTTACCGTGCTCCCCTTCAGCCTTAACAGCGCCCCACGGGTGTTCACGAAAGTGATGGCGGTGGTCGCAGCTCATCTGCGCAGGTTAGGGGTTTGTTTTCCCCTACCTCGACGACTGGTTGTTGTAGCCGGGCTCGCCCCAGACAGTCGTCAGCCACCCCCAGACTACGCCCGACCTCCTACACCTGCTGGGATTCTCCATCAATGTGCCGAAGTCACACCTGTGTCCCTCTCCGAAGCTCCTCTTCATCGGAGCGGTTCTAGACTCGGCGCAGTTTCGGGTTTATCCTCCCGAACAGCGGGTTCGGGATATTCAGGCTCTGATTCCGATCTTTCAGCCGTTATCCCGAGTCTCGGTTAGGTTGATGCTGCGGCTTCTGGGGCTGATGGCCTCCTGCATCCTTCTGGTGCATCACGCCCGGTGGCGGATGCGGGCTCTGCAGTGGGACCTGAAGTTTCAGTGGGCCCAGCCTCAGAGCAACTTGTCCGACCATGTCTTGATCTTGGAGGGTACTGCAAGACAGTTGCAGTGGTGGCTCACGGACCGCGATTGGGTCAGCGGCAGATCCCTCTCCCTACCCCAACCGGAGCGCGTAGTTGTGACGGACGCGTCCCTCCAGGGCTGGGGGGGCCACATGGGAGAGACGGAGATCAGAGGCCTCAGGTTCCGGCGGAGTCCCGGCTCCACATCAACCTTTTGGAGCTGCGGGCGATCCGGCTTGCACTGAAGGCATTCCTCCCCTCTGTCCGGGGGAGTGTAGTGCAGGTGTTCACGGATAACACCACCGCCATGTGGTACTGCAACAAACAGGGCGGGGTGGGGTCGTGGACCCTATGCCAGGAGGCTCTGCGCCTCTGGCAGTGGCTGGAACATCAGGGTGTGACCCTGGTGGTTCAACACCTGGCAGGTTCTCTGAACGCCAGGGCGGACGAACTCAGCCGTCGGTGCATGTTCGCAAGGCCTCTTTCAGCAGTGGGGAGAGCCTTGGTTAGATCTATTCGCCACAGACGAGAACGCGCAATGTCATCAGTTCTGTGCGTTGGAATTTCCAAGGCGGCACTCGCTCAGAGACGCTTTTCGTCGCGAGTGGAGTTGCGGTCTGTTGTACGCCTTTCCGCCTATACCACTTCTGCCCAGAGTGCTGAAGAAGATCAGGCGCGACCGGGCCCAAGTTATCCTTGTGGCTCCGGACTGGGCACGAAGATACTGGTATCCCTAGCTGCTCAGCATGTCTGTCGATCCCCCGATTCGTCTGCCTCTTCGGGAGGACCTTCTGTCGCAGCAGCAGGGGACGGTCCTCCACCCAAACCTGTCCAGTCTCCACCTACAAGCTTGGAGATTGAGCGGCGACAGTTGAGGCCATTTGACTTGCCTCCCGAAGTCTGTAATGTCATTCTGGCAGCCAGGCGTCCCTCCACAAAGTCGGTATCCACCTGCAAGTGGAACAGATTTGTGGCATGGTGCACAGCAAAGGCTGTGGATCCTCTCTCTGCACCCCTTTCTGAGGTTCTCCTCTTTCTTCTTTCTCTTGCCCAGCAGGGCTCTGCTTTGGGCACTATCAAGGGCTACCTTTCTGCCCTTTCTGCCTTCTTAAGGCTACCTGATCAGCCTTCTTTGTTCAAGTCCCCGATTGTAAATAGGTTTTTGAAGGGCATCACAGACATGTTTCCTCCTGTTCCTTTCGTGATGCCCCAGTGGGACTTGAACCTTGTACTTACTTACCTAATGTGTTCTCCCTTTGAGCCGCTCCATAACTGTCCTCTCCGTCTTCTTACTTTGAAGACTGCTTTCCTGGTTGCCATCACCTCTGCCAGGAGAGTGAGTGAGCTCCAGGCTCTTTCTTCCACACCTCCTTTCCTCTCTGTCCATCCGGACAAGGTTGTGTGCGGATAAGACCCTCTTTCCTGCCCAAGGTTGTCACGGCCTTCCACATCGGGCAGTCCATCACCTTGCCCACCTTCTTTCCGCCACCTCATCCCTCTAAAGAGGAAGAGCGGCTCCATCGTCTGGACCCAAAACGTGCGATGTCATTCTATCTAGTGGTACAAAAGGGGTGGTGATGGACGGAGCATGTGAATCAATCAAACACTCACACCCAGTCAAAAGATCTGGGTTTGATCCATCACCGTTCTTTAGCCCACTCTGCCACCCCAGTTCAGACACGGCCATATGCAAATCAGTCTGACCCTGTGCCTCATGGGAACAGTCCAGCCCGAACTACCAAGCCATGTCTTCCCTGGACCGGAATCAAGCTTCCCAGGACCGGTTTCTGGCATCACAGTCCCTTGCTCACTTTGCCCTGGATTCAAGCAAGCCGGGCTGAAGACGGCTGTAATGCCAGAAACCGGTCCTCGGAAGCTTGTTTCCGGTCCAGGGAAGATATGGCTTGGCAGTTCGGGCTGGACTGTTCCCATGAGGCACAGGATCAGACTGATATGCCTATAGCCATGTCTGAACTGGGGTGGCAGAGCGGGCTAAAGAACGGTGATGGATCAAACCCAGATCTTTTGACTGGGTGTGAGTGTTTAATTGGTTCAGATGCTCCGTCCATCACCACCCCCTTTTGTACCGGACTGTTCCCATGAGGCACAGGGTCAGACTGATTTGCATATGGCCACGTCTGAACTGGGGTGGCGGAGTGAGCTAAAGAACGGTTATGGATTAAACCCAGATCAGTTGACTGGGGGTGAGTGTTTGTATTGTCAACGCTCCGTCCATCACCACCTTTGTTTTTTCTTTGTTCGCCCTAAGTTGGCAGGGTATGCTCAGACGTGAGTCCCTTGCTCACTTTGCCACTGGAGTCAAGCAAGCCCAGCTGAAGACGGCTGTAATGCCAGAAACCGGTCCTGGGAAGCTTGATTCCGGTCTAGGGAAGACATGGCTTGGCAGTTCGGGCTGGACTGTTCCCATGAGGCACAGGGTCAGACTGATTTGCATATGGCCATGTCTGAACTGGGGTGGCGGAGTGAGCTAAAGAACGGTGATGGATTAAACCCAGATCAGTTGACTGGGGGTGAGTGTTTGTATTGTCAACGCTCAGTCCATCACCACCTTTGGTTTTTCTTTGTTCGCCCTAAGTTGGCAGGGTATGCTCAGACGTGAGTCCCTTGCTCACTTTGCCACTGGAGTCAAGCAAGCCCGGCTGAAGACGGCTGTAATGCCAGAAACCGGTCCTGGGAAGCTTGATTACGGTCCAGGGAAGACATGGCTTGGCAGTTCGGGCTAAACTGTTCCCATGAGGCACAGGGTCAGACTGATTTGCATATGGCCATGTCTGAACTGGGGTGGCGGAGTGAGCTAAAGAACGGTGATGGATTCAACCCAGATCAGTTGACTGGGGGTGAGTGTTTGTATTGTCAACGCTCCGTCCATCACCACCTTTGGTTTTTCTTTGTTCGCCCTAAGTTGGCAGGGTATGCTCAGACGTGAGTCCCTTGCTCACTTTACCACTGGAGTCAAGCAAGCCCGGCTGAAGACGGCTGTAATACCAGAAACCGGTCCTGGGAAGCTTGATTCCGGTCCAGGGAAGACGTGGCTTGGCAGTTCGGGCTGGACTGTTCCCATGAGGCACAGGGTCAGACTGATTTGCATATGGCCATGTCTGAACTGGGGTGGCGGAGTGAGCTAAAGAACGGTGATGGATTAAACCCAGATCAGTTGACTGGGGGTGAGTGTTTGTATTGTCAACGCTCCGTCCATCACCACCTTTTGGTTTTTCTTTGTTTGCCCTAAGTTGGCAGGGTATGCTCAGACGTGAGTCCCTTGCTCACTTTGCCACTGGAGTCAAGCAAGCCCGGCTGAAGACGGCTGTAATGCCAGAAACCGGTCCTGGGAAGCTTGATTCTGGTCCAGGGAAGACATGGCTTGGCAGTTCGGGCTGGACTGTTCCCACGAGGCACAGGGTCAGACTGATTTGCATATGGCCATGTCTGAACTGGGGTGGCGGAGTGAGCTAAAGAACGGTGATGGATTAAACCCAGATCAGTTGACTGGGGGTGAGTGTTTGTATTGTCACCGCTCCGTCCATCACCACCTTTGGTTTTTCGTCATTCTATCTAGACCGCACACGCCAGTTCCGGGTGGATGACCAACTCTTTGTTGGTTACGTGGGCTCTAAGAAGGGACGGGCTGTGCACAAGCGGGCCATCTCTCGATGGATCATCTTGTGCATCCAGGCGTGTTACTCCTTGACTAAGAAGGAACCCCCTGTTGGGCTGAGGGCTCATTCCACTCGGGCCACGGCGACTACAACTGCCTTAGGCCGAGGAGTGCCCTTGCAGGACATTTGTCAGGCAGCTACGTGGGCCCCGCTGCACAAGTTTGCGAGACACTACTGCCTGGACAGCCAAGTCCGGAGGGATGGCTTCTTTGGCCGTTCCGTCCTCCAGGACTTTCTGGTGTGAAAATTGGTTCGCAGACCCACCACCGGGGTTGGTATTGCTGGGGTATCTATTCTAAGGTAAGGAATCTATCACTAACGTGTCTCTTTCAGATGCACAAGTTACTACTTGTGTAACGATATATCTGTAAGAGACATTAGTTAGTGATAGATTCCTTACCGACTCACCCATCCTCCCCGTTCTGCGAACCGATATCTAGGGTTAAGGTCATCCCCTTTCAGGGCCCTAGTTTCATGGCACCAGTGTTGGTTCCATTATGGCTCTGCGTATCTGGCGCGGAAAAGCTGTGTATAAGAACTGACATCAGCGCGCGAGGGTGGCGTCTAAGTACTCCGACGTCATTCCGACGACGACAGACGCGGAGCCGCGGACGACGACGCCTGCCGGCGCGCAGGGGTATTGCTACGCAAAATTTTCCGCATCCAGTCTGATGCCTGGGGATATTCTAAGGTAAGGAATCCATCACTAACTAATGTCTCTTACAGATATATCGTTACACAAGTAGTAACTTGTGCGTTAAGTCCAGAGAGACAGCTTCTTTGGCCGTTCAGGTCTCCAGGACTTTCTAGTGTGAACTTAGTTTGCAGACCCTCCTCCGGGTTGGTGTTGCTGGGGTATCTGTTCTAAGGTAAGGAATCTATAACTAATAGTCTCTTTCAGATGAAGAAGTTACTTACCTTCAGTAACGATATATCTTTCAGAGACATATATTAGTTATGGATTCCTTACTGCCCCACCCATCCTCCCTGTTCTGCGAACTGACTTCTAGGGTAAGGGACTCCCTTTCAGGGCCCTAGTTTTATGAACCATTGGTCAGGTTCTTGTATGGCTCTGCGCTTCTGACGTGGAATGTTGTGTAAAGAACTGACGTCCGCGTGCATGGGCGGCGTCTAAGTACATACCGCAACGTCATTCCGGCGATCAAGACGTCAACGACGAACGCTGAGTCCACTGAGGCCCCCTACCGACGCGCAGGGGTAATCCTGCAGAAAAATTCTCTTGATCCAATCTGAATTTTGGAGGTCATTCTAAGGTAAATAATCCCTAACTAATATACCTCTCTTACGGATATATCGTTACCAAAGGTAAGTAACTTGTTCATTTAGTACACATCTGGAATGTTTCTATTTGTAGTGTGTACTATTCAAATCATGTAAAGAAAATACATTTCTCACATAAGTGGAACTATTTCAAGGATCACTGAGATTTATATCACAGTGTTTTTAAAGAAATATAAATTAACCATATTTATTTGACCATTTCAAGACATGTACTTACAAGTCCCTGATTTTTCTCTCATCCTGATGGGATTTTGTAGACTCCATTGTTCTACGAAGATTGGAGTGAGGGTAAACCTAGTACAGTACACATATGTTTTGTACAGGAAATGCCACAAAGACAGCAATGAAAGTCACAAGATCATTAGCAATGGAAACAAGGAAACTGTATTGAGGGATCTTTTTAGCAAATGGACCAGAAGCTGCCAAAATACCTCTTTTTTTAATTGGTATTTGGAATTTTAAAACTAATTAACAGATTTGCTTCTCAAAATTTTGAATTCATGGGTTCTAGTAATTTAAATGTGTTTACGATTCAAGATACATTTTTGTGCTACTCATGCAGGATAAGTGCGTTCTATGCTCTCTCAACGAAAGGGCCATACATGTTTATCCATAAAGGCAACCAATGAGCCCTGAATGTATTCCCACAAAAGCAGACTCCATATACTTTCCCCAAATGTTGATACTGAGTTGTTTTGAAATCAAGATTGTTTTCTTCCATTCTTTTTCCCAGTGTTCTCCTACTCTTGGAGAACTGGTAGGTTTTGAACTTGATATCAAGTAGACACATTATTTAAAGACATTCAACAAAAAGGCATTGAGTGGTCTGCTACACTATTTGGCTTCTTTAGTGGGGCTTCCCTGTGTCTTCGTCTAGGTCGCTATTAAAGATTTCCTTTAATGGGTGAATAGCTGCTTGCATTGCTAGTTTAAGGACAGGGTCGAAGCTGTATACCCTAATACAAGTGATAACGCCACCAAAAGTAACTGTGTCTGTGGAATATCAAAATGGTATGGCAATTTGTGTGATGCTGCTCTTTAGGCTACTCCACACACCTTTTGTAAACACTAATTCTATATCCATTGTCTGTCTTTTGCTAATTTGTTATTCGCTACCTTTTAGTTTGAAGTTTTGTTTGGTATCCTGCGGTTTCCACCTCCTAATGGCTCTTATGCTTGCTTTCACATATTTGGTACCTTCAACAATGAAACAATGAAACCACAGTTGTTGGGAAGCAAAGCAGAGTCGTCTGCCCTGAATTTCAGGTTATATCTGATGTATCCAAGAGTGCCTTAGTGTGCTAAAAATATATTCTAATGTACCACATTTTTATATTGAAGCATGGTTCAGTGCAGCAGCCATTCCCCATGTGCAAAGTGGTGGTACTAAGGGTCTGTTATCCTACTAAAAACTGAGGGAACAAATTCAAACAAAAATAGGACATTAGCCTGTGCAAGACTGGCGTTTCCAGTGTCAAATACAACTTTGTTTTGCTTATTGACTTTACCATAGTGTAATGGGTACAAGACTTTTTGGACAACACCTTTTTTCATTCACATTTGTGCAAACGCCGCCTTGACCCACAGAACATCAGATTTAGTAATTTGCTTTGGGTCAGAAAAAAGTTTTGGTCTACCAAAACCACACAAGATACTTTTAACATTATGTAAGATTGGAATATGGTGACTAAAATCCAGGTCCAAACAGTCTTTCAGGATTTTTCTATTAAATTCCTGGTCATTTTTCAGCCACAAAGAATACCACACAAATAAGAGGGGAATTTGTACATAATCAGCAATCAAATCTGCACCCAATTCTTAATGCACAATCTTTGTTGGTACACTCTGCGGTATTCTCAGAATCCTCCTAAAAAATGTATTTTCCGCAACTTAAATAAGATGACAAGGCTTGTACCCCTTGATTCACTGCACCAAATGATAATGTTGGGACACCCTTTGCGCTATAAAGATCGAATTTGGATTGAGCATGTGTTGCCGAGATGCCTGGAAAAAGCATCAATACTATGGGCAACCCTGTTGAAGAACTGGACATGGCTACTAAGCACAGGATCATAATTAATTCTACTGTCCAGCCAAATGCCAAGATAGTAACATTTGATAGTTACCAATGTGATGTCCATTGATCATGAACGTTTTATTTTTACCATTTTTTGGGCCTACCACCTTAGTATGACTTTGAAAATGTTGCCTTTTGACCCAGGTTATCCACAAATTCATAAACGCAATCTAACAGGAGCTGCAGGCCATAAGCTGTGTGCACAATGAGTACAGTATAATCTGCATATAGTAGTGCTGGAACTGGCCTATTTCCAACCATCAAGACATCGGCCACTAAAAATCTCTCTAGCTGATTAAAATATAGTCTAAAGAGTGAAGAGGCATCCCTGCAGTACTCCTCGCCTCAGGTCAAAGTGCGTTGTGCCTTCCCCATTGGGGCTATATATTACTGAGGCCTCCAATCCAGCATGAAAATCGTGTAAAATAGTTACAAGGGCATCTTCGACCCCCATGGCCCCCAGCACAGCCCATAATTTTGTTCCATCGACTTTCCCAAAGGCTGTGCTGAGGTCGATGAAGGACAAGTGGTTGGACTCCTTCCTAGCTATAGTATTCTTGGTGATCAGTAAATAAAGATTCAAATTATGTTTGACTGTCCCCTGCCACGGTCTAAAGCCGTATTGGATATCTGACAGGATCCTTCCATTCTCTGCCAATTGTGTTGGCTAATTCAGCACTACCCGCCCAATAATTTTCACTTCTGCTTCTACTAACTAGATGGGTCAGTAGCAGGCTGGATCTGCTTAATTCCCTTTTTTAAAAACAAAATCAGGATAAGTACCAATTTTTGCCAAGATGGGGGGAGGATATGACCTTGCACTGCTACATTTAGATGCTGGGTGATTAAGGTACCCAAAGATCAATGCTGAATTTTAAAAGATACCCAGGCACTTCGTCGGGGCTAGGAGCTTTACTGGATGAAAGGGCCGCTATGGCCTCTGCTACTTCAGGGTCATCAAAGTGCAACTCTCTCCCTCTAGTAATAGAGGTATTAATGTCAAGAGGAGAATCACAAACTCTTGAGTAATGGTGTTAAAATGAGTGGCCCAGGAAACTTGGTGTGTAGATCATGTCAATTTTGAGGGGTTTGTTTTCGACGATTTACCTGCATTGCGCTCCACAGCAGGCAGAGCAAAGGGTGGGCTGCTAATACTCATGTCAAACAATCTACCTTTAGAAGTTAAAATGTTTATAAATGTTGGGTGTCATTCACAGGTACGCTGGCTACATCAAAAAAATGGCCGGGATGTTTTGTTAATTAACTTCTACAATTCCTTGTTTGATTGCACACGCTATAAAGTAGTCACGAAACTGGAGAGTGTAATTGGTAAAGTGGGTATTGAAGAAGATGTCAATGTTGATATAATATGGGTTGGAGACTTTAATACGCCAACATGCCCTCTGTTCATGACTACGGTTTGTGGGTTCAGGAATGATACAGGAGATGATTGTGTGCACTTCCCGCATAACCCATATGGAGATATATTAAACACCGTTCTGGCTAAACTTGACCTGGATATAATGCAGTGTGCAAGATATGGGTTTGCGAAATTGATCCCAACTTTCACAGGCAGAAATGCAAATACTATTATTGATCATGTATTGGTTTCTGCAAATATTGTCCCCTTTTGCACCACTCCATGGATTGAAGAGTTACTACTTAGTGATCATAACTGCATTATCATGCCATTAGCTGTTTGGGGCAATAGATCCTCAGTAACACAAACTATAGTGGGTAATATTGCCCCGTGTAGACCAAACGGCACCAGAATAAAATGGAAAGGGGTCAACCCAGAAAAGGTGTTAAAAAATATTGTCTCTAACTGCTATACTGAGATTTTGGAGAATTTGGATGTTAATGCTGAACCAGCACAGATTTTAACGAATTTTTGTAAAATAAATGGAACCATTGACACTATCTTGACCACAACATTTAATAAGAAACTCACCCAGAACAGAGGATGGTTTAATCATGCTTGCACCCTCTCACTGAACCAGTTAAAACAAGCACCGTCTAGTAGTAATAGGGATATGGAGCTAGTAAAGAATTTAAGACTGGATTATAAATTTAAATTAAAACCGAGAAAGAGAGAGCTCCAACAGGAGGCCTGGGACAAATTAGCCTTGGTTGCAGACACATCAAATAGCCAGCTGTTCTAGGAAACAGTCAATTCTCCCTTTTTAAAAAACGAGGTAGTGCCTGAATTCACATCCCATGTCAGTAGCGAGGCATGGGTTGTATATTTTTCTAGCATTTTTAACCCGGGAAATGTAACTACAACTGATTCTATTGACTCCAGTATCTGGCCTATTTTACCTCTAAATATCACATTAGCTGAGGTGGAACAAGTTATTATCCGCAGTAAGGGAGGGAAAGCCCCTGGCCCGGACGGTGTTCCATTTGACGTTTATAAAGGCATATCTGCTCTTTGGGGCCCAATATTAAATAGAGTTTTTAATGCCGCCGTAACGGAGGGGGCTCCCTCTACCTGGGGCGAATCAATCATTATTCCCATTTATAAGATGGGGGCTAAATCTGAAGCCAAAACCTATCGGCCAATTTCCCTTCTAGATTCGACTTGTAAAGTTATGAGTAGGATCCCACTTGTCAGATTAGAGGAGTTGGCTGAGGATAATGGGATTTTAACACAGACCCAATATAGTTTTAGGAAAGGGCGGGGAACCCTTGAACAGTGCATTAATTTAGAATTATTAATCGGAAAATATACATGTGCTAAGCAAGGGGTCCCTTTTCCTATGTTTCGCTGACCTCAGCAGCGCATTCGATTTAGTGGATCACGCTCTCCTTTGGCCGATTTTACTTGGTCTTGGAGCCCCAGAGTCCATTATTTATTTTTTGGCAAGGCTTTATGAAAAATTATCAACATCAGTACGGTATGGCCAAAGGGGCGAGTGTACCCCTAAATTTAATGTTAAATGTGGCATCCGACAAGGCTGCGTCCTTGCTCCTTTGCTTTTTACACTTTTTAGGTCTCGTGGCGTTAACCGCGCGAAAGCGCGGTCTCGCCAGAGACCTATTGTCAGCGACTCAGCTTCCCAGGAGACAGGAGCTGGCCGCGTGCATCTTGCAAAAGGCGATCGGAGCGGGCCGCGCGCGCGAGAACGCGCTCGCCGGGGCCATCTCCTGTCTCCTGGGAAGCGCAAACATACACAGGCACACCTCCCCCTGCACGCATGCGCACACACAGACACACACACACACACACGAGCGCACATACACGCACACATACAGACACACACACACACACCCCCGCCGCCCCCCCCCACACACACACACGAATGACATCATTGCCATGTCTTCCACGGATTGAGGCTGGTGGAAACTGGGTTTGAGGTGCTTCAGCTTCCAGCGCTACCGCCCGGGGTCCGCAGTAGGACCACGAACATCTTGGAGCCTATTTTGTGGACCGAATTGAGTGTGGAGCTCTTTTGAGGAGATGTGGGCCGCTGGTTGGGGAGGGGTTAGGTCACGGCTGGAAGAGGCTCGGCTCTGCTATGCTCGATCGAGACTGCTTGAAGTGAAGTGCATGGAATGTATGTTGAGAAAATAAAGACACTAAATCACTGGCGCTGTTCATGCACACACAGGCACGCGCACACACAGGCACACACAGGCACGCACACACATCCCCTCCCTCCCTGCCCCCCACTACTAGATCTAGTAACTTGCACGTTTACGTGCCTCCTGCGTGTTATACAACACCTCTGCAATCGCCGTGGCGTTACATGTATTTGCTGCAACGCCCATAATGCTTGTTACACAATGCTGCCAGGCCCCGGGGGCTCCAGTAAAGCCCTCTTTCTCATACAAGTTGCGGGCCCCCTCGTGCAAGAAGAACCGGGGAGAGAGCATGGAGGCGGACACTCGCATCAGCGGATCCAGCGTGAAGGTAAACGCTCACAGCGCCGTGTTTCACACCCCATCTTTCTGCATTTCACACCACACCCTGCTGCAGTTCCACCCACAGCTGCGCCGTCTTACCGGTAGACAACGTGTATTTTCACCGGCATGGCTACAGGACAGTATCACCGACATAAGATCGTGCGGACAAAGCTGTACTTCCAGCACGAACGATACAATTGGTTACGTTAACAACTTCGCGCATGCTCCGTCCAGAAATGTAAAAAAAAAACAGTCATGCCTGTCCGCCCATACAAGTGCAGACGAATCCATTTAAAATAAGCGGAAGAGGCAGGAAGGGATACCCTACACCTCAGCTTGTGTATCTGCACGGTGCTCGCGCTTCTATTTTCCAACCAGTGTGTAAATAAACTTTATTTTGTTTTATCAGCACAGCTTAATTGACAGGCACCGTGTTATTACTTCCGAGGAGGTAGCGTGTGTGCTTTTAGAATGGTCACGCCCGCTTTCATGTTTCACCATGGGAGAGACAACGCCGAGACTCGAACTCAGTTCCAAAGTTAGCAGCTCAAGATGTTACTCCACACTCCCTGCCGAGACAATTGGCATTTTTAAATAGTTGTTTTTATTGTCAATGAGCGTTTCCCTTGCTCAGAACTTTTAACTTTAACAGACACTCTCCGTTACACTCTCGGGCTCACCTGGTACTACCGCTGGCTCCCTCTCTTCGGGCTGCTGCTGCCTCCTCCTCCCCCCTGCTTATTTAACATTGCAGCCAATTTCAAATAGAAGATTGTGAACTCAGTCCTTTCATTCTAATTAACGAAAATCCAGTAATTTACAGTTAGGGATGTGTAGAATGTCGCGCAGTGCGTGAGTACTGTATTACTGACTGATGTGGATTCGAACTTGCCGTCTTTGTCTTCTGACTATTTCTTTCACATTGTGCGGGTGCAACGTGTGCAAACCTTTAGGTTTAATTTTATGTTATGATTTATTAAGTCCAGGGATAACATTATTTTTAAAAAAATCAGAGTTTCTCATTTTCAAACCGGCCCCCAGTGGATCTGGCATTTAGAACACTAATTGTTGTAATGCAACATATATTTCCAAATAAGTGGCGTGGAAGGCGACATGACTCCTCATCATGAACGGTCTAAAAGCTAGTGTGTTAACCGCCAATGTGCGTCAGAACTGAGACTGTGCAAAGCAAGCTTACTTAGCCTTGTTTTATTAGGTCTGCTTCGGTTGGGGGATAGCGCACTGGGGTCACACCGGCAAAGAGAACCTTGAAGAGAACCGCAATACGCTTTTCTCCGCCGTGGGCTCGGTCTCTCATCTCCCTGATCCTCCTTTCATCCTATGCTCTGTCCCCTCATACTCTTCCTCTGTCCGTGGCGGGCTCGATTTCTCCTCTCCCTGTTTCCTCCCTTCATCACATACTCTATCTTCTCTCACAAACAATGCTTATATACCAATTGCAAATAAAAAAAAACATTTACAATGCCAGTAACCTAAACTTTAATGCTGCGAGACCTATTGCATTGTAAATGCTTGTTATAAATGAAGTTGACGCAGCACTTAAACTTGTAAAGTCGGATGCACCACAGGCTGAGCATTCCCTGCAGAGGTTTTGCTTTGTTCGCCATAAATTGGCAGGGTATGCTCAGACGTGAGTCCCTTGCTCACTTTGCCACTGGATTCAAGCAAGCCCGGCTGAAGACGGCTGCAATGCCAGAAACCGGTCCTGGGAAGCTTGTTTCCGGTCCAGGGAAGGCAGGGCTTGGCAGTTCGGGCTGGACTGTTCCCATGAGGCACAGGGTCAGACTGATTTGCATATGGCCATTTCTGAACTGGGGTGGCAGAGTGGGCTAAAGAATGGTGATGGATTAAACCCAGATCAGTTGACTGGGGGTGAGTGCTTGTATTGTCAACGCTCCATCCATCATTTCCTTTGGTTTTGCTCTGTATTCCATTTATTCAGTGAACTGTTTTTGGCTTTTATCAATTGTTTTTAACTGTGCTTTTATGTTTTTTTTATCTGAACCGAATAAAGCTTATTGAATCTAATCGAGCGGCCCAAGTCTGTGCTGGGATACCTTGAACCATATCAAGAATGGCTGCTTCATTAATTATCGGTTGGTTCACTACTTTCCAGAAAGCAAAAATTATCTCTTGACTGACAAGCGGTCACTAATCGTTCCCATGTTCCCCTTTCAAGCACATTCTTCTGATTCCTACGGGTTCCTGCCTTCTTCACTGCCTCTTTAAATCTTAGTTTTTGGTGCAGTGCCATCATCAGGTCTTTGTGGGCCTTTGTACAAGTATTATCGAACCATTTGGGTCCAGGTCTGTCTTGGTGATGGCAGTCTTTATTTCATTACAAATATTGGAAAATGAAGCAAGCTTAAGTAATTCCTGGCATTGTAGCCAGCAGCATTTTGGATTTTAAGACTTGTAGTTTTCTCTTTTCTATAGGTGTGGAACTACAAATGCGAGCATGGGCACAGGTTTTATCTAGAAAACAAGAGTTTACTTGATGATCCATCCATATCCATACTACTATTATAAAGAGAGAGATGAAACCTTTGAGGCGGGTAAACTCAAGAAGTACAGCACCATCACAACACTCAATACAGCATTGGAAAGGGGAGCTGCAGCAGATGGACATAGGCTATACAGGGGGCCACCATATACATTAGAAACGTCAAAGAACCTTAGGGGTAAAGTAGTCCCTTGTGGGCGTTGGCGTGGACGTGTCAAACTACACACTCAGAGGGCCGGGGGCGTCATCGTAGCCATGTCAAAGTACACACATTATACTTTGTGAGAGGGGCGTACCACAACAGCGTTCTCAGAGGGGTGTGCCACAAATTTTATAACAAAAAAATGGCTGCGTCATTCAGTAGCGCGCCTTTCCATTCACGAGTTATAATCTCTTCTCACACGTCCGTATAGAAGACACAAGGTGCGCCGCATTCACGCACATTGCCATTCAGGTGGCGTTAATAACATATGTTGTGAAGCAACCTTTGTGGGCATAAGCGTTACCGATCTCAACCAGAGATAAACGCAGGCGTCTCAAAATGCACATGCCCACACGTCTCAGAATGCACACGCCCACACACAACAACGCTGAACAGCACGCACACCTCACGACGTGCACAAACGCTAATCTCACTGTGATGAGATAGCGTTCGTGCACGTCGTGAACTGTGCGTGCCCTTCAGCGTAGTTGTGTGTGGGCGTGTGCATTCTAAGACGCCTGCTGCATTGGAAAGCGGTGGGGTAGCGTTCGGTAAAGTTTGCCGTCCTTCAGGTAAATCTTTTTTATACCCGGACAACATCGGGATGGGCAGCTAGTTTTTGATAAGATGATGGGTAAGACTCTTAAGTCTTGATGGCTTGTCTTCTTCTAAAAGCATACAGGAACATCTTTTCTTTTCAGCAAGAAAAACTGCACCTAGAGCATTTCAAGGCTGGTACTTAATCAGTACAACTTTCTACCTGATTTTTTGAATTTTGAAGAACCTGTGTTATCTATTCCATCAGTTGCTAAATACAAGGTGTGCCCACCCACTTTTTGCAGTATTTTGTTAACATCATCGAACCTCAAGAGAGTTGGTTGATGGCGTTCCAAATAAACACAGTTGTCTTCATGTCCAACCAGGATAGTGTTTCTTTGTGCTTTACAAGAACAGAGCTTGTTGTCCCACAGCTATGAATCATTGTTCTTTGTGATGCATATTCAGGATCACTGTACGTTCATGGGAGTAATTTTTGTCTGTGGATTTTTTTTTAACCAAAGTGGTGGTTTAGATCTTGTACGATTATAACCAATTTTGAAAGGATTAGGAAAAATGGGCAATGCCTATGCCTGCTAGGCGAAGGTTTTGCATAAGGATCACTATTGGTTGTTAAGGAGCTTTGGCTGTGATATGGTTGTCTTTGAGGTGCCTCCTCAAATGGATGGATATATTGCACCAAGAGCTTTCATGTAGGAGTGAAGGATTTGCCAAGAAAGAGAGGCTTGGCCATATGAGAGACAGGATTTCTTTGTATTGATTTAAGATCATGGTTCTTTATTTTGCATTTTCATGCCACTAACATGCCTAATTCTCAGCACCTAGGGAATAGCAAGTCAGGAAATTAAGTCCAACATTTTGAAGCACAGAAGTAGTAAGAATGAGAAAGTTAAAAAACAAAGCAACCTATCAAATAGAGATCACCATTGATAGGTCATCAATCATTGGAAAACCAAGTGATGTTTGTCTTGGTCATCTACATTGCATTGTAATTGTGTTAATTTTAGACAATTAGATGGAGAGTACTGTAGAAAAGTAGCATCTGCTTCTTATGGTTACCTCCACTTTTTTGCTTAGTGACTCACTGTTTTTGACTAGTCTGACGAGTATCCTGCTAATCAGGACTCCAGTCCATCTGCTTTCTCTCTTAAATTGTCATGCATGTACTTTGGTACACTCCAGATTGGATACTCGGATACCTTTATCAGGCCCTAGTATATGGTACACATGTACCCAGGGCATAGTTACCCCAGAGGCCTCCCATGGGCTGAAGCATGTATTATACCACCCATGAGAGGCCATACAAAAAGGAACTTGAGGTCTGCTACTGCAACCTGTGTAAAATTGTGCTTTTACCACTTACATTAGATATAGGTTCACTATATCTAATAGTCAGTACACTTAAAATGTATAAGTCACCCCTGTAGCAGGCCTTAACAATCCTGAAGGCAGGGTGTGTTGTTTTATGTGAGAGGGTGCCCCTGCATGAGCAGAGCCTCTTTGCAACCTTCAGAGACCATTCTCCTGAGTTTTCTGTGACTCAACCCGACATATAGGTAGAAGTGCATTATAACCTCGTGGTAAATGCTATCTCGAAAACGGCTGCATAGAGAGATATCGAGTTTGGTATCAAACATCTTGGAATCATACCTTCACACCAGTAACTGGTGTGGGAGATATGATTCCACCCTTCTGAAGCGAGCTTGGTGAGGTCACTGGTCTTACCGGTGCCAGCCTTCTCGACCCGGACAGCACAAAATGGATGCTGCTGACCAGAGACACATTTCTGCCCTCCTGCTGCTGAGCCAAACTCGAGCAGAGGAAGGCAACACAATAGGCATCCTGTCGCAGCGAGGTGGGACCACCTCCCAGACAGGATTTAGTGTATTGTGGCTGGGTGGGTGCACTCTGAGAGTGCCTGAAAGTCTGCACTTGGGCCACATTTGGTGTCCCTGTGCATAGTCCAGCTCAAACCAGTTTTGAGAGCCATTGGCTCCTGCCCTGGTGTGAAACTGGACAAAAGACATGGGTGTAGCCACCCCTCTGTCCTGCCTCTCCCCTAGGAGGGTCCCCTGAATCTGTCCAACCCTCTCCCATGGGTATAAAATTGGTTACCTGGCTACAGGACATTGGATTTCATGTGGAAAAGATTCTAAAAAGAAGAAACCACTGACCTTCGACCGCCAGGACACTTGGACTTCGCTAGACCTCGACTGGGCTCGACTTTGTCCCTTTTTCAGTCCGAAGATTAGTTTGTGCCTTTGCTCCAATCAGGCTCCGTGCAGGACCTGTGGTGCACTTAAGACAACCAAAGAATCTCCCTTTGAGTGAAGGAGTCACTCCCCTGCTTCGCAGGCACTGACCGGACTGCTGCTCCTGAGCTCCTGCGGACTATAAAGATTTCAGCAACACATGAGGTGGGTTCCTGAAGGTTCCTGAGGTCGATCTGCCCTCTCACCGAGTTTTGAGGCCAGTATCCCTTGTGGGAGCTGCGTAACCCGAACCCCTGTGCACCGCGTCCATTTGCAAGTGCATATGCTTGTTGGCGATTCCCGAGCTTGGGCATTGGACTCCGTGTAGTCCTGAACCTGAGCAGTATTTGCACCAAAGAACTCCGGCCTCCTCGCACCGTGTGCTCCATGGGCTGGTACTTTGCAATCTTGCTTGAGGTCCCCTCTCGACTCCTGGTCTGTTGGCCTATGGGTCCCCCTCAGGGTCATCTTGATTGTTCTTGGACTTTTCTGGTTGCTCCAGATGCGCCCTAACTCCCCATTTATTTGAGTCCCCTGGACCTTGCTGGTGCACACCGTAATCTGTTTGACCTTCCTGCGTGGTTTGCTTTTGCCAAGGCTTGTTGGTGCTCCTGCCATACACCGCCGGCTCCTGGTCGTCGAAGACGTCTCCTGGTCCTCGTGGCTGCAGAGTCAAGCAACCCTTCTTCGCACCTGAAGCACCCGACATCAGTGGGCACTGTCTCCGAGCCCCTGGTCACTCTGAAGTGACCCAGACTCTGTCCCCTCTGCTTTCAGGTTCCTTCCTTCCAAAATCCAGGCTTGGATTCCACCGGACCCTTTTCACCTTCACTGCAGCAGTGCTTCTTCACTTCCTTCCTTAGAGAACAACAAGAGTTTCCGACGTCACTTCAGACCTATGCACCCGGCTTCCCTGGGTTAGGTAACTCTGGTACTACGGTATCCACGGGTGGGGTGGCTCTTTAAACTCTTAAGTTCTGAAGGGTTTGCTCGAAGTCCTCATAGAAGGGTCCTTAAACTCTAGCTTTGCAACGCGACTTTCCCATAGAGTTGTACAGAGCACGCGGTTGTGTTTCCTCACTGCATCCGTCCTCCGTGGGTCTCCTGTGTCATAACCTTGGGTGGTTCCTTGGGGTCCCAGCAATTCTACGTGCTCTAGGCACTGTGTCTAGTCAAGTCGTGATTGTTATACCACTATTTTAGTATATGGTTCGGTCTCCCCCTGGAGCCTGCCGTGTATTGTGCTACTTACAACTGTTCTATTGATCTTTTATTGTGTGCTTTGTGTTCTATCCTCGCGTAGAGGATAGTAGAGAGTGTTAATATTAATAAATACATATTTTTATATAACTACTGGATGATTCTCCTTCATTTAGTCATTCAGGAGGTGATATTCTGGTAAAACAAGCTGCTTTACATTCCTTCAGGATTACGCCTGAATGCTGCTGTCCATAGCTACCACTAGGATAGATTTCAATGAGGTTATCTTTGATCTCATACATCATAAGCGTGTTTTGGATTGGTACAAGGTGCCCACTTTAACTAGTGGACAGAATACACCAAGCCACCTTCTCACAAGTACTGTCTCACAGATAACCAAATAGAAAAAATGGAAAAGAGCAACATACTTTCCAACATAGCACTGCCACCACCACCATGACTAAAGAAATCAGTACTGTGGGCACTAGATTGATCATTGTATTCATGCAGGGCTACTGATGGGTTGCCGGAATTAACCAAAACTACCCATGACAGTCTTCCTTTCCCAACTCTTTGGGATTTACAGATGGCGGATGCTGGCGAACTTTGAAAAACTACCAATACTACTCCATTGCGAGTCTTTATTATGTTGATCTCCAATGTTTGTGACATTAATACAAACCGTGATAAAGGCAGGGGAAACCCAACAAACCCTTAGGCACTGGAAATTTAAGGTCCGCATACTTTGACCTTACATTAATACAAACCAGCATGGGAACAGCCTGGAATAGTCACGATAGCAGGGCAATCTCTGTCCGATCGTATCTGATATTGTGAAGAAGTATAAGAAGAAAGTACTCAAATTCATTCTAGAAATGTCAAATTTCTCACCTCATGAAATTCCCAGGTGGTAGACTGGATCAGAAAAATTTTCAATAGCTCTCTGTCCTAGTGGTGGTCGCTGGCTCCATCTTCGCAGTTGAAACAATGCCATTGTGATGTCACTGAAGCCATAAACCGTACCCATCAGCGCCCTAACGTCAGTTCCTATTTTTCCACACCATCGATGCGGTCCCAGAGCTTGCTGTCCTCCAATTCTCTCATAGGTTTCATTAGAAGATTTTGGGGGGTTTTCTTGAATACCTTTTAGTGCAGTGCAGGGATTTCACCCCCTAAAAGGTCAGGTTTTAAATCCTATATGGACTGATGTTCATCATGGATGGTGCCTGGGGGTCTCACCACAACATAAGGTTGTGTGAGCTGTGCTAGAGCATGCACCCCAAGGCCATTCATTAAAGAAAGGGAGCTCAAACAGTTTACATCCGGGCCCTGGGACAGTTGATGAACCAGGTGGCTGTTTCGCCCCAGGATGAAGTCGCTTGAGTCATTATAGTCTTAAGTCCTCCCAACGCAAGCATAAGAAGAAGCATCAACACAACTTTGAGTAGCCCCTGACTTTGAAAGGTAAATCACTGAGGTTCTCCCACATACCTCAGGACTTATTGTCAGAACCAGAACTGACCCCTCTACTTCCAAGGAGAGCCATCGCCTGCAGTTCCGTCTTCCTGTGAACTCTACCCAGTTTTTCCTGCTCCTAGAACAGACCCTGCATTCTTTGTGAATGTTGAGATCTTTCACAGGCCTATAGTTCCCTCTGGAGGGCCTTAGGGCCCCATACGTTCTACTATAGCTCCAGTCCCTCGCCCTTTAATGGAGTTCCTGGGACCTCTGCATAGATCCAGAAGGGAAGCACAGAGGTTGGCTTAAGAAACTAGATTGTTGTTTAGAGAGGATTGTCATCCTCTGGAGAATATACGGCAGGACACAGACAATGGAAATGGCAAGTCTTTCACCAGTGGACCTTGATTTCCTCACCCTAAGAGATGCAAGTTGGTAAGATGCAACCCTGAATGGGAATTATTTACTCCTACTGGTTTTTCACCTCCAGAGATCACATCTTAATGATACATAAGGCGGCAGAAGTGTTGGCATTGCTTTACCATCTGTTAAGGTTGAGGCAAACAACTTAGCTGAGGTCTTACACCCGGTATGTGGGAAACCAACCTCTGCCCCTCCCATTAGCCCAGGTGATACCCAGGAGATAGAAACCAGCCTCAGCTGACCCAGTCTCTGTCAACCCACACATCAGTGGCGAGCCTAGTGACCCTGCTCTTCCAAACTGTGCCGCCCAGGAGGGGAGTTTTCACCCAATGGTGGTTACAGTTCATCTTAATCACTTGGGGCATACATCAGTTGGACCTATTTGCGACTCTCAGCAGTGCCTATTGCCCTCAGATCTATGGCCTCTGTATTAGTTGCAGGCAGCATTGGAGGGTATGTTTCAGTTGAAGTGTATGTTACCACTACACATTTCATCCCATACCCTTAATTCCTTGGGTGCTGACGAAGATTCGACTAGAATGGGTTCCAATCATCTTAATAGCCCCCCCATTGGCCAAGAAGGGTGTAATATGCAAATTTCATGCATCTTTTCCCTGTCTCCCTGCTCTGTCTCACTCACAGGATAGACCTCCTCTCGCAGTCAGAGGGGCAGGACTCCAACTTCCTGAACCCTCCACCTTAATGCCTGAAAATTGAGCGGCGATACCTGAATGTTTTTACTCTGCGTCCTGAAGTAATGGATGTTATCTTAAGTGCTCATAGATATTCCCCCAAAACATGTATTCTGGGAGGCAGCGTAGACTCCTCATATAATGCTCCGACAACTCAGTAAGTCCTCTGTAGGCCCATTTTTTAGATGTTCTACAATTCACTTTCCTATTAGATCTGCAGGGGTGCACAGTCGGTATAGTGCAAGGGTACTTATCCCCTTTTGCTACTTTTCTTTGTCTCACAGATCGGCCTTTGTTGTTCAAATCCTCCAATTTCATTAGGCTTCAGAAGTGTTTCACCCACATACTTCCCCCTTAACCTTTCATAATGCCTCAATGTGACTTTAATCTGGTCTGTACATTGTTTTGTGTTTCCTAATTTTAAACCTTTGCATGGTTGCGACTGTTCACTTTTAAGACAGTTTTTCTGATCGTCATTATACCAACTTGATAAGTCTGTGAGTTGCAAGAACTGAGTGTCAGGCTCCCCTTTACCGCCTGTTGCAAAGTCATCCTGTGCCCTGGACCACCTCCATTTTTGGCTGACTGGTACCGGTGGTAACTGACTTTGGCTGTTCCTGGGCTCTGCCTAACTAGGCCCAGGGCCAGTGCTATGCTGAAAACACCCCTAAAACTACCTTTAAGTCCCTAGGGCCTAGTATATCATTAGGCATGGCATTTTAGAGGCCAGAAGTCCGTTCTGCACTTGCCAAAACTCGACTTTGGTGTTGGGAGCACTTACAAATTGATAAGCTACGCAATTTGGTATATTAGTTACCCTAGCGCCTCCCTATGTGACCCCGGGAAAGGGGGGTGGTGGAGCGGGGAGGCTGAAGGACCAGCCACTTAAAAAAAAGTTTTAAATGTCCCGTGGATAGAGAAAGTGCACATTTCTCTTCCCTCACTGTAGTAAAGTGATCCCAAAATCGACTTTTGTGCTATCTGCACTGTGGAACGAGGATCTACATTATTTCTGTATATTCAGGACCCCTCAAGTCTCCCCTAGTTGTCCCAAGGGTGGGGCAGTCATGTAGCTATAAGCAGGGTCCTTATAAAAGCAGTTTTACATATAGGCCCTGGTGTTGGGGAAATTGAACATATCATTTTCCCCATTGTTGATCCCCAGCCACATAGGTTAACATTACAATCGTTTTTGAATTCATAACTACCTCACTGGACTACCAAAACATATAATTCAAGGACTTATGGACTTAGGAGAATAGTATCGATAAATCCATCAATATGCTGTTGTTGAATTTATCCTAAAATGTATAGAAAAGAAATTATAAGACTTCCTTGTCTGTAAGCCAAAATTCAGCCTTCCAGTAGTCTGCCCCGATTGGTTAACGGGATTAGCCTTGCTGCTTTGATAAAGTGATAAGTGGCTCACCCTAAAGATGCTATCTTCTGTCAGATGACCCTGCTCCAAAGGAATGCCAGAGCAGAGGGGAGGGGTCGTAAAGCTTCAGCTTAAAAGGCAGAAGGAGACAGCCAGGTCCATCTATCCCCCTTCTAATCTGAACCCAGCCAGATGGCAGGCTTAAGGAAGGAATTTTCAGATGGCAGAGGGAGGAGAGGAAGAGAAATTATCCATCCTGGAAGATGGTTTAGCTAGCTCTTGCTTCTCTTATGAGACGTTACCCATACTGAAATATGAAAGAATAGTGCTCTCTGGGAGACTGCCACACCAGAAGAAATTGTCATGCTCCGGGCTTTTGCCCTGCACCTCATTGCACAGGAGTGCATTCCTGCTTGACCCCAGAGAACACTGAATAAGTATCTGAGCGGGCCAGAGCCTCTCTAATCTGCTGCTTGAAACAAGAGAAGACGAATGGTCCATGCTGGTAGTTTGATTTGCACTAACCAAGTTCTGCTCTCTGACTGCTCCTGCTGCACAATCTGGAACTACAGCCCTCTCGAGCTAAAGTGCTTCAAGAGGAATAAAGAGTTGACTCCCTGTAAGCTACAGATTAACAGAGCTCACCTGGAACATCCCCACCAAGAATACCCTAGTCTGGAGTGCGTCCAGTGGATTTGTAATGGTTTTGTCCCTGTGGACTGTGGGAGCTGAAGTCCCAAACTTTCAAGGACCATCTTAGAGATTCCAGATGCTTGGATTGTGTTTTGGACACTTTAGGACCCCAAAAGAAACTTCAGGAAGAAGTACCAGAAGTTTGGAGCAACTTTGGAAAAAGCTTCATAAGTGGACCGACTTGACCTGGTCAGCTAAGTGTGCGACCTTCAACCGCGGGCCAGCCTACCCTCCAGGTTTGTCCAGCTGAAAAGCTCCGAAGGTCTGACTTCCAGAGTTTGACCGGAAGCTCCTCGAAAGCCAAGCAGGCGAACCCTCACTGAACCCGGCATGGTGACAAGCATCGAGGGACCCTGGCAGAGAAAGCTCCAGGAAAGTTTCTAAGTCGGAAGGTAAAAACTTGAGTGAGGCCTACCACGAGGGGTAGCCGTGCAGGGTTCCATTGCGGTTGGCCTGAAACTTTCACTTGTCCCAGTCTAGCGCAGCCAAATTTCCCAATAGGCGCCTTAAGTTTCTAGGTGCTATATAGTTCTAAATATTTCAAAATTCATATCCCCGGTTCCTTACATTGGATTTATTTTTTTTGCTATCATTTCAAAGTTATAAATAGGTCCTATTTTTATAAATTGATGTTGGAATTTTATTCTGTGTTGTGCCTGAAATATTTTCCGAATTGGTGTTTTTAAATGCGTTGCATACCGGTCTCTGAAGTTAAGCCTGCCTGCTCGCAGCCAAGCTACCAAGGGTTGAGCATCGGAATAAGGTTCTTAAACCTATTCTAAGTCCCAGACCGTGTTAGTGGCCATTTTGCCAGTAGAAAATCTATGTTTACCACTACTAATAACCCACTTTTCAACACCTCCTCCTTGCCTGACAAATTGGTTCTTAGAACCAGGACTGCTTTGCTGCCCAAAGTGGTCACAACCCTCCATTTTGGGCAGTGTCACCCTTCCCGCCTTCTTTCCTCCTGCAAATCACACGAAAGAGAAGGAGAGATTTCATAGGCTGGACCCTAAGAGGGCGGTGAGTTTTTTTTCCTGATGAATACTTATAACTGCAGATTCCTCATCTTTTAAATTTCCCAGGCACCAGACTGGATCTACAGATTTTTCTTTGCTTTACTACAGCATACCAGCAGGGGGTGGTGTGTGGTTCCATGTCTGCTCCATCTTGTTCCGAAACTGACATCAGATCTGCATATATATGTGCAACCCCTGCACAATAACATTGTTCCTTTTTTCTGTGCTTTTGAACACAATTGTGGAGCTTGCTTCCGAAGAATTTACTTCGTTTCTGATAAATGTTTTCTTCTGTGCAAGGGACATGTTCCCAACAAAAGGGAAACGTCCTTTACCCCTCCTGCTTTACTCCGCATGCCATTGCCCCACATTTTATACTCTGCAGTAACTTTTACAACGCAGGACTTTACACTTTAAAACTATTACGACGCATTCTCCAAAGTAACTCCCCCCTGGAGTTAGAATAGTAATTGCGTTGGAATGGGGAATGTGTTGTTACGGATTGCGTTGTAAAGCCCTGCTTTGTAAAAGGTAATGCAGGGTAAAAAATGCGTGGTAACGGCATGCAGAGTAAAAAATGCTGGGTAAAGTGTCCTATTCCAACAAAAACTCCAGGGTTTAATATTTAATAGGGGCTGTCACAAACCGATTCTGTCCCAGAGCCCCAAGAAGTATATCTCTGGTCCCTAGCATTGTCGCACGACCCAAAGACCTGCAACAGCTGCACCCAGAAGAATCCTCATGGATTGCAAAGCTAAACTATGTCTCTGAACATCGATAATAGGTGTTTAAGACCCATGCCTAGTCAAAGTAGAGTGCAAAGACCCACACCCACTCAAAGCCATTCCTGTGAAAGATCTTCCTCTCACTCCAAATCTTCAGGTAAGTCCAAGTCGAAAAAGACTTGCAGGATTCTTTTTTGACCCTCCGTGTGGATGTCAAGGTGCCTTTTGGTTTCAGTCTTGATCTCTTACTAAGGAACCGATTCCAGAACTGGTCCTGATGCAATGTGACTTTCCGGGTCCATCAGCAATGCGGTAACAGGTAGAAACCTTCACGGAGGCCATATTTGGTATTTTTGTCACCTTTCCCCTCCCTATGTTCTCACGGATACAAGGAGGCCTCCTATTGAATTACCTTTTTTGGATCCATCCTCAAAACCTTGTGTACCCCCTGACCCTGCAGCAAGGTCTGTCCCCATTCAGAGACCGATGCCCATGCCGACTTCCTGCTTGGTACCATGGTCCATGACTGTTTCTGCATCGTGGGTGCCTGTCCTGGCACCAGAGGAGGGCCTAATTGTGTTGTCTGAGTCCCAATACAAATCCGCCACAACCTTGACCAAAGTAACATCTACGCATATTCCAAAGCAATCAGTCCAACCTGATGCTAATTGTGGCAAAACACTTCCCCTTCCCAGGAGTCTGTAGGAAGCTTGCTCTGTATATACTATACCAAAATAAGGTATAGTGTGCACAGAGTCCAGTGGATCTCCAGAGTTATAGCAGAAGCTAAAGTAGATAATACCTTACTCACTTTTGTGGTAGAGTGGTTGAGCAGTCATGTCTATCACGAGAGTTGTGTTAAGCATTTGTTGTACACACTCAGGCTAGAAATGATGTGACACATTCAAAGACTTGCAGTCAGGCCAATTGTTTGTATGAAAAGTTATTATTTTGTTTTATTTCTAGAACCAAGATTTACTTAGTAGCCAGTAAATCTCAAAGAAACAGTTAGTCATAGATTCCATACCTTGAAATTACCACCAGGCGTCAGACTGGATCCAGAAAGTTTTTAGTCAGTAGTACCCCTGTGCATCGGAAGGTGGCGTTGGTCGACTCTGCGTCCGTTGTTGGCGTCGTGTTCGCCAGGATAACATCACAGTAGCTACTTAGACGCCCCCCTCGCACGCTGGCGTCGGTTCTTTCTTTTTCCTCGCCTTTGACTCTGGCCCTTGCGCCGCAGGGTCCCCTTGGATCCAGGCCTGGATCCGGATTGGAGCCGGTCGACCTTATTACGCCTCCTCCAGCCGACATCAACCCCGGCTTCCACCTCGAGGTAGACACAGAGCTGGACCAGCGTCGACCGACGCCGGATCCGACGCCAACGGGTACTTTTGTGCCCCTGTTCTACCCTGGCTCTTTGAGACCAGATTGGCAGCCAGAGGAGGGTGAGGAGGACTGGGAGGGGTCTGGCAACCATTTGACTGACCAGTTAGGGTATGACCAGGACTGCATAGAGGAACTCAGGAAAGTCAGTGGTCTGGGTACCTCACCAGACCGTGGCATGTTCTATCCTTCTACCGTGGCGATGGAGAAGGGAGCGTCATACGCAGCGGTGTTGCGTTGGGCGGCTGAGGCTTTCCACTTCGAGTTACCTACGGTGGTTACCTACGGTGGCAGTCAGGACTAACCTCCTGACAGAGGTCCTTCAACCAGCAGCGAGCTCTTCGGAGCCCCTGCTTCCTTTTGATGAAGCCCTCACGGACATCCTTTTGGGCACCTGATCCAGGCCCAACACAGGGGCTGCTGTGCACAGGATGATTGCCTGACACCACCACCCGTCCCAGGCAGCCACACTTTCCTCTCCCAACCCTCCTACCTCCAAAGGCGCATTCCCTACCGCTCCACCTGATAGGGAATCCAAAAAGTTGGACCGACTTGGGAAGATGATTTTGTCTGCCTCCAGCTTAGGACTGCGGTTGGTAAACACTGCATGTCTTTTGGGAGTTACACCCACTCCGTGTGGGACACTGTTGCGCAAGTGCTGCCTCCGTGCCCAAAGGAGGCCAGGGTTGTCCTCTCCTGTGCAGTTTCCTAAGGGAGAGATGCAGCTGTGGGCTGGATACCGCTGACGCACTTGGCAGGACAATTTCCACGTCAGTAGCCCTTCGAAGCTACACCTAGTTGCATTCAACTGGTTTTTCCGGGGATGTCCAATCCACTCTTTTGGACATGCCCTTTGATGGCTGTTGCCTTTTCGGCGACAAGGCAGACAACGCGCTGGAGCGCTTTAGACTGTCAGGCTATGGCCATGTCTTTGGGCCTCTCAACCACCTGCTCTGCACAGTCAGCCTTTCTCCCCTTTCGTGGCTACGGAAGGGGTTCCCCGCTACATCCCTCCCAGAGCCACAGGCCTGCGCACGCTGTTCAGCCTCAGCGAGGCCGGGGACGTTGGAACCACCACTGTGTATTGGGGGTCAGCGGGTGGGCCAGACCACCACAGCCCCCACTGCAGCAGCCTCTAAACCCTCCTAGTCCGACCTTTCAGGGCCACCAAACGCCAGTGGGCAGCGGGATCTGCCATCACCTTCCCCACTGGCGCACCATCACGTCGGACAGGTGGGTTTTGCAAATAGTCCAAAGGGGCTGCTCCCTCCCCTTCGAGACTATTCCTCCATCCATGCCACCTCAGTACCATCGCATGTCGGAGTATCATCTGGCCCTTCGCCAACAGGAAGTTTCAGCACTCTTGTCCAAGGGAGCCATCTGGCGCGTTTCTGCTCCAGAAGTAGGTCATGGTTGCTATTCCCACTAGTCAAAAGTAGCTTTATTCGATAACAAGTATCTTAAAAGCAGTAACATACATACAATCAGGATAAAAAAACAGTAAATTCGAATTTACAAAGAAAACTACTAACAGGCTATTTCAAATAGAAACTTGGTGCAGCCATAAGATGAATCAATTCCAGCTTATTTAGTTAGGAGAATATAAATTCAATAAAAAAGCGCAAAGCTGTTAAAAATATAAAAACACAGTAATTTATTTAAAATGTAACACGTAAAGCTTTTAGCCTTACTATCGATGCATGGCCAAGGTATTTGGCCTTCCACAGGCCAGGAGGGTCCGAGCATCCGTTTTCAGAATGCGCAAGGCAACACTATGTTCATGGGTACCCAGTAAACCACAGATAGGTTTTAACCATCTCATTCTTGCCTTCTTATAGGCAGGGCAGGCAAACATGAAATGAGCCACGCTTTCATTCGGAGCCGTACAGCAGGGGCAGTCCGCTTTTGAGTGATGCGGGGTTCTCCACTTTGCAATTAATTCTCGTATCGGGAGTGTGCCTACCCTGAACTGGATATAAAGTGCCCTGTCTCGTGGCGTCTGGATAAAATCTAAGTAAGGTTTTAAAAGTATGCTATTCCCACTACTTTCTGGTGCCCAAGAAGGACACAGGCCTGCGTCCTATCTTGGATCTCAGGAACGTCAACCGCTTCCTCCGTAAGGAGAAGTTCATATTGTTGACGCTCGCTCAGGTCGTGTCTGCCCTGGATACTGGATCGTAGTGTTGAACTTGCAGGACACCTATTTTCACATCCCCGTCCTGCCGGCCCACAGGTGTTACCGATGGGTCACGGTGGGCCACAAGCACTTTCAGTTTACCATGCTCCCCTTTGGCCTTACCAGCACCCCTTGGGTGTTCACAAAAGTGATGGCGGTGTCTGCAGCTCATCTGTGCATATCAGGGGTTCCAGTTTTCCCCTGTCTCGAGGACTGGCTGTTGAAGGCAGACTCACCCCAGGCTGTCGTCTCCCACCTCCAGGCTATGACCGAACTTCTGCATTAATTGGGGTTTTCTGTCCATGTACCGAAGTCACACCTGACTCCCTCTCAGAAGCTTTTTTTCATCGGTGCAGTTCTGGATATGACGCAGTTTCGAGTCTATCCTCCTGAACAGTGAGTCCGGGATATTTGGGCTATGATTCCAATCTTTCAGCCTCTATCCCGGTTTTCGGTCAGACTGACCCTGAGGCTACTGGGCCTGATAGCCTCCAGCATCCTGATGGTGGACCATGCCAGATGGCATATGTGGGCCCTGCAGTGGGACTTGAAGTTCCAGTGGTCTCAACATCAGGGGAACCTGTCCAATTCGGAGGGCACTAGACCAATTGCAGTGGTGGCTTACGAACCAGGATTTGGTCGACCGCAGATCCCTTACCCTTCCTTAACCACAGTTCACAGTAGTGATCGATGCATCACTTTTAAGATGGTGCGGCCACATGGGGGAGGCGGAAATCGGAGTCCACAGGTCTCCGGCGGAGTCCGAGCTCCACATCAACCTTCTGGAGCTTTGGGCGACTAGTCTTGCACTCAAGGCGGGTGGGGCCGTGGACCCTGTGTCAGGAGGCCCTCCGCCTCTGGACATGGCTGGAACATCAGGGCATATCCCTGGTGGTTCAACACCTGGCAGGTTCCCTTAATGCCAGGGCGGACAAACTCCGCCGCAGGTGCATAATGGATCACAAATGGCGTCTTTACTCTGAGGTGGTTCAAGGTCTCTTTCAGCAGTGGATAGAGCCTTGGTTAGATTACCGAAGAGAACGCGCAATGTCAGCAGTTCTGCACGTTGGAGTTTCCAAGGCGGCACTCACTAGGTAAAGCTTTTTGTTGCAAGTGGAGCTACGCTCTTCTATATGCCTTTCCGCCTATACCACTTCTGCCCAGAGTGCTGAAGAAGATCAAGCGCGACCGGGCCCAAGTCATTCTTGTGGGTCCGGATTGGGTACGAAGAGTCTGGTATCCCGAGCTGCATAACATGGCCATCGATCCTCTGATGCGACTGCTTCTTCGGGAGGATCTTCTTTCGCAGCAGATGGGGACGATCCTCACCCAAACCTGTCCTGCCTTCACCTCCTTGCGTGGAGATTGAACGGCAACAGTTGACGTCGTTTAACCTGCCTCCCGAAGTCTGCTATGTTATCTTGGCAGGCAGGCGTCCCTCCACTAAGACGGTATACGCCTGCTGATGAAACACATTTGTGGCATGGTGCACAGCAAAGGCTGTGGATCCCCTTTTTTCCCCTCTTTCTGAGGTTCTCTTGTTCCTCCTTTCCTTGGCCCAGCAGGGCTCTGCTCTGGGCACTCTCAAAAGCCACCTCCCGGCCATTTCAGCCTTCCTGATCAGCCTTCTCTTTTCAAGTCCCCTGTTGTAAATAGATTCCTTAATGGCATTAATCATCTTTTTCCTCCTGTTCCCTTCATAGTGCCCCAGTGGGACTTGAACTTGGTGCTTACCTATCTTATGTGCACTCCCTTTGAGCCTCTCCATAACTGTCCTCTCAGGCTTCTGACTTTGAAAACTGCCTTTCTGGTGGCCATCACCTCTGCACGCAGGGTGTGTGAGCTCCAAGCTCTTTCTTCCAAGCCTTCCTTTCTGGCTGTCCATCCGGACATGGTCGTCCTTAGCACTAGACCTTCCTTTCTTTCCCAGGTTGTTACTTCTTTCCACATTGGCCAAACCATCACTTTGCCCACCTTATTTCCGCCTCCGCATCCTTCAAAAGAGGAAGAGAAGGTCCACCGTCTGGATCCAAAACTCGTGCTTCCCTTCTATCTGGAACGCACAAAGCAATGCCGGGTGGACGACCAGCTCTTTTTTGGGTACATGAGCGCTAAGAAAGGTTGGGCCGGGCACAAACGAACCATCTCCAGGTGGGTCGTTATGTGCATCAAAGCATGCTATTCTTTGGCAAACTATGAGCCTCCATCCTATTCCACCAGGGCGACGGCGGCCACCACTGCTTTGGGACGTGGAGTCCCCCTTAATGACATCTGTCAGGCAGCTATGTGGGCTTCTCTGCACACGTTCACAAAACACTACTCCCTGGACAGCCAAGTCCGGAGAGAGTGTTTCTTTGGTCGTTCTTTTCTCCAGGACTTTCTGGTGTGAACTCAGTTTGCAGACCCACCTCTAGGGTTGGTATTGATGTGGTATCTATTCTAAGGTAAGGAATCTATCACTAACTGTTTCTTTCAGATGAACAAGTTACTTACCTTCGGTAACGATATGTTCGAGGCATGTGGGCTGCTAAATTCATATCTTAGCATTAGATCGCCGCCTAGTGTTGGGCTCGGATGATTGCACATTGTTGTCCTGGAAGAGTCTTCGAAGTATCCTGAGATAGGTGGCTCCTCCCCTGGACTACAGTGCGCATGGGCATCGGCTCCATCCCCAGATTGTTTTTTTCCGCCATTGGGTTCGGATGTGGTCTCGACGTCTTACTGTCGGAACCAAGTAAAACTATCTTTTACCGGCCAAAAGGCCTCGATTTTCTTGCGTCGGTATTGTCTGCGCTCGGTCTCGAGTCTTCCGTCTCTTGAAGCCGGAATAAGCGGAGTTTTCTTCGCTTTCTAAACTTTGAGGCCTTCTCATCGCGACACGACTGCAAGCCTTTACGGACATGGAGCGGAGCCCGTTTAAGTACTGCCCGCTCTGTGGGTCCAAGTACCCACACATCGATCTACACCCCGTGTGTAACAAGTGCCTTTCGCCGGACCACGACGACGGCAAGTGCAAGGCCTGTGCACAGTTCCGCTCCAAGAAAACTCTCAAGCTTCGGCGCGCGGTGCGCTTGGAAGCTAGGCAAGCGGCCCCGGATCCGGAGAACATCTTCGGCGACCAGGAAGAAGAGGTCCAGGGTCACCATCTACAAATCTCCCCATCTCAGACGGAGGTCGAGGCGGATCCGGGAAACGACGACGGAGTCGCGGGTCAAGTCCTCGAATACGTCGAAGAGGTAGGAGACGACGATGAGATTTATGGGGCCGCGGCAGACAGCTCGGGGGACGAGCTCTGCCCTGAAGGTTACGAAGATACCGACCGGGACACGGGATCGCCTGTCGGCCTTACCCAGGACCCGTTGCCGCAAGCCACAGCCCCGCCTTCAGGCCCGGCTACGGACTCACTTGCTGGGCACGCTGTTTCGAAACCGAAACTGAAACCATCGGGGTCGTCCACACCTAAAATGGCCGACCCGAAATCGAAACTGAAACCTAAGGACTCGAGTGTCCCTAAGATGGCTGCCGTGCCAGTGAAGAAATCGGTGCCCGTCACCCCATCGGCTCCGTCGACCTCCGGTCCGCAGAAGCCGAGGAAGTCTGTCGATTCCGATGCTCCAAAATCGAAACCGACGCCCGAGGAAGGGGCCTCCAAGAAAGATGGTCGGCACGGATCAGCGGCTACGGCGCCGTCCAAGCCCGCCAAGGTCGGCTCCAAAGAGGCTACGCACAAGAAGTCTGCGCCCCGGCCTCAGGATTCGGAGGTGCCGCAGACGGTTTCCGCGCCCAAACCGCACAAGGCCCACGAAGAAGTCGGATCCGAGGGACCGCTCAAGTCGGCGACGAAAACCACTGACAGTGTACCGTCCAACATTGCGGAGTCACTGCAGTGGATCAGGGAGAAAGCCTTTGCTCCATCGGCTCCGAAGCCATCACCGCAGCCGCAAAAGGACGCTCCGGCAAAGCCTTCTGGAAAACTCCTCTTTCTCTTGCCACCTAAGGAGGCGCCGAAAGCGTTTTCGACGAAATCGGCTCCGAAACAGGGTTCCTCGCTGGCTGACCCTCTTCCACGTCGTGTACTCGAATCGGAAGACGATTCAGAGCGTTTCATCGATGCTGCCACCGGCAAGCTGACACTCTATAAAAGGAAGATCACTTCTGAGCCGGTGGACTCCTACATCATCCCACTGAAGAAAAAGAGGGTGCCCCTTGACGCCTCAGGCCTCACGGAACCGATCCAGCCTCCTCCAAGACGGAGCCCCACTCCCTCCCCAGAACACTCTGTGGGTGAGGGGTATGATGAGGATGAGCAGTACAATTTCCCTATCGATGAACCTGATGTTCAACCGGATTCATACGATGACACTGGTGACCAGAGCACCCAAGGTGTGGGCCAAGACCCGCAGACCTTTAATGCACGTGCATCCCCGACTGAGGACTCAGCAGGATTTCATGCACTAATTGAAAGGGCGGCGGCCAATCATGATGTGGACATGCATGCCGACCCGGTTGAGGAAGACTTCCTTTTCGACACCTTTGCAATATCTGAAAGGACAGTAAAGACACTTCCTATGCTGAAAGGTGTCCTCAAACATGCTGGGGACATTTTTAAGGAGCCTACGAGGGCGAGAGTGGTCAACCCTTGCATTGAAAAGAAGTACAGGCCTGCGCCTGCGGACCCCGTCTACATCCGGGGACAATTGCCACTGGACTCTCTTGTGGTTGCCAATGCCAGGAAACGTGCCAACTCCCAGACAACGGGTGAAGCTCCTCCCCCGGATAAGGAGTCCAAAGTGCTTGAGGCAGGAGGCAAAAGAGTGGCTGCACAGGCGGCAAACTTTTGGCGCATCGCAAATACACAGGCGCTCCTGGCGCGTTATGATAGGGCGCACTACGACACCCTAGAACAGGTTATACAACACCTGCCCCCACAGTTCCAAGAAGGCACCAAGATGCTTATTGAGGAAGGAAAAAATTACAAAAAACAATTTGATGGACAGAATGTAGATCAATGTCTTACATTCACCCCAGTACAAGGATCTGGGCCTAAATCCATCGGTTTTTGCACTCCACACCACCCTGGGTCAGATAATGGCTTTATGCAAATCAGCTCTGACCCTGTGCCCCATGGGAACAGTCCAGTCCGAACTACGACTGGACTGTTCCCATGGGGCACAGGGTCAGCGCTGATTTGCATATTGCCATTGTCTAACCCAGGGTGGTGTGGAGTGGAAAAACAATGGATTTGGGCCCAGATCTTTGGACTGGGGTGAATGTGTGACATTGATCCACATTCTCTCCATCATTGTTGTGTTTGCAGTTACCGCTCTAAGTGTACTGGGGATGCTCAGACGTGAGTCCCAGTTACTCCACACCACTGGAATCAAGCTAGCCGGGCTGATGAGAGGTGTTACCTCGAAACCGGGCCGGTCCTCGGATGCTTGTTTCCGTTCTGGGAAGGACATGGCTTTTGTAGTTCGGACTGGACTGTTCCCATGGGGCACAGGGTCAGCGCTGATTTGCATATTGCCATTGTCTAACCCAGGGTGGTGTGGAGTGGAAAAACGATGGATTTGGGCCCAGATCTTTGGACTGGGGTGAATGTGTGACATTGATCCACATTCTGTCCATCATTGTTGTGTTTGCTATTGAGGAAGGAAAGCTAATATCAAATGCAGCCATCAAGTGTGCACTTGACGCTGCGGACACAGCTGCTAGGGCTATCAACACTAGCGTTATGCTGAGAAGACAAGCCTGGCTCCGCATCTCTGGGTTTAAGCAGGACATTCAGACAACAATTCTGAACCAGCCAGTCAATCCTGATAGTCTGTTTGGTCCGGATGTTGACACCACCCTAGAGAAAATAAAGAAGGACACGGAAACTGCTAAGTCTATGGGGGCCCTGCAGTCCCAACAGTTTCGTGGCAGCAATTTTCGTCGCTCAGGTGCACGTGGAGTCACCAGAGGACAGATGGGTCAACAATCCCAGTTCTCCAAAGGTGGGGCGCAATCCTCGTTCACTAAACAGAACAAGGGAGGTTATAGGAATAACAGCAACAGAGGTCGCGGCAGAGGAAACAACAGCTCCCGCACCTCTACTCCAAGCAAACAGTGACTTTCTGTCACTGCCCCCCGACCACCTAACACCTGTCGGGGGGAGACTGCAGCAGTTCCTGCCCGCCTGGAGAAACATCACCACAGACAGGTGGGTGCGACAACTAATCCAGTATGGTTATTGCCTAGAGTTGAAATCCACTCCACCCAACATCCCACCAAGGCAAAGGCCTATGTCCGCAGAGCACTTGCACTTATTGCAGCAGGAAGTGGTGGCGATGCTGCAAAAAGGCGCAATCGAGCTCGTGCCGGTGGGGGAGGAAGGCACAGGGGTGTATTCCCTGTACTTCCTTATTCCAAAGAAGGACGGTTCTCTCAGGCCCATTCTCGATCTACGTCCCCTCAACCTGTATATACTGTCAGAGCATTTCCATATGCTTACACTGCAGCAGATTCTTCCCTTGCTAAACCAGGGAGACTTCTTAGCCACCTTAGATCTCAAGGATGCTTATTTCCACATTCCACTACACCCGTCACACAGGAAATACCTCAGGTTCACAATTCAAGGCAGGCACTACCAGTTCAAAGTCCTACCCTTCGGAGTCACTACGGCCCCGAGGGTGTTCACCAAGTGTCTAGCGACAGTGGCGGCGCACCTCAGGAGGCAGAACATCCATGTCTACCCCTACCTAGACGACTGGCTCGTGCAGGCCAAGTCAGAGCAACAGTGCGCCGCAGACATGTCGACTACAATTCACCTTCTTCACGATCTGGGTTTCTCCCTAAATTACCCAAAATCGCACCTTCAGCCGGCACATGTCCGGCAGTTCCTGGGTGCTACGATCAACACCCTGACAGCCATGGCTCAGCCAAACCAAGTCAGAATCGACAGCATTCAGTCACTGATCCAACGATTCCGACCAAGACACTCCCTGCCAGCGAGAGTGTTCATGCAGTTGATTGGCATGATGGCCTCCTGCATCTTCATAGTCCCTCACGCACGGTTACATATGCGCCCGCTCCAGGAATGCTTAGCGAATCAGTGGACACAGGCTCGTGGCCAATTGACAGACCTAGTGTTGGTTACCAGTCGGGCATACGACTCTCTGCATTGGTGGACTCCACACAACCTTTGCAAGGGCCGACTGTTCCACGAGCCCGTGCCGCAGATTGTCCTGACGACGGACGCATCTCTCCAGGGATGGGGAGCACATGTGCTCACTTACACAGTGCAGGGACTATGGACGACGCAGCAACAGAAGATGCACATCAACTATCTGGAACTGATGGCAATCTTCATGGCGCTCAAGTCCTTCATTGTACATCTGAGCAACAAGGTCGTGCTAGTCCGGACGGACAACATGACCGCGATGTACTACATTCAAAAACAGGGGGGCACCCACTCGCCACAGCTGTCTCATCTGGCTCAGAGCATGTGGAAGTGGGCCATTCAGAGGAACATTTTCCTAATGGCAGAACACCTCCCGGGCAAGGACAATCAGATGGCGGATCTGCTCAGCAGATACAGCCATCAGATGCACGAGTGGGAGATACACCCTTCTGTTCTCCACCCGTTCTTCCAGCAGTGGGGTCATCCGGAGATAGACCTGTTCGCAACAAAGGAGAACGCAAAATGCCGACTCTTTGCCGCCAGGTTCCCTCACCCACAGTCGCAGGGGAATGCGATATGGATGAACTGGTCAGGCAAATTTGCATACGCTTTTCCGCCAGCCCCTATAATACCGCTGGTCGCAAGAAAGCTAAGGCAGCACTCCATGACTCTCGTCCTGGTTGCTCCAACGTGGGCACGACAGGCTTGGTACACCACGTTCCTCGAACTCTCAGTGGTGCCGCATCAAAGACTGCGCCTCACGCCCAGTCTTTTGACGCAGAACCATGGAGACATTCAGCATCCAGATCCGCGACAGCTCAACCTGGCGATCTGGCTCCTGAAGTCCTAGAGTTTGGATACCTTAACCTACCTCCAGAATGCATGAGTATCATCAAGGAGGCAAGGAAACCAACTACTAGGGCATGCTATGCTGCTAAGTGGAAGCGTTTTGTCATCTACTGTACGTCCAATGACATCAACCCACTAGATGCATCTATTCCCAACATCATCTGCTATCTGTTACATCTCTACAAGTGCAATCTGGCGTACACTTCCATTAGGATACATCTCTCAGCCATAGCGGCTTATCTTCAGAACAGGCAGCACCTCTCTGTCTTCAGAGTGCCCGCCATTAAAGCCTTCCTTGAAGGTCTGAAGAGAGTCATTCCCCCAAGAACACCACCAGCTCCGGTGTGGAACCTCAACGTCGTTCTCACCAGACTGATGGGGCCACCATTTGAGCCACTGCACTCGTGTGAGCTCCAATTCCTTACGTGGAAAGTGGCTTTTCTGATAGCTATTACGTCTCTGAGGCGTGTCAGTGAGCTGCAAGCGCTCACCATACAAGAGCCGTTCATTCAAATTCACCCAAATAGGGTAGTGCTACGCACTAACCCTAAATTCCTTCCTAAGGTGGTGTCACATTTTCATCTTAACCAAACTATTGACTTACCAGCATTCTTTCAAAACCCGCAAACGGTGGCGGAAAGAATGCTCCATACCTTAGATGTACGGAGGGCGTTGATGTACTACATAGACAGAACACAACCCTTTAGAAAGACAAAACAACTCTTTGTTGCCTTCGCACCACAACACAAAGGCAACCCAATTTCCAAAGCAGGGATAGCCAGGTGGATTGTTAAGTGCATCCAGATATGTTATCAAAAAGCCAAGCGCACTTTAACAATACCCCCCAGAGCGCACTCCACACGCAAACTGGGGGCATCCATGGCTTTCCTAGGGAACATTCCTTTAGAGGATATTTGCAGAGCAGCCACGTGGGTCACACCACATACCTTCACAAAACACTACTGTGTTGATGTGCATTCCAAGCAGCAAGCTGCTGTAGGACAGGCTGTTCTCAAGACACTCTTTCAGGTTTCTGCAGCTGGCACGGGCAACCGCCGCTGATGGAGGGACTGCTATGTATTCTATGCTAAGATATGAATTTAGCAGCCCACATGCCTCGAACTGAATATGCTACTTACCAGTATGCATCTGTTCTTGGCATGTAGGGCTGCTAACATTCATATCGCCCGCCCTCCTCCCCGGTGCCTGTCGCAGCTGCAGATATACTATTGTATTTATTCATTAGCATGGACATCCTTTACACTTTCACTCCATCTCCTGCCACAATGGCGAAAAACAATCTGGGGATGGAGCCGATGCCCATGCGCACTGTAGTCCAGGGGAGGAGCCACCTATCTCAGGATACTTCGAAGACTCTTCCAGGACAACAATGTGCAATCATCCGAGCCCAACACTAGGCGGCGATCTAATGCTAAGATATGAATGTTAGCAGCCCTACATGCCAAGAACAGATGCATACTGGTAAGTAGCATATTCAATCTCTAAGAAACATAGGTTAGTTATGTATTCCTTACCGCCCCGCCCATCCTCCACGTTCTGTGAACTGACTTTTAGGGTTAAGGAAATTGTTTCAGGGCCCTAGTTTTGTGCACCAGTGGTCAGTGTCTTGCATGGCGCTTCTGGTGTGGAAAGTCATGTACAGAACTGACATCAGCACGCGAAGGCAGCGTCTATGTAGCCACCACGACTTTATCCCGGCAACCACAACGCAGACACAGTCGACCGACACCACCTACCGACGCGCAGGGGTACTGCTGATGAACAAGTTTCCGGATCCAGTCGAACGCCTGGCGATAATTCTAATGTAAGGAATCTGTAACTAACCTATGTTTCTTACAAATATATCGTTATCGAAGGTAAGTAACTTGTTCGCTAAACCCTTCATACAATGTTACTTTTAGTAATACAGTGAGTACTGGATTTGTAGGGACATTCATATTACTTTTACAGTTGAGAGAACGATTTGTGAACTGTTAAACAATACTCGTAATTACTTTTAGATTACTTCTTGATTACTTTTCTAGTTCAGCATGAATCACACTCCGAGCATAGTTCAAACAACACAGGTCATCGATAAACTGGTTAACTCTGGTGAGGGCCTAAGTTACTCTGTTACAGTAGAAGACAGTGAAATACTTAAAGAATTTTCAGAGAAAACCCACCATTCAGTCCAGTGGAGAAAATAAAGTGTTAAGTTTACAGGTGAGTAAAGGAGTTGTAGGATTGGAGTTTTGATGGGAAGAACCAAGGTTCAAGTCAGCCCTATGTCCTTAGGTGGAACCCTTAATCTGTGGCAGCTACCTAGCGCCTCTTGAGCGCTATATTCGCATTGCTGGTGAGGAGCGCTACCTGTCTTCCCTGAAGCCGCTGGTGGGACTGAGCACATCGTAAGCACTATATTCAGGGTGCCAGGGGAAGAGGCGCTGAGGCCTGCAGTGCTGTGCTGTCAAAAAGCTATATTTCAATTCCCCTGCATGTGTGCTGCATTGTGGTGCTGCCAGAGTGCCTTATTCGCATTGACTGTGCTCTGCTTGCTGCCAAGGTGCTACAACTGTGCCCAGGAGAAGAGGAGCAGACGTCTGCAGCACCAGGATTCTAAAGCGCTACGAGGGGATCCCGGCGTGTGGGATCCCCTCCTGCCTGCTTGGTTGACAGTGGACAGCTGCTACGTATTGGGGTACATTGTACTCCGCAGGAGAAGAGAGAGAGGAGTGAGAGACACTCCTGCCCTGCCCCAGTGCTTTGCGCATTTTAGGCCCGTGTGTGTCGCCTGTGTGTGTTGCGTGGATGCTTTACACTATGCCCTGGAGTTTGGCCCGCCCGCTCTGCACCATGCTACCCCATTTCTAACACTGGCTGACTGAGAGAGAGACTGCCTGCCTGAGAGAGAGGCAGGCTGACTGAGAGAGAGGCAGGCTGACTGAGAGAGAGGCTGTCTGACTGCTAGAGAGGCTGTCTGACTGCTAGAGAGGCTGTCTGACTGCTAGAGAGGCTGTCTGACTGCTAGAGAGGCTGTGTGACTGCTAGAGAGGCTGTCTGACTGCTAGAGAGGCTGGCTGACTGCGAGAGAGGCTGGCTGACTGCGAGAGAGGCTGGCTGACTGCGAGAGAGGCTGGCTGACTGCGAGAGAGGCTGGCTGACTGCGAGAGAGGCTGGCTGACTGCGAGAGAGGCTGGCTGACTGCGAGAGAGGCTGTCTGACTGCGAGAGAGGCTGTCTGACTGCGAGAGAGACTGACTGACTGCGAGAGAGACTGACTGACTGCGAGAGAGACTGACTGCTATTGTCTGCTAATAAAAATGTAGAGAGAGAGAGTGACTGACTGACTGAGAGTGACTGACTGACTGAGAGTGACTGACTGACTGAGAGTGACTGACTGAGAGTGACTGACTGAGAGTGACTGACTGACTGAGAGTGACTGACTGACTGAGAGTGACTGAGAGTGACTGACTGACTGAGAGTGACTGACTGACTGAGAGTGACTGACTGACTGAGAGTGACTGACTGACTGAGAGTGACTGACTGAGAGTGACTGACTGAGAGTGACTGACTGAGAGTGACTGACTGAGAGTGACTGACTGAGAGTGACTGACTGAGAGTGACTGACTGAGAGTGACTGACTGAGAGTGACTGACTGAGAGTGACTGACTGAGAGTGACTGACTGAGAGTGACTGACTGACTGACTGACAGAGAGAGACTGACTGACTGACTGACAGAGAGAGACTGACTGACTGACAGAGAGAGACTGAGAGAGACTGACTGACTGACAGAGAGAGACTGACTGACTGACTGACAGAGAGAGACTGACTGACAGAGAGATACTGACAGAGAGACTGACTGACAGAGAGAGACTGACTGACAGAGAGATACTGACAGAGAGACTGACTGGCAGAGAGAGAGAGAGAGACTTGCAGAGAGAGAGAGACTGGCAGTGAGATAGAGAGACTGGCTGAGAGAGACTGTGATGGAATTGGGGTAAAAGTGTGTATTAAGCTATGCAATGCCTCTTAATAAAATGTTATTAGCAGGCAAAAGCAATCTTATCAAATTGTGCTCTTTGTAGTTACATCTGCTTTTGAAATACAGCATTGACGCATTTTCTAATGTTTTGAAACAGGTATGATTTATTTTACACTGACCCTGCCCCCGCCCCTACCGGTGTGGCCCTCAGCCACAAACCACACTGTAATTTTGGCCCCCGACAGAAAGTTTGTGAGTACCCATGTACTAGGCCTTTGTTCTAGGATGGCAGAGTACATGGAAAAGGCATCCGAAAACCTTAAGGCCAGCCTAAAGCGCCAGAATCTGTGGTATGACTAAAAGGCTGTACTGGTGGAATTCCAACCAGGGGAGGTGGTGTGGGTTTCAGAGTCTGTCTCACCAAGGGCCCGCTGAGACAGATGGAGTGGCCATTACCGTATCTACAAGAAATAAAGTGAGGTTACCTACTAGGTAGATCTGGGCACCAGCAGGCATCCCAAGAGGGCGATCCATGTTTACCGCCTGAAACTCTACTGCGACTGGGCTGACCTCCTCTCTTACAGCCCCCAAGATGGGGCAGTTGAGGGAGTTCTCTATCCAGAAACACTAACTGTAGGAATGTAGGATCTGACTGCATGGTTATCCCCACTTTTTGCCTGGTGTTTTGCTGGTTTTTGACTAGTCTGACTGGGATGTTGCTAATCAGGACCCCATTCTATCTGCTTTCTCCTTTAAATTGTTAACCATGTACTTTGGTACACTCCATATTGAATACTGGGATAGCCTTATCAGTCCCTAGTACTTGGTACACATGTACCCAGGGCATAGGTACCCCAGAGGCCTCCCATGGGCGGAAGCATACATTATGCCACCCATGAGAGGCCATGCAAAATGGAACTACAGGTCTGCTACTGCAACCTGTGTAAGATGGTGCTTGCACCACTTACATTAGATATAGGTTCACTATATCAATAGGTCATTACACTTAAAACGTATACGTCACCCCTATAGCAGGCCCTAACAATCCTGAAGGCAGGGTGCTGGGTCTTTAGTGAGAGGGTGCCCCTGCATGAGCAGAGCTTCTCTGCAGCCTGGGAGACCATTCTCCCGGGTTGTCTGTGATTCAGTCGGACATATAGGTGGAGGTGCATTATAACCTCGCTGTAAATGCTATTTCGAAAGCGGCTGCATAGAAACATATCGTTTCTGATGGATACATCTGCCAGTGGATTCGTCACCTTGTGAATATCCCCCTTGCGTCAGCAACATTCGGAAATTCTTTTTGTAGCTCCGAGCCGACATGGACGACGTCACAGAGGCACGACACCGCACGCGACTCCGCTGACGTCACCGACTCCATAATAAGCCCACGCCGGCGTGATGACATCAGTTCCCTTTTTTCCGTGTCGTCGACGCTAACGGTTTCGAGGGATCCTCTGTAGCTGTTAGTAACTTTGTTACTGTTTGTTTCTTTTCGGTGTCCTCTTTCTTCTTTGTGTCGAGATGTCCACGAAGAAGACTGGATTCAAGCCCTGCGGAGAGTGCGGCAAGATGATGTCTATTACGGATCCGCACGAGTGCTGCGTTTGGTGTTTGAGTTCGGACCATGACGTCCAGGAATGTTTTTCCTGTAAGAAAATGAATCCCAAGGCTCTCCGTGAGAGGGAGGCAAAGCTCCTTGTTGCCAAGTTGAAGAGCAGGAAGGACAAGAAGAAGTCGAGGTCGCGGACTCTATGTTCAGGGTCTCGCTCGAAGTCGCACTCAAGGTCGTCATCAGTGCATGCTTCGAAGTCGTCGAGGAAGAAGCACAAGAAGAGATCTCATGAGTCTCGCCATCACTCTGGGAAGGACTCGAGCTCGAGACCGAAGTCGCAGGTGAAGTTGCTTCGCAAGGCTGTGGAGACTCCGGCTCCGGAGGTTCAAGTCTCCGAGGGTGAGGCTTTGCCTGTGAATTCGCCTGTTCATTCACCGAAGCCGTTGTCGAATTCTTCTCCGGCTCCGACTCATTCTTCTGATCAGGAGGGTGAGTGAGAAGAAGAAGATGGAGGAGAAGAGGAGGCTCCATTGCCTGCGGGTTCGTCGACCCCGGTGCACCAGCCTGAGGTGGAGGTCGTAGTCGAGAAGACTCCGCTCCCTCGAGAGCAACCTGTGGGCTCTTATCCAGCTTTTCCTGCTCCAGGTCAGGACCCTACTCAATTCCTGAATGCTATGTATGGAGTGTATTCAAGGGCTATGTACCCTTCTGGTGCACCGGTTGGTCCCACGGGTCCATTAGCATACAATCTGGGTGTCCCCCAGACTTGCGCTCCTGCGCCTTTTATGCCATTCATGCTGGCTCCGACGCCGCCTTGGCTTTTCTCGGCGCTGCCGAAGCCTTCGACGCCAAGACCTTCGACGCCGACACCCTCCACGCCGATGCCGAATCCGATCCGTCCTCGTGTTCAGCGGTCTGGTCCTCCGGCTTTGGGCTCGACGCCGGCTCCAACGGAGTCAATTCCGGATCTGTCGACTTCATTCATGAAGGAGAGGTCGAGGCGTGAGGCACAGAGACTTCTGGAAGAGCAGAGGTACCGTGATGCAGAAATTGAAGAGGGTGAGCTGCAGGATTCAGAAGATATTTTCGATGATCTGAGAGAGGCTAGTGGTCTTGAGCTGTCCCCTGATTGGCATTTGGCCTCTGTTTCTGATGCCTCTTCTAAGGATGTGACACCTTATCACGTGGTTATAAGGAAGGCTGCAGACTTGTTGAATATAACACTTCCTACTGCAGAGTATAAAGCTAATATACTGACAGAGGTCCTTCATTCACCTACCTCTGTGGTCGAGCCTATGCTCCCTTTCAATGATGCTTTGGCGGAGCCTATATCTGAGGTTTGGAAAAGACCGCTTACAGCCCCTGCTGGTTCGAGGGCGGTTGCGAGAAGGTACAGGGTGGCGCCTGGTGACCCGGACTTTTTATCCACGTACCCCTTACCAGAGAGCTTGGTTGTGCAGGCGGTCTGCTCGAAAAAATCGGCGGGCGCTTTTCCACAGGTTCCTGGGAATAAAGAATCAAAGAATCAGGACCAGGCTGCAAAAAAAGTATTTTCCTCGGCAAGCATGGCGCTCAAATCGACTAATGCTACTTGTCTTATGAAACGCTATACCCATGCATTGATGGATTCAGTCAAACAGCTGGTTCCAAAGCTTCCTGAGGAGGATAGGAAGGATTTTCAAGAGGTGATTACTGACACTCAGGCTGCTGCTAGACAGGACATTCAGAGTGGTCTGGACACTGCTGACTCGGTAGCAAGAGTGATGGGTTCTTCAGTGGCCACAAGAAGAGCCGCATGGCTTAAATCCTCTGACTTCTCTGCGGATGTCCAAGCTGCCTTGATGGATTTGCCCTTTGATGGGTCAGGATTGTTTGGAAAGAAGGCTGATGCTGCTTTAGAAAGGTTCAAGGACAGCAGAGCGACAGCGAGATCTTTGGCCCTACAGTCCAGAGGTACTGCGGAGAAGAGTGCCACTGGAAGTGCAGCAACTGTCCTATCCTACTTCCTCACTTGCCCTGTGTAGGTGACCAGGAGCTCAGCTCCCACAGCCTGATGGTCTGCCTGCTATCAGCCACCAACCAAAGGCCCCATACCCGCCATAGGCTAACATTGGGCCTACTCTCTCTGCATCCGGCTGCCCCTGTGCCGCTGAGGGTGCAACTACTGTACCTACTTGACCCTGGGAGACCCCTGAGTCTAACCCCAGAACCTTAACTCTGCCAGACGAGTACTTACCTGCAAACGGATAACTCACTTTTTCTCTATAGGGTAACATTGACTGGTGTTCACTTGGAAATTCTTCCAAGTGTCGAGTTTTGAAACTTTGAAATATTCACTAAAAATCAACAGATCAACGAAAACGAAATTACTCACCTGTTACCAGGAGAGATCCCAGTGCTGAATCTTTGTGCCCAGCACTGACCCTAAAAAGTCATTACAACTGCGATTTTCCGATAACTTGATTTTCCTCCATAGGATAACATTGGCTGGTTTTTGCCAGAAATCCTTCTAAGTGTCGATTTTTGAAAAATACAAGTATTCCTTAAAAATCGCCTGTGTAACAAAAACGATTTCTTTCAACTGTTTACAGGAGATGCACCAGTGCTGAATCCAGTATCCAGCCCTGAGTAAGAAAAGCATACGTAAAGTAACTGTTGTTGCATTTTACTTAAAATCCCCCTTGAGCTCAATGTTATAATTGTGTTTAACGTGTTTTGCGTATTGCAACATCTGTATCTATTGCATTTAAAAGTCTATTCAACTGTAGCATCTCATTCTGAGAAAGTATTTTTATACCTAATTGTGGTTCTAAAATAAAACAGTATATTTTTTTATACAAAACAATTGGCCTAGAGTTCAGTTGTTGAGTGTGTGAGACCATTTACTAACTGTGTACAACAAATGCTTTACACTGTCCTCTGATACTGCCTTACTGCTTGACCAAGCTACCACTTTAGGGAGTAAGGTTATATCTAACTTTAACCTCTGCCAAACCTCTGGGGACTGTGGACTCTGTACACACTGTACCTTACTTTGGTGCAGTATATACAGAGCCACTTTCTTACACATGTGTGGCAACATTTGTGACTCGTTTTTATGTTGGACAATCCATCACGCTTTCAGAACTATTCACTCTGCCGCAAACCCTCTAAAGAGGAGGAGACCCTTTAATGCTTGAAGCACAAAAGAGCCTTGAGCTTTTACTTTGATTGTACCAAGGATTATTGTGTTGATGATCATCTATTTGTGGGGTTTTCTGGGGCAGCAAAGGGTAACTCAGTGAAGAAAAGCACCATATTGAGGAGGATCGTCTTCTTTATTAAGATATGCTAGGCATTGGCCAAGAGGCAGCCACCGATGGTCTGAGGGTAATTCCACCAGAGTAAAAGCTGCTACCACTGCTTTGGCATATGAAGTTCCTATTCTGGATAGCTGTCGCGTGGCAATGTGGGCATCAGTCCATACGTTCTTGAAGCACTACTGCCTTCATAGCTAAGTCCGGTGGGAAGGGCACTGTCTGTTAAGTCCTGCAGAAAGTTTTGGTCTGAGTCTTTCCATAGACCCACCACCGGAGGTGGTATTGCTTTGGTATCTATTCACATGGTGGGAAATCTGTGGTTAGAATTATCCATCAAAAGAAAAAGTTACCTACATTGGGTAACACTCTTTCTGGTGGATATTATATCTAGCTGCAGATTTCTCACCACACTCCCACATCTCCCTTCTGTGGAATGGTAGCTTTTGCTATTTTTACTAAGATTCCAATCTAGACATCTGCACACTGTCACACCTGTTCAGTTATTATGCTCCAGGTCCAACGGCATGAAAGAGTCTGGATATATGTGACTGATGTCACTTCCAGGCCATTATGGAGTCGCATGGTACCCCTGCTGGCACACAGTAGCGATGCTGAGAGCAAATTCCAGTTCTAGTCTGTCATCTGAGGTTATTCACAAGGTGAGGTATCTGTGGTTAGATAGAGTATCTATCAGAAAGAGTGTTACCGAAAGTAAGTGCTTATTCATATTGACCATACCAATGTCTTCTGGCTTGATGACAAGCTTTTCATCTGCCGCACTGATGGGATGAAGGGTAAAGCTGATCAGAAATTATCGTTTTCAAGGTGGATGACCTTGTGCATCAAGATGTGTTACGCCTTGACACACAAGGAACCTCCTAAGGGCATTAGAACCCATTCCACCATGGCAAAGTCATCTACTTAAGCTCTGGCAAAGGGGATTCCCCATGGTAGATATCTTTAACACAGTGAATTTAGGCTTCCTTCCATACCTTTACAAAACATTACTGTACGAAACTGTTTTTTTATTGGGGTGGAGGGGTGAAAGCCCTTCTCAAGCAGCATCCACAATCATTGTGAGGTTGAACCACAAACTTCACCAATTTAACCTGTGCTTAATCCTCTGACAGCTTGTTACAAATGCAGTCAGGCTTAATTTGGAGGCAACGTGTGAAGTATGTATGCAGCCACAAACTGGTAATAAAGTGAAATAACACAAAAATCCCAAACCAATTTCGAGAAATAGTATACATTAAAGTGAAACAAAATGACAAAAATCTAATTTCCTAGAATTGGAGATTATAAAGGTTTAAGTAAAAATAACACCAAGAAGCCGAAAGCGCTAACTGTGTGTTCCTGTTTGTGCTAGATCGAGAGACAGTCACAAGTTCAGGTCCACTGAAATGGAGTGCAGGCCAACTAAAGGGACCAGATTATTCCCGTTTGTGCTATATAGAGACACAGTCACAAGTTCAGGTTCACTGAAATGGAGTGCAGGCCAGCTAAAGGGACCAGGTTAGTTCAGCTGAAAAAGTTACCTTCTCAACTTCCGGTGTGCAGAGTTCAAAGGTTCAGCATTTCACAGGAGTAGTATAACCGATGCCAGCCAAGGGAACAGGACGTGGGGAGGCATTCACTTAGGGATCAGGAACTCATTCCAGCAGGCGTAGGCAGGTCCGGTTGCAGGTCCAGGCAGGGCCCATTGCATCAGGTCAGCTGGGCAGCTGCAGGAAGACCTCTGGAGCTTTTTGTGTCCCTTTAGCTCAGAATAGGTGGTCAGCCAACTGACCCTTTGAGTCACTCAGGTTATCCTAGGATGAAGGTAGCAGGTTCAGTCTTCCTTCCCAGAGGACAGGGCAGGCTTTAAGCAGCAAGGCAGTCCTCTGAAAGTACATGGCAGGCCCTAAGGGACGGGGTGGTTTCTCTGGGGAGCAGGCCAGGCCTCAAGCATCAGGGGAGTCCTCTAGGGAACAAGGCAGTCCTTCCTTCTTCTGTAATGTCCTCAAGTCCAGGAGTGTACTGATACGTGATTCAGGAGGTCTAATATTTATACACAGTTCCACCCTTTGAAATGGGTGAAACTTCTAGCTCACCCCCACATCTGTTTCTGGAAAGTTCCGCCATTTCCCTTTCTTCCCCTGCCAAGGCACTAAGAGGTCTAGGGTGACAAAAGGCTGGTGTCAGGTTCCCTTGTGAGTATGCTGGAGGTAGCCATTTGAAATGTAAGCGAGGAAGGGAACAGTTTCGCCCCTCTCGTCCTGGCAGGATGGCCCTCACCCACCTACACCGGGTCCTATTGTTCACTGTCTGGGCCCAGTTCGCATTCCTGATGAGGAAGCAATTGACATGCCCAGACAGTTGGAAACTTCTAGAAGGCAAAAGATGGTTTAGGGCAGGTAAGGGCCAACTTTCGAAAGTGGCATTTTTGAAATTGTAATCTAAAATCCGAAATTACAGTTAGAGGATTTTAAATTACAGTTCATTTGAGTCCAAACATGACATTTGAACGTGCTCCCAGTCACTCTTTGGGTCTTATTAAATGTAATAAGGTAACCCAATGCTATCCTATGGGAGAGGTAGGCCTTACAGTTGTGAAAAACCAATTTAGGAGTTTTTCATGTCCAGGACTTTTACATCTTAAAAACACATGCCCAAAGTTTAAATGCGTTGTATTTTGTCCTGTGGCCAATTAGTACTGCTGTCCAGTAGTAGCATTTAATTTATAGGCTCTGGCTACTCGTGGTACCATATACGAGGGACTTACAAGTAAGCTATATGTACCCAATCAGGTGTAAGCCAATTGTGCCATGATTTAAGGGAGAGCATAAGTACTTTAGCACTGGTTAGCTGTGGTGAGTGCAGAGTGTCCTAAAAATCAACAGAAATTGTTTCAGAAAACAGGAGGAGTGGGGGGCAAAGATTGTTGGGGTGACCCTGCAGAGAGGGCCATGTCTAACAATTACTGTTTGAATTTGGATGTGCAGAGGGAAGGTCCCATTGCACGCTAAGTCCTCCATGACATTTTTATTTAACCGGTCCTTGAAGCCCACCTCCTCGTTGCCTACTGCTTAGGAAACTTATTTAAAAGGTGAGGAATCTGCAGGTAAAAATATTCATCAGAACAGAATATTACTTTCTTGTGAATACTCTGTCTGCCTGCTGATTCCTCACAGTCCTAGCCCACTCCACTTCTTGAAGTCTGGTTCTCTATTACAGTCATTATAATTAGGTTCCAGATTTAGGTTTGCATTGCACCTTGCTGATGTGCTGTAGTTCTCGTTCAGTCTGCCTTGAAGGTGCACAAAAATGACTGGGAAACTGATGTCAGGGCACCTTTGGGGGCACTTTATGGCCCGAGTTGTGTTATAGTGGCATTGTTTCTGTTGCCAGGATGGAGCCAGTGCCCGATCTGGTGCGGAGAGCCATATAAATATTTGCATATCCAGTCTGATGCCTAGGATATTCAAAAAATAACGAATCCGCTGGTAGCTAGAGTATCCATCAGAAGGATTGCTAATGAAGGTAAGTTTCCTTTCTCTTTTGATTCAAAAATGATTTTCATCCAAAATCTGCAAAAGGAACTGCTCTGAAAAGATTGGAAGCATTGTTTCGAATCAGGGATTGAAAGCTTTACTACCAGATTTTGATTTACTGCTAGTATAGATACCCCATTTGCTGATTGAGCTGTGCCATCCCCAGTTAGAGTACTTGAGTTGTTTGAAGTCAAATCCCTCCATTTTTTCTGTGTATTCATAGTTCTTTAAAATGAGGTTTATGTACATGCTATGCAATCTGGATTTACAGTGTATTTACAGCAAGATCTTGGTTTACGAAATATGTATTTTTCACTGTTTCCTATACATTTTGTCATATTATATAATTGTTCAATCTGATAGAGACGTCTAGCCGCAGATTCCTTAACTTAGAATTTCCCCAGGCGTCAGACTGGATCCGGAAAACCTTCCGCAGCAGCACCTCTGCGCGCCGGTGGTAGAGCCACATGGCTCTGCCCTGACGTCGTCCACAGACGTGACGTCAGCGGAGCCATATATGCTCCCCACCCCCGGCGCGCTGAAGTCAGTTTTCTTCTTTTCCGCGTCTCAACGCGGATCCTGGAAAACCGAGGTTTCTTGACCTGTTTTTCGGGTCTTTTCGACGCCTCTGACATCCCGGAGCAGTGTGCAATGTCTTCGAGCTTTAAGACGTGTGAGACCTGTGACGGACCCGCACACCATCTGTATATGGTGCCTCGGGGTGCACCACGGCTCTAAAGAGTGCAACAGTTGTCAGCGGATGAAACCGAAGTCCTTACGTGAGCATTGCCGCTCTTCCTCTCGGGATCGAGCCCACTCACGAGGTCGTTCCCGCAGACGTTGTTCAGAGGGTAAACACAAACGTAAGTCCAGGAGGTCCCCCCACCCATGACGCTGGTGCCTGCTCTTCTCGCTCCCTGCCGGGGACGTGGCGTCTGGCGGTCTTCTCTTCCGTAACCCCCTTGTTCGAGGCATGTGGGCTGCTGAATTCATATCTATAGCATAGATCGCCGCCTAGTGTTGGGTCCGGATGATTGCACATTGTTGTCCTGGAAGAGTCTTCGAAGTATCACAAGATAGGTGGCTCCTCCCCTGGACTACAGTGCACATGGGTATCGACTCCATCCCCAGATTGTTTTTTTCCGCCATTGGGTTCGGATGCAAATTTGATCACTCAAGTTCGGAATCGATAGAAACTTTCTTTTCGGCCCAAAGGCCTTTCCTATAGCGTCGGTATTGTCTTGCGTTCAGTGCCCAGCTCTGTTCCGGCTCAGTTCCCGAGTCGGACATCCAGAGGAGTTGCGTGGCTCTTCGGTGCTCGAGGCCCAGTCAACGCAGCCAGACTTATTCTACGACACATCATGGAACGGAGCCCGTTCAAGAGATGCCCCGTGTGCAACTCGAAGTATCCCCACATCGATGTCCACCTGGTGTGCAACAAGTGCCTGTCGCCGGATCACGATGAAGCCAACTGTATGGCTTGTTCTCGTTTTTGCTCCAAGAAGACGATTCGACTTCGGCGGGTGGCGCGCCAGGAGGCCCAGCAAGACGGCCCCTGACCCGGTGAACATTTTCGAGGGGGAAGAAGTAGACGAGCAAGAAGATCGAGAGCCGATTTCGACTCCAGCGGCAGAGATCGACTCTAACTACGACACAGACGTCGAAATGCTCGACACAGAAGACGTCGCCGACGAGGTAGGAGACGACAATGAGGCCTATGGGGCCATGGAAGATAGCTCAGGTGAAGAGCTATGCCCCGTTCGAACAATAACTAAGGCTCATGTCGAGGGATCGCCACATGGCCTTACCCAAGATCTTGCACCTGGATCCACGGTCTCGCCTCCGGGCCCGGCTACGGACACTTCTACGGAGCCGCCATTGGTCAAATCGAAACCGAAAGTGAAAGCTTCGGTCTCGACAAAACAGAAAGTGGTTGAGACGCCGTCAAAACCGAAAGCGTCTGTCGCCTTGGTCGGCTCCACGTCTTCACACCTGTCGGTGCAGTCGAAGCCTAAGAAGGTGGTCGAACCGGTGAAGTCGCTCATGGGCGTCGAACCGAAGACTGGGCCATCAAAACCGCTTGTCAAGGCCGCCGACCCGAAACCGTCGGCGCCGAAGGCCGTCGACACTGACAAAGGACTCGGAGCTCCGAAAGCTGTCGATCCTGCACGTCGGCCCGAAAAGGCCAGAAGCACTTTCGCCCTCGAGTCTGCACGTGGTGGTGGATCGAGAACTCCTGTCGGGTCAACGAAACCGTCCGCATCCTTCACAAAGCAGGTGTCGGACTCGTTGCAACGCATCAAGGACAAGGCTTCCGAGGTCGATCCGAAGGATACTTCCACCCCGAAGCCCACAGCCAAGCCGCAAAAGTCGACGGCGCCGATCCAGTTCACGCTGCCACCGAAAGTGGCACCGAAGGCGTTCGCGCCCAGGACGGTCGTCGACGCGTCCATGAAGGTATCCAAGGGGCCGAAGCCTACCCCTGCAGTCGTCGGCACAAAGCACCGTCAACCTCTACTGGAGGAGCAGTCGGAACAATTTATCGACGCCGACACCGGTAAACTTTCCATCTACAAGCGAAAGATCACACCGGCACAGCCTATGGAGTCCTACACAATTCTTTTGAAGAGGAAAAATGCTTCCACGGATTCCCCTGTTCTTGTGGAACTGATTACTCCACGTGCTCAGGACACTGCTCCAATCTCGCCCACTTACTCAGATGTGGAGGCTGGGGAGGGGGACGATGAGGAGTACAACTACCCTGCCGACACTGATCCGGAGGATCACCATGACACATGGGCAGATGCTGGGGACCCGGGGGATCCGCACACTGCCCCGGACACTCAAATATATACTGTCAAAACCTCCCCTACTGAGGATTCTGCGGCATTTAATGCGTTAATTGAGAGGGCAGCTAAAAATCACGACGTCCAGCTGCATGCTGACCCTGTTGAAGTGGATTTTCTGTTTGATACCTTTTCCGCCTCTGAAAAGACTGTCAAGACTCTGCCAATGCTGAAGGGTGTCTTGAAACATGCTGCGGACATTTTTGAAGAACCCACACGTGCCAGGGTTATAAACCCCAGAATTGAAAAAAAGTACAAGCCGGCACCTGGCGACCCTACCTACATCAAGGGCCAGTTGCCGTTGGACTCCCTGGTTGTTTCAAATGCCCGGAAGAGGGCAAATTCACAGACTACTGGTGATGCTCCTCCCCCTGACAAGGAATCTAAGGTTTTAGCGGCATCAGGGAAGAGGGTGGCGGCTCAAGCGGCCAATATCTGGCGTATTTCTAACACACAGGCGCTCTTGGCCAGATATGACAGGGCACACTATGATACACTTGAGACCCTGTTACAACACTTGCCAGATGAGTATAAGGAGGCAGCAGAGATGCTCATTCAAGAAGGGAAGCTCATCTCAAATGCTTCTATCAAGTGTGCACTGGACGCAGCGGACACCGCGGCCAGGGCCATTAACACCAGTGTAATGTTGCGGCGTCAGGCCTGGCTCAGAATCTCCGGATTCAAACCAGAGATACAGACCACCATCCTCAATCAGCCTGTAAACCCTGATCACTTATTTGGACCTGAGGTGGACACCACCCTGGAAAAAATCAAAAAAGACACCGAGACTGCGAAGTCTATGGGGGCTCTCCAGTCACAGCAGTTCAGGGGTAGTACTTTTCGTCGCTCAGGAAATAGAGGTGTTTCCAGAGGCCAGATGTCCCAGCAAACACAGTACAATAAAAGTGGTGCACAAACCTCTTACAACAAGCAGAGTAGAGGCGGTTATCGTGGCAACAGCACCAAGGGCAGAGGTCGTGGAAACAACAACTCCCGATCCTCCGCCGCCAACAAACAGTGACGCCTTGTCACTGCCCCCCGACCATACAACACCTGTCTGGGGGAGACTCCAGCAGTTCCTGCCAGTCTGGAAATCCATCACCACAGACAGGTGGGTAAGAAAACGTATTCAGTACGTTATTGTCTGGAGTTGACATCCACTCCACCCAACATCCCCCCAAAGCACCGTCCTGTGTCAACAGAGCATTTGCACTTATTGCAGCAGGAGGTGCTCGTCATGCTGCAAAAAGGGGCAATCGAGCTCGTGCCAGTGGAACAAAGAGGCTCAGGAGTGTACTCTCTGTACTTCTTGATCCCAAAGAAAGACGGGTCCCTGCGTCCCATACTAGACCTCAGGCCCCTAAACCAGTACATTCTCTCAGAACACTTTCATATGCTCACGTTGCAGCAGGTTCTTCCGTTGCTCAAACAGGGGGATTTCCTCGCAACATTAGATCTAAAAGATGCATATTTTCACATTCCACTACATCCATCAAACAGAAAATACCTCAGATTCACCATTCAGAATCAGCATTACCAATTCAAGGTCCTCCCTTTCAGAGTGACCACAGCGCCCAGAGTGTTCACAAAATGCCTGGCGATAGTGGCTGCGCACCTCCGGAGACAAAACGTTCACGTCTACCCATACCTGGACGATTGACTTCTCCAAGCAAAGTCGGCACAGCAGTGCGCTGCCAACATGTCCCACACCATTCACCTTCTTCACAATCTGGGATTCTCACTGAATTATCCGAAGTCACACCTTCAGCCCGCCCATGTGCGGCAGTATCTAGGCGCAACAATAAATACTCTGGCAGCCACAGCACAGCCAAATTCACTGAGGATCAACAGCATTCAATTGCTGATCCAGAAATTCAGACCACGACACTCGCTTCAAGCCCGGGTGTTCCTCCAGTTGATAGGCATGATGGCCTCCTGCATTTTCATAGTCCCGCACGCGAGACTACATATGCGTCCGCTTCAGGAGTGCTTAGCACATCAGTGGACTCAGGCTCACGGACAGTTAAAAGACCTAGTGTTGGTGACCGGTCGTGCATACAACTCTCTGCATTGGTGGACTCCACACAACCTTTGCAAGGGACGACCGTTCCAGGAGCCTGTGCCACAAATCATCCTAACGATGGACGCATCTCTCCAGGGATGGGGGGCTCATGTACTCCACTACACAGTGCAGGGACTATGGACGTCACAGCAAAAGAAGATGCACATCAACCACCTAGAGCTGATGGCAGTCTTCATGGCAATGAAGGCATTCAAGATACATCTGTGCAACAAAGTCGTGTTGATCCGGACGGACAACATGACCGCCATGTACTACATTCAGAAGCAGGGAGGTACACACTCTCCACAGTTGTCTCATCTAGCTCAGAGCATGTGGAAGTGGGCCATTCAGAGGAACATCTTCCTCATGGCGGAACACCTCCCGGGCAAGGACAATCAGATGGCGGACTTGCTCAGCAGGTACAGCCACCAGATGCACGAGTGGGAAATACATCCATCAGTGCTCCTCCCGTACTTTCAGCAGTGGGGTCATCCAGAGATAGACCTGTTCGCCACGAGGGAAAACGCCAAATGCCAAAGGTTTGCCGCCAGGTTCCCGCACCCACAGTCGCAGGGCAATGCGATATGGATGAACTGGTCAGGCAAATTTGCGTACGCTTTTCCCCCAGCACCTCTAATACCGCTGGTGGCACGAAAGCTAAAGCAACACTCGATGACGCTCATCCTGGTTGCTCCAACGTGGGCCCGCCAACCATGGTACACCACATTTCTAGAACTTTCCGTGGTACCGCATCAAAGGCTGCACCTCACACCCAGACTTTTGACGCAGAGCCATGGCCACATTCAGCACCCAGATCCGCAACCGCTCAACCTGGCGATCTGGCTCCTGAAGTCTTAGAGTTTGGCTACCTCAACTTACCTCCGGACTGCATGGATATCATACGGGAGGCAAGAAAGCCCACCACCAGAGCATGCTACGCAGCAAAATGGAAGCGGTTTGTCCTTTATTGCGTGGACCACGACATTGACCCACTTGACGCGTCAACGCACAACATCATCTGTTATCTGTTGCATCTTTACAAATGCAATCTGGCATATGATCCCATTCGGATACATTTATCCGCCATAGCGGCTTATCTCCAAAACAGGCAGCATCTCTCCCTTTTCCGAGTGCCTGCCATTAAAGCTTTTCTAGAGGGGCTCAAACGAGTCATTCCTCCCAGGACCCCACCTGCTCCTGAATGGAATCTTAATGTGGTACTCACCCGACTGATGGGTCCACCTTTTGAGCCCCTACATTCATGCGAAGTTCAGTTCTTACCATGGAAAGTGGCTTTCCTTATAGCCATTACGTCACTGCGACGTGTTAGTGAGCTCCAGGCGTTCACTGTACAAGAACCATTCATACAGATTCACTCCAACCGGGTGGTGCTGCGCACTAACCCTAAATTTCTTCCAAATGTGGTTTCACAGTTCCATGTCAATCAGACTATTGAACTGCCTGTGTTCTTCCAAAATCCAGAGACGGTGGCTGAAAGAATGCTCCACACTCTTGGCGTCAAACGAGCTTTGATGTACTACATTGATAGGACCGAAGATTTTAGGAAGACGAAACAACTCTTTGTTGCCTTTTCTGCCCAGCACAAAGGCAACCCCATTTCCAAAGCAGGTATAGCCAGGTGGATCGTTAAGTGCATTCAGATTTGCTATCAAAAGGCTAAGCGCACTTTAACGATCCCCCCCAGAGCCCACTCCACCCGTAAGTTGGGGGCCTCCATGGCTTTCCTTGGAAATATCCCTTTAGAAGACATTTGTAGAGCAGCCACATGGTCTACCCCACACACATTTACGAAATACTACTGTGTAGATGTGCACTCCAAGCAGCAAGCAGCTGTAGGGCAGGCTGTTCTGAAGACACTTTTTCAAGCATCTGCAGCTGGCACAGGCGGCCGCCGCTAATGGAGGGACTGCTATATATTCTATGCTATAGATATGAATTCAGCAGCCCACATGCCTCGAACTCAATATGCTACTTACCAGTATGCATCTGTTCTTGGCATGTAGGGCTGCTGACATTCATATCGCCCACCCTCCTCCCCGGCGCCTGTAGCGGCTGCAGAATTTACACTTACTCTTAGCATGGCCATCGCTCACACTGTTACACTCCATCTTCGCCACAATGGCTAAAAACAATCTGGGGATGGAGTCGATGCCCATGCGCACTGTAGTCCAGGGGAGGAGCCACCTATCTCGTGATACTTCGAAGACTCTTCCAGGACAACAATGTGCAATCATCCGCACCCAACACTAGGCGGCGATCTATGCTATAGATATGAATGTCAGCAGCCCTACATGCCAAGAATAGATGCATACTGGTAAGTAGCATATTCATTTCGGGTGCCGAAGTGAGACAAGCCCAAATGGAGGCTTATTCTGAAGCACTCCCCTCTCATTTTGGGTCAAACCCTCTCCCTGGTGCACCTTCGGGTTCCATAGAGGTGGAAGGCACTCAGGTCGGGTGTTCGCCAGCAGATTCGTCCTGAGCTCCGGCTGTGTGCATCGACTCCGGTTCCGGAGCTGATTCAACGCCAACGGGACACAGCCCAGTGGGTCCTCCCAGTCATCCGTCTAGCACACCCCGTCAGTCTCCGCATAGCCCTGAGCGGCTCCTTACGTCGGAGGCAGCGCCGGGCTCGACGCCCTGTTCCCCACATGTTGCAGTGGGTTTGACGTCGAACGGCACCCAACCCAAGTCCCCCTTGGAGGTCATTGACGTCCAGACGACTCCGGTTCGACGTCAGTCGACGCCGATGTCCACGTCCCCTCTATTTCAGGAGGTTGATATTCCACCCCACTCCTCGGACATCGATGCGACTCCCACGCGGCATCGTTCGGTGCCGGCGCCTACGCCTCCTCTTATGCCACTCGCTGACGCTCTTCTGGACTCTCCTGATCTGCGGATGTTTCGGCTCATGGTGCAGGTACCTTTTTATTCTTTTATTCTGCGTAGGCGAAGTTGCCTTGTTGGTCTGATTTCGTACATGTCCCGGTACTCTGCGTAGCACCCGGATAGTGTAGGTGATGGTTCTGCCATTTCAGTATTCTTTACGTGCTGCTGGACGGCTGGTTCTGTCTTTCCTTTCAGTCCTCTGAATGTGTGCTTTGCCTAAGAGGATTCCCCCTCACAGGGGTTAACACTTACCTTATGTGGGGTATTTATAGGCTATTTGGTGACTGCCTTAGCCTTGGTACACTCCTATGGAGTTTTTCGCCATAGTCTTGCTGTGGGCTTCTTTTTTATGCCGTTCTGCAATCCTGACGTTAGCATCACTCCATTGCACATTCGGTGCAGTTGGCTCTGGTAATACATCACTGCCTCTGTATAGGTTCCCTACCGTATGGCTTCTGCCTCGCCTGTATTCACGGGGGAGTTTTTCAGTGTCACTGTGAACCTCTTGCCCTTGATGGCTGCTCTTCTTTTGCCAGTCACTATCTTAGGGTCTTGTTCTGTTCTGTTCAGTTCAGGCGCAGTTCTCACCACTGATGCCCTATCCTCTTTTTGCGTCAAGATACAACCATTGGGTGGTACGCTTCTTAGTGTTGGTGCAACATGGGAATGCACCCTGGTATGATTGCTATCATAGAGAGTTTGCCTTGATTCTCCCACTTATGTGGTGTTGGTTCTCCCCTCCCCTTTAAGGGCTGGGGTAAACAAAATGTTTGTACTTCACCCCTTACTGGGCTTGTCTTTCAAGGTGGCGATTTTGCCCTGGAACTCTCTACTGTACCTTGCCTTTTTCCCTCGTTTTCGGGGCACTTTCCCAAGTGGAATTTTTACACATTTCCATGCTGCTTTCCGCACAGGTGTTGTACACACTTCTGCTTGGATTCCTGCTGTACCCCTCTCAAGGGAAGTGTTCTCTTTGGGATACTCGCTTCATGAGTCCTTGGACCATTCGATTGGTCCTGACTGTTTCCGACTGTCGTGTCGAGCTCCGTCTCCTCCTCTATCTTGCGGGGGACCGTTGCTCCTCCCGGGTGAAGGGCTGATGTGGCATACTAGTCTGGACATTGTTCTGTCCACTTCTGCTTCATCATGACTGTTGGTACTTTTCACGTCCTCTGTGTAACGCTTCATTTTTGGACATATTTCTTTGCCTCTATATCTGCTGTGCTGTTACACAGCAAAATCGTGCTGTCAACGTTCCTTCATTCGGTGTCTGTGGTCATTGACCCCGTCTGCTAGCGTAAGTGCGCTTATGTGGATGTCCAGCTTGCTTGATGCCCCTTTTTGCCACTCGCCTTCTTGCTATTACATCTCTTGCATCTGGGCTGCTCACACAACCCTACAGGAGGGTTCTTGTTATACTTCGTGTGGTTCTACCGTCCGGACAGTATCCTTCTGTTTCGTCCAGTCTCCCACTTGACTATCATTCTTACTGTAGTCCTGTTTTGGGTGCTTCTGATGGTTGCCATCAGCGCTTTCACATGCCTCATAACAGAGTGACTCTCCAACGGCGTGTCTTCTGTTTCTACTGCTACTGGCACTTTATGTTCATGGAACGGCATCTTGCCCATACTGTCCTAGGTATTTGGCAGGTACAGGATTCATCTGTGTTTTTTCCACTGTTGTGCATACTGGACCGGTATGTGTTGATTCTGTCATACCAGTTGTCTTCCCTCTCGGTTTTATTCACGGCCAGCTCGTCAGATGCTGCGGATCCATCAGTCCCTGGGTTCAGTTCCACTTCTTGCAAAGTCATGAACTTTCCCTTTCACTCAGAGATATCTAGCATGTTTTTCTTTCTCTCACCTGGTATACATACTGGGGTTTTCATGCTGTTCTTTGACGGCGTGTGGTACCTTTGCCTCCCACTGTTTTTCTCTCTTTCTGAGCTTCATGTTCTGGTGTGCCTGCGCTGTTTGCGGTCCCCACCGTGGGTCGTCCCCTTGTTGACGGCTGTGTTGCCTCAGCAACTTATTCGAGTTCAGTCGCAGACCCGCCTACTCTATGGGTCGTGCTTTGGTATCTATTTTAAGTTAAGGAATCTGCGGCTAGACATCTCTATCAGATGAACGAGTTACTTACCTTCGGTAATGATGTATCTGGTAGAGACATAGTCTAGCTGCAGATTCCTGAACGCTCGCCCGTCCTCCCTGTTCTGTGAGGACCTTTTCAGGTTGGACTTTCTATCCTCGCCTCCCTTCGGGTGGCTTGATCCTTCTGCAGGGTGATGCTTTCACTTCACTCCAACGCAGGATGCATTCTGTTTTCATAGCTCTACTCCGCCCAGGCTCGTAATTGGACGGTATGCTCATGTGTCTTGTATCCTTTCCAACCCTACGCTCTGGGTTGTACAGTGTGGGTTCTATTTGTGTTTTTCCCCACCCCCCGCTCTCCCCTTTTCTATCGCCTTGGGGTCTCTTACCACCCCTGTGCTCCATTGGTTTAAAGTCTCTTGGCTCTGACACATTTTATAGGTCTCTTATTGGGGATACAACGTCTCTTTCTGGTGACATCTTCTGATCAATTGTCCTGGCTCCTGTGTTCCGGACTTGTTGTCCTTCACAGTTATACATTACGGTTGCTGACTTTCTGTCGTCTGCCATGATGTTATTTACATCTTCATTACTTCCAAGGGTGGTTGGCCTTCATTTTTGCGGGGTTGCTTCTCAGAGCGGTTCTCTTTCCTTTATGGTGCTGTTTTTCACCATTCCATGTCCTTTCATCATTTTCGCACACTGTTCCCATATTCTAACAGTTTTTTGGTGGTGGCTCCGCGTTGTGGCTCGGAAAAGTTTCTCCGACAAACTGAAGTCAGCGGGCCGGAGGGGGCATATATGGCTCCGCTAACGTTACGTCCGTGGACGACGTCCCCGGCACGCAGAGGTGCTGCTGTGGAAAGTTTTCCGGATCCAGTCTGACGCCTGGGGATATTCTAAGTTAAGGAATCTGCGGCTAGACTATATCTCTTCCAGATACATCGTTACTGAAGGTAAGTAACTGTTCATTAAAATCATAAGTTGGAATATCGCTGGCCTTCGAACCAAAAGGGAGGATAGTGCATGGCTGAATCTTCTAAACCAATATGATATCATAGCCTTGCAAGAAACCTGGGACTGTAATACCAACTTCTGGGTCCCTGGGTACACATCCTATTTTGTCCCAGCCACTAGATCCCTCAGTGGCAGGGACAAAGGGGGCCTTATGATCCTGATCACTGTTCATCTGGCGGGATCTGCCAAACAAATAACCACCGGCTCCCCCAATTTTTTATGTTTAGAGATTAGTTTAGCTAACGGCTCCAAATTCACTTTCATCATTTTTTATAATTCCGTTTTAGACGGAGATTCCACTGAACATCTCTGCTCTTTACAGCTTTTTTTGATCAATTACAAAGAACGTCAAACTACCTTTACGCACATCATAATCATGGGGGATTTTAATACTCATCTCTGTGGGCTTTCTTGTCACATTGAAGATACTGATTGTCCCACTTCAGGCCACTACCAGCATTTTGAACACAGCCCCAAAGGTCATGCCTTAGAAAATCTATTATCTAGTGTTGATCTTTATGAACCTGGGTTTAATGATAAAAGCGTTCGTGTTATGACATACAGCGCTAGAAACTCTGAATCCATAATAGATTATATTTTTGTTTCCCCATGCTTATTAAGTATGGTTTTCTTCTATAACGCAGTCGTGGCCGCGTTTAGTGACCATAATCCAGTCATCCTTGAGCTCGCTAACTCTGTTGGTTTACTCAAGGAGGGAATAAACAAAATGTCAGTGATGGCTGTGCGGTCCGTGGGCCAAGGTAGAAGGGTGAAGTGGTCCAAAGTAGTTCCTGTAGAGTTTTTAATAATATAACATGTAAAGCCCGCAAAGAAATCGATATTTGTCAAGACAACTCAAAACAGAGGGAGGAAGTGATTAACGCCTTTGCCACCATGTGTGCTTTGGTTTCTGAAGAACTAACTGTCAAATCCAGAAAGAACACACAACCACATAAGGGCTGGTTTGACAGAGCTTGTTCAAAAGCACACAGCTGCCTCCTGGAAGAACTGAAAAAATCACCAAGGGATAGGGGGGAAGTGGCCAGATTAAGAAAAGAATACAATAACACTATCCATGCACACAAAGATGCACTCAAAAAGGATGCTTGGGCCACTTTAATGGAACAGGCAACTTTAAGAGACAGTGCTAGCTTCTGGGCCATTATAAACAATCCTCTTTTTTCCGGTGAGGCAAATGATAACTTGGATGCCAATATCAGTGAGGAGGACTGGTTAGCGCATTTCAAAATCATTTATGGGAGCGATCATGTGTGTGATACACCCACTCTTCTCACAACTAACTTCCCCAAGTCAGTACTCTCCTTCTCTGTGGAAGAAGTAGAGAAGGCCAAAACTAATACCGTAGGGAAAAAAGCGCCAGGCCCGGACGGCGTCCCAGCTGACATGTACAAGGCCAACTCCTCCTTCTGGGCCAATATCTTGACCAACGTTTTTAACGCCGCCACCAACCATAGTTTGCCCGTCTCCTGGTCACACGCCACCATCATACCCATTTTTAAGAAAGGCCAAAGGGGAGACCCGAGGTGTTACCGCCCCATCTCACTCATCGATTCTTCCTTCATAATCCTAGGGAAAGTGATATTGGCAAGGATTGATGAGTGGGCTGTCAACAACAATATTCTATCTAACGCCCAATATGGGTTTCGAAAGGGAAGAGGGACCGAGGATCAGTGCCTCAACTTACACCTGATCCTAGGTAAATACACAGTGGCATCCAGCGGATCAATTTATTTAGGGTTCATGGATTTGTCCACAGCCTTCGACCTAGTGAACAGGTCCAGGCTGTGGAAAATCCTTTTGGACCTAGGGATGGACCTTTCTTTGGTTTATTTTCTGGCTGAGGCACACCGGGACCTACAGGCCTCTATCAGGATGTCACAGGAGGGAGCTTGCACTGCCGGTTTCAAGTTCACTAGAGGGGTACGACAGGGGTGCATCCTCGCCCCAATGTTATTCACACTATATATAAACCATCTTGAATCAACACTGGAGCTGGCAACATTAGACGTCCCGCGTTTTGGAGGACTGTCTACTCCGGTCCTCCTCTACGCGGATGACGCCGTGCTTGTGGCACGTACTCCCCTTGGGCTACAAAGATTATTGGCGGCCTTTGAGGCCTTTATGACCTCCCTTGATTTAAAAATTAACACAGACAAGTCACATGTTATGTCAGTGGGCGGGAGAAAGAACAAGAACTTGAAGCCCTTTTTTTGTGCCAACACACCAATTTGTAGCGTAAAAACTTTTACCTATTTGGGGGTGGTTTATGACGACCTGGGCACCCCAAATAACGGTCAAAGTTAACGCTATGAAAAGAACAGCAGCTGCTATCGCCGGTTTTGCGAAACGATTGGGCGGCAAACCCACGGAAGCATTACTAGCCCTTTATAGAGCGAAATCTATTGCAGTAGCAAGGTACGGGGCTTCCATTTGGGGTTATACCAATAACGCAGAAGCGATCCAGGTTGAAGAAAACAGATTTTTACGCACGCTGTTAGGTTTGCCGCAATCCACGGCTACCTTCTCCGTTCATACGGAATTAGGCCAGGGGTATATAAGTGATATTATCAAACAGTCCCCAATTCTGATGTGGTTAAGAATGTGGCTGAACTCTAACTTAACCCTGAACCACACAATCATGAGGGACTGCTTAAACTTGGACAATATGAAAAATATCCCGTGGCTCGCATACATTAAAAACACCCTAAATTCCCTGGGCCGCCCTGACTTATTCTGCAAACCGGAATGTATTGTCAAAGATGACCTGGAATGGTTCAAAGTGACTTTTATTAAAATGAGAGAAATAGAGCGGGAGAGCTGTGAGCTTGAGAAACCCACTATGAGGGAGCACTTTATTTCTAAGTCTACAATGGCCATTGAACCTTATTTAACGGTTGTGTCAATTCCGTTACACCGCTGGTTACTAACCAAACTAAGACTTAACCAGATTCACTTCCTGTTAAATGATTCTAAGGTGTGGGCTAAGCCCGAGGATCTACCCGTCTGCAAATGTAATAGTTACTCTTTGCAGGACACTATTCATTTTGTTTTTTTGCAGTACTTACGCCTTGCCTAGGAAAAAATATATTGTTCCGTTGCTTAAAAACAAGGGGTTTGTTCAAGCTAAACCAGCCCTACTCTATTTAAAAAAGCTAGACTCACCCCTAACAATGTTTAGTGTCGCAAATTTCTTGGTAGCTGCTTTTCGCCTTAAAAAAAGTAGCGGAAACAGACAACATAACATCATTGGCGACAACTTATGAAAGTATTGAAAAATTGTTGTACTTTTTAAAAGCTGTAAATATTTTAATTGTTCAATTTTAACAGTGATATCTATTTAATGTAACTGTATCCCCTGATCAAGTATTTGTGTCTGTGTGCTTTTTATGATTTGTTATGAATCGAAATAAAGCTGTTTTGAACTGTTCATTAATACTCCTCATATAACTTTCTGTTAATTTCCTTAGTTGTCTCCTCTTTTTTTTCTTTTGGGCGACACACTTGTGATGTTGCAGAAAGTCCCAGCAGTGCAATAGGCATTCAACTTTATTTTATGGCCCTTTGGTTTTACATAAATTGCTGCAGACATTTGTGTGGCCACTTTCATGATATGAGTCTCAGAGGTGCACACTTTCCGCCCGCAAAATCCTACTGGTGCATTTGCTTGGGGGTGTGGCCCAGGCAAATAATGGACAGTCTATTCCCTTGAGCCAGTGCCACATTGCAGAGGCAGATGCATGGGCTAACAGACCATGGTAGGCTTACTGACTGTGCACCACATGAGAAATGGCTCACTTTACTGGGGGGCAGGGGGGGGGGGGGCAGTACAGAAATATATATGCTTTCCTTAAGTGCCTTGACTTCTCCACACTGAAAGATTGCCAGGCAGTTTTAAATTACAATGCAAACATTTTGAGTTGTTTATAGTATTACTAGAAGTATAAAGTTTGGACATGATCTGCACATAAATGATATGTACGGTGAAGGGGGCTCCTTCTCTACTTTCAGTTTGTTTGTTTCCCTCAAACAGTAACACCTTTCAAATGCTGGATACTTTTTTGTCTTTTAACCTAGAATAGATCAATATAAACAAAAAGGCAAATTAGAATCTTTCAGGACTTTCTTGTAAATCTAGACACTGAAGTAATGTACAGAAGCAACTGTGATATAGACTAGTATTTGAACATTAGCATTGAGATGGAACACGTTTTTGACTTGACCACCCTATATTCTATTACTTGGTGATATTAAAGAATGTTTTGTTTATGGGTTTGTGGCTGGAGCACGTGTGCAAAACAGTTGTTCATATATTCTTTTGTCAAAAGTTTTTTTTCATTCTTTCTAAATGTTACAAATATGTAAACAACAAGGAAATGCCTTCTCAGCTTTAGTGCCTAGGAGGATGATTGCCCTGCATGTGACATACTGTCTTAAAAATCGTTCTAACCCGAACTTTAGAGCTACAAATTACAACACATTTTAACTGTTTCACTCAGCTTCAGATCGACGTGGCCCAGGAAAACCCCGACCAAAGAGTGAAGGGTTTGAGTTATACAATAACACTGCACAGAATGGATCACCTGAGAGCCCTCAACTGGCTTGGTCAGAGTATAATGAACCGAAGAAACCTGCGGATGAAAGACTTTTGAAGAATCGAGCTGATCACCGCTCCAGCCCAAATGTTGCAAGTAAGAACATTTTCTGTTGGGGTTTCTGTCCATGTCATAATGAAAGTTAAGCATTGGTTCATAGAGTTTCTTCATATCCCCAATGTGTGAGGATGCTGAATTCACCCCCCCCCCCCCAACCCCCCTCATCTTCATCTTGGGATGAGAGATACCATCTGCAGCAATCACCTTCTTTCTTTGGTGATAAGACCATTTGTGAAGTCTTAAATCTCAGGAACAGATTTCCACTATACATCGCTCTGACATCTCTTTATAAGAAGAAACAGAAGAGGTGGAAGGAAAAAGAAAAATGTAGCACCATTTTCGAAAATCTAGATTCTGTGCACCATTAGCTTGCTGCAATGTGGACATATCTGACATGGCAAAGCCTTTCAGCCTCCACTCTTTCATTAAGACTTGGATTAATGCGCATCACAGACCCACTGATAAATCTCTTTGCAAATATGCACCTGATAAATGTCACGCAAGAGGATTTCAGACCAGACAAAATCTCGTAATTTTCGGAAGTACATATCTAGGGCTTCATACTGGGGCGCATCCGCTCCGCTCAGCCCTGCCGGATTCCCTACCCAGCTTCCCTATCAAACCTGACCCGTTCACTCCCCTCTCTATGATCATTGAGAGTCAGATTGGAACCCATCTTGTGTCTAAACTATATAGGGCATGCTCAGACGTTATCCCGGTCACAGACGACAAGATTCACAAAGCATGGGAAGATGACTTGGGGCACACCATCACGGATGAACAATGGCTCAAATGTTGTACAGTGACAAAGGACGTTTCTCTCAATAGTTGACACAAACTGCTCCATTTTAAATTTCTGCGCAGAATGTACGTCACCCTGGCTAGATTACACAGGCTTCACCCGACCAGACCACACATCTGCCGCAAATGCATCGCTCCATACGCAGATTTCACCCATCTCACATGGACGTGTCCCAAGATACAATCATATTGGGAAACAATACACAAGACACTGGGCGACATTACAGACTTGACACTAGCCCCCACGCCTGACATCGCACTCCTCTGCTATGTGGTAAATTTCCCTAAAGGAGTTTGGAGATTTGCCTCCCTTAGTTTACTATTAGCCAAAAGGGAAATCACACTACACTGGGGCCGCAAAACAGTACCCACGCTACAAAACTGGCTAGATAGCCTAGCATATTGCAACACCAATAGTGACGTTTACTCCACCACATTGCCGCGCTCCTCACGCCCCAAAGACATCTGGGGAGTGGGGACCATTCAGGGCTTACACCGAGACTACACATAAATCAGCCGCCTCGCAACTTGAAATGGACATAGTCCCTACCGGAGTGGGATGAGAGGTTTATGCAACACAATAACCTGTCTCTGACTCTTACAATGTACTTTATTAAGATAGAATGTCTTGCTATTGTTCAATTGTTGTGCACTGTTTCTGTTTGATGGAAAGACGGGGGGTGTGCTGGGGGCGGCGTGCTCTCTCTCCCCGGGGACTTGGAACTTCGTCTGGGACTGCATCTATTGATTATATTTTACTTCTTCCTTATTATCAGACACTTTCTAATTGATCAATATTAATGCATACTTTGGTTAACTGCAATAATTACAGTGATTGCCCATGTTTCTATTGATGTAAAGTACTAAAATGATAAATAAAATAAAACAAATTAAAAAAGAATGGTAAGTACATATCTAGGGATAGGGATTTGATACAGGAACCACTTCATTTGTACTTTTCTTTATCCATGGTAGCCAACACGTTCAAAGATAATGTGCAGCAGAGTGCACACTGTCTCTTATTTTCAACTGTCTTTATATATAAGAACTGAATTCATAGAAAAATTCATGCACTGCCTGCAATAAGCTGTAAACACCATTGTACTGCACCATCTACCTTAGGCAAATTGATATTTATACTCCCACTTTGCAGGTGTTAGAGACCATGGTAAAGAGTTGAAGATGATGACTTCAAAATGCTCTACAAAACCATGTACAGTCAGACTATCAATTTTGGAAAATGCACTTGATCCAACATTTATGCCAAATGTGACCTGGACTGATAATTAGCCTCAGACATTCCACGATTAATTGTTTTATCAGTACTGCCGTTTATACAATATGATGTCCTTTCAAAATAAAAAAAAACATTCCTCAGAGTTGATTTTCACCTAATAAATGGGACAGTTAACAATATCCTTCAGGCAATCAGAAAAATACCATCCTGCCTATCAGTAACAAACCTATCTGCCATGCACAATGGTGAAGTATTCTTCAAGAGGATGAGATAGTGTGTCCATATATAATCTCCATGAATGTGTTCACATTGATTTGCATTTACACTAATACTGCCAAAATAATATCACTTAGATCTTAGTCTTTTGCAAGTTATAGCCATACTGACAGGTTTGTTGTAAACACCAACCAAGAACTGTAGATGGCGCTGCATAGCGGACCTCACCAAAGGTTATCTCTGGACCCTAGTGACTGTCTTAGTGTATTCCCATGATGGAGATTAGAGTGAATGAAACTTTGTCAGATGTATTACATTTTTGAACAAATATATGGCAACTGTTATGAAAGAAACCTCACTATGGGCAGGTGTCCTGTTTGGACAGTAAGAAGTCTAGAGGACACAGGGCTTGGGCTATGATTGGAATCTCCAAATTATGTGACGTGCGGAGGAGTACTGTGATGAAGTTCTCAGTCAATTCATTGTCAGCATTTCACTTTGTTCAATCAGAAATCTGGTACTAAATGGGAGTCTGACATGCTCTGCTTCGTTTTAAATTGCAATGGAAAAACGTACAACACAATTGCCCAACAGGTGCTAGAATTCTAATGGAGGGGCTGACTGGTGTAGTTTCCGAAACATACAAATCTCTTCTAAACATTATGCCATACTTCCTTTGTGCCTGAAAGAGGGATGGGTGGCTGACTTGGGCCTGACTTAAGATGGAAACTGCAGTGATACTCTTTAGAAAAGCGGCTTTCCAATCTAAGGCTTATTCAGGTTAACATTCTGCATAGCATGTGCTTCGAAATATCCAAACTGCTTACAATGTGACAGGCAGACAACTATATCTGCATGTGCTGCGACACAGTAGAACTTTTCTTTTGCCATACCATCTGGGGTTGTCTTAAAGTTCAACATATTTCGGAAAACAAGAACACAACACTTGCATCAATTCTAGGGGCATGGATAACTAGTCTCTCCCCATGAATAAGAAATATGGGGTAGGATTTACATTCTTCAATATAAACTAGCCCTGTACACAATGGGTCTATGACTAGTTAGAAGAAATATAGCTATGCAAAGCAGTACCACATCCCGACACTCTCTAAGAAAAGTTGAGAGGGCTTCATGGTGTCACTTGATACAGTCCCTGATTGAGGAGCCAATTCTACAGCTGATCCCGATGTGCCCCAAGTTTCCCCTGTCATTGGCAATGCTGCAGCAGGTTGAGGCATATAAGGAGGCCATGCTAAGTTTTTCTCGCACTCTCCTGGCTTTCTTTGGCACACCTTCAGGCCTCAAGGATTCTTAGGGTTCTCCAGTCGGGTTACTGCCAGCAAACCCATTCAATCAATTATTAAACTTTATTCTTGTTTTTGCAGTAAAAACATAAAAGTCGTGCAAACATCGCATATAGACAAAATAGCACATGAGTACAAAATAACGACACCATACAGCCAATATGACCTATTTAGCTTGGCTAAAAAAGTATAAATCTCACTATCAGAATTTATCACAACTTGACCTAAGCCAAAGGGTGGCTCTTAAAAAACTAAGCTTGTACTATAGTGTCATTAGAGAGGAGTTGTAAAAAGGTAAAAGTGGGTCTCACATCCTAAAACAAGCCTTTTTAAGAATCAGTATGATAAAATGCTTTCGAGGATCTCACAAAAGCCACTAAACATTAAAAAGTGCATCATGTCCTGAGGAGACTGGCCGTCGCAGCCACAGGGCATGAGATACTGCCCTCTACGAACACCGCGTGGTTGGCTATGAGATGATGAAAAAGATTGAGCCGAAATTTGGTCAATAAGAAGCAGTCATAAATGCTTTTGATTTCTAGGAGATATCATTTAATAGTTGATAATGTTTTGAGTGTGATGTGCCTACGCACGCTTGGCTTGCGCGCCTCTGTTTCTTCTCTAGTACCACGCCGTCTGAAAAAACACTCTTTAGCCCAGGTATGATCCCTCTTACATGTGCCTTCTGGGTAATCAAATAGATTTGCCCTTCCTAGACGCCAGAGGGCTATTTTCACATACTGTAGCCATCGGAGACGATTAGCGTGCTCAAGGAAAAGACAGTCCTTTAGAATGTCCTTTCTGAGGGCATGGTCTTTCTTAGCCCAGATCTTTAACCATAATGCTAAAGGGCGGAAAGTCAGCATGTCTGGGAGAAAGGCAATACCCAGCTCTTCGGGCACAACATAAGACGGGATACTTTGCGGTAAGGAAAGAAGCTGTTTTCTGCAATTTGCATAACCTCCAACCCAACATGATCCCATATCTTGCTCCCATAACTGGTCTTTGCAATACATTTCGCCTTGTAGATTTTCAAAAGGGCCCCTATTGGTTTTCCCCTCACTCTGGAAGCAAAGTTGAAAACAGCTGCAGTCGCTCTGACCAAGCCTCTTTCTTGTGAGCAATCAGAGGGCCCCAACTCAATACATCATCAAACACTACTCCCAGGTAAGAAAAAACATTGGTCTTGGCGATAGCTGAGGTTCCTACCTTAAAAGTAAATTGTTTGCCTGTACGAGGTCCCACCTGAATAAAAAACAACTTACTCTGATTGACCAACAGGCCCAGGTCCTCCATGAAATTAACAAAGGAGTTCAATAGGAGTTGTGACCCCTAGCTGTCCTCGCCATAAGTGCAGCATTGTCTGCTTATAGGAGGACCGTCAGGCTGCGCTTCCCCCACCTGTGGGCAATCAGCTTTTGCGTCCAAAAGGACCCTCTCCAGGAAATTAATATATAGGTTAAAAAGAAGGGGGGCCAGGATACACCCCTGGCGCACCCCTCTCCAGATATCAAACTTTGAGGTCTTTTGAATACCGGACAACTGCTTTAGACTCTCTGTGAAGATCCCTTAGAAACAAAACAATGTCCCTGTCAATGCCAATAGAGGACATCAACTGCCAGAGCTTTGATCTATTCACACAGTCGAACGCTAAGGACAGGTCCATTAAAGCTAGATGGACAGAGCTGGGACAAACCTCAGTGTACTTGTTCAGAATCATATACAGGTTTAAACATTGTTTCACTGTGGAGCGATCTGGACGGAAACCATATTGTACCTCAGATAGGATATTATTTTTATCTGCCCAGGTTACCAGTCTGTCCAGCACCAAATGGCCCACCATCTTCACCACAGAAACCAACAAATAGATGGGCTGTAGCAGAGAGTGCTATCCTGATCACCCTTTTGGAAGGCTGACATGTTAGTCGATAAGGCCCAGTAATCTGGACGACTGGCCTGGACAGATGCATTAACGACCGCTGTGAGTACATGCCCTCATGTTTCTACTTGCGCAATGAAGACGTCTGGGGAAATCCCATCAGAGCCTGGGGCCTTGTTTTTTTGACAGTCCCATGATACCGGCTCTTACCTCTTGTGCTGAAAAAATAACCTCAGATTTACCTTCCTCTCTTTCCTGCCAACAAGGTGTCAGATTGGAAGATGCCCTCCAAAGTTTACCCAATCATCCTCTGAGATGTAGGCATCCATTGAATTGCTGCTGTCTCCTGCTAAAAAAGGGCTATTAATGATGCTCCAGAACTCTGAACTATTTCTCAAGGTACTTGCCTCTGCTAAATCTGACCAGGCCTCCTTCTTCGGGATTGACTAACGTTTTGCTAGAGCAGACTTACAGGCTCTCGGGAGGCTTTTAACAGCCACCTGATCCCGGGGCGTCACTCCCAAGACATGTTTTAATTTCCTAGAGGCAAGAGACCACTCAGAGTCAAACCATCTCGGCTGTAGCTGCGTGGAACGCCCACCCCGGGGCCTGTAATAACTCCACTATAGTCTTGGACATACTTCCAAAGGCTTCCATGACGTCCAACGGAGTAGCCTCACTTTCTAAACAAAAACAGTTTAAAGTGTCTCATGGAGCTGCTCTGGGACAATTTTCCCCCACTTAAGTCTCCTCCCCCTGCTTTAAAACAAACTTCCGCAGCCTCCTTAATATGCTTATTTACACGGAGCCAACCTGTTGAAACAAAGACCGGAGTATGGTCACTATATACACACGCCGTAACTGTAAAATCCTTAATCAGGAGATAAAGTGTAGGAACGAAAGTAAAATCAATGACGGTCTCACGCCCTCTCCCAATAAAAGTGCGAGCGAGATCAACATTCTCTGGAGGCAGCTTGTTCATAGCAGATGTTAAATCGAATTCATGCAAAATAGCATTAGGTATAGTCCCTAGGGGGTGTGTTCCATATGCAAACCAGCTTGTCGCGCACAGCCCATGGCTTTCACACCTCCTTTCCTAATATCTCCACACATATGGATATTAAAATCCCCTGTTAATAAGATGTTATAGTACCTATGCCCTCTTGTGATAATGTTCCGAAGTACGGACCCCAGCCGTGTAATATTACACTCATCCATGTTGGTGACTCCTGCATTATAAAAGTTTAAAAGCAGGAGCTTACTCTTCCCGCTGGATATAAGCATTACATGTAGGCTGGGGCAAGTGTTGAGTAACGTGACCAAACTACCTTGGATTGCTACTGAGACAAAGGTTACAAGCCCCCCTTAGCTCAACCAAGCCTAGAGGGGGAAGCTGGCACGAAAAAGCTTTTGTAACTTTCCAGATGAAACCTCTTCTCTACAGCCCATGTTTCCTGGAGGCAGATCATGTCAAAGCGTTTTACAAAGAGAAACTATTCAGGGTCTTCAAACTTACTCGTGAGCTCTGCAATATTCCAGGAGATAAACGTGCACCCCTTCCACTTATTGAATCCCTGATCCAAGGGCGGTACCTCCCCCTGTAAATGAAGAATGTCAGGGGCCTGGGAGCAACACACCGTCAATTACAACCTTCTAATGAACTCGGGGGCGCCAACCTATTTGCCAGGCTTACTCCTGTGGCCACATCTTGATTCAATATTTATTATGATTTAGAATTCCGAAGAATTCCACATAAAGTCAAGTCAAGTCAAATTTTGCTTTATTCGAGGTTCACTCATAAAAGCATATACATTCTCCAATATAATACACTAAAATAGTAGTTAAAAAACTCGATATACAAGCAAGTAATATAAAAACATAGTGAAATTACATCATAAAAAATTACATTTAAAATTTTAAAATACAGATACTCTTTTTTCCACATAAAGTACATGATTAAAACACAATTCCATACACCAAAAAATTCAAATAAAATTACAAATTCGCATTTCATTTAAAAAAACATGAGCCTTAGGTAATAAAATTACCCTATATAAATTATTACCAATTTATACAAATTGTTTAGGCTAATTCTATGCTAAAAACATTCAATTAAAAGAGAACAGTTTTTCTGTTCACTAAGCTATACTCTATGGTGGTCGACTTCATTTCAATGCAGATGGTCTTTCAACATATACAGGCTTCTTTCAATTGCAGCACGCTATGGTTTATCGGGAAAACCTGATTAAGTGAGGTACACAGAAGAATTAATATACGGTTGTAATCCAAAAAATAAATGTCAAACAACTAACAACATTTAAAAAGATACACATGTTTGGTTGTAAGCATAAAAACCTGAGCTTAAAAGGCTCTGTGCATCTTCTTTTGGAAAAATGATCCCAATTAATACTAGCAGCAAAAGGTTTTTATAAAGTGCTCAATAAAGTGCTAATGCTCTAAGCATCCTCTACGGAACACTCTTTACCAATGAATAACTAGCAGCAAAAGTATCTCATAAGGTGCACATAAGAACTTAAAAAGACGATTAACACGTTCGAAAAAAGTGCAAGTGCTCTGTGCAACTTTTTGGGAGATTATTTCCCAACCTCCCCTAGCGGCAGGGTAAAAGGTCTAACATAGAAATACTATAGACACTCAAATCAACGTAACATTTTACGATCTTAATAAATATTTAAAAATTCTTTGAAAAAGCGAAAAAATTTAAAACACATCAGTTCGGATGGAGGGGACAGAAGGCAGTTGCGGGCCTGTTCTGCTGTGGAAATATTATACTTTAGAAAAACAATCCTTAAATATCTACGTCGTATATAATGGAGTGCAGGGCACACAAACAAAACATGATTCAGATCTTGTGTACCACAATTACATACCTGACAGTATCTTTCATTTTTGGGAATACCCTCCCAGGAACCTGTATCTGAAAGAGACACGTTAGTGATAGATTCCTTACCTTAGAATATCCCCAGGCGTCAGACTGGATCCGGAATTTTTTTGCGTAGCAGTACCCTTGCGCGTCGGTAGGCGTCGTCTGCGGCTCCGCGTCCGTCGTCGGCGTCGTGGGCGCCATGATGACGTCGTCGGAGTACTTAGACGCCGCCTCCGCGTGCTGACGTCAGTTCTTCTTTTTTCCGCGCCAGCAGCGCAGATCCGGAAAAAGTGGTACCTTAGTCACTTTTTGACTAAATCTTTTTCGATCTTTTGATCATTCTTTTTCGAGTCTTCGACTCCGAACGGTGCCGTTAGGGATGCCAGGTTTTAAGCCCTGCGAGGATTGCGACCGGCTGATGTCGGTCACCGACCCTCACCGTCGGTGTCTCCACTGCCTCGGCGTCGATCACGACGACAAGACCTGTTCCGACTGCCGGGCCCTGACTTCGAAGGCTAGACGGGAGCGGTCCCGTAAGCGGCTCGAACTCCGGCAGTCGGCCCCCGCGTCAAGAGAGGTCCGGGTCCGGACGGAGGTCGCGGGACCGGAGCCATCATAGCTCCGGGAGTCGACATCACTCCTCAGGGTCGAAGTCGTCAGGTAAGCACAAGAAGTCGAAGAGACGTCATCGCTCTTCCGACTTCCCCCCGACGCTCGCGTGACGCGGCCGGGGGGGTTCAGGTGGCACCGCCCACGCGTCTCCATCTGAGTCGCAGGCACCGCATCTGGCCTCATACCCTCCGGTCCCTGGGCCTAACGCGACGCCGGGGGAGATCGAGTGGTTCCTCATGGCCTTGAGGTCTCTCTCTCCTCCGACGGGCTCCGCGGCGCCTTCGGGGCCAGCGGACCCGTCTGGGGGGCCTAGCGGGTCGGGGGCTTCGGCCTTACGACGTCGGGTGCTTCGGCTCCGGTGCCGCAGGGCCCCACTGGATCCGGTTCCGGATCCGGGTCGCCGCCGGTGGACTTGACGACCTCCCCGGCGCCGACCCCCCCAGGTGTCACCCCCGGCGCCGTCCTCGGGCGGCGCCGTCCCTGATGCCTCCCTCGACCCGGTTCCGGCGCCGCTGGGCGCCGCTTCAGACGCCGTTCGGAGAGTTTACTTTCCATGAACCGGACCCATCCTTTTCTAACCCTGAGTATCAGGAGATGGGTGATGAGGAGTATTGGGAGGGGTCTGAGGACCCTCTGACACGTGAATGTCAGTCCCAAGAGGACTGGACAGGTGACCTTGGGGATGCCAGTGGTCTGGACACTTCGCCCGACACTGGCTTTGTCTCACCTCCTACCGTGGCTACGGAGGAGGGGGCAACCTATAGTGTGGTGTTGATGAGGGCGGCCAAGGCCTTGGGCCTTGAGCTCCCCATCGCGGCCGTGAGGACTAACCTCCTCACTGAGGTCCTTAAGCCGCAGTCATGCTCAGCCGAGCCTCTGCTGCCATTTAACAAGGCCTTGTCCGACGTTCTTTTGGGCACTTGGTCCAAGCCCGCTACGGGTTCGCCCGTAGATAGGAACGTGGCCAGACGCCACCGCCCAGCTCCGGGCGACCCATGTTTCCTGTCCACCCACCCCACCCCCGAGAGCCTGGTCATCCAGGCTTCCAATTCCCAGACCGCATTCCCGTCGGCTCCGCCGGACAGGGAATCCAAGAGGTACGAGCAGTACGGTAAAAAGATCTTCTCCTCCCTTAGTCTGGGACTGCGGTCTTCCAACACCGCCTGCCTCTTGGGCCGCTACACCCACTCTCTGTGGGATACGGTTGCGGAAGTGCTGCCAGAGTGCCCGTTGGAGGTACGGGCCAAAGCCCTTGTGGAGGGCCGGGATGCAGCCAAATATTCTATCAGGTGTGGGCTGGATACCACCGACTCACTGGGTAGAGCGATGGCAACGACAGTGGCGGTCAGACGTCACGCCTGGTTGAGGTCCGCCAACTTTTCGGCCGATGTCCAAAACACACTGATGGACATGCCGTTTGATGGCCGTCGCCTTTTTGGCGACAAGGCAGACCATGCGCTTGAGCGCTTTAAGGACTCCAGGGCTACGGCCAAGTCCTTGGGCCTCTCGGCCCCGCGCCAGCAATTGGCTGCCTTTCACTCCTTTCGTGGCCACGAAGGAGTGTACCCACACGTGCTGCCAGCCACCCTCCGCAGGGTAATACCCAACGCGGTGGCGGCCGTGGAAACCGCCGTGGCGGCGGTCGGGGCCAGCGGCGAGGTCAGCCCACACCTTCCCCCGCAGCATCCGCCTCGAAACCCTCCTAGTCCGTGCTTTCAGGCCCATGTGACGCCAGTGGGGGGCAGGGTTCGCCATCACCACCTCCACTGGCGCACTGTCACGTCGGACAGGTGGGTGCTGCAGATCGTCCGAAGGGGCTACTCCCTCCCCTTCGAGGCGACTCCTCCATCCATGCCACCACAGACCCACCGTGTATCAGGGGATCATTTGCGACTTCTGCAGGAGGAAGTTACGGCCCTCTTTGCCAAGGGGGCCATCGAGTGCGTTCCTGGGCCAGAAGTAGGATGTGGTTGCTACTCCCACTACTTTCTGGTACCCAAGAAGGGCAAAGGGGGCCTGCGCCCTATCTTGGACCTACGGAACGTCAACGGCTTCCTCCGGAAGGAGAAGTTCAAAATGCTGACTCTGGCTCAGGTCTTAGCTGCCCTGGACCCAGGAGACTTGATGGTAGCGTTGGACTTGCAGGACGCTTATTTTCAGATCCCCGTCCTGCCGGCCCACCGGCGCTACCTGCGGTTCACGGTTGGCCACAAGCACTTTCAGTATACCGTGCTCCCCGTCGGCCTTACCAGCGCCCCACGGGTGTTCACAAAGGTGATGGTGGTGGTCCCAGCTCATCTGCGCAGGTTAGGGGTTTCAGTCTTCCCCTACCTCGACGACTGGCTGTTGAAGGCGGGCTCGCCCCAGACAGTCGTCAGCCACCTCCAGACTACAGCAGATCTCCTGCACCAGCTGGGGTTCTCCATCAATGTGCCAAAGTCACACCTGTGCCCCTCTCAGAAGCTCCTCTTCATCGGAGCGGTTCTCGACTCGGCGCAGTTTCAGGTTCATCCACCCGAACAGCGGGTCCAGGATATTCAGGCTCTGATTCCGATCTTTCAGCCTTTATCCCGGGTCTTCGTCAGGTTGACGCTACGGCGTCTGGGGCTGATGGCCTCCTGCATCCTACTGGTGCATCACGCCAGGTGGCGGATGCGGGCTCTGCAGTGGGACCTGAAGTTTCAGTGGGCCCAGCATCAGGGCAACCTGTCCGACCACGTCCTGATCTCGGAGGGCACTGCGAGACAGCTGCAGTGGTGGCTCACAGACCGCGATTGGGTCAGTGGCAGATCCCTCTCCCTTCCCCATCTGAAGCACGTAGTTATGACAGACGCATCCCTCCAGGGCTGGGGAGGCCACATGGGAGAGGCGGAGATCAGAGGACTCTGGTCTCCGGCGGAGTCCCAGCTCCATATCAACCTTTTGGAGCTGCGGGCGATTCGTCTAGCACTGAAGGCATTCCTCCTCTCTGTCCGGGGGAGTGTAGTGCAGGTGTTCACGGACAACACCACCGCCATGTGGTACTGCAACAAACAGGGCGGGGTGGGGTCGTGGACCCTTTGCCAGGAGGCTCTGCGCCTCTGGGAGTGACTGTAACAGCAGGGCGTGACCCTGGTGGTTCGACACCTGGCAGGTTCTCTGAATGCCAGGGTGGACGAACTCAGCCGTCGGTGCATGATGGATCACGAATGGCGTCTGAACTCTTAAGTGGCGCAAGGCCTCTTTCAGCGATGAGGAGAGCCTTGGTTAGATCTATTCACCACCATAGAGAACGCACAATGTCTTCAGTTCTGCGCGTTGGAATTTCCAAGGCGGCACTCGCTCGGCGACGCTTTTCGTCGCGTGTGGAGTTGCGGTCTGTTATACGCCTTTCCGCCTATACCTCTTCTGCCCAGAGTGCTGAAGAAGATCAAGGGCGACCGGGCACAAGTCATCCTTGTGGCTCCGGACTGGGCACGAAGGTACTGGTATCCAGAGCTACTCAGTATGTCAGTCGATCCCCCGGTTCGTCTGCCTCTTCAGGAGGACCTCCTGTCGCAGCAGCAGGGGACGGTCCTCCACCCGAACCTGTCCAGTCTCCACCTCCATGCTTGGAGATTGAGCAGCGACAGTTGAGGCCATTTGACTTGCCTCCTGAAGTCTGTAATGTCATTCTGGCAGCCAGGCGTCCCTCCACTAAGTCGGTATACGCCTGCAGGTGGAACAGATTTGTGGCATGGTGCACAGCAAAGGCTGTGGATCCTCTTGCTGCCCCTCTTTCTGAGGTTCTTCTCTTCCTTCTTTCTCTTGCCCAGCAGGGCTCTGCTCTGGACACTATCAAGGGCTATCACTCTGCCCTTTCAGCCTTTCTGAGGCTGCCTGATCAACCTTCTTTGTTCAAGTCCCCTATTGTAAATCGACTTCTGAAGGGCATCACACACACAATCCCTCCTGTTCCGTTTGTGATGCCTCAGTGGGACTTGAACCTTGTTCTAACGTTTCTGATGTGCGCTCCCTTTGAGCCACTTCACAACTGTCCTCTCCGTCTTCTTACATTGAAGACTGCCTTCCTGGTTGCCATCACCTCTGCCAGGAGAGTGAGTGAGCTTCAGGCTCTTTCTTGTACTCCTCCTTTCCTTTCTGTCCATCCGGACAAGGTTGTGTTGCGTACTAAGCCATCTTTCCTGCCCAAGGTTGTCACGGCCTTCCACATCGGGCAGTCTATCACCTTGCCCACCTTCTTTCCGCCACCGCATCCCTCTAAAGAGGAAGAGGGGCTCCACCGTCTGGACCCAAAACGTGCGCTCTCATTCTATTTGGATCGCACACGCCAGTTCCGGGTGGATGACCAACTCTTTGTTGGTTACGTGGGCCCTAAGAAGGGGAAAGCGGTACACAAGAGGACCATCTCCCGGTGGATCATCTTGTGTATCCAGGCATGTTACTCCTTGGCTAAAAAGGAGCCCCCCTGTTCGATTGCGGGCTCATTCCACCCGTGCCACGGCGACTACAACTGCCTTGGGCCGGGGGGTGCCCTTACAAGACATTTGTCAGGCAGCTACGTGGGCCTCGCTGCACACGTTTGCAAGACACTACTGCCTGGATAGCCAAGTCCGGAGGGATGGCTTCTTTGGCCGTTCTGTCCGCCAGGACTTTCTGGTGTGATTATTGGTTCGCAGACCCACCACCGGGGTTGGTATTGCTGGGGTATCTATTCTAAGGTAAGGAATCTAATACTAACGTGTCTCTTTCAGATGCACAAGTTACTACTTGTGTAACGATATATCTGTAAGAGACATTAGTTAGTGATAGATTCCTTACCGTCCCACCCATCCTCCCCGTTCTGCGAACCGATATCTAGGGTTAGGGTTATCCCCTTTCAGGGCCCTAGTTTCAATGGCACCAGTGTTGGTTTTTAACATGGCTCAGCGCTTCTGGCGCGGAAAAGCTGTGTCTAAGAACTGACGTCAGCACGCGGAGGCGGCGTCTAAGTACTCCGACGACGTCATCACGGCGCCGCCGACGACGGACGCGGAGCCTCAGACGACTCCTACCGACGCGCAAGGGTACTTCTACGCAAAACATTTCCGGATCCAGTCTGACGCCTGGGGATCTTCTAAGGTAAGTAATCTATCACTAACTAATGTCTCTTACAGATATATCGTTACACAAGTAGTAACTTTTGCTACAATTCTAAGAGGTAATAAATTCAATCTTAATAACAGAATCACCCTACGTACTCTGTGTTTTAGGTTCCATAGGACATAAGGTTGGGGATTTGTAAAGATGGAGCTCCCAACAATACAATCCATACTTCTATTCAATTAGCACAATTTCAAATCTCTTTCACGAGAAACCACAAATATTGTTTTCTTAATTATCTTCTTTAAGGCTGTTTTACATAAAACCGCTGCCCCGTCCATATCTAAACCAAACATGCTTAATGCTTTTAAATAATTTTTAAAAATAGCACTTTTTCCCAACATGTTTACAAATATTTCCCTGTGCAACGCTGTCCTTAGTAAATTGTCGGAACCGTTTATCAGAACATTACACCACCTTAAACAGGCAGCCATTGATAACACATATGTAAAAAGAAGACCAAATTCGAGTCTAAGCGCTGCGATCGGCGCTGCACGATTCAGATTACATATTAGGCGCCAGATCTTTCCTTCCACTTTCTCAAATTTGGCCCGCTCATGCGCATCTATTGTTTCGCTAGCATAATTCAAAGTCGGTGGGATCTTTATTTTATAAACTGAAATAATATGTGAGAAATGTCTTTTCCCACATTGCATGTACAGGCGATTAATTGCAGAGGCTTGTGAAATCGCTTTACCTTTGCAGTGATCCATGTGTCTATTGGCTGTAAACCTGTTAGTAAATATTTTTCCTAAATATGGATAAAAGGTTACTACTTCCAGTTTTTCCTTTCCCTAAAACCAATTCAAATTTTTTCTAACCTTACAACCTTGATAACTAAAAATCATAACTTTACTCTTTAAAATATTTATTTAAAAAAAATACCCTTCTGTATACCTAACTAGCTCTGTCAGTCGTCTTTGCAAACCAATTGGTGTTAAGTCCATTATTATTGCATCGTCTGCATATAACAGACAACTCAGTTTTAGGTTACCTACTTGAGGAGGGTCCCCTTTACTCTGACCTACACTACTCGGCAGATCATTGATGTAAATAGAAAAGAGTAAAGGGGGCAGAAGGCACCCCTGCTTCAGCCCGTTATGTGTGCCTCTTTTCTTTGAGAGGCCTTATGTTCCCCCCAATAAAACTTTTGTCCAGGTCGAAGAATGGAGAGCAATTATTAATCTTAGGAGGTACCCTGGAATCCCCATTGTAACCAATTTCCGCTACAGCGTCCCCTGATCTACCCTATCGAACGCTGTGGAGAAATCTATAAAGGTTGAGTACAACGGGACCCCCCGGCCCACGTTTTTGTTTTTTTCAATTAAGGTTTGCAGAACAGAGATGTTATCCAGTGTGCCACTATTCTTACGGAATCCTGTTAGTTCCAAAGGTATATAATTATTTCCAAATGCCCAGGATACTCTTCGCGAACAGTTTCCCCGTTGCATCTAAAAGGGAAATTTGTCTAAAACTGGCCAGGGAATTTTTGGGGCCCTTCTTATATAACGGGACTCATATACTTCCCTTCCAAGATTGTGGGATGTCCCCATCATTATAACAGTGGACAAACAATGGATGTAAAAATGTAGCCCAATCCTCACAGTCCTGTTTTATTATAGCTACTGTAACATCATCTGGCCCCATTGCACTAGAGTATCTTGCCCCTTTAATGTATCCTTCAATCTCCAAACATGTTGGTGCTCCTACATCACCCCCCTTTAAAAAAGCATTAGCGACCTCTTCAAACTGATCAGCTAGTTGATTTGGAGCATAAAGTTGGGAAATATAAATAAACCATTCGGTTTCTGAGATTAAAATGGGTTCTGATTTTTCTCTCCCATCACAAAACTTTGCTATCAATGCCCAATACTTTCTAGTATCCCCGGATAAAGCCACTTCTCGTAAATTAACCCATTTTTCGTCTTCAACCGTCCTCCGATCTGATGCTATTTTCCTTTTCCGAACCTGTTTTAGCCTATATATCTCTCTCTGCCTTTGTAATCTGGGCTCTCTAAATTGGTCTGTAATTAAACCATTAATCTCCTTATTCAATTTTTTCATTTCCCATGATGTTATTACTATTGGGGGGACTCTCACACCTTGCCTATTTCTTCCCAATCTTCTAATTGCTGCCAAAACCCCCTCATACCTCAGAACCGTGGTCTCCGGACTTGTGTTAAAAGCAATATTCTTGAAAACCCCCTCAAAGTTTGGAAGCGCCTTATATGACCAACAAGTACGGCCATTATTTCGAGAATAAGTAACATTTTCTTTCCTCTGATTCCAGAGTTCGGGCTTCACAATTTTTATAACCACATTTACCTCTAGAATGTTATGGTCACTCAACTTTGTAGGGAGCACCTTGAACTGTGTGCACACACTAAACAATTTAAAGGAAACTGCCATATAATCAATTAAAGAGTGGCCATATATCCCATTAAAAGTATAAGCTGCTGGAGAGTCCTCCGGGAATCTACCGTTTAAAAGTACAAGGTCAAGATTCCTAAGATTTTGCAGAAGGGATAGGCCGCGTTTATCAGATTTTAATTAGGCCGGGAATACAGACTCTGCACTATTGCTTTGCTTAGCATTAAAGTCCCCTACCATCATTATACGTGTACATTCTTCAGTATTACCTAAACTTTGCACAAAAGTGCGTTTTAAACTTTTCAAAACACTTCAGCCTTTTATATTCTTTAAGAGCAGTTCCTTTAGAATCCTGAATTGACCTTTAACAGGGTTCTGATAGTGGTGGGGTTCTCCGTGAAGTTGTGAGCTCAGTGAGAAGTGCATTTTCAAAATAGGGTGTACTCAATTTAGTAAGATCTCCTTAGGTGTGGTTCAGTAGACTTTGCGTTACTTTGGAGTTGATGGCCTGGCTATATTCTTTCTCTATTTAATAATTCTTTTTTTGTAAATCTTCTGTAGATCAACAGCAGAGTCCTGGAGGAAAAAACTGCTATATCACTGGACCTCCAGGCAAGATCACCTCCGTTTCCACTGGGAATCTTTGTCCTGAGGTGAGAAAGGTGCAAGATCACTATGTTTGTCACATCTTCCCCTCTGTCACCAAAGTACTTCATTAAAGTGAGCCCCTGCCTTGGAAACATCCAGTCACAATTGCTCTATGTTTTGATACGTTGTTAACTTGGGTAACAATCCCCACCTGAGCATTGTGTATGTCTCCTGTGGCACAGTCTTGAATTGACAAGGCAACGCGGTTTGATTTTTGTATGCAATATATTAATGTCTGTCTTTAAGATGTTGCCTTGATCTAATCATTTATACCAGTAAGTCTTTATTTATCAGAAATAGTTTTTAGCAAATACATATGCCCAACAGAGATCAGGTGGTTTTGTTCACCATTCAATGTGTGTTGTCTGTTACAGACACTGATATTTGTATGAAGGAAACTAACTACTTCACACAGTTGCTGTGAGGTAGCAACTACTCTTGTACTTCCTCAGCAGCACCTGTCATACTCTTGAGGAATCTCATTTGGGAGTAGGCACAAAATTAAAATGCCGCTTGCTCACTTTGAACTATATGGCTACCACTGAGTGTGTGAGTGAAGCATGCGATTCCGACTCTTTGAGGGAAAGCCCCAGGTATTGTTTACCCAGGAAAGTTTTCTTCCTTCCCATTTCTACTTTTCTTCGTTCTATTCTTTTTTCTTAACCTCCCTTTATCTCCTTCCTTCTTTGCCTCACATTTATTTTGCCGTGGTCATTACTCCTCTTTCTCTTTGTAAACATGTTTGGTTCTTTCGCCTTCCTTTAGCCACCTTGTCACAGTATCTTCTTTCTGCCATTTACTAGTTCTTGTTCCGTCTTTTGACCTGGGAGTCACTCTCCAAATTAAGAAGAGCCAAAGAAAACTATTGAATCTGTCCACTGTCACCCCCGCCGAAGCTGGTACAGCGGGTGCTTTACTACACCCTTGACTCACAGGCGTTTTCAGATGCTAACTACTACAGGGCCTAAACTTGACTAGATCATTCTTGCTACATCTTGTAAAAGGAGCAAAAATGTGAGTTTTTTCAATAAATGTTCTTGTAGAGTATGTGCTGTGTGGTTTCCTGCCATCTAGAATTGGATTCAGAGTACTGCAACATTTTTCAACGAAGTTTTCATTTTAGAGCTAAGCATGCGTTAGATGACTCATGGGTATGTTCATGTACCCGCAAATTTCACAGGACAACAGTACAAAGCTCCACCTTTGTTGATTTTTCCCCCCATGGGGCTCGGCACTGAAATTTTGTGCTCTGTGAGGCAACTGCATGGACTGAATGATTTTGTAGCAGGTTGGGTGCCAAGGGGGCACTGTTTGCAAGAAACAATAATCCACTGATTGACAAAAAAGACCATCTGAAAGAGACACGTTAGTGATAAATTCCTTACCTTAGAACAGGGGTACTCATAGTACGGCCCGCGGACAGGTGGCGGGCCGGCAAGCCTTCCCTGGCAACCCGCGGACCTTGCAGACATCCTACCCGAGTTTTTTTTTGTTTTTTTTTTAAGAGTGTCTGCAACCAGAGCGGACTTAGACTCTGCTGCTCTGTGGGGGCCGGGCGATTCCCAGCATAGTCTGAGTGGGGCTGCAGGGGCGCTGAGAGGTGAACAACTGTGTGTGGCTGTGTGCGTGCGCCTGGAAGCTGTCACAGCCCGGGCACACACAGATAGGGTGAGGAGGGAGAGCGAGGGAGGGAGAGGAAGCAAAGGAGAACGAGGGAGGGAGGGAGAGCAAACGAGGGAGGGAGGGAAAGCAAGCGAGGGAGAGCGAGGGCGGGAGAGTGAGGGAGGGAGAGTGAGGGAGGGAGAGTGAGAGTGAGGGCGAGGGAGGGAGAGCAAGCGAGGTAGGGAGAGGGAGGGAGAGCGAGCGAGGGAGCAAGGGAGAGAGAGCGAGGGAGGGAGAGCAAGCGAGGGAGGGAGAGCAATCGAGGGAGAGCGAGGGAGGGAGAGGGAGGGAGAGAGAGCGAGGGAGGGAGGGAGAGCGAGGGAGGGAGAGCGAGGGAGGGGGAGGGAGGGAGGGGGAGGGAGGGAGGGGGAGGGAGGGAGAGGGAGGGAGGGAGGGAGAGGGAGGGAGGGAGGGAGAGGGAGGGAGGCAGAGCGAGGGAGGGAGGCAGAGCGAGGGAGGGAGGCAGAGCGAGGGAGGGAGGCAGAGCGAGGGAGGGAGGCAGAGGGAGGGAGGGAGACAGAGGGAGGGAGACAGAGGGAGAGAGAGGGAGACCTCAGAGTGAGGGGGAGGGAACGAGAGAGAGGGAGACCTCAGAGTGAGGGAGACGGAGGGAAGGAGAGAGAGAGAGAGAGGGAGGGAGACCTCAGAGTGAGGGAGAGGGAAGGAGAGAGAGGGAGACCTCAGAGAGAGGGCGAGGGAAGGAGAGAGAGGGAGACCTCAGAGTGAGGGAGACCTCAGAGTGAGGGAGAGGGAAGGAGAGAGAGAGGGAGGTAGAGGGAAGGAGGGGGAGAGAGGGAGAGGGAAATAGAGTGAGGGAGAAGGAAGCAGAGAGAGAGGGAGACAGAGGGAATGAGGGAGAGGGAAGGAGAGAGAGGGAGACCTCAGAGTGAGGGAGACCTCAAAGTGAGGGAGAGGGAGGCAGAGGGAAGGAGGGAGAGGGAAGGAGAGAGAGGGAGACAGAGGAAAGGAGGGAGAAGGAAGGAGAGAGAGGGAAATAGAGTGAGGGAGAAGGAAACCGAGAGGGAGGGAGGGAGAGGGAGAAAGAGAGGGAGGGAGAAAGAGAGGGAGGGAGAGAGGGAGAGAGAGAGAGAGAGAGAGAGAGAGAGATGTGTGTATGCCGGGTCTGGTGGCTCAGTGGGCGAAGGCGTCCGCTGCAGGGACCTGTGATCAACCTCATGGTCACAGTTTTTTTTTTGCCCCCTTCCCCACTGACCCCGCCCCCACCGGTGCGGCCCTCGGACACAAACCACACTGTAAATTTGACCCCCGAGAGAAAGTTTGTGAGTACCCATGCCTTAGAATATTCCCCAGGCGTCAGTCTGGATCTGGAAAGTTTTCTGCTTAGCAGTACCCCTGCGCACCAGTAGGTGGCGTCGTGCGGCTCCACGTCCGTCACTGGCGTCGGTGGTAGGCAGGGTCCGTCACCACCTCCATCACTAGCGCAAAATCACATTGGACAAATGGGTGCTGCAGATAATCTGCCAAGGTTACTCGCTCCCCTTTCTGCCTTCCCCTCCAGCCATGCCACCTCGGTATCGCCGGATCATTTGGCTCTTCTCCGTCAGGAAGTCTCGGCCTTCCTGGCCAAGGGGGCCATCAAGTATGTTGCCGATCAGAAAGTAGAGAGTGGTTATTTCCACTAACTTTCTGGTCCCCAAGAAGAACAAGGGGGGTCTGCGCCCCATCTTGGACCTCCGGGACGTCAACGGCTTCCTCCGGAAGGAGAAATTCAAGATGCTGACTCTGGCTCAGGTCCTGACTGCCCTGCACCCTGGAGACTGGATGGTAGCGTTGGACTTGCAGGACGCATATTTTCATATCCCCGTCCTGCCGGCCCACCGGCGTTACTTGCAGTTCATGGTGGGCCAGGAGCATTTTCAGTTTGCCGTGCTCCCCTTCGGCCTTACCAGCGCCCTCGGGTGTTCACGAAAGTGATGGTGGTGGTCGCAGCTCATCTGCCCAGGTCTGGGGTGTCAGTCTTCCCCTACCTCGACGACTGGCTGTTGAAGGCGGGCTCGCCCCAGGCAGTTGTCGCCCACCTCCAGACTACCGCCGACCTCCTCCATTTGCTGGGGTTCTCCATCAACGTGCCGAAGTCGCACCTGAGTCCCTCTCGGAAGTTCCCTTTCATCTCCGAGGTTCTGGATTCGACACTGTTTTTCGGGTTTATCCTCCCGAGAAGCGAGTCCGGGATATTCAGGCTATGATTCCGCTCTTTCAGCATCTATCCCGGGTTTCAGTCAGGATGGTGTAAGGAAGTGCCTTCTTTCTTGCATGGTATCTCCCCACTTTTTGCTGAATTGCTGATGTGCTTTGACTGAGTGTGCCCTGGGATCCTGCCAATCAGGTGCCCAGGGCCTGTGTTCCTTCCCTAAAAACTGTGTTGAAACTAAAACCCAATTCGCATCTCTGGCCACATGTCAGCCCGTGGTAAACTGTACCCTGGGTACCCAGGGCATTGTGACCAGAGAAGACCCCTAAGGGCTGCAGCACTTATTGTGCCACCCTTGGGGGCCCTGCACCCTGACACACACACACTGCCTTTGCAGGCTGAGTGTCCTGGTGCAGAACTAAACAAAGAGTCGACATGGCACACATCCCTGTGTGCCATGCCCACAATTCCACTGCCCTGGCATACATCAGTCACCTCTCTAGCTGGGTGCCCTATGCCAGTGGTGTGGGCACATGTGCATGAGTCCTGTGCCCCTACAGTACCCAGGGCCATTCCTGGGCACTGTAAGTGCAGTGATGCCATTAAGAGTATATGGTGCTGAGAGGTTACTTTGTTACGCTGCCACTTTGGGAGCCTGGGAAGTGCTTTGCCCAACTAAACTCAATGGTGTAGAGTTTTCTATGGAGATCAGGGAGGCGTAGAGTGGCGTTGAATACTATGATGCATCCCAGACAAGAAGGGGGCTTTGCAGTACCTGATTTCGAGGCTTACTACCATGCGGCCCAGTTCCAATGGTTCACGCAGCGGATGGCGGGGAAACTGGGAGTTGAGATGGATCAGAGAGGTAGGGATCTGGGGCTTCGCCACCTGACTCTGATTCTGTTCCAGCTCCCGGTGCGTGAAAGAGAGGTGCCCAGAGATTTATGGGTATTACGGCAATGCTGGAATAGGGCTCTACGACGAAATAAAGTGAGCCCTGCGTATGCGCCTGAGATTCCGGTATGGTTCTGTGAGGAGTTGCCTCACGGAGGGGATTGGCAGCGACTGCAGGAATGGGGGTGTAGGAGAGTAGGGTCTGCTTCCTATGGTCACCCCCACTTTTTGCTTTGCTTTACTGGTTTTCGACTTAGATGCGGCTGTGGGCCTGCTAATCAGACCCACAGCCCAGATGCACTCTTTCTAAATGTACACCATGTACTCTAGGTACATACACAATTGGGAATTGGTTCACCTTGTCAGCCCCTGTAGAAGTGTACCCTAGGTACTCAGGGCATAGGTGTAACCAAGGCCTACCAGGGGCTGCAGCATGTATTATGCCACCCCTGGCTGGCCACTCAAATAGACACAACTGGCTGATCACTCAGCTGGGGCAAGGTCGTGTAATCACCCCTTGCTTAGGTATAGTATACCTATACCTACTTATATATAGACACATAGTAACCTATAAGTCACTCCTATGGCAGGCCTTAACAATCCTGGAGGCAGATTGCTTGGTTATGTGTGAGATGGTGCTCTAGCATGAGCTGAGCCTGTCTGCAGCTTTCGGAACCATGTCCTTATAGCTGTTCTTTGATATTGCCATACCATATACTCTTAAGTGCATTATGAACCTCGCGGTTAAATGCTAACTTTGGTTTGGCTTTATCCAAACATGTCGTGTAAGGTGTCATTTGCTTTGGAATACTACCCCCTCGCCAATTCTGGCGACGGGGGTACCATTCCACCCTTCTAGAGGGAGAAGACATGTTGTTGCTGACTATCCCGGTTAAAGTTAACCAGAGCCCCAGCGTCACAAAATGGACGCTGCTGCCACCGACACAAGTCTGACCTCCTGCTGCTGGGAGTCCTTCCAGTCACGGAGGTTTGGACAATAGGTTTCCTGCCTGGAGAGGTGCGAGCACCACCCCAGACAGGACTTTGTGTATTGGGACAGGGAGGGCTGAATAGATTGAGACACTGCCTGGGGCACCCTAGGTGCTCCATGCATACCCCGGTTCAAACCGGTTGCTGGGGCACTCCAGCCCCAGCTCTGGCGCGAAACTGGACAAAGGAGAGGGGGTGTATCCACCCCCCTTCCTGGTCCCACCCATAGGAGGGACCTAGAAAGTAATCCAGCCCTTTTTAGTTGTATAAAGGTAGGAGCTGAGTCCTGAGACTTTAGATTAATCCTGAATCGAAACTTGACACGAAACTCTGGACCTTCGACATTCTGCTGAAGCTGAAGACTGAAGAATCTCCCTTGTGGCCAAGGAGTGACCACCCTGGGCAACCAGGCACCATCCAGCAAATCAACGGAACCCGAGCGCAGAGCCTGACAAGACCCAGACTTCCAGACCTCTCTGACCCTCTCTTCACGACTGCAGCATAGCTGAGATCCGTGGAGGCGACGAGACACGTGGGACGGGACATCTTGGAAAGCCTGCAACTTGCTAACTGTGCAGCTCCTGAGGCATCCTCGAAGCTGTGCACTGGGGATTGAGAAACCCCGAACCCGAGCTCCACCTGCACCGAAGATCAGCCCTCCATACTCCACGAGTTCTGCGTGAGGCCCTTCTCCTTTTGTTCTGCTCGACGCATTGTCCAGTTGCTGGCCCGTTGGCTAGTAGCCTCTGTAACGACAATCCTTTTTATCTACATATCTGGTCTGGTTGCTCCAGACTGGCCCTTGCTTCCCTGCAAAGGTGAAGCACCTCAGACCTTGCTGGTCTGCACCAGAAGCCTTTGTTGTATCCTGCGTGTGTTGTCTTTGCCAAGGCTTGTTGACTCCAATCCGGCTGTCGACCCCTCCATCTGCGAGAACCTCCGTGGGACAGCTCCTCTCCAGCACCTGGTCGTCGTCGACGCCTCCTGGTCCGCGTGGCTGCAAAGACAAGCTTCAAGACAGCACCTGATTACTCCTCGATGTCGTCTGGCTCCTTCCTGGTTCCACCCGGTCACTGGCTAGTGACCCAGACTCTGTCCCCTCTGCTTTCAGGTCCTCTTCATCTTCGATCCACCCTTTGATCCACCCGGACATCTTCCTCCTGGTCGCCTGCAGCATCTTTCTTCAGAGGCTCCATAGGATTCAACGGCGAAACCCGACACATCTTCACACCTATGCACCCGCCGACCGTGGGTGAGGTAACGCGAGTACTTCGGTGCTCCCAAGGGTATTGACTATCCAAGTGTCCAGGTTTTTAGTTGTTTCCTCCAAGCTAAACCGGAAGTGTCCTAAATCCTTCTAAATCTAACTTCTAAGTTCCCATTAACTTTGCATTGACTCACGCGTGTGTGTAAAGACACTGCACGCGCCGCCTGTGGGCCTCCTACTTCTAAACTAAGGTTCAGATAGTGTAGCCCCAGCGATTCCCTAGGCCCTAGGCCTTTCCTTTTCTTGTGATGTTGTACTTATACCACTTTCTTAATATATGGTTTGCTTCGCCCCTAGGGCCTAACTGTAAATTGTGCAACTTAACGTATTCTGACTAAGTATCTTGTTATGTGCTTTGGCCTCTGTTCTCATAAAGAGTTCAGAGGAGTGTGTTAGTAAATAAATACATATATATTTTATATATATCCTGTGTGGTGCTAATATCAAGGCACCGGTTTTATTTGTCATTTGTATTTACAGTGTTGTGATACTGGTTTTATATATTGTTTTTGCGATTTTACATTGTTTAAACATAAAATGTTGATTGAAAACTTTGCATTTAATAAACTTGTATGAATTTATCGTGCAATACTTTGTGACTGTCTTATAAACGGTGCCTTGATATTAGTCCTTCATTTGTGAAATTCACGTCAATTTTTTAATGCATGGAGAGAATGATTAGTCTTAGTGATGCCCATGCCTACTTAGTGGTGTACTTATAATTGTGTACATATAGGTCTTGGAGAAATAAACCTAATTGGTTTATGTATACTTGGGACTTTTCTATTTTTATTTGTAATTCCCCTTGTCCCAGATTGGATGAGTAAGGGACCTCCCTTCTTTTTTATTCCTATTCTGTGTGGTGTCCTTTCATTTGACATTCAAGGGGTTACATATGGTAAAACAGCTGGCTTTACACACCCTCAAGAGTCTTTTAGCCTAAGACTGTTCTGTCCACGCTACCACTAGGATAGCTGGTCTATAAGGTTGACTTACAACCATCACCATAAGGGTTGTTTGGACTGGTGCAAGGTGTTCACTAGAATGACCATTGGTCATGGTCAAGATGGCCACAAGGTAGGAGCCCCACTCGGGAGCTCCAGGGTTAGGGATAACTTTTATGGTAAAAATCCCTGTTTTAACCCTGCCACCCACCAGCAATCAGCCACAGCGACCAACAACACCAGGAAACACCAGGAAACATCAGGCGAAAAGAAGAAGAAAATGAAAGCTTAAGAGAAAAGGAAACAACACTCACCGAAAACACAGCCGGGCGGAGACATCCAAAAAGGAGAATCGTCGGAGAAATCATCGGAATGTCAAGGAGCATGGGGATGTAATAAGAAGGAGTGGTGGTTATCGCAAAGGAACGTCAAAGAATACCGCAGCGGACACACCGGAGGGAGACGGCGGTATTTCAAGAGCCGTGCTACGGTATCCGGGAGAGCAGAAATGCGGTAAGAAGAGACGGAGGCGCGATAAGGTACAGGAGCACGCCAGAGATACTGCAGGAGACAGAGGAGTGGAGCGGAGAGGAGAAGAGGAACGGAGGAGCCGAGACATCGACCCAACGGTGAGGACGGTGAGGACGAGTAACGGTAATGCATGGTGGCGGAGGACGGCGGGGAAGGAGGAGGTGAGTCCGTTTTCGTCACTTAGCGGAGGACAGCCTCTGTAGGACAGCCTCTGTGCCGCCGGTGCCGAATGGGGGTAAAGCGGATGCCAGACATTGGGAAAACATAGATACGGGGAAAAAAGGAATTGAATATCGGCCTGCCTGACATCAAAATGGCGGCCAGAAAGGACAAGTAGAAAGAAGAAAAAAAAATCGATGGCCATCTTGAAGGGAATAGAAGAACTTTATCGGCCTGCCTGACCTCAAAATGGCGACGATACAGGACATCTGAGGATAATCTGCAATAGAAGAAACATCACCCGATAATGGCAGAAAGTAAAAACGGGAAATGAAAGGTAACAAGGACAATGGGAAAATAGAAAAGGAAAAGGGAGCTCACAGACCAGGGAATGAGGACTAGTGCTACACTAGAAAGAGAGAAAGTCTCTTCAACACAAAAAAGACTGCTAATGTGGCAGACATCTTGAAAGTGCTGCCTAAAATCTGAACTGAAAAGGGGAGAAGGGTATACAGCCCTCAAGCTATAAAAGATAACCAGATACCATTACGGAAACATCCATAAATAACAAACAAAGATTTTGGAAGACTGAAGGTTACTATAAGGTCAACACAAGCTAGTAATTAGACAAAATTAAATTGATAAACCGATATAAACATATATTCAATCTAAGATTCTCCTTACCAAGAAAATATGACGGACCACTACTTAGAGCGGGAAGGCTCGAACGCCCATACTATTAAATACCCAGCCAATATGTCTAAGAACGCAGCCAAAAAGTTCAAACATAATCTTCTAAGAAAAAAACCGGACACGCTAATCCTGGACCCATACTATAGCAATGAACTAGGTACTATAATGAATGATTTGATATTCTTCACTAGAAGAACAGCGATTTGGCGTAATACCTTCACAGAAATGCTTAACATAAAAAGTATAAAGAACATCCCACATGGCACAAAACTTATGAGCCAACCATCGCATAGATGTAGAGCGGAACTATGCATAACGATATTTAAGAATGGTATAGTACTCATACAAGCAACGGATAGCGAATTAAACAAATTTGACAAGTTGTTCCCAACCTTAAAAGGATGCGTAATAATGGCAAGACCCCAAATACACTTGACTACACAAGACAACACCATAGATCATCACAGAGTTTCCAACTCGTACCGCATACCGGACACAAACCAGCGGGATCCACTACCTCCTTTACACCAAAGTGACTTGAGCGGAACAAGAGGACCCCAAACAAGGAATATCACAGTAAAAACCATCTTGGACACTAAAGGTGCTAACACAGCCCCGAAAATCTCTCAGATGGAAGATTCAACACAACCTCTCAAGACCAGAAAGGACACAGGAAGAGTTGAATTGGATACACAAACTGCAAATGCCACCCTGAAACCCTATCAGAGGAAAGTCTCGACATCTATCGTCACTGACAGGTCATCACAGTTGAGTAATACACCAAAGGAGAACTCGGAAACGAATGAGATGGACAATAACACGGATGTTCATGACATGGGCAGAGGCGGAGCAGACTACCAAACTAAGGATGATATAGAAGAGAACACTGCTGCACACGACAAAGACAGAGGCGGAGGAGACAACCAAAATAATGTCAACATAGAAGACAACACGGCTGTCCACGACATGAACAGAGATGGAGCAGACTACCAAACTATTGATGATACCGGAGACAAAACAGTTGTCCGCGACATGAACAGAGGAGGAGCAGACTACCAAAGTAGTGACAAAAAGGGAAGAGGTCCGATGATGAGGTCAAAAATCATAAGCGTGAACGCAAAACAAGGCTATAGAAAAAGGAAGACGAACGCGCTTAACACATCATTCCTAACTCGAATAAGAATCAAAGAACTTCAAACTCAGATGGTCAGTATTCTAACTACGGTACAAGAAATGAAAAAGATGCTGGAAATCACTGTTAGCACCCATAACAAAGTCGAGTACATCAGAGAAGTTCTTCTTAAATCTCAAAAAGAAGGAAATAAGTTGGCGTTACCACCATCAAACAGACAAAATCGACCAGACAGGAACCTCAACCATCTTACGGAAGAAGAAACTCTATCGTTACTTCAAGAATATGAGTCTACTGACCCTACTGAAGGCGAAAAAATCAGAACAGTCCAGATCGATGCTAACAGAACTTCAAAACTAAACGAAAGGAAAACCAATCATAACAACCTAAAACAAGTACAACTAATCACAGAATCACATGTCATGAACACAAGGATAGCATGGAAACCTTTAAAATGCCTACTCCTTAACTGTCGGTCTGCAGCAAAACATGCATCTGACATAGCTGATCTCATATTAAACAAAGAAATCGATGTGTCAATCCTGACGGAAACATGGCTATCGGAATCCTCGTCTCCTAGTATGGACCTACTAGTACCCCCACAGTATAATATTGTGAGACTCGACAGACAAAAAAAGACAGGGGGTGGGGTTGCCTGCATTTACCGATCGGAATTAGAAGTCAAACACGTGCCATCAGAACATCTCGAATTCTGTGAACACCTAAATGTCAAGATTAGATCAGCAGATAATCAAATATGCAATCTACATGCACTTTACCACCCGCCAGGCAATAATTCAACCTTCATAGACAATTTAATGGAAATCATCACCACCGACTCCAACTCTGAAAATAACAACATTATCTTGGGAGACTTTAACTTACACTGGAATGACAACCAAGACAAACAAGTCAACGCTCTGAAAGACCTCCTAACGGAGTTAAATCTTAACCAAGTTTGCACAGAGCCAACACATGAAAAAGGAGCCACGCTGGATTGGATAATATCAAAAACTAACAATACCTCAATTATAGCAATTGAACCATGCGACTGGTCAGATCACCATGCCATAACTTTCCTGATAAACAATATGAATAAAAATAAGACGATACAACCTAAGAGACACAAGAAATGGTTGCGAGATACTAGAAATCCGAATGTATCATTATTAGTGGAAAGCTGTGAGAAAAAACTGACTCCACCGAACAACTTACAAAGTGTGGAGGAGCTTACAGATCACTACACTGAAACAGTAACGACTATAGTCAACAATACGATGCCTCTGAAACTGAAAAGAGTCACAGAGAAGACAAAAAACCCATGGTTCAGTGAGACTCTAAATGAAGAAAGGAGGAAACTAAGACTAGCGGAAAGAAGATGGAGACAACACCCAGCATCGCCCGAACTGAAATCACTTAGAAGAATTAGAAGCGAATATAACAAAAAAATACTACACTCCAAAAAAGAATTTATCAGATCTGAGCTAGATAACGCCAAAAATAGACCACGGAAATTATTCGAGATCCTGAAACAGCAATCCAATAAATTAGCTAAAACCGACCAAGAAACCACAACAACGCAAATAAGCTGTGAAGAATTCGCAACATTCTTCACAGACAAGGCAAATAAACTAGAAAGAGAGCTCGGGAAAGAGGCTGATAACATTGGCAATATGGTCAGACAAAACCTCAACAGCACCTTAGAAAACGCCCACAATAGGACAAAAAACAAGGCTCAATGGGTTAACTTCAAACTATTGGATCAAAGTACCATAGCCAAAACACTATCAGACATCAAACCTAACAACCACTATAATGATTCTCTACCTGCTAAATGCGTCGGAGACATAAACCATATTGTGATTCCCATTTGGACGAAAATAATAAACGCCTCCCTATCACAAGGGATCCTTCCAGATTGCCTAAAAACAGGTCAAGTCCCTATCATCAAAAAACCAACGGCGGACCCAGCAGATCCAAATAACTTTCGCCCTGTGACCAACATCCCTATACTTGCCAAACTAATAGAGAAATGCGTACAAAATCAACTAAGTCAACACATCACGAAGTTCTCACTAATAGACAACTGCCAATCTGGATTCAGGACAGGACATAGCACAGAAACAGCGATCCTACATATTGTCGATGATGCACTACAGGCACTAGACAGTAATCAAACATGTCTACTTATCCTCCTGGACTTATCATCAGCATTCGACACGGTAAATCATGAAAAATTACTAATCAGGCTTCATGATAGGATGGGAATAACTGGAAACGTGCTAAAATGGTTTGAATCTTTCCTGCAGAATAGAACGCAAAGATTCCTGGTCAATCAAACACTCTCACCAGCATGCCCTAATTCAATTGGAGTCCCTCAAGGATCTACTTTATCTCCATCACTGTTCATCCTTTACATCGAACCTCTCTCTGAAATCCTTCGAAAATCTAATATTTCCTACCACATGTACGCGGACGATACCCAGATTTACATCAAGATCACATCCAGGGAAGACATCATGAGAATGAATGAGACCTTAAAACTGACATTGCAATGGCTATCGATCAACCATCTGAAACTAAACGCACAAAAAACTGAATTCTTGCTAATATCTCCACCAAAGAAACACACAGAAGTGAAGGAATGGTCCAATATGATAACGGCATTAAATTGCACCCCTACTCTAGTTGGCTCAGCGAAATCTCTAGGAATCACTCTAGATGAGAAACTAAACATGAAAGACCATATCAACGCAATGGCAAAAAGCGCCCGCTACCATCTGAACTACATCAGAAAAGTGAAACCATTCATATCCAAAGCAGACCTCAAACTGGCAGTTCAGTCACTAGTTATAGCGAGGATTGAATATGGATGCACAATGCTAGCAGGTCTACCAAAAATTTCAACAGCGCCCCTGAAAGCATGTCTCAATGCAGCCGCACGAATGATCACTGGATCAAGGAAATTTGACCATATATCGCCACACTTGAAGGCATTAAACTGGCTACCGTTCGAAGCAAGAATCCAGCTAAAAATGGCATGCATAACACATAAGGCGCTCCACCACAATACACCCAAATACCTAGCTCAGAAAATTAAGCTATCTGGAGGTAACAGACCAACCAGGAGCATAAATGAGCTAATGCTGAGACCCGCCATCTTCAGGAAGAAGAAAACTTACGACAGGGCTTTTTCAGGAGCAGCCCCTAGAATATGGAACTCACTTCCTTCTAACATCAGAAAGATTGAAGATACAGCAACCTTTAAGAGGGAAACTAAGATCTTCCTAATGAGTAAATTCCTTCCATAGATGAGGCACGGGAAGTCAGAAATCTTGCATAAGGACTGGAGCTGAAACACACACAGGAAATAGTCCATTAGGACTGACTGACTCTTTTACACATTATATGCTACTACTTACTAAAAGTTATGTCATACTATATGCTATTACTCTTGTAGAAATTCTATTGATATTGTCGCCTTTTGTATAATTTATGTACCTACCTCATAATACTGTGAAAACTACGTTGACAATGCAGAACTATAACTACCTCATGTAATGTGAAGCGCTCTGATACCCAAGGGTCTTGTTCGCGCTATACAAAACTCTTAATAAATAAATAAATAAAAATATACCAGGCCAACTTCTCACATTGGTGTGCAGCGGTTGGGATTAGAGCTTGCTGTTGTTTTACCACTTGTAATCTTGATATATCATTTGAAAGATCACATAGGTACCTATAGGTACATATAAAAACAAGTCTTAGTATACTTAAGTGCTACTGAACTTAGCTGTTGTAGAGCCTGGCCTAGCACACCCTGACTACAACTCCTTGAAAGGTTCTGTAGGAAAACAAATAGTGTAGGTAGGTGCAACACCACACCTCACTAGAAACCATGTCTCAGACAGTGACCCCCAGTGGTTCCCTGCCTGCAGAGGTAGATCCCTTAAGGACTGCTTCGAGATATGAAGCCTTAGCCTTCCAAGAATTGAGACAATTGTGTACTTCTAGAAGGCTAAAACAGGTTTCAAACCCTACCCTCAGATTCCTGGTTGAGCTCTTAGAAGAGTATGATGCTCAACAGCCACCTAAGACAGGTGACACAGGTAGTGCAGATGAAGTCTTTCCCTCCTCAGGTGATAATGCTGATACTATTGAACCAGAGGAAGAGGAGGGGGTAGAAGAAGAAGATTATGATCTAGAGACAAATAGCCAGGTCCCAGTCAGAAGACTTAGCCAGGCTAACCTAAGCATACATGGGAGTCAGTATGGGTAGCCCCCATACAGACCCCCAAGTGGGCTTAACCAGAGGCAGTGAAGATAAAGATCCCACTCCAGGGAATCTCTCCAATCTCATGCTTCAAATGGCTCTCATGGCCCTGCTCAGAGAGGGATGACCTCCCCTCAGAGAAGGAACACTAGGCCAAAATGAGAACGGCTGCTCTGAGGATTGAGAGGTAACAACTTGAAGTTGCCTTTGGCCAAGGAGAAGCTTGCTCGTGCTAGAGAGCACAGAGAGAGTGGGTTAGAACCCACTGATGGCAGCAATATCCCTAAGGATAAAGATAGGTCCTATGAGAATAGAAACCTAAGCAAGAATGTGCCCCCCTACAAATAAGGTAATGACATCCACAAATGAATTACTGCTTTGGAGAGGGCCTGCAAAGTACAGCAGGTACCCCAAAGTCAGTGGGCAGCAATCTTATGGCTCTCCTTTTCAGAAAAAGGTAGAGATAAGCTCCTCACAGTTAGTGATGGGGATGCTAACAACTACTCTGTCCTGAAGAGTGCTCTGATTGATGGGTTTGGCCTAACCACTGAACAATATAGGTTGTTGTTCAGGGATACCCAGAAGACACAGACTCAGGACTGGACTGATTTTGTTGATTGTGCCAATAAGGCTCTGGAAGGCTGGTTATTGGGAAGTCAAGTTAGGGACTATACAGGATTGTATAATTTGATCATGAGAGAGCAAATCCTTAACAACTGTCAAAACCAGTTATTGCATCAGTACCTGATTGACTCTGATCTGACCTCTCCCCAAGAATTGCGAAAGAAGGCAGACAAATGGGTCAGAAGCAGGATTAAGCAGAAAAACCAGAACCAGGGGGGTGATCAGAAAAAAGCAGACCAGACGGGTAATGAGCAGAGACCAAAAGACCAAAAGTCTTCACCAGGCCCCCATAACGCCCAGGGGGAGGGTGGCTCCAATAAAGAACAAACAGAAACAAGAAGGCCCAAAGAAGCCCTGGTGTGGATACTGTAAATCAGTCTCTCACTGGTTTAGTGAGTGCACCAAGAAGGGCACAGCACCAACCACCATTGCCCCTAAGGCAACTGTTCCCCCTAGTCCAGCTGTTAGTGGTGGTTCCCAGCAAAAGGGTGTAGTAGGGTTGACCCTGGGAACTGAGGTGGACTCTGGCCTAGTCAGAGTACCAACTCAGGCTGTTCTTGTCTGTGATGGGGACATAGCAATGTCCTCTACTGTAAGTCCCAGTAATCTGAGCAAGTACAGGCAGACGCCTTTTATTAATGATAAGATAGCTCAGGCCTACAGGGAAAAATGTGCCAGTGTCACCATGGTGACACCTAACTTTGTGGACCCTGACCAGATCATACTAGGTGAGACCTACCTAGTGACCAACGCTAGCAATGCCACTACCTCCCATAGTATGGCAGTTGTTAACTTCTCCTGGGGAGGGGTAACTGGCCTCAAAAGAGTTGTTGTGAGTTCAGACCTTCCTGTAGAGTATCTGTTAGGTAATGATCTTGAAACCTCAGTCTGGTCTGAGGTGGAGTATAGGACCCATGCAGAAATGCTGGGAATATCAGCACATGTCCTTGCTGTGACCAGGTCACAGGCCAAAAAGTGCTTACCTGAACAAGTGCTGGATCTTGGAACAATAGACCAGACACTACCCAAGAGAAAGAGCAAGAGGGTTAAGGCAGTGCCTCCCCCCCTGCCTCAGGTTGAGGATCAGCCCTCCCAGGAGGATGATTCTGAGATCCAAGAGGGAACTGTCCTAGAAGAGCTTGAGCCTGATCAGGTTGAGTTTCTTGGGACAGGGGGATCCTCAAGGGCAGATCTGAGGCAGGCACAATTAGACTGTTTCTCTTGAACCCCTCAGACAGCAAGCGGCTGCTGGGAATGATCAAGGTACCCATAAAGTGTATTGGGATGATGGGCTCCTTTATTCAGAGGCTAGAGACCCCAAGCCTGGTGCTTCCAGGAGGTTGGTTATACCTCTGCAATTTAGGGGCTTCCTTCTTACCATGGCCCATGATATTCCCTTAGCAGGACACCTGGGCCAGAACAAGACTTGGGACAGGCTTGGCCCTCACTTTCACTGGCCCCACATGTCAGAAGATACCAAGGAGTTTTGTCGCTCCTGTGTTACCTGCCAAGCCAGTGGCAAATCAGGTGGCACCAAAAAGGCCCCCCTCATACCACTACCTGTGATGGGTGTACCCTTTGAGAGAGGGGGGATAGACATTGTAGGACCAATGGACCCCCAAACAGCATCTGGGCACAGATTTATACTGGTGGTAGTGGATCATGCCACCAGGTATCCAGAAGCTATTCCCCTGAGGACCACAACAGCTCCTGTTGTTGCAAGGTCCCTACTTGGAGTTTTCTCCAGAGTAGGGTTTCCAAAGGAGGTTGTCTCTGACAGAGGTGCAAACTTCATGTCAGGATATCTAACTGCAATGTGGAAGGAGTGTGGTGTCAACTATAAGTTCACCACCCCCTATCACTAACAGTGCAATGGGCTTGTGGAGAGATTCAACAAAACCCTCAAAGGGATGATAAAAGGGTTACCTGAAAAGCTGAGGCGAAGATGGGACATCCTTTTACCCTGCCTTCTGTTTGCTTACAGAGAGGTCCCACAAAAGGGGGTTGGCTACAGCCCTTTTGAGCTTTTGTTTGGGCATCCTGTAAGAGGACCCCTATGTCTTGTGAAGGAAGGATGGGAGTTACCTCTCAAAAAGCCTTAGCAGGACATAGTGGACTATGTACTTGGTCTCCGCTCCAGGATGGCTGAGTATATGGAGAAGGCTTCTAAAAACCTTGAGGCTAGCAACGAACTTCAAAAAGCTTGGCATAACCAAAAGGCTGTGCTGACTGTGTACCAGCCCGGACAGAAAGTGTGGGTGTTGGAGCCAGTGGCCACAGCAGCACTCCAGGACAAATGGTCTGGGCCCCACACAATAGTTGAACAGAAGGGAGAAGTCACCTACTTGGTGGACCTTGGGACTCCTAGAAGCCCCCACAGGGTGCTTCATGTCAACAGACTCAAAGCATTTGTCGACAGGGCAGACATGGGCTTGCTCATGGCTACAGATGAGGGGCAGGAGGAAGAGAGTGACCCTCTCCCAGACCTACTTACTCAGAACCCTGATAATGGTTCAGTGGATGGTGTAGTCTTTGCTGACAGCCTCTCTGAACATCAGCACCAGGACTGCAGACAAGTTCTTCAGTCCTTCAGACATCTGTTTTCCCTGACCCCAAGTCAGACAAGCTGGTGCACCCATGAGGTGGACACTGGTGACAGTCTGCCTGTCAAGAGTAAAATCTACAGGCAACCTGACCATGTCAGGGACTGCATTAGGACAGAGGTCCAAAAGATGTTGGAGCTGGGAGTTATTGAGCCCTCAGAGAGCCCTTGGGCCAGTCCAGTAGTCCTGGTGCCAAAACCTCACACTTAAGATGGTAAGAGAGAGATGAGGTTTTGTGTGGACTACAGAGGTCTCAATGCTGTCACTAGAACAGATGCCCATCCCATCCCCAGGGCATTTGAGCGCATTGATAGATTGGCTTCTGCTAAATTCTTGAGCACATTTAACCTGACAGCAGGCTACTGGCAAATCAGACTAGCTGAGGATGCAAAAGCCAAGACAGCATTTTCGACCCCCAGGAGGACATTATCAATTTGTGGTAATGCCCTTTGGTTTGAAGAGTGCACCTGCCACTTTCCAAAGGCAGGTGAATCAAGTTCTCACAGGACTGGATGACTATTGTGCAGCTTATCTAGATGATATTGCTGTCTTTAGCTCCACCTGGGAGGATCACCTTGTCCACCTGAGGAATGTTATGGAGGCCCTGCAGAAGGCAGGCCACACTATCAAGGACACTAAGTGCCAGATAGGGCAGAGCAAGGTTGTGTACCTGGGCCACCTGGTAGGTGGGGGTCAGGTTCAACCACTGGAGAGCAAGATCCAGACCATCAGAGACTGGACTCCTCCAATCACCCAGACACAGGTCAGAGCTTTCTTGGGCCTGTCTGGGTACTACAGGAAGTTTGGTAAAAACTATGGGTCCATTGTTACACCACTGAATGATTTAACTTCCAAAAAGATGCCAAAGAAAGTTCAGTGGACAGTTAGCTGTCAAAAGGCATTTGATGACCTGAAGCAGGCCATGTGTACTGCACCTATTCTGAAAAGTCCAGATTACTCCAAAGAGTTCATAGTCCAAACAGATGCTTCTGAGTTGGGTGTGGGAGCTGTACTTTCACAACTGAATATAGATGGTCAAGACCAGCCCATTGTCAAGACCGTCCTGTTCTCAACAGACACGGTCGCTCCAGACGCTGCTCCCCGCTCCGCCTGCCTGCTGAAGTGCCTCTGCTTCCCCACCTCGCTCTTCCGCAAGTACCCACAGAGTGTGAATTGATCTGCCTTAAGGAAGGAACCTCGTTGTGCATTAGTGTGTCATAGCGCTCCGCCTGCATAACAACGCTGCTATTAATCACCTGGCATCTAGAATATTGTAGCGCTGCTGTTACTATTGTCTGCCTGATCTCACCGGTGCCTTTATTATTAAGATCGCGCTATTCGATTTCTGTGCCCCATTCCGGTCAGATATCGGCTGAGGCCATTTTGTGATTGCTGTTGTTGTTGTTGTTTGCTTCCTGTGCCTTCCACGACCAGTCCCCGCCCAGCTCCCGCCTCCCAGCTGACCACCCCTCGCCCCTCCCCCCTCTCCATCCACTTATGACAGTTGTAGATTCGCGCAGCGTTCACGCGCAGCGTCCGCGCCCCAGCCGCGCCGAAGGTGCGCCAAAGGTAAGCCCGTCTACGCCCGTCCGCGCCTGGACCGCGCCCAGCGCCAGACCCCCTGGTCCCCGCCTCACCCATCCTCCTCGCGTTATATACGACGCCTCCTCCCTCCTTGCACTCAACCCCGGCCGACTCACTAACTGCGCCCAAGCAGCACCAGGACACACCCATGGACCCTTCACCTGCAACTCTTGCAAATTCACCTGCGTCAAGTCCCAAACCAAATCCACAAACACCAAACAGAGAGCCAACACCAACCACCTCAAATGCATCCTTCTCAACGCCCGCTCGGTTCACAAACACGCCATCGACCTTTGGAATCTACTCGACACCATTTCTCCGGACATCGCCTTCCTAACAGAAACCTGGATGAATGCCTCTTCAGCTCCAGACATCACCATAGCCATCCCGGACGGCTACAAGATCATCCGTAAGGACCGCCCCATCCAAACAGGAGGAGGCATCGCCATCGTCCACAAGAACACCATCCGCGTCTCAACCAGCTCAGATGACAACCTTGCTATCGCCGAACATCTTCACTTCCAGATCCACACCGACCCCAAGACAACACTTAGGGGCACCCTCCTTTACAGGCCACCAGGACCCCGTACAAAATTCAGCGAAGACATCACTAACTTTATCACCCCACACGCCCTCCCTTCGGAAGAATACATTCTACTTGGAGACCTCAATTTCCATCTGGAAAAAAGCAACGACAGTAACACCACCACCCTTCTGGACAACCTCGCCAATATCGGACTCAAACAACTTGTTAACACCCCCACACACTATGCAGGACACACACTCGACCCTATCTTCACCTCCAGCAAGCATATCTCCTTCACTCATACCACACCCCTCCACTGGACGGACCACAGCTGCATCCACTTTACTTACAATAAGACCTCGATCCACAACCACCCTCGACCAACGCTGCGAAGAAATTGGAACAAAATCACCATCGACCAGATCTCAACATCGCTTCTTCAAAAAACCCCTACCTATTCAACGAGCCCCAACAAAGCCGCCATCAACCTCACACAATGGTTAACACAAACCGCCGACAAATTAGCACCCTTTAAAAAACATCAAATCAAGCAAGGAAGCAAGAACGCCCCCTGGTTCAACGATGAACTTAAGATATCCAAGAAGCTCTGTCGCTCCCTTGAGAAAACTTGGAAAGCAGACCCAAACACTATCACCCAAGCCGCCTTCAAAAACGCCACCCGCAAACACCACCAACTAATCCGGACAGCCAAGAAATCAGCACTCAAAGACAGACTAGACAACAATGCCCACAACAGCAAGGAACTTTTCAACATCATCAAAGAATTCACCAACCCCACCGCCAGCTCTAACGACATCACCCCCTCTCAAGTACTCTGCGACTCCCTTGCCTCATTCTTTCATGACAAAATCGCCGACATCCATAACAGCTTCGACAACCTACCTGTAAACCAGTCCACCCCACTCACCTCTAAACCGTTACCTCCTCCGAATATCCTTTTCGAATGGAACCCAATGACCACAGAAGAGACCATTCGCCTGATGAACTCCATCCACTCAGGGTCCCCTACAGACCCATGTCCCCATCACATCTTCAACAAAGCAGACACCATTATCGCACCCCATCTCCGAGATGTCATCAACTGCTCCCTTAACTCCGCCACATTCCCAGAAAGCTGGAAACATGCTGAACTCAGCGCCCTTCTGAAGAAACCCACAGCTGACCCCACCGAACTCAAAAACTACCGTCCCATCTCGCTCCTCCCATTCCCTGCCAAAGTCATTGAGAAAGCTGTCAACAACCAGCTCGCCGCCTTCCTCGAAACGAACAAATCACTCGACTCCTCACTGTCTGGCTTCCGAGCCAAACACAGCACCGAGACCGCCCTCATCGCAGCAACAGACGACATTTGAACACTACTGGACAACGGAGACACAGTCGCCCTTATCCTCCTTGACCTCTCCGCAGCCTTCGACACAGTCTGCCATAGCACCCTGACACAACGCCTCAGAAACATCGGAATTCAAGGAAAAGCATTGGACTGGATCATTTCGTTCCTCGCGGGAAGAACTCAGAGAGTCCGCCTCCCCCCCTTTTAAGTCAGAGGCCACCGAAGTCATCTGCGGCGTCCCGCAAGGATCATCTCTCAGCCCCACCCTCTTCAACGTGTACATGAGCCCCCTCGCAACGATTGCACGTCAACACAACCTCAATATCATCTCCTACGCTGATGACACTCAGCTGATCCTCTCACTCACCAAAGACCCAACAACCGCCAAAACCAACCTACACGAAGGGATGAAAGAAGTAGCCGAGTGGATGAAGCACAGCCGTCTGAAACTGAACTCGGACAAAACGGAAGTCCTCATCTTAGGCTCTTCCCCTTCCGCCTGGGACGACTCTTGGTGGCCAACGGCCCTAGGAAAAGCCCCCATACCGACGGACCATGCACGGAACCTGGGCATAATCCTGGACTCCTCACTCTCGATGACTAGACAAGCCAACGCCGTCTCATCTTCATGCTTCCAACATCCTACGCATGCTCAAAAAAACATTTCACTGGATCCCCACCGAAACAAGAAAAACGGTCACCCACGCACTGGTTACAAGCCGTCTGGACTACGGAAACACCCTTTACGCCGGTACCACCCGAAACTACAGAAAAAACTCCAACGCATCCAAAATGCTTCAGCCAGGCTCATACTAGACATCCCCCGCACAGACCACATCTCCGCTCACCTGAAAGACCTTCACTGGCTCCCCGTCAATAAGAGAATAATGTTCCGTCTCCTCACCCACGCACACAAAGCCCTATACAAACTTGGACCTGATTGTCTCAACACGCGTCTTTCCTTTTACACCCCCACCCGCGAGCTGCGTTCGTCCAACCAAGCCCTCGCCGCTGTTCCGCGCATCCACAAAGCCACCATGGGAGGAAGATCCTTCTCCTACTTAGCAGCCAAGACCTGGAACTCCCTTCCCATCCACCTCCGCCTTACTCAGGATCACCTATCCTTCAGAAAACAACTTAAAACATGGATATTCGATAAGTAAACCTCCCCCCCCCCTTCCTCAAGCGCCTTGAGACCCCATGGGTATGTAGTGCGCTATATAAATTCTGACTTGACTTGACATTGCTTTCATAAGCATAAGGCTGACCCCTAGAGAGAAACGTTGGTCAGCTATAGAGAGGGAGGCCTTTGCTGTGGTTTGGGCCCTGAAAAAGCTGAGGCCATACTTGTTTGGCACTCACTTCAAGATTCAGACCGACCACAAGCCCCTCCTATGGCTAAATCAGATGAAGGGTGAAAACCCCAAACTTCTTAGGTGGTCGATTTCCCTATAGGGGATGGACTTTACAGTGGAACATAGACCTGGGACTGACCATGCAAATGCAGATGGACTCTCCAGATATTTCCACTTAGAACATGAAGACTCAACTGGTCAAGGTTAGTTTAATGTCCCTAAGTTTGGGGGGGGGGGGTTGTGTGGGAGAGTAGGGTCTACTTCCTATGGTCACCCCCACTTTTTGCTTTGCTTTACTGGTTTTCAACTTAGATGTGGCTTTGGGCCTGCTAATCAGACCCACAGCCCAGATGCACTCTCTCTAAATTCACACCATGTACTCTAGGTACAATCACAATTGGTTCACCTTGTCAGCCCCTGTAGAAGTGTGCCCTAGGTACTCAGGGCATAGGTGTAACCAAGGCCTACCAGGGGCTGCAGCATGTATTATGCCACCCCTGGCTGACCACTCAAACTGACACAACTGACTGATCACTCAGCTGGGGCAAGGTCGTGTAATCACCCCTTGCTTAGGTATAGTATTCCTATATCTACCCTAAAATATAGACACACAGTAACCTATAAGTCACTCCTATGGCAGGCCTTAACAATCCTGGAGGCAGAGTGCTTGGTTACGTGTGAGATGGTGCTCTAGCATGAGCTGAGCCTGTCTGCAGGTTGCGGAACCATGTCCTTATATCTGTTCTATGATATTGTCATACCATATACTCTTAAGTGCATTATAATCCTCGCGGTTGAATGCTAACTTTGGTTTGGCTTCATCTAAACATGTCGTGTTCGGTGTCATACGCTTTGGAATACTACCCCCTCGCCAATTCTGGCGACGGGGGTAGCATTCCACCCTTCTAGAGGGAGAAGACATGTTGTTGCTGACTATCTGGGTTAAAGTTAACCGGAGCCACAGCGTCACAAAATGGACGCTGCTGCCACAGACACAAGTCTGACCTCCTGCTGCTGGGAGTCCTTCCAGTCACGGAGGTTTGGACAATAGGTTTCCTGCCTGGAGAGGTGGGAGCACCACCCCAGACAGGACTTTGTGTATTGGGACAGGGAGGGCTGAATAGAATGAGACACTGCCTGGGGCACACTAGGTGCTCCATGCATAGTCCAGTTCAAACCAGTGCTGGGGCACTCCAGCCCCAGCTCTGGCGTGAAACTGGACAAAGGAAAGGGGGTGTAACCACCCCCCTTCCTGGTCCCACCCATAGGAGGGTCCTAGAAAGTAATCCAGACCCTTTTAGTTGTATAAAGGTAGGAGCTGAACCCCAGGACTTTAGATTTGATCCTGAACTGAAACTTGAAACGAAACTCTGGACCTTCGACGTTCTGCTGAAGACTGAAGAATCTCCCTTGTGGCCAAGGAGTGACCACCCTGGGCAACCAGGCACCATCCAGCAAATCAACGGCTTGCTTTGTCGACGCTCCCGCCGGGACCCGAGCACAGAGCCTGACAAGACCCAGACTTCCAGACCTCTCTTCATGTCTGCAGCATAGCTGAGATCCGTGGAGGCGACAAGACACGTTGGACCGGCCATCTTGAAAAGTCCACGACTTGCTAACTGTGCAGCTCCTGAGGTATCCTGGAAGCTGTGCACTGGGGATTGAGAAGCCCCGAATCCGAGCTCCACCTGCACCGAAGATCAGCCCTCCACACTCCACGAGTTCTGCGTGGGGCCCTTCTGCTTGTGTCCTGCTCGACGCGTTGTCCGGTTGCTGGCCCGTTGGCTAGTAGCCTCTGTGACGACAATCCTTTGAAACCAACTTGCTGGTCTGGTTGCTCCAGACTGGCCCCTGCCTCCCTGCAAAGGTGAGGCACCTCAGACCTTGCTGGTCTGCATCAGAAGCCTTCTTTGAATCCTGCGTGGGTTGCCTATGCCAAGGTTTGTTGACTCCAATCTGGCAGTCGACCCCTCCATCTGCGAGCACCTTCGTGGTACAGCTCCTCTCCAGCATCTGGTCGTCCTCGACGCCTCCTGGTCCGCGTGGCTGAAGAGACAAGCTTGCCGACAGCACCTGATTGCTCCTCGACGTCGCCTGGTTCCACCCCGTCACTGGCCAGTGACCTAGACTCTGTCCCCTCTGCTTTCAGGTCTTTTTCATCCTCGATCCACCCTTGGATCCATCCGGACATCTTCCTCCTGGTCGCCTGCAGCATCTTTCTTCACAGGCTCCATAGACTTCAACAGCGAAACCCGACACATCTTCACACCTATGCACCCGCCTCCTGTGGGTTCCCATTGTTCCCATTGACTTAACATTGACTTTCGCGTGTGTGTAAAGACACTGCACGCGCCGCCCGTGGGCCTCCTACTTCTCACCTAAGGGCCAGATAGTGTAGCCCCAGCGATTCTCTAGGCCCTTGGCCTTTCCTCCAGTCGTGGTTCTTATACCACTTCCTTAGTATATGGTTTTATGCGCCCCTAGGGCCTAACTGTAAATTGTGCTATTTAAAGTATTCAGACTAAGTATCTTGTTATGTGCTTTTGCCTCTGATCTCATAAAGAGTTCAGAGGAGTGTGTTAGTAAATAAATATATGTATGTTTTATATATATCCTGTGTGGTGTCCTTTCACTTGGTATTCAAGGGGTTACATCTGGTAAAACAGCTGGCTTTACACGCCCTCAAGAGTCTTTTAGCCTAAGACTGTTCTGTCCACGCTGCCACTAGGATAGCTGGTCTATAAGGTTGACTTACAAACATCACCATAAGGGTTGTTTGGACTGGTGCAAGGTGCTCACTAGAATAGTGAACATCATATACCACGCCAACTTCTCACACAGAGTCCTTAGCAACAGTGCATCCAACCAGGGATCAGCCTCACGTATAACTCGCATTGTCCCTCGTCGGAATCCCTCTTTCTTCCTGCGACCATGCCGACAGATGAAAACCCTTGTCCTGGTTTCTCGGACTCCAATCCTAAAAAAGAGAGACTTGCGATTGCCAGGAAACTGACGGACAAAATAGCCTTAAAAGTGATCAGGTGAATATCGTCTATGCAGAAGGAACCAACTTAACTGGAAACTCGGTTACTTACACCCATATGAGGATCCAATAAACCCTGGTGGGTCATTCCTGATGTTAGGATGGGCTAATCCTCTCCTCCGAGTCCTTAATAGAATTGAAACTTTGTGTTATGATAGCTAGGAAATGTTTCATTTTATTTCAGAGCGATACAAAAGGGGATGATGGACGGAGCGCTTGAGCAAATCAAACACTCACCCCCAGTCAACTGATCTGGGTTTAATCCATCACCATTCTTTAGCTCACTCGGCCACCCCAGTTCAGACATGGCTATATGCAAATCAGTCTGACCCTGTGCCTCCTCATGGGAACAGTCCAGCCTGAACTGCCAAGCCATGTCTTCCCTGGACCAGAAACAAGCATCCTGGGACCGGTGTCGGATTCATTATCCTCATCAGCCAGGCTATCTTGAATCCAGTGGCCAAGTGAGCAAGGGACTCACGTCTGAGCATACCCTGCCACACTTAGGGCGAACAAAGTGATACAAAAGGGGATGATTGACGGAGCGCTTGAGCAAATCAAACACTCACCCCCAGTCAACTGATCTGGGTTTAATCCATCACCATTCTTTAGCTCACTCGGCCACCCCAGTTCAGACATGGCTATATGCAAATCAAGCATCCTGGGACCGGTTTCGGATTCATAATCCTCATCCTCTGAAGCTTGTTTCCGGTCCAGGGAAGACATGGCTTGGCAGTTCGGGCTGGACTGTTCCCATGAGGCACAGGGTCAGACTGATTTGCATATAGCCATGTCTGAACTGGGGTGGCAGAGTGGGCTAAAGAACGGTGATGGATTAAACCCAGATCTTTTGACTGGGTATGAGTGTTTGATTGATTCAGATGCTCCGTCCATCACCACCCCCTTTTGTACCGCTTTTGGGCGCCATAAGTGTGGCAGGGTATGCTCAGACGTGAGTCCCTTGCTCACTTTGCCACTGGATTCAAGCAAGCCGGGCTGAAGACGACTGGAATGCCAGAAACCGGTCCTCGGAAGCTTGTTTCCAGTCCAGGGAAGACATGGCTTGGCAGTTTGCGCTGGACTGTTCCCATGAGGCACAGGGTCAGACTGATTTGCATATAGCCATGTCTGAACTCGGGTGGCAGAGTGGGCTAAAGAACGGTGATGGATTAAACCCAGATCTTTTGACTGGGTGTGAGTGTTTGATTGATTCAGATGCTCCATCCATCACCACCCCCTTTTGTACCGCTTTTGGCTGCCATAAGTGTGGCAGGGTATGCTCAGACGTGAGTCCCTTGCTCACTTTGCCACTAGATTCAAGCAAGCCGGGCTGAAGACGGCTGGAATGCCAGAAACCGGTCTTCGGAAGCTTGTTTCCGGTCCAGGGAAGGCATGGCTTGGCAGTTCGGGCTGGACTGTTCCCATGAGGCACAGGGTCAGACTGATTTGCATATAGCCATGTCTGAACTGGGGTGGCAGAGTGGGCTAAAGAACGGTGATGGATTAAACCCAGATCTTTTGACTGGGTGTGAGTGTTTGATTGATTCAGATGCTCCGTCCATCACCACCCCCTTTTGTACCGCTTTTGGCCGCCATAAGTGTGGCAGGGTATGCTCAGACGTGAGTCCCTTGCTCACTTTGCCACTGGATTCAAGCAAGCCGGGCTGAAGACGACTGGAATGCCAGAAACCGGTCCTCGGAAGCTTGTTTCCGGTCCAGGGAAGACATGGCTTGGCAGTTTGCGCTGGACTGTTCCCATGAGGCACAGGGTCAGACTGATTTGCATATAGCCATGTCTGAACTCGGGTGGCAGAGTGGGCTAAAGAACGGTGATGGATTAAACCCAGATCTTTTGACTGGGTGTGAGTGTTTGATTGATTCAGATGCTCCACCCATCACCACCCCCTTTTGTACCGCTTTTGGCTGCCATAAGTGTGGCAGGGTATGCTCAGACGTGAGTCCCTTGCTCACTTTGCCACTAGATTCAAGCAAGCCGGGCTGAAGACGGCTGGAATGCCAGAAACCGGTCTTCGGAAGCTTGTTTCCGGTCCAGGGAAGGCATGGCTTGGCAGTTCGGGCTGGACTGTTCCCATGAGGCACAGGGTCAGACTGATTTGCATATAGCCATGTCTGAACTGGGGAGGCAGAGTGGGCTAAAGAACGGTGATGGATCAAACCCAGATCTTTTGACTGGTGTGAGTGTTTGATTGGTTCAGATGCTCCGTCCATCATCACCCCCTTTTGTACCGCTTTGGCCGCCATAAGTGTGGCAGGGTATGCTCAGACGTGAGTCCCTTGCTCACTTTGCCACTGGATTCAAGCAAGCCGGGCTGAAGACAGCTGGAATTCCAGAAACCGGTCCTCGGAAGCTTGTTTCCGGTCCAGGGAAGACATGGCTTGGCAGTTCGGGCTGGACTGTTCCCATGAGGCACAGGGTCAGACTGATTTGCATATAGCCATGTCTGAACTGGGGTGGCAGAGTGGGCTAAAGAACGGTGATGGATTAAACCCAGATCTTTTGACTGGGTATGAGTGTTTGATTGATTCAGATGCTCCGTCCATCACCACCCCCATTTGTACCGATCATTTTGTTTCAGGACCCAGCGGCGAAGATAGGTAAGTTCAAAGCGTATCCACTCCCAGAGCCGCAATGGAGCAGACTGGTTTGAAGTAAAACCTTTTGAAGGTTGAATCCGAAGACCAGTCTGCCGCATTGAGAATGTCCTCCAAGCGGGCTCCCAAGACAAAAGGTTTTGAAGCCATCGCACGCCTCGTCGAGTGTGTTCCAAAGACCTTGGTATCAATACCAGCTTCCGCCATCTAAGCCATCTGGCAATAGTCGGGGATGACACTGCTCTGAATGGCTTCTGCAGAGCTATCAACAATTGGCGTTCCCCGTGGGGACGTAACTCTTCCATCATGCATTCGTAGGTCTTAATGCATTTAACCACACACAATTTAAGTACTTCTGGGAAGGCTGGATAAAATCTCATGACCGTCGCAAAGGGGGGAAGGCATACCCCACCTCTGTCGCCCAGTTCTAGAGGAATGCATCCGTGGCCGCTGCCTCCGCATTCAGCCTCCAACTGAAGTACCTGGGGAGTTTGTGATCCAGGCGCGACGCAAACAGGTCGACCGAGAATGGTCCCCATAGCTCCGAAAGAGCCCGAAAAATCAGGGGAAACAGTTTCCACAGGCTGGAGTCCCGCAAGTGCTGGGAGTGCCAGTCTGTCACCTGGTTGTCCAGGCCCAGAAGGTGTTCTGCCGTCACAGAGATATGATGATTGAGGCAGTACTCCCAGAAGCTCTTGGCCAGATCTGCCCAGGCCTTGGAGCGTGTGCCCCCCAGATGGTTGATGTAGCACACCGCCGCCACGTTGTCCATCTTGAGAAGGGCGCAAGCTTCTCCTCTGTCCCTGGTCCAACAACGAACCGCAAAGGAGCCTGCCATTAATTCCAGGGAGTTTGTGTGCAGGGATTGTTTTGAGCCTGACCAATCGCCTCTGGTGGTGAATTCTCTTCAATGGGCACCCCAACAGGAACCGCTGGCGTCAGACTCTATCACGAGATCCGGTTGGGAGCCGAAGATGGCACAACCTTTCCATGCCTCCATGTTGGCTAGCCACCAATTAAGCTCCTCCTTGGCCTCCTCCGTTGAGCGTAAGAGAGGCCGCTCCGTAGGTGAGAGGCCTTGAGCCTCTGTAGTGCTCGGAAGTGCAGAGGACCAGGGAATATAGCCTGGATTGAGGAAGACAGGAGGCCGACTTACCTGGCAATGCTGCGCAGGGAGGTCTGAGACTTCTTTAGTAACTGTCGGACCTCGTGTCGGATTTTCGCCACCTTCCTGGACTGGAGGCTCAATGTTGCTCTTACCGAGTCAATGACAAAACCCAGGCATGTGATTGTAGTGGAAGGAGCGAGACGACTTAGCTTGGTTGATCACAAAACCCAGCAACTGGAGGAGAGACACCGTGGAGAGCAGCTGCCAGCTGAGAGCTGGAGGGCACTGATTCATGAATAGCATGTGGTCTAGATAGATGATCATCCGAATTCCCTGCCCCCTGAGGTGTTCTATCACTGGATGCAGGTTCTTGGTGAAGCACCAAGGGGCCAAGGAGAGACTGAAAGGCAGAGAAGTAAACTCAAAAGTCTCGTCCCTCCATTGGAACTGGAGGAAACGCCAGTGAGGGGGAAAAATCGAAATAGTCAGGTATGCATCCTTGACAACCATCCAGTCGTCGGGCGCAATAGGTCCCTCAATAGATGGATACCTTCCATCTTGAAGTGGCGATAAACCAGTCACTTGTTGAATTCTCAAAGGTTTATAACTGGGCAGTAGCCCCCAACCTGTTTCTGAACCAGGAACAGATTGCTCTCTGTGCCAGGTGCGGGGAGGACTTGCAGATTGCTCCTTTCCTCAGCAACTCTTCTACCTCCCGCTGGATGAGAGAAGCCTCCAGCCCCAAAAAACGTAGTTGCCTGGGTGGCACCGGTTGACCAGGAGACCCGTAAAACTCTATGTGGAAGCCCAGAACCGTGTGTAAAACCCATGCATCGGTGGTCAGGGACCTCCAGTTGTCGAGAAACTGAGCCAAACGACACCCCAAGCAAACACATGAGAGTATTGAAGAACTCACCGTGGTTAGAGTTGTTGTTGCCGCCCTGCGGGGGCCGTTTCGCTGTCTCCTCTGACGACCACGTACTCTGGGCGGGTAGAAACCTCTGAAACGAGAGGAATCCTGCCATTGCCCTCTCTGGGACTGTTGACTTGTGCCGGCGGCACCTTGGAATGAACGGCCAGCCGAGAACCCCCCCCCTACCGCGGCCAGCCCGGAAGAAAAACACGCGTTGAAGATGCGCTTTACTGTAGATTGGGCCTTGTCTAGTGAATTGAAAGTAGACACAAACTTACTAAGCTCCTTGACAATAGGGTCTCCAAACAGCCTGCCTTGAGCCACCTGGCCCGCTTCTGAAGTGGCTAACTCACCCAGTTTGGGATCTAACTTGATCAGTAAAGACCTGCGCCTTATGGTAGAAATTGCGCATTTGGCGTTCCCAAGAAATATAATCGCTCTCTGGGCCCAACTAGATAGAATGTCAGGCTGAATCAGGCACCAGAGGCCTTAGCGTCCTACGCCATGTTAAAAATGTTGACAAGTGGGCCAGTAATATCAAGGAGCTTGTTTTGGCAAGCCCGCCGAGACCTGTCGATCCTCTTTTTGGGATCTTTAATGTACTTGGTCAAAAAGGTTGCCATCCGGGCATCAATTTCCGGGGTAACCGCCACCTTTCTCTCCAAAAAGGGGTGCGGGCACTCCGCCGGTAACTTGGAGCATACCTCATGGTCCAACGGCCTGCTGGCCACGTACCTCGCCACTTTGTCCGAGGACACCCAATCCGAAGAGCGGGGGTACAAAAGCTTCTCTGGATCCAGAAGATCCGACTGGTCTCTTGATTGGCTCTCACATGTGGGCTCGAATGGAGGTGCGGGGGAGGGGCGCCAAGACCGCTAATGTTCGACTCTCCATCCGACCCCTTAGGGGATTCGTTGAATAGTTGGGGGGAGTTTTCCCTGTCTATACTCTCTAACGCAGGGGAATCCTCATGTGCGTCCGACTGCGAAAGGGGGCGGGTCTTGTGTCTAGACAGGCCTGCTTAAGTCTGGTGAAAGCGTCCGGATCTACCCCATTAGAATGGGCTCTCTTGCGGTGTTTATCTGGGGGAGCGTCAGTGGCCCGCTCCTGAGGTTTAGGGGCTGAAGGCCTCGGGAGGGCTTCTCTCCGAGGGAGGGGTGGAAGGCACCTTTGTGCCAGCTCAATGAGCCGCTTCTCAAGGGGGGGGCGGGGGGCACTGCCTTCACTATAGAGTCGTCCACCACTTCACAGAAATCATCTGTGACTGGGAAGTACTGGATATCCTCCTCTTCATAGTAATCTTCCTCCTCCATGGGTAGGTTTTACACTCACAGTTGAGGATGGTAAGGGTGGAACCACCAGGTAAGAGGTAGTCAGGCAACACTGGAAGCACTCCAGACACTATGGGCACCCAAAAGGGTGGGAAATGAAAGTGGCCTAAGTATTAAGGGGTAATGCAGGCCTGTATAAGAACACGGGGCCACAATCAAGCCCTCACAGCAGACTGTTACCCTGAGCAGTAAGAACAGGTTTAATTAACCACCTGGTCAAGTCTGCACACTATAGGCACCTCTCACGTTGCCACCTTACCCCGCAGGGTGTCAAGCTCCAGGTCCACAGAAGACAGAACGCTGGTGGAGGCGCTTTCCACCTTGCGTCTCTGGTAATAATTAACAGCGGGGAGGCACGCCCTCTAGCGGCCGATGGACCGCCGCGCCTCTATTGGCCGTCACACACACAGAGAAACTGCCGCGAAGGGACGACGAAGCTTTCCCGCGGCCTTTATACAGCTGCAATCTGTAAGGGGAATCACCCAAAAATTACAATGCCACATCCGAAAACAGAATTCAACGTCTACACGCATTAAGGCAAACAAAACAGAAACAGCAAAGAGGGGGGAGCGAACTCCACACTTATCTTAAGCAGGGAAGAAAGAGGGATTCTGACGAGAGACAGTGCGAGTTATAGGCGAGGCAGGTCCCGGATTGGATGCACTGTTGCTAAGGACTGTGTTTCACATGTTCCCTATGGTTTATAGGAAATTAAGTTTTTTGATGAACCTTATTGATGTTTAAAATGGCTGCTGTGTTAATAATTGGAAGAAAGAATTGCCTAACCCTCGCCTTGGGGTCCTGACATAGAATTGCTTATTCCTGCCTGGTAAAAGGACAGATACGCTTCTCAGAAAGGTGAGCGAAAGCATCTTGCGCTTTTTAGTTATGGTTTTCTATTACTTGTCTCTCTGCTCTCCCCTTACCTTGAACAGGCTTTGTTGAGCCCCACTGACTATAGTGCCCTGCCTGAGACATGTACACTTAAAAACTTTGGTATATGCCTGAAAACATTTTCCCTCATTTTGTTGGACATCGTTTTTTTTCCCTTTCACATTGCAAGTGTCCTGAAATGTTCTGCCTGGGTTTGTTTTTGATACAACAGTGACCGTATTTAAAACAAAAAAAATCAAGCTATAAAAATGATTAATTACTGCTGCCCAAGTCATTCTTACAGCTTTGGTGGCTTGAAATAGTCTGAATTATCACACTTTTAGGAGTACTATGGTTATTAGTTATGTAAGTATTGTTGTTGGCATTGCTGTCAGAGGCAATGGTTGGTTAAAGCTGCAATGCCCACCTGACGAGGGCCCTGGCACATATTTTATTAGAAATTAAGCACTGATGGAAAGCATCTCCAGATCTTTTTTTAAGGCTGATCCCACCACAATGCAAATATAACCGTGAAATTAGATTTAGGATCCCTGTATCTCGCAGGATAAGATTTGTTTTCACTAAAGGAGCCCATATGAAATGAGTATGCATATGTGGCATCTCACACGCAGTTAAATACGCTGTCCCTCTCTCTTTCACTTTTTAGCCATTTTTCTATCTGTAATGCTTTTTGCTGTGTAACATGTATAAATGCAATTACAAAACAAAGTAAAACGTTTTAAACACTTCTTTACATTTACTTTAGAACGACATGTATTTATCGGAAAGGTTCAATGTTATTGCTGTGAACAGGGCTGGCTTTTGGCATGGGCGAGCTGGGCCCAGGCCGCCAATCTTCAGAGGGAGCATAAGAAGCTGTCTGCATTAAGGTCATGCAGGCAGCAGAGTCCCTGTCACTAGGCTCTAGTGCTGCAAGCGCTCTTTTTAGCTCCCCATCAGCCTCCTTTCTCCCTCTTACCACTCAAACACTATTAACCCTATCCCCTCCAATAAACATCTTGGCAATAGCATGAGGAGTTGAAAGATGTTTGTGTTCAGAGATCTGTCATAATTCTGATAGACTGACCTCTGAACACAAAAGGAGCTCGTTTTATTCACAAACAGAAGAGAGGGTGCAACATTTCTTTACGCCCAGGGCACTATCCTGCCAAAGGCCTACTCGGGCTGTGAATGTTGTCTCCCTCTCTTAATTAAATTCTGGTGAGAGCTGGTATTGGATTATTGTGGTTGTTAGAGTGTCCCCCGGCTTCTCTTCTACGTATTTGTGGCTGGAATGGGAAAGAGATAACAGTTCTTACTTTACTCTTCCACTGGACAAGTTAAATAGCACATGGGGCTGATGGTCCCCATGCAATTGAAATGATTGGTCAGCGAGGACCAGGCAGGCTGAGAAAAGAAAGGAGAAAAACTGGGCTTGGCTAAGCACTAAAATACCATCTGGCAAGGCCATCGGAATACTTCAGTTAATGCAGACTTGCAGGCCAGAAGCCCCAACTCAATCAATCCATCCCTCTGTAGCAGACGGTGGGACCTTGTCTCTTTTTAGCCTAACTGTTGTTGCGCACCTGAATATTACAAAAGCTATTCAGCTTCCTCAAGCAAGGACCGGATCCGCGTTGCACGCTAAAAAGGAAAAAACTGACGTAGGCGCGCTGGTGCGAGTCTTAAGTGACCTCGCTGACGCCACGTGCGCGGACGACACCTGGGCGGAGTCGCGTGATGTCTTCCCGCCCCCGGCGCGCAGGGATGCTGTGGCAAAAAAGTTTCCGGATCCAGTCTCACGCCTGGGAATAATTCTACGTGAAGGAATCTGCAGAGAATCGTCTCTACCAGATACATTGTTACCAAAGGTAAGTAACTCGTACGACACTGCTGCACCTTATGTATGACATTGAGTGACACTTATCACTTCCATCTACTAAGTGTTCTTGTACCACCCTTCATTTGTCTCTGTCGGAAACACAAATCATCCCCCTATGCCTTCTAAAGTCGCCCTGAACAGTACATGCATAAATGGTCCCTTGCTGTAATGTGCATGCATGTACCCATACAATACATGCATTAATTTACTCAGGCTTTAATGCACATTTACAATGGCACATTGACCAGCATAAGAGTCCTGCTGTCTTCTCACTCTGCCCTTTCGTAGTCAATCAGCTTGCCCAACAATGCTGCAGAGGTATTGTAGTGTCATCTCCGTAATGACCATCATCTCGGGTAGGTGCATGTTTTGTCACGATAAAGCACGTCTCAGGTAGGATGTCTACTACTATTCTCCCCTGAGCCCCTCTCTCACTGGCTCTGCTCATAGGATCCACTGTAATCCTATGCATTCACTTTGACCCTGCACTCAAACTCTGACCCTACCTCATGACTGTTTCATGCTTGCCATTTTGCTCTACTTTATCCCATCATCCTACCTCTACCCATCACTTTGGCTTTAATAATCCACTTTTTCCTGACCCCTCCCGCAGCCTGGCACTCTTGTCACAACTTCACTCTGCTCCTATTGTTTTGCCCTTATTGTACACCCCCCTCATTATACCTCTTCCCCCACCCTTGGTTCTTTCTGTTACTGTCATCTCAATATGCTCTCAGTACTTCTTTTCTCAACTCCTATGCTTCCTTTGTCTAACTTTTTAACCTCCTTATTCCACACCTTTTCACTCTGCTTATACTCATTCCCTGGTCCTTCTTTCTCACTATGTTCATAGCCTGTCATTTTGCACCTACTCTGGCCCCAATTTCTTAAACTGCATTCACTCTCCACACCTTGACTTTTTAATGCTGCTTCTGCTCTCCCTCCATCGCCCTCTACCCCTGTCTGGTCACAACTTTTTGGTGCCACAGTTGTCTATTGTATTCGGCCTAATTTCTCTCACTCGCCTCACACCCTCTCACTCTGCCTACCCTCTCTTAGTTCCCTACTACCTCATCCTACGCCTAACCCCTCATTGTACCCTATTGCATCACTCTATGCCTACCTTCTCGTTGTGCCCTACTGCCTCACTTAAGGCCTACCCTCCCATTGCGCCTGTTCACCTTCACTCTACTGAAGGTTAACTATGCTGAAGAGTGTCCCTCTGAACCTCCTGTATTTCTGCTTTACACCTTCATTTTACAGCTTCACTTCACTCTGCTGCTTGCTCCTTGCTTTGCTTTCAGTATTTCCTTGCCCGTGTCCCTATCTTAGCACTCACCTTGCATATATATCACTCAATATAGTCACGTGTAAAGCAGCCCGCTCCTCCTGCCCTTAGTCTGCTCCTACTCCCTCACACTCTTCATAATCTACAGTATCCTTACTTTGTTCTCATATTTCACTTTGGCTCCTACTCCCTCGTTCTCTGCTGTTAACCCCTCGCCTTTTGCATACCTCCTCACTGCGCCTCTCATTCTGCTTTTATGCTTTACTCATATAGATTCTGCTAGTACCTGTTTTTCCTTTCTCTGCTCCTTCCTCTTGCCTCTACCATCTCGTTCTGCCCATTCATCTCTGTGTATACACTGTGCCCCTGTCCCCTCTGCTCTGACCCTACCTAATGCGTGCCTAAACCAGTAACTACTTGCTGTTCAATTCTGCAGCATAAACGATCTGATGCGACATCTGACGGTTGGATGACTATAAATTAATACTTTCTTGAGCAATGCACAATGCAAGCTGAATTTCCTGTAAGAAATGTTCAAAATATTGTCCGAAACATACATGTTTTACTCAGAATCACCCAATTTAATAAAGTGGGGAAACCGGGATTTATACTTAATTATCCGGCTGCTTCCGAAGTATATACCTTTTTTTTTTAATATAAACTGCATCTCCCTCAATTAACCACCTGGACACCTTCCATAGCATCACTGTTGTCGACCGAGAGCCTGTAGCATCCCATGTAGCTCAAGTAGAGCTATGCCGTAAAACAAAAGGCTAGGCGTAGGCCGCGGATCCACGTGAGGACACTGCTGGATCCTCATTTTATTTTGTTTACACCACGTGCTGGCTCTGAAACCCTGAGGTATTGCTGGAAGGAAAGGTCGGTATTGGCTAAAGTCCTGTCCCAGGGCCAAAAAGGTAAATGTAACTATGCAGACTGGTCTGTTTTCGCTGGACCATTTGAGTTAATAAAGAGGCCACACTGACAGTTAGCAGCAGTTACAGGCAGTTCAGAGAGTGCACTCGCTGGCAACGTGCTTGCTGCTTAAATGCAGCACTGATGCATTTTAGTGCAGTGATGCAAAGACCACACTAAAATGTGTTAGTCTAACCCCTTAGCGTGGTACTTGGCAGGGCTGGTCACAAACAGCAAAATAGTGAGTAGTACTGAGCTTCATTATCTAGAGTTTGTGTCATTTCCATCTCTTTCAAATGCGGCTCTCCTTGTGATTGGTGCAACGTCCTGGCTAATGATTGATTGCTCTCTCGGCATCCTTCAATCAAAGAGCTTCATTGAAGATGAGTAAAAAAAAAAAAAAGTTAAAAGACGTACTTTCAACGATGGAAAGTACACAGTGGAAGGTGAAATATTTAGGTGGAGTCCCAACCCCCACCCCCAGGTGGGTGTGCCTCAGGTTCAAGCCCAGTGCCCTAGATCCAAGTATTGCTAACCCAATATGTGCGGAACATAGCACCATGCAGAAAGGAGAAGTTATATCCACTTTCTTAAAGGCTATAATCAATGCCTTGGCCCATGAGTTAGGAAAGGTGAAATTTTGGTGCAGAATTTAGTCACCAGGTTGCAAGAAGTGTTGATTAATGTAACCTCAAATAGGATTTCTCCTAAACCCGATGAACATAATAAGAGCCTGAGGAATGTCCGTCTGCCTCGCTTACTAAACTGGAACCTAAAACACCAATTTTCATCATTAGGTTGAAGATTTTATCAAGACTGCAAGCAGTACTATTATGCCATCTTCTAATTTGATTCAACATAATATCGATTGCACTTCAAGCAGCAAAGTAGGAGCCCAACTAGTTCATCCACAGTCACTACACTATACAAACCAGGGAATTCCTACTAGAAGTGGGAGTAAGGCCAGGGAGTTTGCAAGCAAATATCAATAACCAGGTACACTGCAATAACAACAATCACAATTACAGTGGTGGTTTCTTCCCATGGGCGTCGGGGCTCCGCCCCCGTTACCAAAAACTACTCGCATTCAATTTTTAAATCCATTTTCTTTTGTAAATTAAATTGCAAAATAATTGGGGCACTGATTTGCAAATGGGCGGGACGAGAAGAGGGAATCTGCCCAGTTTGCAACAACAGTAAAGAAGATATGGTTCATGTCTTGTTCTTCTGCCCTGCCTACAGTGCAATACGGAGATCTTGGCTGGCTCCGTTGGGTAGAAATTTGGGCTTAAAACAATGTGCTCAGGCCTGTAGAATTTTAAGATTTGATACTTCACCCCCTATTGTGTTCTCGGTATCCCGCTTTTTATATGGTATGTGGCGTAGAAGGTCTACTCTGATTAATCGTGTTAAATTATGATTAATTGAATTTACTGCCATCCTTCATTTAATAACTTATTGTTTAATATTTTTTTTTATTTTTTTTAACCAAGGTTTTTAACTATTTATGCATTTTATGTATTTTATCTTGTATGTACATATTTTATTTGTGCTTTTATGGCCTTTGGCCGAAATAAAATTATCAAATTGAATTGAATTGAAAATAATAACACTCACAGAGTACAAGTATTGCCGCTGCGCTGTGATAATGAGTGGCCGTTCGTTGTGTCAGCTGGCTGGAGGCATGTCACTCACTCACGTGACTCTCCCTCTTGCACGGAGTGTCCCAAAGAAGCCTAAGTGTTTGCTGGCTGAGAATCTCACAGCCCTGAAGGCTGTGATGTCATCAGGTCGGCAAAGACCTAGCTTCAGGGCCGAGTCTCCACCCCCTGATGGCGTGGAGGTTAAGTTAGCCCCAGGCGTTTTCAGTGCTAGCCCGGTATCGCTAAACCTCCACGTCAATCAGAGAGTGGAGAGCTTTCCCAACTCATTACAGGGCGTGGTGAGACCCACCCCACCCTGTGATGAGTTGGGAAAGGGGTGT